>NC_132934.1:194206000-194831000 GCF_034638445.1 Ciconia boyciana
CAGTCTCTCCTGCTGTTGTCTAACAGTTTCCACAGACCTTATCACTGTTTCATCAATTCCTTTTTCTGACAAGTACTGCTTTGCATATGTCTCTGTATCTGAAATATTCTCTTAACTCCTCCCTTTCATTACAGCATGCAGTTATGCAGGGCTCCTCCAAACCATTCCTGCTCTTTAAAATAAAGTGATTATCCATAGCACTATGCTGCTCCTTTCAAAGATCCTTTCTTCTGTGGCTACCATCCCAGCAGATCATGTACTTGCTCTGCTCCCATTCACTGTTATTACGCTGGACCCTCTTAGTAATGTAATGTTCCCTCATCAGTTCGTGGTTTTCCCATGTCTCCCAAATGCCTTCTAAATAGGAAATGGGTATGTGCTTTAAAGTTCATGCAAAGTTCAATTTTGGTATTATCAATAGCAAGCCTGCTTTCCTCTCTAAAATCTCCAATGAGCAGTCTTTCCCTTTCAGTCTTTTCTTATCCTTTCCTATTTGGACACTCAAAGTGTTCATCACACCAGCTCTTATTACTTCTCTTTGCCACTGCATTCAGGACTAAAAGCTATGTGTTTCACTTGGGCTCCTCCTTCTGAAGACATATAGCTCTTTTTGTTGAACCCATAGCTGTTTCTTGCATCAACAGCTAATCGTGAAAGCCTTCTAGGTAAATGGAGAAAGACTGCAACAGGCAACAGCATTTTCTGGGCTTAGATTTATTTTCTAATCTGCCAAATCACATGCATTTCACGTCTCTAGCAGCCCTACTGGAATGCTAGACATTCATCAGGGCTGCTGACATTACTCAATAGTTCTTCCTTTCCTTTAGCATCCTCTTTTCATCCAGTCATGTGTTTTTTCAGCCTTGTCTTTCACTGATCTTGCAGTCAGCGACTATGGGGAAGCACCACAGAAATGAAGAGCAATGATAGAGAGAGAACACTACTGTCTCCAATACCAGGGCTCTGCCTTTCACTCCTATTATACAGGCAACCCAGCTCTTAAAAACAAATACACTATCCGATATCATATACTCACATATACTCATGCCAACACCCTGCAGCAGCTGCAGATGTCCTATTGCCGCTCTGTTATTCTTGCCACTCTGTTATTGCTGAAGCCTTCCTGGTGCACTGAGTCCTTCCATAAACCAGTCACTATTCTTCTGTCCTGTACCACTGTCTACTGCAACTAACCCAGCTTCCCTCGCACTTCCGTTCCCAATTATTCTTTAAGTCTCCTGCATCATCCAGGCTCATCCTTCTACATTCCTCCTCTTTTCCTCAAAGAAAAGCTGAAAGTGTGAAGGTCATAGTAGCATTTATTTTTCTGGAATGTGAGATTTGGTGATCTTAAATCTCCCCTCTTATCATTTGCCCTGGCTGTGAGAGCAGAGAATTAATAATCTTCATTTTTGAGGAAGAGCAGAGATGGAACTGCAAAGCTCAGCAATTCTACACATCCTCCCTTTTTGCTCATATTTTCTAATTTTTCTTCCTCCCCCTGCTGCCTCCCATATTTCACCCCACAGATTCTGGTAATGTCTACTGTGGAAAGACTTACTACAAAGACATTACTGCTTCTCTGCCTCTATTACTTATGTGGAAGATGAGTCACTGTACAAACATGATAAGATTAGCATTCTGTCCTCTCGTGGCCTACACTGTGAAAGTCAATATGGTGGCCATTATCCAAATTGTGTGAGTTGTGCCAGGAAAAAAACAATTAGTCTCCTGCCAGTGCACTATGTGTTGCGGGTTTATTACACTGATGCTTTCTCCTGAATGTCATAAATATGACATGTTGCTTTAATAATTTTTGTAAAGAAAGTGCAAGACAGATAACATGATGCTATTGTTCTATACTACTGCATCTGCATTCTTAAGTTTGTTTTATTTAAAGGAACATAAATAATAAATATCAGGAAATATTCATTCTTAATTCAAATTCAAATGGACAACACTGAGAAACTGAACACTGCATGTTTGTACACACATTCCTGTTATTTACCAAAGTGGATCCTCATTGACACTTCTTCTCATGTCAGCAAATCTGAAAAAATAACCCTTGCCTGGGAATAAGCAGTTCTTAGATGGTTTATTCTTTTAGAGTTAGGATACCTTATTGCTTATCATAGTAATATACTTTTCTGATATATTGATGATACATTTTGCTGTTAAAATCAGTCAGTCTGAATTTCTGGAGGCTTTGATTAATGAAACGCTGGAAAACTTCCCTCTGTTAGCTTTTTATTTTTTGTAACAATTTAAAACACTGCTCATGTATTTGGAGAAAAGAAGATGGTATTTTAAGGAATGACATAGACTTTTATATGATCATTCTTTTCTGGAAAACTAAGTAATTTTTTCCATGCTATTTTTTCATGAATGTATAGATGTTTGATGCTCCCTCATCTCCAAGTACAGTCATAAAGCTACACATCTTTTTCTTTTTTATTTAGAGAATAGAAAGAACAATTGCATCCAATTTCAAAATCGAATAAACCTAGCTTCTTATTTTTTATAATTGTGGGACAGAAGTTTCTTATATTTGTGGGACTACATTTATTTTTGATACAAAGAATTTTTATTGAGTAAGACTGGAACTATTTGCAAGAGGTAATGTCATTAGTAGCTGAAGTGTCTCAGCAACTTATGGAACTGGATATTTAAGACTTTGTCCAAACAGAACCCTTTCATGTCTAATATTTAATCTCCCAGAAGATCTGGTTACATGTACACAAATGATTTATACTTCCTTTTGATAAGCTGAACACCTTCACTCTACAACTAAAAGGTATTTTCCTAGCTCTGAATAATATGAGTCATATTTCTTGTTCTAACTGTAATTTTTCTACAGCTTTTAGGGGTGTCAATGCAAGAACTACATGCAATATTCTAGTCCAGTAATGTCATATAATGAAGGAAAAGATCATCTCTCGACTCTTCTCAAATGCTCGCCTGCATTTACATTGAAGAGTTATGTTAGGATATAATTCTGAGCTGCTTGTCCACTGTGACTCTTTCTTTTCTGAGTTGTTGCTTTCCAGTATATAGTCCTCATTCCACAGCTTTGTCAGACATGTTTTTCCTTATATGGATATTCTTTCTTAAGTGGTACTGGTATGGCTTTCCACCACTATTTACCAATCTTAATGGTAAATTGTAATTTGAAAATTATATCTCCAATGTTATATGATTTATTCCCATTCATTTCTGAAAGCACAGAAATGGCACCTTACATTTAGTAATGACTGAACAGGCTGAAGCCTGTTCTGAGTTCAGTGGAACCTCAGTTTCTCACTTTAAGGAGTTAAGCAGCAATGTTGGCTTAACAAATTTTTACATCCTGCATACCTAACTATTTGTTCCCATCCCCATGGAGGAGAATGCTGCTTATTTCATTGTGTCAACTGTATCAATGAATTAATATGGAGTTAAGATTACTCAACCCATTTTTTAAACTCAGAACCATGAGTAACATAGGGAGCAAGAACTTCTTAAGCTGACCTTCCTGCCAAACCCACTGTATTGTGGATTTGTGGCTGCAGCGAATTCCTGCTTCATTTAACATAAGAATTATTGATATTTCATACTTTAAAAAAAAAAAAACTAAGATCTTACGCATATTTAAATTCCTTTCGATCAGGTGTGGTACCATCACATAAACTATATCTGTGGATAACAAATAGCAACCCTTTTAATTTCACAGAAGTGCCAGTGAAATCCTTTATGCCTAAAAAGCTTGTTCTAGATTGTGAGACATATTAACAAATTAGCTTGTGTGAATTTGGACTGCCAATGCGTTATCAACCATGTGAATATGTAAAGGATTTTTACCTTAAATATAATACCTTTCATGAGTGCTAGAAAATATTTCCTTTCTTCATTATAAAGCACAGGAAAATACCTATTTTGAAGGGTTAACAGGGAAAAAGGAAGGCTAAACAACAAAATTATGCATTACTATGGTATTTCACGTTCCCTATAATGTGTTAATGGTTTCCTAGTAACAAAGATAAAATATTACTAGGTATTTTAAATGGGTTAGAATACTGTCTACTGTAATTAGCAACTATTCAGCTTCTGAGAAAATTGAGATCATGAATGCCTACTTCATTTGTCTGCACTTGATTACTGAAGTATATCACATAATTTAGAGTTGTCTCTTATTATATTTGCAACTCCAATCTTAAATAAGATATAGTCAAATGATCTGAAAAGCAAAGCTGCTACAGATACCCTCAGTAAGTGGAATGGAAGTAGCCTCTCTTCCTTAAACTATCATAAAATTTTTGGTCTAAGGTATTTTAAGATATATATAAGGTATAATATGTATAAGGTATGATATCAGATTTAAAGTATTTTAACCTAGTTAAAATGTTTCAAATGAAATGTGACATGTAAGTGAATTCTTAAGGGTTTTCTTTCATTTAAAAGCAAGCTAGGGGATTGCAAGAAACAGAATCTCATTCCGGGCTTTTATATGTCAATTTAATCTATGACTTTGGTAAAGTTACACTTTATTGAGAGTAGAAATTCTGCTCTGCTTCCTCTGGTAGAATGATGTGAATATGAACATTTTATGCTTTACAGCATTATAGTACTTAAGTTTGAGAAAGAAAGATTTCTAGATGTGAAACGAGGGCACAAGGATAATTCTACCTTTGGAATTTTAAGAGTAATGTCCTCTCTTCCCACTGATGAAAGGTCTTACAGACTGTGATCTAATTCCCTGAACATAGTTTACTACAAAATACATCTGCATTTTCATCAGTTTTGCCTTTGTGTCCATAGCAAACAGAGCACAACGATTTCTTCACGCTGTGGATTTTCCCTAATATGTCCTGCTATTGTAACAGGTTCATAGTTATAATGTCACAGACCATTAATTTATCATTCACACTCTAGTGTCCATATTGTGCACAGCTTTGACACAGTGACTACAGTAAAGGAAATTCCCAGAATTCAAGCCAATATCATATTGTTCTTTACTCCCTTGGATATGCTTCCAATTTATTTTTTCTACTACTGTTTATACAGATTGTGTGGCATATTCGTTTATATTACCAATATATCTGTAAGGCAGAGGTAGAAACTTGTTATTTGGAAGTCCCATAAATTCTCAATGCTGGCACTGTATCAAAGGCTAGCCAGTTTGAAAATACATTTTTATTCATGATAAAATAGAGGATCAGGGTAAATGATACAGACACACTAACATATGACTGATGAGGATATCTGAGACAGCAAAAGGCATTGTCAGCCGATGCTTTGCTTTCATGCTTTGTCAAGACTCAAAGTCCCATGCAGTAGACTCAAACGGAGTATACTGACTGTATCTGAATTATAAAACCCCATGACATTATAATTACATTTTTTGTGATATCCATGAGAGGCATTTGCCAATGCTGTGCCATATAAGGAAAGCTTGGAATCCATTTTTTTTAAGCCAACTGTTTCGTATTTTGCTATGTGACTGTGTAAAGAATGACAGACTGTATTACCATGATAAACCTTGTGTAAATAGAGAAAAAAAAGAAGTGAACTATACTTTTTAATGCACCAAGTTTTCAGTGAAATGTGAGACAGAGGGGAAAGTAATTATCTGTGGAGGAGTTCAGTTCAGTTAATGAAACCAAATGGCTTTTGCCCTGTGCTTATTTGCTATCTTATTGTTCAGAAAGATAAAATTTTCACATCAAATAATTTGATGACTGTACTACAGAGGTCTGGTAGGTTTTGTTGTTTTTTTTCTTCCCTAATAAATGCAGTGCTTTTGTTTATATATGCAGCACAGTCTGCTGTTTATACTCAGGTGGACTTACTTTTCTGCCTAAAAAGTTCTCTTATTAATTTTTCAGTTGTGTAGCAAAACACTATCCTCCTGTGGTGGACTGTTTTGACATAGTAGGATATACTCCATTTTCTTGTGTGAACACTATTTTAATTGTAAGATTGTGGTGACTGAATGCTTGCTTTTTGACCTCCGTCTTATTTTAAATCTCCAAATCAGCATGTATACAACAGTAGGCTAAGAGTGTTCTCAAGCATCAAATTATATCAAAAGGTCATGTGGTCATTAATTTAAAGGATTTGAATTATTCAAATGTTCACACTCTTTGACAAGATGTGCCTTAAGTCATGGAAGGAAGTCACCTGAGGGAGGGAGGCTGGAACTCCGCTGAAGGGGCTTCTCAACTCATTAGGTTGAATAGCAGATGAATACTGCAGTATCATTGCAGCTGGATCCACTGAATGAAGATCAGAGACATCCCCAGAATGCACCATAACTACCACATGGCTTCCATGCTCCAAATCTACAATATGTACCTAGGTTGTACAATGCTATCAGACTACTACCCAGCAGAAGACCTGCCTGAGCCTGTTAACTTCAGAAATTCCTATAAGTCCTTCAGTTCGGATGTTAGTTCTGGTGATTTTAGAGAAGTGAGCAAACAATCCCACTTTCTGCATAACATCTGTGAATTTCTATGAGAAGGTTGTTTAATCACAATTTAGAAAGTGTAGGACAAGGCTGGATTGGAAAACTTGGCAAGGCACTGCTGGGTTCACCTTCTCCTTTGTATACCACAAAGGAGAAAATAACGTGATTCTTACAGAGCAGGTAACAGAATAAACACAAAAAGATGGGCATTCATTTGACTGCATTTAGCCTTCTAAAAGTTATCTATCCCTTTGAAGATAATAAAGTACACCTCATATTTATTGGGAAGAGATGTGAAAGAGAGAAGACAAGCGAGCCCATCCTAAGAAAAATGTCAAAGGCAGGTAGGAGTTACATCCCAGAGGTATCTGCCTCTTTCCAGTAAGACAGAGGGAGCCAAGGTGACTAGTTTAGTTGGCCAAGTAAGGACAGAATAATCTCTTTAGGACTATTTGTGCAACAGTTTTGCCCTCTGATCAAGGAAGGTCTATAGGTGTGAAGCATTTGTATCCTTCTTGATGGACCAGAGAAAATAATTTGCTGATTGGAAACTTTCAAGTGCATGAAGCAACATAATAACGGGTTTATTTTCATACTGAAACAGAAAAGTTTCTGAGTTGACCAGAGTATGCAAGCCACTAGAAAGACCTCTTACTAGTATATGAAGTTTAAGGGAGGAAACCCCAAAGAAATCTTTGTGATTTGGAGGGGGGGGCATGATTTCGTAAGAATACAGTCTCATCAGATGGGATTTACTTCATTTAATGGTAAGGGAGTAATCTGCCATTTGGTCAAAGTGCTGCAGCATGTTACAGAAAAAACATATACTGTAATTTCTAAAAGAATTTTGCTTTTATTCTTCCATGCTTTTCTCTTCTTTGGTGTAAAGGAAGTTACTCGTGCAAAAGTAGAGGTTTTATTTTGTGCCTAAATAGCAGAACATGAGTGATAACAATTGAATGCAAACCAGTGCACCTCGGGAAAGGTGGAGTGAGATCCGGCTAAGAAGCAGAAACAAAAGCGGAAGTCATTTACGGAGTTAGGAAAGATATTCATTTTATTTGAAGGGTGGAATAATTTTGGAGGAAATCTTCAAGACACTGAGCAGTCAATTTATGTGACTACTATTGAAAAAAAGTACCAATAGACAAAACAGGCATTCTGTGCTGTTTGAAAAAGTGATATTTTTGCAGTATGTTTTCTATAGACTAAGCAAGAGTGAGGATTAGGACCTAATAAAGTTGCAGTATGTAGCAAATGAGTTCATGTTACAACAATAAAGTGATATTTGCACAGGGTTTTGAAAATGGAAACACTATAAATTATAATTGATGGATATTGTTATTTATTTAGATATTTTTAGTGCTTGAGGTTAATAGATATTTGTTTGCATTCCATCAGCTAGTACATGCTTTTAAAGACAAATCATAGTTACAGGGCCAGATAGCTCTTACTCAGTAATAAATGAGAAGACAGTAAAAGACATAAATAGCATGCCTATACATTGCTTCCATTTTTCAGAATGCTCCAGTGCAGAAAATTTTCTTCCTTTAGAAAATCTCTAATGTGAAAATATGACTGGACATAGTGCATACCTCCTGAGTGTGTCAGTCCTCTAAAGTACTGAACAGCATCTATTAATTAAATGTTTTTGATTGACTACTCTGAATCATCATCTCCCAAGGGTAAGCTTGATATACTGAGATTAAACTTTTCCTAGTGATTGTCTGAAGAGCAACAAGGAATATCTTGAAAAGATTTTCAAGATTGTGCCCAACCAAATCAAACAAGTTAGGGTAACCTATTGAAGAAACCACACTCAAAAGGCTATTTCAAGTTTTACGAACAGTCTAACGCATGAAACTACTTGGAAATAGCTCAATTCTAGTATGGATAGTCATACTATATGACGATGTCTGTGTATTGTGACAACTTAAGGTTGAGTCATTCGATGGGTAGAAAAACATTCTTTCAGAGGTAGGTACAAAACATTTTTCATAATCTGAAATGCTGGAAAAATTGTTCATTTAATCATTCACTAGCTCATCCTATTGTAAAAATATCATCTCAAGTAAGGCAGATGAGCCTGTAAAGATTTCAGATTATTTTGTTGCAAGAAAAAAATAGAAAGTGTGGAGTGGGGGTTTCACTTTGACATCAACAGTGCATATTTTTCAATAATCAGACTGATGGTCTTTCTTGCATATAAGGTAATAATGAGTAATAATGAGAGCTGTTAGTACAAATATCCATTTGTATGTCCAAAAGGAATTCTCAGTGTTTGAAAAAGAGTATGCAGGGGCATATATCACAGTTTTCTCCTGAAGTCTCCAGATATCAAAAGCCTGTTGTGCTTAATGTGATGAAGGTTTGCCAAAGCAATCCTATGCATCTTCTCACTTGGGGGAGTCCATTTTAAGCATTTTCCAAATCCATGCATTTGAGTCATTCCTCTCTCAAGGCAAAGAAGGCTCCTAATTCCCACCTTTTTCCAGGAAGGGAAAGCAAGGTGCCACACTCCTCATGGTACGAGTCAGTTTCTGATTTTTTTTCCCCTTTCTAGTCAGCTTTTATAATTGATCCTTAAAATAACTAGGCTTCACAGATGTGGTGCCTGTTCTCAGTGGGTGGCCTTTTTATCCCTTTCTAGTCCTGGTGGGGAGCCTATGCAATCACAGCAGGTATTACATAAAATTCTACTTCAAAAGGTGGTAGCAATATGGGGAAACTGTATATAAACATGCACACAATATTTTTGATTTCTGAATTAAAAGAATTTTAATTCCTTACAGGAAATTCTAAAACTTTATGTGATATTAAAATTACTCCTTACTTTATACCTGGTGAGGAGGAGCAAAGATCCTAAAATCATGAAAACAGCTCTGAATGAAATCTCAGGAGTCTATTTCAACATGGCTTAGCTACACCAAAATCATAAGTTATTGACATTTTTCAGACTTACAGCTTAAATAGTAACACTTATGAACATTTATGTTAAGATCACTTTTTTCTCTAAGCGTTTATGTCCAGATTTGTAATCAAATTAGTTTAGGATATTAATTTAAACTTACCTACATTCAGATTTGCCTACAATCTGCATTCCTTTCATAAGTCTATTCATCAGAATGGATTAATAAAAAAAATTCTCTCTTCCTCTTATATAATATTGACTGTACTGTTTGTTGGCCAAAGGTGCCTTTACACAAAGAGAATTGAAATAAAAGTATCACATGGATCCTCTTTGCCACCTTCAATCTACTTCTTAGCACTGAAATTGCCAAAGAGATATAGGTTAGTGTAGCAGCTTCAAAACAGCTGGAGATGAAGTGGAAATAGGAAACATGTTTGTTCATTGGATGTCCTCCTATGAAAAAATGTATCTATCTCCAATGTCAGTGTATACGTATGTTTGCACATACCATGTATGTGTATGTATAAAACTTATTCCCCTAGTCATTGCTGGCTGCAGCTCTGAATTCTCTTACCAACAGAAAGGAGAAATGCTAGTGTCAATAATTTTCTTGGCACTAACAGCTCTTTGGACTGGTAGAGTGACAATTAATGAGTATCCTATATGTAGTCACCTCTGTCAGTCAATTGGAAACCTGGTCTATAAAAGACAGTATTAAAAAATTTTCTTGTGAAACATGTATAGGCTTTCTGGGACCTAAGAAAGACTGTAAATAACATCAGCTGCAGTATGCTGATAGTTATGAATCCATAAAATTTTAAGACAAAACTGTATTTCTAAGTGAATATGATTTCTCAAACTGATAGCTTTTTTTTTTTTAAATGGCTTATTCTACCTTATAAATGTCCTTAATTTCCCAGAGATAGCTATACCAATATTGTATTCTTCCCCATGTAAGAATATCAGGTAAAATACTGTTTTCAACAAAATAAAAACAAGTGACTGCACTAGACTCCGAGTTGGCTATAATATCCTTTATTACCAATGCCTGTAAGCCATCTTCAACACTAGCTGCTGTAAAATGAGCATGCCTTCACTACTGACACAGTCTAAATAGGTAATCTGTGCAACGATCTGCTTGCTTTCCTTAAGACTATTTATTTTCCTTGTTTGACCTAGTTGATGCTGCCATGGTTTTCCTTCCTGTTTCAAGAGGGTCTCTGAGATGTGAAAGAATATGCATGTGATATGAAGTATAACAAAAATATATCTCGTATTTTGCCCTGAAGGTGGCCAGCTCATCCTTGCATGATCATCACAGTGGTGGGATCTGTCATAGGAAAGATGCAAGCAGGAGATGCACTCCTGTAAATAGTATCTCTTTTTTCCCATCAGGATAACAGTGGGAAAAAAAATCTTTGAGTTGGGCTATGTAAGAGACGAGCCCCAAATGGCTGTACTGTGACCCCCAAGAGACATAAAGGACGACATCCCGAGAGACAAAATGGAAGCCACAAGGAGTGGCTCAGTGTCACGTCTCTTGGCTTGACAGGCTGACTCGGAATTAAATGAACTGTACTTGGATTCAAATAGAATCTATAGCCCATATAGATTGTATTCAAGGGGAATTATTCTTGTATCTTCTTACGTTATTGGGACTAACATGTCTTTATAGGTATACTGATTTCTTTAAGTACCTGCAAGTGTTGCTTAGCATTAGCTAAACATTTTAGGGAGAAAATGAGACTTTTTCTTAGATAGTCTCAAAAGGGGGAAATGATAGATTTATGGGATGAATAGTTGTATAGGCTTAACTAACTCACATACTTGCTAATCAGTCAAAGGGGAACATGCAGGCCTTGTTAATCACTAACCTTCAAAGAAGAAACTGCAACAAGGACCAATAAAAGGGGAACATCCTGCCCTAGAAGGCGCCGAAGACTGGGTGAGCACTGAAGAAATATGAAGTCAGAAAATAACCCGCAGTAACTAGGGGAAAGGTAAAGGCGGCAGTGGGAGATCACGACCACCAACTCAATTAAAGACCAAAGAAAGCTACCCCCCCACTTCCTGTGGGCATGTGCAAAATATCAAAGTAGCACTCTAGCTTTAAGTTGAAATGGGAGAGGAGTAGACCAATGGAAAACTGCTTTGTGTGGTTACTTATGCATATGTATAACTAGACTGTATAAACATTGTACCGAACTTTGTGATAGCAGTGTGGAATGACCACCTAGCACCCACCTCTGCGCAGACATGGAATGAAATGCCTCTGCCCTGTGTCTATATTGGCGTCTTGCACACCAAGTAAACGACCTCACGCTTGTGGAATAATGGTTTTGGCGACCCAGATGGGATTGCGCTGACAGCCTTGCCTGGTTCGTCTTGCTGCATCTGACAGGGAGAAGACTCTTTCAGCTCTTGTCCTGCAGTCGGGCCGTAATTGACACAATGGTGCAATGCTATGAAAAAGAGGTGTCCCAATCACTCCTGAGGCTGGAAAGAGAGAAGAATAAATAGGGGCACACACAGGGGCTCGGGGGCTTCTTCTACACTGAACACCCCTGTTGGCAGGACCAACGCTGGATCCAGGACAGGTGATATTTCTACCTAACTCTCTTTCTCTCTTTCCCTCTTTATCTTTCTTTCCCCCTTTGCTCTCAAGATTTGTTAACAAAAGGCCTACCTTATTTTCAGCAAAGCCGCACAGCTCAGGCTGAAATAATTGTGTGATAACCAATAGCTATAGAATATTGTTCATATAGAAGTTTCTTATTCTTAGTAAAGTTGATGATTGTTTATGGACCTTGAGTGTTGTTTCACCTTAATCCGCACTGAAGGAATTTGCAAATCTGAGTCTCTCCCAAGTGGGGTTGAGAGGGATCTGGCAGGCAGACACTGACTGCTGTGTGGCTACCCTTATCATCCCCATAACCCTTAGACATACATCATTGACCAAGTCTGAGACTAAGACTGGATCCAGCCACACCTAGACTCCTCTCTGAGAAGGAGTTTTGAAAGCAAGGGGATCTTTTCTGAACCTCGTGACTCAACGGGAGGGCCACCTCTTCTCCCTTAGCCACACGCCAGACTCACATCCTTAACGTGACGTATTTGGTGCCACGATTTTACTTCCCTCTCCCCACGGGTGGGATGTGACAGGCTGACATCAAGACTAGATGTTTGACCTTGATCGTGTGTCCACTAGCACAGACACCCAAGTATGCTCTTGTCAGCCAGTGTTTGTTAGGAGTCAGGTTTCCATAGTGCACACCAGTAGCCACCTCTATTTTAGACTTGATGGCTGCATTCCCCAGTGTATTATGTTACAGTTGTAACAGTTGAACCCAGAGGACACAAAGTTATATACCTGAGATTGCTCACATACTCTTCATGTTGGTATCTATGCTCTGCACAAATATTTTACATATTTACAATTCTGTATGACAGTGTCCCTCTATTACTTCAGCATTCCACATCCTTCTAAATAACCATTTTCTTTACTCCTTTTCCAAATTTTTTTTCTACTCCTGTCCCTCAGAAATAGGGAAAATGTCATTGCAGGGAAAGGTGAAAATTTGCCAAAAAGTTGGATATTGAATCTTAAACAAATCACATCAAGTTAGGACCCAGTCTACATTTCTGTGACAAGGGCTCTGCATCCCATAGCTTGAATTCAAGGCAGCTCTGCAGCTAGCATCTAAAGTTGGATTTCCCTGTTGTTAACATATGAAAGGTACCTGTCATACCACTTTGTGCCTAGCACAACCTGACTACTGTCTTTAAAATAATCTAACTCACTCAATGTTTGAAACAGGAAAAATTTGTTTGTCCCTCTTTGCTGTGAGGTAAGAGGAGAATTTTTATTCGTGCCTTTATTCATCCTATTTATTCATCAGGTATTTCATACCTGAGCAGAAGACTCTAAATTATGTTACTAAAAACTCGGAGTACACAGATAATTGTACAGATAAAAAAATAACATCTCAAAACCCAGTTAAAACCCAGTTTCTGCTGGAGGGCGACACGTTCATAAAATTCTGCCAGATCTGATGTTAATTATACAGCGGAATGGTTGACCCAATATTTGAACAAAAACTTAGAGGTGGTATGCAGACTGACCATCCACATGGTTACAGGTGGGCTGAGCAGCTTTTCAAGGTGGGTTAGTCCTTTGTGTATGGTGGTGGCTGAAGTGTGTCTTTACATCATAATGCTGTGCTTTGGGCTTGTGGTGAATGTATCTGTTTCAGAAAAATACTGAAATCTCTTGTCAGCATTGGTGTCATTGACAGCCTCTGTCATTCCCCCTGGGAAGCTCAGAGAAGAAAGCATTACTGCTAAGTCTGGAAGCATGGTCTTGATGAGTGACTGTGGCAGTTCTTGCACCTACATTCTGGAGGCACATCATAAGTAGAAACTGAGGCAGGTAGAAACACTAATGGTACAGCACAGCGTTGCTTGTCTTGACAAACCACTGGCTCCAGCCTTCAGGCAGCAGGACAGGATGCTGCATATCTGCCGCCTCTCTGCATCGTTCCAGTGCTATTCCCCAGCAGGTCTAAGGGGATGTGCTGTTGTGACAGATCTGCCTAGGACAGTCTGTTGAGTAGGTATTCAAATCCCCTGATGATTTGCTATGTGCATCATGCTCTCTTTTGAATTTAATAAACCACTACCAGTCTAGTTTCTTTTTTCATGGTTTTTGATATCTTTCAGACTTAATTTTCAATAAAATAATTATTTTTGTTTAGAGAGGAGAGGGATGATAAAACAATGTTGGCCTGGCTAAGGGGGAACACTGACTGTTTTATTTTGAGGGAAAGACACTCAAGTTATAATGTAGTTCCAGTTTACTTACTTTTAAATCACAGTCTCCAGTTGCTTATTCTGTTTCTGCTGGTGATAGTGATAACATTCCTAAGACAACTTCTTATTGGGAGTGCCAGTAAACAGCAATTCATGGATCAAACCACAGCTTTACTGCTGACTGGCATGACATAACTGTGAGAAGCAAAGGTATGAATTTAGAAAGAAAACCAGCTGGTTTTCAAATACTTCAACTGAACACCTTTGTTTTAGAGGAATTGGCCCATGCTGCAAGTAAGAATAATGTATCAAAACAGATTATTTTTATAGATTTTATTAAAAGGACAACCTAATCTAGAATTAAATGTATACATCACTGATTAAAGCTACTATTACTGTCTGAGATTCATTAACAATGGACAAATGCAGGGATTAAATCAAGGTAATAATTGAAATTGAATCAATAAATCAATGGTATCAAATTATCAAGTCACTAAATTAATACAACTACTTAAATTTAATCATGAGGTTGGCAGAAGAAAGAGGCACGTTTTTTCTTTAGTTCTGCCTTAGTAGCTGAAGGAGAAGTTGTTTCCTTTCGTTTGAGTCTTAACTAGTGCTCCAGCTTGAAAACGAGCACTGATCAGTTGGTGAATTTTTATGAAGGAAAATTAACCAAGACAGGCAGTACAATTGTTTTTGCCAGTTTTACAGAAGTACAGAGACTAAAGTGACTCTTTTACCACTCACCATTTCTAGTTAGAGCTCATAGCTGCTAAAGTAGTCATTTTACTTCTTCTGCTCTATTTCCTCCATACATAGAAAATTTAGGAAACTTAAAATTCAGTGAATGCTTCTGAATGCAATAGCTGCTTGTTTTTTTGGTTTTTTTTTGAGAAGACAGTCAGTAATGATAGATTTCACAGTCTGAGCTTTTAGGATTCTGTAGGTACTCTTTTCTGTCCATACATTTGCACTGGCACGTAAAAGCCCTGTCCACACACAAAGGGAGCAAAATGACACCTCCCCCAAAATAAAGCAAGCAACTTCTGGATTTTCCTGGTATACCTGCTTTATGTGATTATTTATTACAACCTATCTTCCATGCAGTGATGGACTAAATATAGCAAATTACTGTGTCTTTAACCCCTTCTTCCATCGGACATCTTGCCAAGATAAGAAAGGAGTACCTCTCTACTACATGGTCTTAATCTTTATAGAAATCATGTTCCACTTTATCTGAGGTATTTTCTATGTGGCTTTGGGACTAAGTGGATGGTTCATTTTAGATATGATCTGGCCCGAGTCCCGCACAGGGAGCAATCTTTGGGCTTTACGTCAATTTGTTAAGTTCCACTCAAGAATTACCACTAACGTACAAAATCCATTATCAGAACATCGTAATAAGATGTATGAGACCTGTACTAGAAAAACTGATACCAACCTTCTATCTGGTCTATGAATCATGGTCCTGTTCTTGGCAGCTGTAGGAATTACTGGTAATTTGTCAACATCTAGTTATATATGATTCAATGACCTAGTTACTCCCTTGCATCAGGCAATAAAATCATGGAAGTTGTTATGTAGCTTCATTCAAGACAAAAATGTATGGATCGCTCTGATCACTTTTAGCCTAGCCGTGCACAGCTATGTTTGTATCTCTGTATGGTGGTCTTCCATTTACTGTAGAGCAAACTTTTCCTGAGCTGTGTTCAAATATGGACTTCTCTGCCTGACATAGCAATACAACTCTGTCAAGCTACTGCCAGCTCTCCAGTCCTAAGGTGAACTATATAATAGAGTTTTCTATTGTAAGGATGTAAATCAGTGGCAGATGTGAAAAGCCTATGAGTAAAACATAACAATACAATGATAAAACTTTATAGTAGCATGCGGGTTTCCTCAGTTTTCTACTGTCAGTTCAGGTCTCCATGGCTTAATAGCTGCGTAAACCTGGCAAACAAGAAAGAGCCATTGATTTGAACAAATTCAGGCATGCAGTAGAATTGTATCTCTGCAGGGTACTCAGGGTACTCATTCTTTTTTTGTTGTCTCTGAATCACCATGATGTGCACAGAATAAGATTGGCCTCTCACAATGCCCACCTGAACTGACAAAATTCTGCACATTGCACAGTATGAAAAAGTGGTGCGAGGCAGGGCATGCAGATGGGGATGGGCAGCAGGCTGAGGAATGATGTGTAGTTACTCCGTTTATGTTTCCAGAAACTTGTGTCCTCTCCTGCCTGTACGCACTGGGCATGGCCCACTGCCCAAGACCATTTAATTACATGGGCTAGGATATGAACTGCCAACTGCCATGTTTGGCACATGAAAACAGCAATTTTGAGCTTACTGCAAAAGAACTGAAACGGTATGTGGGTTTTTTCAGAGATAATATAGAAAGCCTGGGCTAAAATGCAGCTGACATTCTCTGCATACTGTGCAAATATAGAACCAGATTTTCAAACATTTAGTACTGATAGCTATGGAAAAAATGTTCTAGACATGTCTTTCAGCACAAAGGGAAAGTGCTGAAGAAAAAAGACCATATAAGCATGTAAGTATTTTCATCCTCATAGGAAACCATTCTCATCATTACAGAATTAGCAACTGCAGTTTTCCAGGAACTCTTGCGGAAATTTCTTTTGAAGACTGCAAACAATAGTGTTTAATAAATGGATTTACTGTGTTAGGATGCATCTCGTCCCTGGGTTCCCTTGGTGTAGTGGCTCCGATACTTGTGCTGTGAATGGTTCTGGTTAGGCCTGGGAAATCACCAAGGAATGAAAGTAAGGGGTCTACCCAAGAACACAGTGGCTTACTCTGACACTTATGCATAGACACACACAGATGGCCAAATACAAATACACAGACACTTTAAAAAATGAAAGTGTTTATTTTTTTCATCACATAAAAGTGTGTGGAAGTGTCAATTAGAGAAAAAAATGAAACGCTTAACATTTTTCTTTGGGAAAGTCAAGCCAAAACCAGTCACGTAAGTCTAAATATACCAAACTGTGCTCTACTGTCTGGAGTTACTGATCATTAATGAAGTACCTTCAATTTTATTGAATTATCTTTGAGAAATTACTTCAACAACTCCCAAATTTCTGTGGTTTACTCATAGAAAACAATTGTCAATACATATTGGCAGGTAGGCATCTTACACTAAGCTGACTTATGCTAATGAGCTTTCAAACATTTTTGGCAGAACAGAAGGAGCATGACCAAATAAACATCATATATAAGTTTTATGATATGGTTGCATCTTAACTGCAGTGTGGGTCCTCCTCCCTTAGTGATGCAGAGCAAGAGACATTTTAAAGGGCACTGCAGCTTCTTCTCTTCCCATTCAATGGGTTTCCTTCCCAGGCTGCCAATGTTTCATTTGTTTTTCTTTAAATGGATGAAGCTGCTGAGTATTTTATCTCTTTGCTTCAACATGGTGTATTGACTTTTTATGCTGTCATTTTGAACACTAAATGAAATGCACTGTATTTGCCAAATTTCTAATGGTGGCTTTCCTTTCATGGGGAAATGATATATGTTTAAATCGTTCTGTTGGTGCTTAGAGAGTATAGTGAGTTTGACTAAAAGTTCAAAACCAAGCCACAAAACAGGCTATAATTCAATCTGAAAAAACTACTTCTCAATTTTGGATTTGGGTAGGAATTGTGGAATTCAGGCCTTTTCCCTTCATACCAACAAAGCTGTAATGGTTTGTTTCCACTTAGGATATAATGGTTCATTTCTGACTTGTATTTGCATTTGCTAGAGTCGATTTTTGAAACACTTCATCCTATGTGTACTTGTTTTGTTTTCATAAAGTGCTTCCAGTGAGGACATACTTTACAAAAACCAGCTTTTAATGTCTACAATTACTTCAATCAGTGCTCAAAGAATTTGTTTTAAAGCAAAATAAACTTGAAATAAAATGGAAAAAATAAATTCAAATTTAGAAATTAGGACACAGAAAAGAGCAAGTGATTAAATTCTAGATTAAGTAGAAAGATACCCAAGTGAAAAAGAATACTTTAAATTACTTTCATCACTAAAAGGCTCAGTGAGGAAGTTATTCATGATTTTGGTTAAATACATATCCCATTTTTCACTGGTCTGGGGTTCTGTAATGCACATGTGGGTATGCAGACTGGAAGAACCCTGCTGATATTTTACAAGAAAGAATAGCTGGGTCTTCACTGCCACAGGGCAGACCCAAGCCCAAATTAATTAATATTAATTAAGTAGTTATTAATCATAGTACTGGCTATAGTGTAGTTATTATTAGTGGTAACTTAATTATGTTAGTAGTAGGAGGCTATACAGTTGGCATTCTTGGAGGAAACCTTGCAGTGAGGATGTCAGGTGGAACAAATGATTTGGGTCCTTTCTCGAAGGGACGCCAGGACCTTTTCTAGGAGTGCTTTCATGTGCCAAACCACAAGGGCAGGTGGAGTTTGAAGGCAGCCTGAACTTGGACTGGATTTAAGCTATTTAAAAGAACAGTTTGGACACTTGATCCTGGATTTTGAAGGGAGTATGGAAGAAGTACAATGTGAATGTTGCTGAGGTAAAGTTCCTGCCCACATCTCCTCCAGCAATACAGTGGAACAGTCCAGTCAGGCTTTCAGAGGATTTGGGTGCTATGACAAAATCCAGTCCTTATATTAAATTACAGGGATTTTTGAGCTGTGTCATAGCTCTGTGTGTTCATGTTTCTTTTGAATTTCTATTTCTGTCAAAAGCACATACCTTTTGCTATTTTGGACTTGTTGCTTTTGTTCATTTGTGTCTATAACCTACAGTCTGAGTCAAAGGGATAAACCCTTGGAAGAATATATTCTCCCCCATCTATAATGCAAATCCTTAAAATGCCACAAAATGATCCTCTGTAGGATGCATAGATGCATGCCCATCTATGAAATTACTGTTGCTTTTATCTAAGAATCTCAGCTAATTCTAACAAAGTTCTCAAAATTGTTTGCCTAAGCAAAGCACTGCTACCCATAACAGACTTGCTGAGATCACTCATCAAATGCTGATTCCCTACAAAATACTTTGTATTTTAAATTACACTAAAGTGATGGACACAGTTGTAAATTCCATAAATTACTAAAAATTATTAAAATTATTAAAATTATAAAAACTATTAAAAATACTGAAAAAAGAAACCCTGTGTTCTCAGGCTGCTGTTCCCGCTTGAAGAATCACATCATTAAAAATTAACAGTTTGAGCTGCATGTCTTGGCACATCCCTACTTGTTCATCTACAATGTAATGAAGTTGTTTACTGTGAAGAAGAAAAGAAAAATATTGCATGCAGGAAGATCAGTAGTGCAGGCATGGGAGTTCTAACCATTATCTTCTTTCTTCAGCAAATCTTCATAGGAGGGGTTCCAGTGATACTGTAAAAGAAGACAGAGATTAAACCAAACCAAATGTGTTCATAGAAGCAAAATTAGAAGTGTCTGTAGCATGCAATTACTGGGTACCTCAGAGACCCATATGTCTGCCAGTTCTTTTGGGATTAAAAAATTAAGAGAAAAATGAAACCATTTGAAGACATTCTCACTGGAAGTATTTAAAAGACGTTTGGATCAGGTGCTTAGGGACATGGTATAGTGGTGGTCTTGGTAGTGTTAGGTTTATGGTTGAACTCGATGATCTTAAAGGGCTTTTCCAGCCCATATGATTCTGTGATTCTGTGATTCACTGGATGACTTGCACCATGTCTGGTGCATGTTTTATCATCAGCAGTGTAGTTGAGGAATCCCTATTTCCCTGATAAAAGGAGCAACACTGAATGATTCAGTTAAAAATTTTGGGGGTGGTGTTGCTAAATCATCTGTGAGAAGTCAACCCTGACAGAAGCATGTTCAGCCTCATCATAGAACTTAAGGACTTTGCCTATATGAAAGTAAAAGTCCAATTGGCTGATGCTGAAAATGCAAACATTTTCATACTAAAGTTGCAGCAGGTTTGATGCATTTGTTTTGTTCCTCGACTGGATTTCTAATAACAGTGGGAAGGATATTTCTTGGAAATGGTTCTCGTAGACATGGATCTGATTGTAAAGTGTAGGAGTGGGACATCTTTGCCTGTGAACCTTGTATAAGGATTACCTTATACAACAGTGCAACAGTGGCACTTCTGTTCCTTTACCCTTCAGGGGTATTAATCAGTCATGCTTTTAGAACAACATGAGGGGCAGTAGTTGTCAGTTGATCCCAAGGCACATATAAAATGAATACAAGGATTTGGATAATCCTTTTTGCACAAGTTCACAGTCTTGAATGCAGTTTCCCATAGAGTTTCTGGCTATAAGAATCTAACTAAATTATCTGTAATTCTACAGGAAAGAGGTTGTATCTACATTTTGCATCCAAAGCTCAAGCACCAATATATCAATGAAAAGCTGTGATCAGGGTAAGCAACATATGTAACATACAAAAAACCATTCCTAGAACCTTGCCTGTGATTCAAGATTCAACCAACCACGGGATGCTCAGTTTGTTCTGGGTATTAATGAAATGCAGTGCACTCTTCCTCTTTCATAGAAGTTCTTGTACCTAAATTAGAGAATACGTTGACAAGAAAGTGTGTTTTCACAATAAACAAGGAGGATGAATCAGCCTTAGCTTGAGCATCTAAAAATTAGAAAATCTGCACAATTTAGGCTCCTTTTATTATCAGTGGAGAGAAAAAAATTATGTTGACCTGTGATCAGAGTCCAATAAAGGGCACATTAATCCTTATTTGATAGTGCCTATTTTCCTCTCTTGATCATAAAGTATCCTATTGGGATTAGGTCAGGCTTGACAGCTCACTTTCAGACATCTTAAGTTAGGCAATATGGCTCCCACTCAACAGGTCCTCTCCTACATGCTTTGTAGAGTATGGTTACTGGAAGAAAAACATTATTTTATGCTTTAATCACACTGCCAGCCATCTCTTGTATGGGTATCTAATTTTACTCTTTTTGATGCTTTTCCTTCCTTAATTATATTTTAAGTTGTATTATAGATTAATATTTTAAACTGATTTAAGGTCTTATATATTAGTCATTTACTACTTTACTGCAAAATGAAGTTTACATGCATTCTCTATAAACATTAAACACAAATCAATGAAATAGTAAGAGCAGCCCTATATTATGACTTTACTCTCTGAAAAATCATGAAAAGTACATATTTTATAAAAATTGTATATTATGAAGACTTTCTTTGAATTTCCCATTACCACTATTAATGATAACCTGAGTGTATCATCTTAAAAGTGTCTATCTGGCTTGTGTGCTAGAGAAATATGCTGTAATATTCTTCTGATCAACTGCCAAATCCATCAAAAGTAGTAATATTTCCAATATTTTGCTTGCTGTTCTCTGTGTCTATAAGAAATGGGCATATGTCATGTTCTTAGTCATCTGTGTAGCCGTAGAAATAATACAGCATCAATCAGTCTTGGAAATTGAGTTAAAGTTGGCAATTTTATTTTTCTGCACAGTCATTAAATATTTAATGTTTCCTCTTGTCCTTCAGGGAATATATTTAAGAAAAATTACTTCCCCTCTAAATGGCCTCACTTTTACCAAGTGCCCCAAGTAAGCCTTTCCTATGATAGATTATGCTTGGTTCCACACAGCTACTACCTGCTGTTTGGCGACCGTAATCAGGCTCGTCCAGATGTTTTTGCCTCCTTGCCTGCTAGATAAGGACTCTTTGTGAGACATTTTAAAAGAGCCCATTTGCAGCCAAGGTCTTAGGTGTGTGTCGAAATGCTGAGAGTGGTATATATTATTTAAAAGAAATATTTAAATTGAAGGATGTGCAGTTATTTCCTCAAATTGTTTTAGGTGCAAGGGAAAACAAGGATTTGAAAATGAATGAGAAAAACAGAAAAAATACCTTTAGCATTATGAAGTGTTTTCCACCTATTAGGATACATAAGCAATTTACATTACAACATGTATTTAAGCTAGAGGACAGATAATGACTGTCCTTCAAAATATTCTTACTATATGCATTTTGTAATTCATTTATAGGCCTGATTTTGAGTGAGATTAATCTATTTTTACTAAACACTAGTATTCTGAAACAGTGAGTAATGAAAAAAATATTTGGTGACATTTCAAACACTTGTGAATATAATTTAATTTATTATTATTATTATCTAGTTTAATTAACTTTTCTGTGACTGGAGAAGCAAATTTGTGCTGTGTTCATATGAAAGCTCACATAAAAAATCTGTTGTCAAGGTAAACTTAATTACAAATCAGAAAATGTTTTGGGACTGTTCCTTCAGGTAAAAAATATATCATCCAATAACCTGAATGAGATATTACAGAGAAATATGAAGATAGAATATTAAAACTCAAATTCTTAGAATTATAGTCCTAGTCTCCAAATATTCCATGAGAGAAATTTCTTTTCATAAAAATTAAAACAATTATAAATGGTAATGGCAACCCATTCGGCTTGTGGAAACTTGTAGGTGTCCTTTCAGCAAACGGTGGTGAGCTCCGACTCAGCCACCTGTTCAAAGTGTGATCTGGAGAAGAGTGGATTGGTGCCCGAGAACATACTTCACACCATCTATCAAGATGAAAGTGGTATTGAAAAATTTGTCTCAGTAGAAAACTCGTCACAGGGAGGCCTTCTTCTGAATTAGGTATCTATACTAGACAAAAAAATGGAGGGAAACTGCTCCTCTTCACACCTTTTGTCTTAGTCATGGTTCAACACTGTGACAAGAATGAGATATGGAGGGCTCCAGAGTCTTCTCTCTGTCCTGTGAAGGCCTTACTGCCAGGTTAGGGGCTGTAATACAAGACCCAAAGCAATTTAGGCATAGGGAATTTAGGGTCCATGGCATTAGAAAGCAACTCAGTGAAGGTTCAAGCAGTTCAGGGGTCCCAGGAGTATCAGATCTGCAGATAACTTGCCCTGTTAGGCTGCAATCTCAAGATAGGTAGGGCTGCTGCCTTGCCAAAATTGCTATTTCCACATATTTATTCTACGGAGAGAACAAAGAACTCTTCCCAGATGACCACCAGACAACAGGGACAGAACCACTAATGCACACACAAATGAAAAAGAGAAAGGATAAGAAAAGGTTTCATGTGGGTTTTTTTCAGAGCACTCGCTGCCTTTGAAAATTCCTCACTAAATATGTTCTCTCTAAAAGGTGTTTTTGTACCAAAATAGAATGCATTATCCAGTCAGTCTCCATGGTAACTTTGTTTCTTATTAAATGGAAGAGGAAAAAAGCCTAATTAACTCATATGACCTTTTATTTGTTAAAGTGTTCTGCTATACCTTTAGTGACTGTTTGCTGTATATTGAAAGATGCCATTTCCCTTCGGCTGTTTTTTCTTTTTTAAGAATTACAGGTTTTTCATATTAAATTTAGATCATCATGTGCAAACAGAAAATGGTATATCAAGGGGGAGAATGATGCCTCTCTGCCTCTTGAAGCTTCTCTTAACTTTCAGATGTAAAGTTACTTTACCTTGCTGCTGCAGGAATACTCATTATGCTCTTCATTCTCTTCATAAAATCCTAAATGATAGTCTTCCAACAATTATGTCTGGTGCTAGTCAAGTGCGATCCCTTAGACAATTAGTTTAACCCCTTTACCCAGGGAAATAAACCAAAATAAATAGCTTTATCCAAGTCTTTCAAAAGCATACTAGAGCAAAAACAATGAAAAGGAAAGATAAAATAACGTAAGGAATTTTCTGAAGGAAAAAGGGCAAGCAAATCCATGGGTCTGGTTGTAATTCACACTGCGGCCTCTTTACTTTTGTAATACTCTTAAGAAAGTTATCCACTGTATTTGTGCTGGGACATACTATGGATGCAGAATACTGGATTCAATATTTTAAAAAATCCAAATCTTCAAAGATTTTCTATTTCTATAGATTTTAGTATATAATTGAAAGAAAAAAATATCATTTGAGACTTGAACCTTGAGTTTAATTTTTTTTAATTTTCCATAGATAGACTGAAAGTTTATAAGCCTGTGCCCAGACCTTCCTGACAATCAAGGGAGAAGTGTTTAAAAGTCCCAAACTGCGGCAAGTAGTGTCTGGGGTGGGCAATCTTGACACAGTGAAAAGGTTTTACAGAAGGGCTTCAGCAATATAGCTCCTATATGGCCCTTGGCAATGCTTAGCCCGGTCTTGACTGGGGAAAGCATCATTATCAGTGAGGAGGAGGGGAAGGAAGAGGAAGACCTCCAGGCTTTCAAACTAAGGGTACCCCAAGGGAGTTACTCAAACTACAGACATATATGTGAATGCTTCCTCTTGCCACAGGCATCCAGGAAACTACTTGCTATTTGCTAGAGATGTATTACTAAACCAGCAAGGACCAACAGCAGGCAGCAGAATGATGTTCATCCAGGGCATGATGCTAAACCTCACCCTGTTGGGATGCAAACCTGGCAGGTAGTTGCAGAAGAGTGCTTGTGCATCACCTGGAGTAGGGCTGCCATGGTTCCTCTGTCCTCACCACAATCCAAGTCACACCTCCTCTGTGCACCTGGGAGGCATTACACCACTGCTGCCATGTAACCGACACGAGAAGAAACTCTGTTTCTCAGAGAATAGTGTGTTCCTGTTCCTTGTATTTCTTTAAATGCCAAAGCTGGTATTTAATCTGTGTATTTAGTCTGAAGGGGCACTGAGGGATTCCTGGTGACTCTAGTAAATAAAGATATTTGAAATGTCACTGCTCTGTGACAGCACTTGGCCTAATTGAAGCTGGTTCAAGTAAACGGGTCTAGGAAAAAAGCGTTTTAGAGCCACTGATTCTAAGTAATGTACAATGTTCTCAATACAAATGTAAGCCTCTCCTTATGTATTACAGGAGAGGGTTTTTTATTAGGTATGCTGGCTCCAGAAGGCAGCTATTCTTTATATATACGTGCTTTGTACATTCATTTATGCTTCCAAATGGCATAGTGCTCTTAGATGTGGATTGTTTTTTAGGGTTTGCCCTTTTCATTGGCCTGTTTATCTGCAGCCTTAGAGTTTATTTGCAATGAATAGAAACAATGGTTTTCACAGTTAATATGTGTTGGTTCTCTTGATACAATGTCATCTGGGATTAGGTAGACCGTGCCCCAAGTACCATATGTTAGGCACCATCCTTGGAAAAAGGGCCAGTCCAATAGGGTAACGCAAGCTGGTAGCTTTTCACAGAAAAGAGAGCATTCCCAAGCCATACGTTGGGAAGGAAATAGAGTGAGAATATAAAGTATGGCACTGGGACCTGGCCACTTGGCAGAAGGAGCCAGGGAGGAGTGGAAAATGTTTAGAAAATGGTTAGAATATGTATGTGGTTAAAGGTAAATCTTGGGATATGTAGGTAGAAGGAGAAGCTGCCTGAGTTACTTTGCAGTGGGTTCTGGTCAGAGTCCAAGACAGCAAAAATACATGTATTTTCAAATAACAAATGTTTGACTGATGAGGTGGGGCTGAGAAATTTGCCATGGTTCAGTCAGGCTGTTATGGCATTCTTGTGGCAACAGAGAAATGATGGGAAAAGGAGAAAAACATAGAGGAAGTTCCTTTGTAGTCTGGAGAGGAGAGTTAGTAAGGATAGAAGAGGCCTTTAGAAGAGGCTAGGCAAGGGCTGGCTGCTGCAGGTATTAAAGGCTATGATGGTATGTAAATGTGAATGATGTGAACATGGGCTAAGACTACAGAATTGAAAGCATCTGCTCCAGGGTACAATGCTTAGCCTCTGGGGTATGGCGGCTGTATTGTCACAGGGCAACGTGACAATAGTCCCCTCTACATTAAACAGACAACTTCCACCCTGCAAAGGTTTAGCCTTCTTGGTCCTCCTATCATGCTCTGTGGTCATACAGAATAATTATTTTTTTGTGAATTTTTTAGTTTCAAGTGTCTGTAATAATTTCAGGGCTGCATTTCAGGCTATCATACATAGCTGCTGATTCGTATCACAAAACCGAGGTTGTGTTGCACACCCTGGAGGATGACATGACAACAGGAAAACAGGTGTGTGGAAGTTTTTGGAGGTGCACAAGAGAGATGGTTTTGGAAAGGTACTCAGAATGATAGGAGACAAATTTGGTGCATTCTTGCCATTGCTGCTTTTTGATAGCCATCATTCACCAGAACCATGCTGTCATGGTTTAACCCCAGCCAGCAACTAAGGACGCACAGCTGCTCGCTCACTCCCTCCTGGTGGGATGGAGGAGAGAATCAGAAGACTGAAAGTGAGAAAACTTGTGGGTTGAGATAAAGACAGTTTAACGAGTAAAGCAAAAGCCACGCACACAAGCAAAGCAAAACAAGGAATTCATTCACTACTGCCCATGGGCAGGCAGGTGTTCAGCCATCTCCAGGAAAGCAGGGCTCCATCACTGTAACAGTTACTTGGGAAGACAAACATCATAACTCCTTATGTCTCCCCCCTTCCTTCCTCTTCCCCCAGCTTTCTATGCTGAGCATGACGCCATATGGTATGGAACATCCCTTTGGTCAGTTGGGGTCAGCTGTCCCAGCTCTGTCCCCTCCCAGCTTCTTGTGCACCCCCAGCCCACTCGCTGGTGGGGTGGGGTGAGAAGCAGAAAAGGCCTTGACTCTGTGTAACCACCGCTCAGCAATAACGAAAACATCCCTGGGTTATCAGCACTGTTCTCAGCACAAATCCAAAGCATAGCCCCATACTAGCTACTATGAAGAAAATTAACTCTATCCCAGCCAAAACCAGCAGACATGCCCAGGTTTTGCTTTAGAGGAAACTAGTCCTAAGAATAAACCAACGTCTCTGCAATCAGGGGACCAGGACTGGGAGTGCGCTGGTAACTTTCATATTCATGAACCTTCCAGTCTCCCAGATACAAAAAAATCCTGTCAAATTCATTAAGAAAAAGGGCGAATAGAAATAAATAGAAATTTTATTGGGAGAAAGCACAATATAGAGCACAGCAGCACATGATGCCAACTTCAAGCTGATGTAGGCTTCACTTATGTCTTTGAGTGTCTGCAAGAGGCACCTGACAGACACCCAGCAGGGAAAGACACTGAGACCGAGTATTCCCAATATGTTTGGGACCATCAGAAACTGCACCATCAAAGCCAGGGTAGGTTGTGTGCTTTTGATCATCCCATTTCTGAAGAATGGTATGGTCTCACCTGGGTATAATGTGATGCAGTGGCACAGTGATGTTGCAGCAGATTTGCTGTTTCTGTTACTGTTTCTCAAACTTGTGAGTCATGTCTTGCGTCAGTGTTCTGCAGAGCAGGATCGGTGTGGATGCTGAGGCACTGTGGGAGGCAGATCTCTTATAGAGGAGGGCACGTGGGATTAAAAATGCATATGAAATAAAGACAAACTAGGGTGTGACTTGGGGTCTGGAAAGGCCTTGCCAGAGGTACCACTAAGTCCTGTAGGATAGCTGGTATTCCCAAATACTTCCCATATAACATTCTGTGTGAAGATAGCTGGGAAGGCCAGAAGGTACTAAATGAGACTGAAATGAGTGAGGAAGATCAGGCTCAGCCTTCCTTACTGGCATGTCCTTTGGGAACAATTTAACAGAAGGTAGCATAGATACAGAATTGAAAAACACTTCCCCATGGAATTTCATTCTGCTCTTCATTAACCATGCTGGGGACACACCTGGCCCCAAACTCAACAGGAACGAAGAATTATAGTTGCTGGCCTTTTAGTATGCGTGAAATGTAGCCATGTGCAAGACAGCAGTAGCTCAGAGAAATGTATGGAGAATCATTTGCACACTGCTTGAGATATGTGACATGGTTACTGGATATCGAGTGAGCTTAGACCAGCAGCTTGGAGAAAAATGGTGAACAGAGCTTTAGCAGTGCAGGATATGGAACAAGGCACCAAGCATCTAGCTTTTTTCATAACAGTTCTCCTACCCCTTGCAGAGGACCTAGGTAGGAAGCCAGCCTCCTAAACAACCATCCTCAGAAAATCCATAACTGCAGCTGCCACAGGACCTGGTCACTTACTGCTCCACAAGCCCTGCTTGAGCTCCAGCTTGCTGACAGCACTGCGGTTTCAGAGTTTCCTAATTCTAAATGCCATGCAGAGAGGCATGAGGACAAACAAAATGTCACATCAGACATTGAAGAAGTGACCATAGCATGAGCATTATAAAACTGATTTTCTACAACTCAGTGCAATTTCTGGTACTGGCAATCTAGCAGAGAAGATGTCTGAAAGAGCAGCAGATAAGGAAATATTTACCAGCCACACTGGTGAGAACCATCCTGAGTTTCAGTGGGCCAAAGAAGGAACTGGAAGGTTAGCAAGAAACTGAATTAACATTCCAATTACATGTTATATGGCAGAGTCAAACACAACTGATTTCTGCCATTGGGAAAAAAGGCTTGTTTTCAGCAAGGTCCACCAATTTGAGAAACACTTGGAGTATTAGAGCATTCACTTCCCTCCACAGTGTCATCTATAGCTCTCGTAAAATCTGAACAACTCCATTGCCTTTCTGCCCTAATCCATTCTGTATTCATTTTAAATGGTAAATACAGAATATGATTCAGATCAGGCATGGCTCTATGAAAGGGTGATGTTACAATAAATGTTCCTGTGATACCATTTTATAATGTCACAATAGTTTTTATCTTTTTTTGTTTTTTTTTTTTTTAACGTCAGAAATGTATATATATTGTCTGTGCAAGATAATAAATAATTCCATCAACAGTAAATGCTCCAGTATTTCAGAGCAATATAGTATAAAAGATAGATTAGGAAGACAATTTTAGTCTGGTGTCCAATAACCTCTTCCTAGTATACGTCAGGTTTTTCTCTAATCTCTGTTACATTCTCCATGCCACTCCAGGTACCACAAGACTGGAAGGGAACTTCTGAGTCATCGGCTCCAGCAGGTTCATCTCCTGTTATGCATCAATTAACCTCTTTCTAGAACTGCCAGGCTGAAAAAACTTGAAGGTGTTCTCCCTCTAGCCTCCAAACAACCTGTTTAGCACTTCACTGTGCTGTTTGGAAATAATCTAATCTGCAGTAAATGTATTCATGGTCCATTCATACCTATGCCAAAGCAACTCTTTAGCATAAATAGATTCGTATCTCTCTTGTTCTTTCTCTGCTCGAGATATTTATAGACAGCAATGACACTCCCACTCAGCCTTCTTCCTGCTTGTCTAAGCAAGCCACGCTTCTCAGTCTCAGCTAATAAAATGTATTTTCCATTCTCTAGAACAGTCTAGTTAATCTTCCCTGAGCTTAGCTTATCTGAATTCATCTCCATGAACACAGGTAACCAGAAGTGTATGATCTGCCTGATGGGACCTCCAGAGGACTATACTATTCATGCTTCTCTCTCTCTGTAGGAAGGCATAGATTCTAGATTTAAACTTGCATTTTTCACAGTCTCATCATATTGATGGACATATTTCCTGGGCAGATTCTCTGTTACTTTTTCACAATGGGTGTCAATTTACTGTGTGAGTATTCTTGCTGATTTCATCTAAATAATTTACCTTGTAGAGTAAGGTATCAGTTACCAAGAATGAATCTGCATTTTACTTGGAATCTATAAAGTACAAGGTACATCTAGTTTACAGGTTAAGTAAGAATTTGCCGAGTACCTGCAGGATTATTCCTTCTGTTATGCACTTCTGTTTGTAAACCACTAGATTCTTCTCTATAAATCCACAGAAAAAATAAGGTGGCTGAGATTGTGTTTCCCTGTAAGCTGAAGCTTTCAAGAAGCATTATTGGAACAAGGCACTGCCACTTTTTTTTTTTTTTTGGTAGAAAAAAGGCAGAGGATTTATGATGTGTGTAACTGTGTTAGAAGCTGATCTGAATTCATTTAACCTGGGGCCTCTAACGATAATGTAGTTGAAATAATTTTAATTATTATCATTCTTATTGGAGACCGTTGAATATTTTTTTCATTAAAATCTGTGGCTTGTTAAATTAACTAAACCAGGCATCTTAAAACAAAATGGCATTAAAAATGAATATGTCATCCATTATAAGGAGATGCAACATAGATTATATCCACATTTTTTTGACATTGTGCTATAACTCAGGGTCAAATACTGATATACATCACCTGATCATGTCCTTCATGATTGGCAAAGTTTGCACAGTGTCTTTTGGCTTAGTTGGGAGGAAGGCGTGTAGCGCCTTTGGGTACACTTGAAAAGAAAGACTGTAACACCATTTTCAGTGCAGACACTCCTGTCATTTGTTTACTTACCAGACTTTGCCATCAGAGCAATCGTTTATTCTGGCTGTTGTTTTAACTTGTGATTTCTTGTACAATGCAGGTGTCTGTCAGCTGCTTATTTCCCTTGGTGGCGGTTTTGTTGCCTTTTACTGAGCCTTCAGTGTGGGCTGGCTGCTCTTTGTGAGCCAGGAATGGAGGGGCATCCCCAGGCACAGCAGGACAGCAGAGCATGGTAACTGATGGGATTCAGAGGGACCTGGACAGGCTGGATCGATGGGCCGAGGCCAATTGTGTGAGATTCAACAAGGCTAAGTGAGGGGTCCTGCACTTGGGCCACAACAACCCCATGCAATGCTACAGGCTTGGGGAAGAGTGGCTGGAAAGCTGCCCAGCAGAGAAGGACCTGGGGGTGTTGGTTGACAGCTGCCTGAATATGAGCCGGCAGTGTGCCCAGGTGGCCAAGAAGGCCAATGGCATCCTGGCTTGTATCAGAAATAGTGTGGCCAGCAGGAGCAGGGAAGTGATCGTGCCCCTGTACTCGGCACTGGTCAGGCCGCACCTCGAATCCTGTGTTCAGTTTTGGGGCCCTCACTACAAGAGAGACCTTGAGGTGCTGGAGCGTGTCCAGAGAAGGGCAACGAAGCTGGTGAAGGGTCTGGAGCACAAGGCTGATGAGGAGCGGCTGAGGGAACTGGGGTTGTTTAGCCTGGAGAAAAGGAGGCTGAGGGGAGACCTTATCGCTCTCTACAACTACCTGAAAGGAGGCTGTAGCGAGGTGGGGGTCGGTCTCTTCTCCCAAATAACTAGTGATAGGACGAGAGGAAATGGCCTCAAGTTGCACCAGGGCAGGTTTAGACTGGATATTAGGAAATTTTACTTCACTGAAAGGGTCGTCAAGCATTGGAACAGGCTGCTCCAGGAAGTGGTCGAGTCGCCATCCCTGGAGGTATTTAAAAGACGTTTGGATGAGGTGCTTAGGGACGTGGTATAGTAGTGGTCTTGGTAGTGTTATGTTTACGATTGGGCTTGATGATCTGAAAGGTCTTTTCCAACCTATACAATTCTGTGATTCTGTGATTCTGTGATTCTGATTCAGGCAACTGTCCCGCGAAGGCCAGGCAAGCCCCTAGCATGAGGCAGGTCTGGGGTCAAGCCCGGAGGTCAGCCCGTGGGTCAGGTCTAGGTCTGGATCAGCGGGTGTGTGGCAAGGCACAGGCATGGCTGTGACACCGCTGCGGTGTGGCTCTGGCAGCGCCTCGGGGTGCAAGCATCAGCTTAAAGCTAGCTCCTGAGCAAGGAGGCAGATTCCTCGGTGGGGCGTCTTAGCAGACCTGTTCAGGGGGAGCCTCTGTTGAGGCTTTTCAGCAGAGCTTTTGCCAACAGCTCTCTTCAAGGCCAGGCACCTGCACCATTATCTAAGTTGGCCCTAAGCCCAGGCAGACAAATCCCCAGGAGCAGGGCTATGTGCTCCGGGGTCTGACATTCAGTATCACTGTATGTATTTGCTATCATAGAGGAAATGATATTGCTCAGCGTGAAGAAGTGCCCCCAGATGGCAAATAAACCAGTGGTATGGTTATGTTATTCACTGAAATTAGTTGAATGTGATTGCCGTCTGTCATTGAGGCTAAGTAGATTAATTGGTTCCTGACCAGCTATTCTCCTTTTTGAGACAGGCCCAAAGAAAAAACTGCCAATAGAAACGTTGCAATTTAGCTACCAGCAAACTTTTGGTCTTTAATTACCTCCATTCATTTTTTGAGAAATCATTTCCTAGGTTTGCAATAATGTGAGCATCTTAATGCTGTCTTAGGTCTTGTGGTTCCAGGATTTTCCGAAATGTCAGATAACAACAGAGGAGGTGAAGGCAGACTGATGTGATAAACTGAAGAGAATTACTAAAAGCACCACAGTTCACCACAAATAAAACAACAAGGAGGCCAAGATGCAAACAGAAAGTACTCTTACCTTTTCCCAGTTTTCTGCTATGAAAGGTAGCTATTTATTAAACAGTGGTGAGCTGAGAAGGGCGTTGGAACTGCAAGCAAGGAAACTGCCTCTGGCTTTTTCATTCCTGCTATTTTGAGAGAAAAAGGACTTAGTCTCTACTGTTTGTAAATGAACAGGACAGCATCAAAGGTACCTGGCTCCACCTATTCCTCCTCCTAACAGAAATAAGCTGCAGGACCCTGAATGTTGGGTAAATGCTGGGGTCAACAGGGGCAGCAACATTTATACCTCCTGCCTTGGCATCTGCTTATATTACTGATAACTTTTTCCATGTATTGTACTTGAAAGAAATGTAACTGTTTCAAGTCAAGGATTGTTTGATCATCCAACTTTCTCCACCTCACTGCTGCTTGTGTTTAGGCTTGGATTATTTTGAGAAAAAAACAATTCTTTTAAAACAGTCCTCCAGTCTTCTTCTTTAAATACTTGCATTCCCAGGAAGATGGAATGTCTTGGTGAGGACTCATATCAAAAGCATATGTATGAGCTCAAGTATGTTTTACTTTTACAAATTAAGACTCCTCCCAAACATTCAAGAGGAAGAAATATGGCTGTAGAAATATTTAAATGTCAGAATCACAAATTAAAAGATTAAGGTGCAATTAGAACTTGCAAAAAAATTGTAAATATTTTCCCTACTAGCCAGATAAAAAGCAAAATATTTTAAAAAGAAATGGAATCACTCTGCTGCAAGCATAAAAAGGACTGACATACATAAACTCATAAGAAAAAATTATGACAATTTCTGTAAAAAGTACAGGAAGATCCCTAAAAGAAAGAACCTTTGGATGATTCCTATCAGATAGATATTAATATTCCTATTGATATTCCTATTTATAGATAATTAACTGAATTAAATGCTGTATGGAATACACTTGATTCCTATGAGAAATGTATTTTGACCATGCCGTATTGTCACTATTTTCTTTTCCTTGGATACATCTCATCTAACTTCATCTATTTTGAGGCTTCAGTAGCTACTCCAAACAAGTGGCTGAATTTCCCTTGTTAGCTGTCTGGAGAGGAGTCGGCATCTCTGGAGAGCATTTCTGCTCACCATCTTTCCTTTCTTACTCTTTGGTCTAATTTGGTTGGTGTATGGATAGGCTACCTGGATTGTAGTGACTCAAATTTTGTATCACTAGCTAGACATGAGCTAAGCAAATGAAGTATCAGGAATTATACTGCTTCTCACTTACTGGCTGGCCAAATGAATGGCTTTTGTGAAATCTATCATATTGTGGGTATTAGGATATATCTTGCTTTCCATGTATTTGGTAAGATCTTTTTCTTCACCTTCACTAGTATTAATCATTGCATTAAGAGTACATGCATTAAGAGGAAAATACACCCTCGTCTCGCTCAAGCTTCGGTTTGGCGTAATTGAAAAGTACTTGGTCTTTAAATAGAAGATTCCTGTTTCTGAAGCATTGTTATTCTTGTTTAGAGGAAGAAACAGAACGTAAGATGTGCTTGTTCTATAATTGGAGTATTTTTCTAGTATTTATTTCTCTGAGAGACTTTTGTTTTCCTTGACTTCTTGTTCTGTTCTCAAACGCATATGATAATCTCACTTTGCTCTCCTACTGTTACTGTTTTCAAGTGGCTGCAGTAATAAGTAGCTAACCTGCTGAGACATAGTTTATTTAATACCTGAAGCTGTCTTAGGGACCAGACGTTCGTACAGAATACAAACAGTTGTCAACAGGGAAATGGATCTGGAAGAAATAAGGACCTAGCCAAACCTTCATAGATGAGAAAGGGTGTTGGGGGATTTTTATGTACAGCAAATAGTAATCACCTGAAGTGTGTCCAGGCCTTGGGTAAACTTGGGAAATTTTTTAAAAAATTCTTCTGATTGCTCAGTAGTTTTGTTCATTGGGTTCCTCATAAACCAGGGGAATAGACGTAAGCAAATCTTGAACATTTATATTATTTGGGAACAGACTTCTTCGTAACATGAGAAGGAAAAATAAGAAGAGGGGATAAGCATCCTGTACTTGAAATGTCTGACTTTCCGGTTTCAGTTGGCTGCCCAGATATGGGAATATTTGAAAAGTTTTGTTTCCAGTTTGAGATCACCATTCTTGCTGATTTTGAATGCCAGAACCCACCCTGTCCTCAGGGTCCTTCTTGTTCATTAGATACTCTTTGACAATTGCCTCAACTAAGGAGAGAGATGGGGAGAGCTCGAATAGTCTAGCTTCCTACCTGGGCCAAATCATACTTCCAGATAAAGTCAGGGCAGAAATGTCTGTACATGAGCTCATGCACTTAAAGCGTGCATTTGCTAATACGGCATTTTTTGCAGTGTTTGATTCCAGTGAACATTTTGTCCCATTGCCCTAGTGAGATCAGAATTGCCTATTTCAACATTTCAAAACCTGTAAATGAGGCTCCAATTATCATCAGATCAATTTAAAAGTAATGATGCTTTAAAGATTTTCATTTCTTTTTTTTGTTGCCTGATTACTAAACTGTCAAGATAAATTTGAACATATATTCAAACTTTTCTCCATACCTATAAAGCATAAAAGCTTTCCATTTTTGAAATGAAAGACTGGATTCCTGAGTGTTCAGATTACTTCAGGAGGCATGTCTGTAAGAAAAACATTACAAAGAAATACAGAGGCACAGACAGCAGTGACCCTCTTCAATTCTACTTCCAGAGACACTATCTGCCCTAGAGATGTCACAAACTGAATAAAAGAAAGCAAAAGAAAGTAAAAGAGTAGCTTTTCTTTCTAAATGAGAAGCTGAGGTATACAGAGGCAAAAGCTCCCATCCATTAACATATTTAGGCATATTTAATTTGAGAATTTCAACTCCATTAAACAAAACATACAAGCTTGATTTTAATTATGTTCTTAAAACCCATTAATTCACTAATACTCCTCAGGAACTTGTATTTATTCACATTAAAGCTTTTCTCTGAACTGGAATCTCTCTCTCAGATTCAGGTCACCTAACTTTAGGCCTCTGACTGAAGTCCTGCCATGGACTCTCTTCATTGCTTAGTAGAAAGGGATAACAGATGTCAGATGTGTCCGTGCAAAATACTTGCAGTTATGTATGAAAAATGCAGTCTATGGTCACATATATAGGACATGATAGTTTGGAGATGTCATTCCAACAGCTTAACCACAGGACTGTCTTTTTCTGCATTATTTCTAGATATGACTGATTCACCGAACTGAGAAGTCAGCAGCTTTTTTCAGTGCAGAATATGGGAGGGGGACAGGGGTGAAAGGAGAATTTGATAAAGGGAACCCAACATATACAGTCTCAGGCGGTGCAAACACAGGACTAAATTCTTTGAAGGAGGCAGCCCTAGGAGATAATTCAATGACTTCTTCCAATTTAAAACAAATTATTCATTCTGATTTGAATTACATAAATCAATATGGGGCAGTGGCGTAGTACAGGAAACACAACATGTTTCTGAATATCTAGCCATGCATTCAGTAACACCATCTTTGTATCACAGAATGATGACACCTTGTCAGAGAAAGAAGTAGTCCTTTATTGCCGTAGGTGCATTAAATACCCTGAAAGAGAAACAGTTTAGGAATACACTGAGAATTTTTGGTGTATCTGAAACTGCTAGCAGGTGCTCATCCTCCAAAATATACCAAGCTCCTATTTAGATCTCTCAGGTCTGGGTGACTAGTAGTGTCAGAATCTCCAGAAATCCTCCAATGGTGCTCATTTATCATCTGAATATTATTTTGTTTTATGTTTTTATTATGCACATCATGTTAAACATACATATTTTTAATAAAAATTTCTCATTTGATTTTTTCTTTTTTTTAAATGTCAGTAAGTATTCAAAGAGAAAACACTGCCTGTTGAATTGTGTGCAGATGTCTGTGTTTGTAATACATAATGCAGGAAAAAAGTTTTAAAGTGGAATAATCTATAATCTCGAGTGGATGGGCTGCAAGATGGGAACTGGGGGAGCAAAGTCCCTCCCACTGTAAGAGAAGATCAGGTTCGTGACCACCTGAGGAACCTGAACATACATAAGTCTATGGGACCTGACAAGATGCATCCCAGAGTCATGAGGGAATTGGCTGATGTGGTTACCGAGCCACTCTCCATGATATTTGAAAAGTCATGGCAGTGACATGAAGTCCCTGGTGAGTGGAAAAAGGGAAACAGTGCACCCATTTTTAAAAAGGGTAGAAAGGAGGACCCTGGGAACTACCGACCTGTCGGCCTCACCTCTGTGCCTGGGAAGATCATGGAACAGATCCTCCTAGAAGCTATGCTAAGGCACATGGAGGACAGGGAGGTGATTCAAGACAGCCAGCATGGCTTCACCAAGGGCAAGTCCTGCCTGACCAACCTAGTGGCCTTCTATGATGGAGTGACTACATCAGTGGACAAGGGAAGAGCTATGGATGTCATCTATCTGGACTTCTGTAAGGCCTTTGGCACAGTCCCTCACAACACTTTCCTCTCTAAATTGGAGAGGGAAGGATTTGATGTGTGGACTGTTTGGTGGATGAGGAATTGGTTGGATGGTTGCATCCAAAATGTAGTGGTCAATGGCTCAATGTCCAGCTGGAGATCGGTGACAAGTGGTGTCCCTCAGGGGTTCGTACTGGGACCAGTACTGTTTAATATCTTCATCAATGACATAGACAGTGGGATCGAGTGCACCCTCAGCAAGTTTGCAGACGACACCAAGCTGAGTGGTACAGTTGACATGCCTGAGGGACAGGATGCCATCCAGAGGGACCTGGACAAGCTCCAGAAGAGGGCCTGTGTGAACCTCCTGTGGTTCACAAGTCCAAGTGCAGGGTCCTGCACCTGGGTTGGGGCAATCCCTGGTATCAATAGAGGCTGGGGGATGAAAGGATTGAGAGCAGCCCTGCAGAGAAGGACTTGGGGATACTGGTGGATGAAAAGCTGGACATGAGCTGGCAATGTGTGCTCACAGCCCAGAAGGCCAACCATATCCTGGGCTGCATCAAAAGAAGTGTGTCCAGCAGGTTGAGGGATGTGATTCTTCCCCTCTACTCTGTTCTGGTGAGACCCCACCTGGAGTACTGCATCCAGCTCTGGAGCCCTCAGCACAGGAAAGACATGGACCTGTTGGAGCGTGTCCAGAGGAGGGCCACAAAAGTGATCAGAGGGATGGAACACCTCGCCCATGAAGACAGGCTGAGAGGGTTGTTCATCGTGGAGAAGAGAAGGCTCCAGGGAGACCTCACTGCGGCCTTTCAGTACTTAAAGGGGGCTTATAAGAAAGATGGGGACAAACTTTTTAGCAGGGCCCGTTGCAATAGGATAAGGGGTAATGGTTTCAAAGTAAAAGAGGGTAGATTTAGACTAGATCTAAGGAAGAAATTTTTTACAATGACGGTGGTGAAACACTGGCACAGGTTGCCCAGAGAGGTGGTAGATGCCCCATCCCTGGAAACATTCAAGGTCAGGTTGGACAGGGCTCTGAGCAACCTGATCTAGTTGAAGATGTCCCTGGTCATTGCAGGGAGGTTGGACTAAATGACCTTTAAAGGTCCTTTCCAACCCAAACTATTCTATCATTCTATGACTCTATGATAACCTGACATTAGCTTTCAAAATAATATATTGAATAATTCATGTCTTTTCAAATTTCTTAAAAAATGGATTTAACAAGCACTTAAGACTGTATAAGATTTTCGAGTTTTAGAAACCTTATGACTTAACATTACTACCAGAGGTTTTTAGACCATACCTCTGTCAGCTAGAAAAATGTGCAAGGTCAAGATGCATCATCTTTACAGCACTGTGGAAAGTACTAGTTTAAAAAAAAAAAAGGAAGAGTTCGAAATATTGTAATGATGAGATATAAATATGATAGGCATAATGGAATCATGGTAAAATAGGAATCATGACTGGACTGGGTTTGTTAAAAGGTGTATATTCTTCAGAGAAAAAAAGAGAAATAAATATTAAGCTACTGGCTTAGCTCTAGATATTAATGATGTCATAGATGGTTACAAAGTAGGAAATGATTGTATAGACAAATCAGAATCTGCTTAAGTTAAAAATTTAGTTGAGGAAGAATTATAAAAAATGTTCTAAGGATTAGAGGTGTTATTTGGTATCCAAGGACTGGATGGGAACCAGAAGAGAGATCTCTGAAATATTGCTAGAAACAAATACTGTTGGGTATTGCGTAATGGTAGAAGATTTTAACTTCCCACATACAAACTGGAGAACAGAGAGAGTGAAAGTGAATTATAGGGTCAAGGTATTTCTAGAAATGTTGGCTCAAAGATTTATTCACATAAATACTACATGAGTAGGAAATGCTGGTGTTTAAGACTGGGGTTTTAAAGTGTATGAGAACGTTATACGAAGACTGATTTTAGAATACAGTCTTGGACTGAGTAATAAAATGTTGCTGTATGTAAATTTATTTATGAGTAAAACTAGCTTTTTGTCTAAGATTCTCAGTCTCAAAGGAGCAAGCTTTAAAGATTTAAATGGTACAGTATAGGCTCTCTAATATGCTGTTGGTTTGGAATTTCCTTAAATGAAAGTTGCAAAAGGTCTTCAGAATTTGCATCTCAAGTAAAGAAGAAACCTGCAGGTGAGGGTTCTGGTTCTAACAAGCTCAACTGCCATCTCTGAAAAGGCACAAGGAATAATCAGGAGTAGAAAAAGATACAGAATGAGACAGCAAACGTCTTAAAGCTCAGGCAGGAGACAACTGACACTTGCCCCAGGTCAAACTAGGTTAGGTTTTACATTTGAAGTTAGCATAAACAGAAATTTTTTTTTTTCAAGTTGTTTAAATGAAAAGAAGAGCACAGTACCAGGTCCTGAAAGGTTGTCAGTAGCATCTAAACTTTCATGTTATTATTTTTACCATGGCAAATACTTAGGTTACTCTTGGAAGTATGATATTGAGGGAGGTGGACCTCCTGTCTGACCTGGTATATTTTTTGCTGTTTCTAAGAAGGGAAACGAGGGGGGAAATCCTATACAGTAAGCATGGTATTGAGTTTAAACAAGATTTAGTTGTTCTTTCCTGCCATCTTCCCTAGATGCTTCAGTTAAACAAGTGCCATGATATTGACTGAGGAAGTGAAGGCATAACAAATTATGGGCATGTGTTTAAAAAAAAAAAGAAATTACCTCAAGAAGAGTAGAAAGCTCACTCAGGAAATGCAATATAGTCCCATCAGACAATCAGCATCCCAGAATGTGGAAAAAATTGTCATATGAAATCACAGATCTTGATACCAAGTTTTAAAAATTACTCTGTCAGTGCTGGGTGGTGCTTCATTACTGGAAAATTACCTATTTCACAACAGAAAAATATGGAGCAACATCAGCCACAACAGATTGATTTCAGAAGTAAGCAAAGCTTTAGAATAAATTTGGAAGAAATATTAATAGCACTGAAATAAATGCTACAAGAACATAACATGTTTTTACCAACGCTAGCTAAATCCAGAATAACACTGTATCTCTCCTAGAAAAGAAAAATTATTTTTCAAGACAAGGAATGTATCTGACAATCACTAAAGTATATGCTATGGTGCCACTTGAGACACTTCGTAAACCCAGAGAGATGTATGAAAGTCTAAGGAAAGTAAGGAGGAGAAGACTGGTTGTGTCAAAAGAGGAAGCATGAATCTAGGGAATGATTACCACCAATGTCCCTAAAGGATTATTTTTTGGTCTTTTTTGACTATTAATGATGTAGGCAGAAATTGTAGGAGTCTACTAGTTAAACATGAGGATAACACAGTCTGCGCATTAAAAAAACAGGTAATCATACAATCAGACATTTACCATCAGTATATTCAGTCTGGAAAGTAGATAAAAGCTTGTAAATATGAGAGTAGTGAGGTTCTTCACAGCTGTTTAGTAGGAACAAGGAAGAAGACTGATTTTTAAGACAGATAGGTGAGTCTTCAAAGACATATTACATAAAGTGGTTGTCTGCGATAGCAAACTGTTGACCTTGACGATTGAGGAGTTCCTTCCCAGCCTCATGTTTCAAGGCTAAAAGCTAAGAATCAATACAGATCTCAGGAGGTCCATGATAGTCAGATTCCCATTCAAGGAATCTCTTTCAAGTCAGTAGAGTTTTCAGAATGGGAAAAAACAACAACAGAAACCCTTTCCAAGATTGTGAACTGCCTTACTAATTTGTTGTAATTAATTGCAAAGAGCTGCCATCCCTTGAAGTGAAATCCCCCTGAGAGCCCCTGGCTGCAGACAGTTGCCCTGCCTCTAACACACAGACCAGAACCTTAGCCAAAATAAATCACCATGAAGTGTCCTCAAAGTTCATGTATTAAGCAACATGCCGGTGGCTGCTCTACCACAGTAGCCATCATTGTGGAAGTTTATGTCTAAAATGAAGCCTTGGGTTTATCTCAAATCTTTGCAATTTATTTTTTAGCCTAAGCTAGCCATCTGAGCTCCTTCCATGCCTGGTAAAAGATGCGTGCCTTATCCCGAGACAGGTGTCCAAGATAGGTGGGATAAATTTCATTCTGTAAATGCTTGTCATGGTCTGCCAGCTATTTGGACGGTCTTGATGTCCAAGATGCCTAACTTAACAGATCATTAATGCTAGGCAGAATGGAAAGCACATTCTGGGGGTTATTTACAGAGATTTACCATAGGTGAGGGAGGCTAAGCTTTATATGCTCCCTCCAGAGTCAGGGCACCAGTTCCTGTAGAGGATGAGAGAGTGGAGAATCCTAACTTTAGTCCCAGTTAGTTGCTCATTTTTAGTGACATTAATCTGTGGCTACTTGACCATCAGGACTGCATCCCACCCCACTTGATATGAGTGGAAAGTGGCAGCTAAAGTAGAGCCGTCATACTTTTTTATTTTCAAAATGCTTTTGCTCCAACATATTTAATTGGGGAGGGGGGGAGGAAGGGTTGTCAGGAGGCAAGGAGGGCAGGGTGCTTTGTCAGGGAAGGGGAGCTGCAAGCCAAGACTCACAGCAAGGCGGACAGGGCAGAGCCTCACCAGCCAGGGCCGTCCCACTGCCCCAGCCAGGGAGCACGGCAGCTGGGGGACAGCGGAGGGCAGCCCCAGCCCAGGGCATTGGGCACCTCCCTGGGAATGAGGATGGGCTGAGGCTGAGTCAGGATGTCAGCCCATGGGTGGCGGTCTGGATCCATAGGACCCATGGCAAGGCAGACAGCTGCAATGCGGTGCAGCTCCAGTGGGGATGAAGGGTGAAATTCTCCCAGTAAAGAAGCTCCAAGGTTGGTGGAGATGTGTTGAAAAGCTCTCTTTATCAGCAAGGTGGCCTTGCTGGGGACTTAAATATGATGTCCAACTCCCCCCTCACAATGAAAAAAAGCCTAATTTAAAATCCCAAAGAATTAAAAATATGCTTTGTAATTTGGTAAATGATGCAAGCCTCTTTTTCATTTTAGGGGGGTAGATGGGAACCCTTTTGTGCACCTTGGGTGCACAAAACGTACAGCATTGGCCCTGTACATTTTGGCTCTCCCCTGTCCTACAAGAAAGGGAGCTGTGTTTCTCCAGATGTAAATGTGGGATATCATTCATGGTCTGATAACAGTGTTGACGTTAGAGCTTTTACAAAATTATGAATGGTTATCATTATTTGCCATGGGGATAGTATTCCTCTACTTTTCCAGTTCTCAAAAGTAATTGGATTATTTAGCTTTAAACTTTTAAAAACCAAATTACTGTGGAACAGTAAAGCTACCTGAAACACCTGATAGATGATAGCTCTGGAAAGTTGTTAATGACTGAAATTAGGCAGTTTGGATGGCAACTTACACAGCAGCAACTAGGGTTTTCAGTCCCACTTGTTCTATAATTGCAATATTATTCTTCAGATGATTCAGCAGTGTGCTCATACAAATCATGGGTATACACCTGTATTAGCATATTCTTTTTCTACCAATCTATTCACTGTTTTCCTGCTGTATGCAATGTTTGTCCCCTATCAGAGGTGTCAAGAGACGGTTCCCTTTCCTGGAACACACTAACTGTTCTGTAGGATGAAATAAAGACAAAGAAGTTTTGCCTGGAAATTGTCCTACTTTCGGGGAGATCCCAAATAGCTTGCTAAGCTGCTTTCCATATTACAGCTAAATATTTGTCCAAGTATAATTAACCCCTCTACAAACACCGTCCTTTGTATTTTTTATAAAAATAAACATTACAGGCTTTCTGTATCTGTTATAAAGGAGCAGAAGTAGCACATTCCCAACATTTTTCCTTAGCAGATCTCCTTGGAGTTAACCACACACTGCCTTAGAGCACTTTAACTGCACTGAAACCCATAATCCATATTTTACTATGTGTGTTATGAGTTCTTAGATCAACTGTAGATTGGGCTCACAGCACGCAGTGCTGAAGAACTATATTTGGGGTACTGTGTGCTGGACTGGGCTTTAGGTTTTTTAAGTTTGCATTGAGATGCTGAGCTGTGGTTTAAATTTTCCTCACTCAGGAGGGGCCTCATGAGATAATTGAACAGATAGCAGTGTCAAAGGTAGAGCTGGAGGGTCCTGAGCTTAAGCTGGGGTACTTGTTTGAAAAACAGTAGTGTAGCTATAGCTAAGGACCCTTCTTTGAAGGCTTTCATTCATATCCTGCAAAGCTTCTTCATCTTTTTAACCTTTGTGATAGCTCTTTAATAGGCAAAGACTCATCAGTCTTAGTTTTCCTTTTTTTTTTAATGATAAAAAGAGATATCATAGCTAAGTTAGAAATTAGATAAAGAAACTGAGATTTCACATAAAATATATTTTCCAAGTATTCCAATTTGTTATGTGATGTAAGCTGTAAAAGCAAGAGAATATTTTCATATCCTGTTTTGAGAGACAGAGGAAATTGAGCAGCTGATGAATAGAAATGCTTTAGGTCAATCATGGTTTTCCTTTCTTAATATAGGTATTCAATTAGCATGTGCCTCATTATAATTATTTATCAACTGCTATTTTATATTTGTGTGAGCTGCTACAAATTTTAAATTGGTTTCATTAAAGGAAACATACCTGTGCTGTCACACTGATCAGCACTATTTTTTATGTTACTCATACAATTCTTTGGACTTGGATTTTCCTCTTGACAAAGAAATGAGGTTTAGAGCTAAAGACATCTGGCAAAGCTTCCCCATTGATTTAAAACGGTGAATTGGATTTCTAGTTCTGGCTTACATTGAGGCTAACTCTGTTTTGCAGCAGTTTGCAAGTACCTGGCATCATCACAGGGATGAGAAAATGGTGATAATTCCAAAGAACCTGGGTTTCTCAGTCTGTCACCAGCTCTGGGACCCTCCAACAGGTGTCAGATAGAAAATGGGAGGAGCAACACATTTCTCTGAACCTTCTCCACAGCTGAGTCTCTGTTTTTCTCTTTCATTTCCATTTGTTGACAATTTGTTCTGACTCAGTTGTTGCAATGCCATAAATCAAGGAAGTTTTTGCTCTTGTTAACTTGTTGAAGGTTCCTGTCTCCAGTGAGTGAATAAAATAATGAAGGGTTTTTACATAGTTGGTCAAAGAGAGTTGAGTTTAAAAGAGGTTAAAAATAATGAAGTCACTTGAGTTTGCAATTATTATAGAACTCAAATGGTTAGTTAGTGAGGTGCAGCTAAGGAACATAACATAAAAACTGTACGTAATTTGTAGCATTGTGGAAGTGAGAAAACAAATCCAGATTCCTGACCAGAAATTGTTTCAAGCCTCGCTGCTGTTCATTTGAACATACAGTACTATACTGGAACTAATCCAATAAAAACTCTGAGAGTTCACCTTCATCCTCCTTTTCCCTCAAGGATTTCTCTTTTGGCAGAATCTACTGTGTTCACACTCTGTTTTGCCACAGTTGTTGCCTTCGTTCAGATCCTTTGCTAAATTTGAAAGTGTTTCTCTTTCAGAATTGCAAAAATATTTGTAGTTAAAATTCCACCCAGACCCTCTGTTTGAAAACACCTTATTTCACTGGTGTTTACCATGCAGTACTCAACCTTCAGTTTTTCACTTACATTAGGGGACTACTCTGGGTTTATTCCACGTTCTAATTGTATGCACTTTGGGGAGGCCCACTTTGCAGAAGCCATCTGTCTTGGTAGCACATTTGACTCTCTTCATGTATCACAAAAAAGTCCCTCTGTATGCTTGGCACAGGCTTACTTAAAGGACTGAGAAACTCCCCAGGATTATTCTGTGCCATCAAACCTTCACAGGTCTAAGGCTTTTTCTGGTTTTCTCCTGTCACATTACAGAAACCCAGACTAAGAAAATCCCCTGGGCAGGTTGTGGGGTCCAGAGCTGGGTCCTCCAGGGAGACACAGAGTTTTTTCCACAGTATTTTTAAAGGCACTGCTGAGCAATCCCAACTCCAGGCTAGTAGCCCTCACAGTGCTGAGAAGGAAGAAAGGGAAAGGGAAAGCCTCACTGCTGAGACTTTCACAATAAACATTGGAGAAGGGAGGAAGCTTTTAGATTCTTCAGGAATTGTGAAAAACTTCTGGAACAGAAGTAGTATTTCCAGGATAGAGTGGTAGGTCCGTCCTTCCTTCCTTCCTTCCTTCCTTCCTTCCTTCCTTCCTTCCTCCCTTCCTCCCTTCTTCCCTTCTTCCCTTCCTTCCTCTTAAAATGGAACAAAGTAAAGGTAAAAAAACCCCAGAAGTAAACAAACTGACTTGGTGGGTTGACAGGAAGCCAGTAGATGCAGAAGGACAACACAGTTCAAGGTGATGAATTGTGTATCCCCAGGTAAAGGAGAGGACAGAAAGTGGAAAAATGAAAATAGTAAATGATGAGGGTCAATCTCAGTAAATTAATTCCCAGTTAAACAAGGCACTGAAAAATAAAAGGTTTGTGTAGAAATTATAAAAAACTAAGAAATAAGAAGAGGAAAAACTGGAATGCCTTATTTTAAACTAGCATATTGATCTATAAACATGCAAAAAACTGAAAGGGAGGAAGATAATTAGAGGGAGACAGTAACAGAAAAACATAAACTATATGGGAAATACAGCATAGACTGTAATGTGACTGATACTATATCTTAAGGAAACAGTCAGATCTAATATATAAGCTCAGTGTCTCAGGTAACACTGAAACCATGCTGGCTGTTTGAAATTTCCATTCTAAATAGGAAACATCTAGTAATATCCAAATAGGACGACAATGATTTCTGTGACCTGCTCAGAGCAATCACCAAACCAAAAGGCCAAGAAAAAATCTGCTACCATACTATTTAATGTCAAAAAGAAGACAACATAAGCATGAGGAAATGTTGTTTCTTGTTAAAAAGAAGATACAGAGGAGAACCACACGATAAAATGTTTTTACATGACATATTGACATAATACACATATTACTTATAAAGAGATGTTAGAAAGACCAAGAAAGCACTTAAGCGAGAATAAGATGACATCCTAAAAGTTCTGTTAACAAAAGGATCACAGACTACATGGATTTCCTTTGTCAAGTCCTCACCAAGCACTGTTACAGAAGTAACTCACATGAATTAAGAGGGGAAGTTCTAACATGCTTAAATATAGAAAACCAGGGCAGTAATAAATGGTTAGTTTTCCCAGTACAGAGAGGTCCTGAGCTACCATTCCCCACTGGAAATGGAGATCCCCACTGCAACTGTCCAACATATTCACAGATGATCTGGAAACAAGAGAAAACGGTGAGGTGACAGTTTGCTGATATTAGTAAGTTTTAAAGGGACATATCAAGAGGAGAACTGTTTAACAAAAGTTGCAGAAACGGCTGAAGACAGTGAATCACAGTGTAATAAAATGATGAATAAAATCCAATATGAACAAGCAAAATGTGATATTCTTAAATTAAGATCTCAGGTATTGGTATCTTGACTAGCTACTACTCAGGAAAGATAACTTGGAGTTATGATAGCTGTATGAAAATGCTAGCTCAATGCTTAGCAGCATTCAAAACCAAATATAATATTATTAGGAAAATAATGGGAAAAAATAGAAAATAAGAACCAAAACATAGTGATCCTGCTGTGTAGGCTTATTACATTTGGTATTTTCCATTCCATTTGCAGTTCTTCTACTCACAGCTCAGAAAGGATTTGGTAGAATTGGAAAATACACCAGTGACGAGTGGTGTCCCTCAGGGGTCTGTATTGGGACCAATATGATTTAACATCTTTGTTGGGGACATGGACAGTGGGATTGAGTGCACCCTCAGCAAATTTGCAGACAAAACCAAGCTGAGTGCTGTGGTTGATACTCTAGAGGGAAGGGATGCCATCCAGAGGGACCTGGACAGGCTAGAGAAGAGGGCCCATGTGAACCTCATAAGGTTCAACAAGGCCAAGTGCAGGGTCCTGCATCTGGGTCGGGGCAATCCCCAACATGGATACAGGCTGGGGGATGAAGGGATTGAGAACAGCCCTGTGGAGAAGGACTTGGGGGTACTGGTGGATGAAAAACTGGACATGAGCCGACAATGTGAGCTCACAGCCCAGAAGGCCAACCACATCCTGGGCTGCATCAGAAGAAGCATGCCCAGCAGGTTGAGGGAGGTGATTCTGCCCCTCTCCTCAGCTCTGGTGAGACCCCACCCGGAGTACTGCGTCCAGCTCTGGAGCCCTCAGCACAGGAAAGACAGGGACCTGTTGGAGCGTGTCCAGAGGAGGGCCATGAAGATGATCAAGGGGGGCTGGAGCACCTCCCCTATGAGGACAGGCTGAGAGATTTGGGGTTGTTTAACCTAAAGGAAAGAAGGCTCCAGGGAGACCTTCTAGCAGCCTGCCAGTACTTAAAGGGGGCCTACAGGAAAGATGGGGAGGGACTCTTTATCAGCGAGTGTAGTGAGAGGATGAGGGGTAGCATTTTTAAACTGAAAGAGGGTAGATTTAGACTAGATATTAAGAAGTTTTTTACTGTGAGACAGTAGAGGTGAGACACTGGAACAGGTTGCCCAGAGAAGTTGTGGATGCCCCCTGCCTGGAATTGTTCAAGGCCAGGTTGGATGGGGCTTTGAGCAACCTGGTCTAGTGGAAGGTGTCCCTGCCCCTGGTAGGGGGGTTGGAACTAGATGATCTTTAAGGTCCCTTCCAACCCAAACCATTCTATGATTCTATGATTTTATGATACTATGATTCTATGATTCTATGATTCTATGATTCTGTGATTCTGTGATACATGCTAACTGAGTGCCTATATTAAGAAAGGAAAACCATGAGTCAACCTAATGCATTTCTATTCATCAGCTCCTCAATTTCCTCTCTCTCAAAATGGGATATGAAAATATTCTCTTGCTTTTACAGCTTACATCACATCACTTGATGTCAGATCCAGGGAACAGGCCTTGGCCTGTTACATTTACTAATATAGATGTGGCCTAGATTGGCTCTGGGATGTATTGGGCTGCCTGAACTTTACTTGCACAATATAGTCTTGGTGCTACTGCAGGCTTATAAGATCTGACCCCAAAGGACTTCTTTTTCATTGAATTTTTGTTTTGGAGTCATCATAAAAAATACTGGTTTGAATTTACATTATCCTGATATTTTCCTAGAGGTTTTTAGTGGAAAGAGATGGCAGGGAGGAGGACAGAGGGGACAAACATCCTAAGACATCTGTCCTGATGAAAAATTGGGAAAGAACTCCATGAACTGAAAATTAATTTCTTCACATAGATGCATTATTGTCATACAAAAAAGGAAGAAACCAGTTCAGCTGTGAGCATGTCCTTGTTCTGGCTAAGTTGTAGCCAGACTATTCCTTGTAGTAGGAATTTGCCTAAGTAAGAAACTCAGGATTTACCTATAAGTATTGGATATAATTAAATTCAAAAGTCAATATGGGTTTATCCACTATGTTTCAGTTTTCAAGCTATATGCTTCAAATTAATGTTAAAGTAATTTCCTCCAGTGTTTTACTAGTGCTAGTTCCTGTGTCACATTTTCCATCTGAGACCAATTATCCTGTCCAGTTTAGACTCTTGGCTTTAGGTTTTAAAATTTTAAGAGAAACTCTGGTCTAGTGACTATTTCTGAGATTTGGGCAGGGTAGAGAGTATTTTTTTGGAGCCATTGTCTAAATTTCCTATGAATTCACATTTTCTTTTTCACCTTCTACAGTTACATCTTTAAAACTTTGAAGTAACTCTAAGTGCATACAAGATCATCCATTTTTTAGACTAGGTGTGAAACTGTCATTATGTTCAATGTGATAAATAAAATATTTTCAGTATTTTTGAAAATAAAATTCATACAGTTACTGCTCTGATATTTATAAGTTTTTATATTGGTTTAGTTGTAAACATGCAGTAATTGAGCACTTACACAGAAGATGGAAGCACGACTGCTTGTACAAAATAATACAGAAGAAATTTGCATCAAAGATGTTCCTCAAGACATTTTGGAAATATTTTTTTTCTATATAATGTTTTAAATATTGTTTCCTACAACACTTAAATAACTGAAATAAGATATAAGAACAATAACGAGCACTCCACCACAGAAAGATAGTCAGATGGTGCGAACACATAGGGTGAACTATTTGCAAAAGGTGCATAATATATTTCATGTCAGAAGCTATTCTGGAATCTACAAAAAGTATCAGTTGCTAAAAAAAATCACAGTTGTCTTCTGAGTACATTAAAAACAGAAGGGCTACACTAATGATTTGAAGAGATTTATCAATGCTATTTTTCCCCAATGTCTCATAAATTAATGTTAATATTTTTCCTATGGCCAAGGTGATGTTTCATAGTAAATACATTTGATTGAGTTTATGATTGAGTTTATTGAGTTTATTAAAATACAGTTTATTGAGAAAACTGTTCAATAAGGGATGCACTAACTAAGCTCTTAGATTTGTACCTAGCACCCTTTGCTTTGCTTTGACACAAATACAAGAGGACAGCGCTTTTGCTGTAAGATGCTAGTGACTAAATTCTTCTTCCAGTTGTTGATCCAAAACTATTTCACTGCTGGCCTATAAAGGCTAAAGTCAATAAAACCACACGATCCCATTCAAAAACCTAAGCCCTTCATACATGCTGGCAAGACTTCAGTGGGGCTGTAGCTGTGTAACTGTCACTAGACACTGGCTTTCAGTGCTCTTGTTCTGTCTGCCCTTTCAGTTGAGTGAACATGCACAAATGTCAAAAGAAATAAAAATGGGGTCACTTTTAACAGTGATTATGTCGTCTCATACCATTTACATCGCACAGCATAAAGTACCTCTCATTATTTACCTTTCTCAGAATAATATTCTTTCCCATTTAAAATTTGCATTTAAAGAGCACATGGCCCTTTGAAACATTCCTCCATTACTGGTGTGTCATGTCTGTGACTGAAGTTCACATATTCCACGCTTAATCCTGATCCCAGCCAAAAACCCATCTGATCAGTAAAAGACAAGGTAAAACCCTATAGCCCTATTCATATCCATGAGCTATACCAGATAACAGCAGTGATTTGTGCTTCCTGTCTCATGCCTCTGTGTCACCCTGCTGAGGCAGTCAGGGGACTTAGCAGAGCAAGCTTTTAAATCCTGACTAAAAATACCAAGCTCTGGTATTTGGTTAGAAGCTTACATGCCTCTGATATCTGCTTGGGCATCTTATATACCATAGCTCCTTTTATGAAAAGTAAATCAGCTTTTAATGTTGTGGGGAAAGCCTCTTGCCCAGGTAGAGTTTAGTGGAAACAGCCCCCATCTCTGTCCAGGTTGCTGGATCTCCATCTTAGGATCTCCTGTCCCAAAAGTGTCCAACACTTCTGAAACTGGATGCCATTCCCAGTTTCGTTGCAAGAGTTGATATATTACCCTATGAAAAGACATGGCTGAAACACTAGTATATGCATATAGATTAAACCAATGTAATTTAGTTAGACTCTAGAACCTACAAGAACACAAGCGATGATTCGAAGTGCCATGTGATCAATGGATACCAAGTTTGTGCATCAATGTTAATTATTTTAAAGTTGCTGCTTATGTGATACAATGTTGATTAGTTTACATCATACTAAATGCTGTACTGTTAGAAGATGTAATTAAGCAGTGTACATATGAGAGTGGCCACATCATGGCTATTTCGCAGAGAGCTCTATTAAACTTTGATGCTTTGGATAGCCTAATAAGCATACTATTAACTGTCATGGCTATTAATGGGAGGTTCTGAGCATTTTGTCTGGGACTGAGGTCACTGGCATATGTTGTGTTGGCTTTTGATTTATGCCAATAACTCTTTCAGTTGGCTTTTGATTTATGCCAATAACTCTTTCAGTTTGCACATCTACTAAGGGATACAGTTACTGATCTAGTTTCCACTGAAGTCATTGGAAATCTTTTCATCAACTTCAGCAGGAGATAAATTGGATCAAAAATGAAGACCAGTAATAGACTAGGACAATATTCCCTTCTTGAATTAATATTCTTTAGTTATATCTGCTATTACTATATTTCTTTCTTCTCTCCCAAAGACTACCTTCTATTACAAGATTTAGGCTCTGATACATAGTTTAATATATTTGTTGTTATGTAAAGCATTCTGAGGTAATTTGAAGATATTTTATGTGAAAAATTTGAGATGTTGTTTGATCTTTTATTCTTCATTATTCATATGCTAATTCTTATAACAAAGCATCATGACATCTTTATAGTTCATATATCTTGCATAACTGTACAAATATTTCAAAAATTAAGAGTACAACTATAGAAATGAAATGAGCTATTACAACATCTGCTATTAAAGAAGAATGGCTTTTAAAAAGTGAATAGTTATGTGTTTTTGAAATTTAGCTATCTCATTTCTTTAAGATGTTTACTGTAGAATAACATTAGTTTGCTTCTTGTTCTTTAGACATTTGTCAGTACTAAAATGTTGGCTCAGTTGTGCTGTACAAAAGTCAACAAACTCTTTCCGTGTAAGTATGTATGTCATCTGTGGTGTTATCAAATATCCCAGTTTTATCATGACTGATGTTATTGCAATAAATACATTAACAACCCCTGGATCTTTGTTTTAATGAATTACTGGATTTTTTGTGAACTAGCAATTCCTAATCTTGGTTCTAAAATGCAGTTTTCTGAGTAGATCAATATCACATCCCTGTGATAATTAATCAAATGCAGAATGTATCCCTTAAAGGAGAAATATAATCCTTTTATATCCACCGGAAAATACACTCTCTGGGACAGGATTTGGAGTCTGGCCAAGCTGCACACGGTGCGGGGGAATTGTTTGTTAGGGATGATAAGACACTCTTCTTAGAGCTTCTTAATACATACATGTAGGACAGAGTTTACAATGCCTGGATTTCTTAATGCAAATTTCTGTTTATTCAAATGTTCATCTTAAGAAAATAATTACCTTGAATTTAAAAACTTTTTCCTAAGGCATAAAAATATAACTAAAATCTTCTGCTTTATTTGTTTTTACTTTGAAATACATACATACATATTTCCTTAACCTTGACTTTAACCTGCAGCTTTAAAAAGTTTATTTTTCCACCAGCAACATACTGAGTTTGAAAATGTCCATAGGGTAATAGAAAATGTATAGTGGTGATAAGCAGTAATTTCACAGTTAACTGATCATGATGTTACAAGATGAAGTGCACCCTCCTAATCTTTCCTTACTCTTTCTTTCTTTTTTTTAGCAGTCTAATTAGTATTGCCTGGTAGTTTTATACAAACTAATGAACCAAAGAAATAAAAGACGTGTCAATGAAAGTGCCTGGCCCAGATTTCCAGCTGTGGTCAGGTACTTAGTGTACTCAGGAGGATAAGAGAATTTACCCTTCTGAACTGAATCTAACACATCTCCAACACCTTACATGTCAGGTCTTGAGATGTAGGGTGATCATCTTCCATACTCTCAGGGAAGTCTAAGGTAAAATGTTTTATTTCACTGTTGTAATTGCCTAGGACTATGCAGGCTGACACCTACCACAATTCAGCTGATGAGAGGTTACTTGTTACACTGCTGTAATATTACCCTTTGCATTCACCTGTATATATCTCAAATCTCAGAAAGAGCTGAACTGAATCTTCATATGTCTGGATTCCTTGCCAGGAAAAAAAGTGTATTTTCATTTCTGAGAGCAAATTGGCCAGTGGTTGGTGAAATTCTGAATGTGATGGCTTGTTTTTGAACCTTGGGCCAGCAAGAGGACATCTTTGAAAGTAAGACTTGGGGAAGGATGCCTCAGGAAGAGCCAGGTAAAGATTGACTCCAATTGACTGAAATGAGTATGAGTTTCTCAAATTCATTAAGATTTAGATCACACCCTGATTCAAAAGGCTGGGGAAATATTACATGACTTTTCTTATAATGAGGGAAAATATGGCTAAGAAGGCATTGACCAGGTCAAAACCTATTGACCTTCCTTTCTAGTCTATGTATAGCTGAACTTTCTCCAAACTGTCCATCAGTTCCTGAACTTTTTAAATTAGCTTTGCACAGACCTTCATACTGTAATGTTCTCAGTTCAACACAAAGGTGCAAACCCAAACCTCTACCTGACTAGTTTTATAGCATGAGGATTTCCTTGATAGAGCTGATGCTTGCTACTTTGATTCAAACCAACAGTATCTTTTATCCTGGGTGGGTTTCGTTAGTTTCATTGTTTTTAATTTCAAAAGTATGCCAGTCCTTTCAGTATCTGCTTTAGGAACACAAGCCATTTATAAAGATATAATCCCACTGTGACAAGCACCTTGCATTTTACAGAAAAACACCTTGATCTTAACTACACACACCCATTAATATTTTCTCTGTGCTTATAATACAGTGAATGAAATGGAACTAATTGATTATAGTAAAGTGGATGAGTTTTAAAGCTCAAGAAGAAGTAAGTCAGAGATACCAGCACTGTCTCAAATGAGCTTTGCCTGATCTGTGGTGGTCTTGGGATGGAAAGCTCCTTCTCTGACTCAGAGCACAACCTGGGCCTGGATTCTCCCCTGACGAGCTCAGTGAGGTGGCTACCAAAATGCCCATACCCTCCACACATTAAACAAAGAAAAGGATCTGTTTTCAGTCCCCAAAGGGCTTTTTGAAACAATTTGATTCTTTAGTAAATTATTGCAAACTGTTTAATTTCATTCCCATTCAGTAAGAAGCCATGAAACAGCTGGACTCTTCTGCAATTAACTCTCTGTTTTACACTGTGCAGGTTGCATTAGTCAGGAATGTAAACATTTTTGGAGACTTACTCTGTTCTCAGTGATTATGTAAGAGCAGGATCTGCCTAGAACTTACAGGATAAGGTGCATTGTCCAGTTCTGACAGTCAGGTAACCCAGAAGTAGACTGTTTGGTGGATGAGGAATTAGTTGGATGTTCACATCCAAAGGGTAGTGGTCAACGGCTCAATGTCCAGCTGGAGATCGGTGACAAGTGGTGTCCCTCAGGGGTTTGTATTGGGACCAGTACTGTTTAATATCTTCATCAATGACATAGACAGTGGGATCGAGTGCACCCTCAGCAAGTTTGCAGACGACACCAAGCTGCGTGGTGCAGTTGACATGCCTGAGGGATAGGATGCCATCCAGAGGGACCTGGACAAGCTCCAGAAGAGGGTGCATGTGAACTTCATGAGGTTCAACAAGGCCAAGTGCAGGGTCCTGCACCTGGGTTGGGGCAATCCCCAGTATCAATAGAGGCTGGGGGATGAAAGGATTGAGAGCAGCCCTGCAGAGAAGGACTTGGGGATACTGGTGGATGAAAAGCTGGACATGAGCTGGCAATGTGTGCTCACAGCCCAGAAGGCCAACCACATCCTGAGCTGCATGAAAAGAAGTGTGTCCAGCAGGTTGAGGGACGTGATTCTGTCCCTCTACTCTGCTCTGGTGAGACCCCACCTGGAGTACTGCATCCAGCTCTGGAGCCCTCAGCACAGGAAAGACATGGACCTGTTGGAGCGTGTCCAGAGGAGGGCCACAAAAGTGATTGGAGGGATGGAACACCTCGCCTATGAAGAAAGGCTGAGAGAGTTGGTGGTGTTCATCGTGGAGAAGAGAAGGCTCCAGGGAGACCTCATTGCAGCCTTTCAGTACTTAAAGGGGGCTTACAAGAAAGATGGGGACAAACTTTTTAGCAGGGCCTGTTGCGATAGGACAAGGGGTAATGGTTTTAAACTAAAAGAGGGTAGATTTAGACTAGATCTAAGGAAGAAATTTTTTACAATGAGGGTGGTGAAACACTGACACAGGTTGCCCAGAGAGGTGGTAGATGCCCCATCCCTGGAAACATTGAAGGTCAGGTTGGATGGGGGTCTGAGCAACCTGATCTAGTTGAAGATGTCCCTTGTCATTGCAGGGAGATTGGACTAGGCGACCTTTACAGGTCCCTTCCAACCCAAACTATTCTATGAGTGATTCCATGATTCTGTGATTGTATGACTCTATATTATTATTTCTGTTGCGTTTCTCATGAAGAAGGTTTTAACTCAAATATGAATGGGACTGACCTAAGATTTGAGATGGAATTAATGTGTCCTAAGATAGGCACCTAGAAGTTATACAGAAGGCCTGACCTGTCTGCCTTAGGTTCCCTTTCCCATCAGTGGAGAGAAGGAGGCGCCCACTGAGAGACGCTCATTTTCCCTTAGATAAGTGTGTAAAGCAGATCAAATGCCTGGCCTGTAGCAGGTGCCTATTTGCCTCTACTTGTTATGAACGGTAACTACCTCACACAACTGACTTGGACATGTGGTGAGCAATCATGATAACTGAATGTACATGTCTCATGACATTTTAGATGCTGAAGGATAACTAAGACGTCCATGTGGATATGAAAGATATGGCATAGCATTTTTGCATATTGGCCTTTTTAAGTTCCTTTATTTTAAAAAGTATACTTTAATATTTCAGTGAGTTTTGTAAAGGGTCTGAAATGAGGTAAGAGGCCAGACTGATAAGCAGGTTTTGGAGGCCTTTTCAAAGTTAACAAGCTAATATGGTTGATACAAGGAAGCAGTTTGGCTGAATTTGGCTTAGGGAAGTAAGCAGACATCATGACTACAGAGTCACCACTCATTCCCTCTTGTCCTCAAGTTGCTATCTTCTGTGTGAGTACAGAAAAGATTGCTAAATTCATCTTACTGGCATTTGTAACAGAGGGAGATGGAGAATGTGTCAGGACAGAAAAAGCATCAGCATCTTTGATGCTGGTGAACCAGTAAGAGAGAAAATTACATGTAATAAGATTTCTTCTGAAGTTAAGAACTTCTCAAAAACAAAAAATGTAATGTTGGAAGGTGATATATCTTTAAGGGACTAAGGAACTGCTTTTCAGTTATCTTTCTGAGAAATTTTGCTTTTCCTGCTCTTACCATTTTTAGTAATGGCACTTAGCCTGGTTCCAGCTTCATGGTATTATTCCTGGACTTCATGTGGAATAGAAAAGTTCTATTTCCTGGGAAGTTAATCCTGACTATCACAAACCAATGTAGTTAAGCAAATGCTGTTATTCAGGGGCAACTAAAAACAGAGTGAGGCTCAGTAACCAGTGGCCTGAGCCTTCATCTCCTGTGTTTATCAGCCTAAAATTAATGCAAAAGGTCAGCAAATCAGAATAATATTTTACATTCATGCTACACAGCTATTAATGCTTACACAAGGTAAAGAATATAACTATTTAGTGAACAGGAACAGACAGTTGGGACCAAATCTAGAAGAGGACTTAGCTGCATACAGGTCACATAGCGCAATGCTTAATGTGGTAGGGCTTGCTCCTGGAACAGTCAGGTCTCTGCTAGATGCCTATTTGCTGCATGGGGAGACTTTTGTACCTTGGCATAGGAAATCAAAATAACCTCCTACTGCATATTCTGACATAGAGCAATGTCTGTGTATCAAGGATCAGTACAGTGCATGTGTGACATTTAGGAAGTGTTCAGTAAGCTAAATTTTTCCAGGCAGCCTCATACTTATTGCACATGCCCAGAATATCTGTGACGCATGAGCTGTAAACCTAACGCCTCCAAAAAGCATTGGAACTAATGCGTTGTGCACCGTGAGCATGTCCCAGAGCACACTCAGACATTTTCAGCTGTTGCATAGGTCCAGCACTCCCCACTGAGCATGCACGCTGTCGTTGCTGGAGGGCTGTACTGTTCCTCGAGACCAGGAGCAGCACACTGCTGGACATCTGGAACAAACATCAGTTTCTTGAACCACTCACAGATGCGATTTCTGGGTTGCAAAAGAGGCTGTGTCTGAGAAAATATTCATATATATTTTAGCCCTTCTCCTAGAGTTAGTTAGGGATTACTGGACTGCTAAGAGTTCACTTCAGAAATTCAAGGCTCAGAAAGAAAAGGCAGAAGAAAACTCTTGATTTCTCAGCTAGTAATGAGGGCGTTCACCCAGGAAGGAAGTGTTTGGGATGGCTACAAACTGTTTCAAGACATTATGAGTAGGATTTTTTTTCTCTGCCAAAATAAGCCCCTAGTTCCCAGGCAGATAACTGTCCTTTCTCATCTAACTATATTTTTTCTCTCTGTTTCCAATTGTAGAAATCTTGATTTATTTTTTTCCCCAGACAATATTATAACTTCAACAGGAGGGGAGGAGGATTCCTGCACTCAATCTAACCTGTAAGTGTCTTCTTAGGGCAGAGGGAAGGAGAGGCAGAGGTGAGCAGAAGGAGAGGCAGAGGCAGCTCCTCAAGATGTCAAGGGAGCAGAAACAGGCTCCCACCGCATGCCAATCAAGAGTTCAGCAGATGCTGGAAGCAAAGAGTGGCCAGGATGCTTAGGTGGCACTTGAACGTACCTCGAAAGAAGGGAGCGATGTTAGCTACACAGTCAGTAGAGAGCATCTCTCAGAGGAAGTCCCAAAGGCAGGCATGCTGTTCTCATTGTGAACCCCACACTGTGAGGACCAGAGTGCTGAAGTGCAGGTGGTTGGGCCAAGGCAGTCACAGGGTTGTCTTCTGCTTCTAAGCCCACTTCCACACTTCCTCCTAGTGTGATCTTATGATCACAAGTCTCAGGGGGAACATTTTGCTTTCCCCTGTGTCCTGTCTCTGGCCTCCTTGACCATTACCCTGTCCAACCACACTTCTGCTCCCCAACTCATGCCCTTTCCTAGTGGTTAGTTAAATGCTTAGTTAGTTAAATTAGCTCCTTACTGAATTTTTTGACACATCTTCTTAAGCTTCTACCTCCAAGTCTTTGATGCCAGACTGGTGTCCAGATGCTTGCAAGTTAGTCATTGGAGTACCTAACTAGCAAGTGGTCAGAGAGCTTCATAGCATCTATTTATAGGTATCTGTTGGTAATGAATGATGCACCTGATGTTTCAGATGGGAATAATTCTGCAGAGTAATGCCTGCAGAGCAGGCTGTTGGAAATCAAATTAAAAATATGTCTACAAATGGGTGGAGGTTTAAAGATTGTAAAGTAAGATTATGCCTGATCAAAATCCTGGTTTAGATGCTTCAGCTCTTCTATGGTTATAGCCCACAATGAAGGACTTACCAGTCTTATGGAATACACCTACCATGGATTAAATGATGATAATGTAAATGCTTATGACTGCATGTGAGATGCTTCTAGCACATAGCAGCTGGTTTATTTTCTGTATATGGGCATTCAGGTACTTTAAAACATTTAAGTTCATTTGATTAAAGATGAGGGGAGCTAGAGACAAAAATTATTAGTGTTACTCTATGAAAAAGCCTTTCATATCTTTTATACCTTAGAGTTCAGTAAAGCGCCTAAAAGAAATCAACAAATATGACCAATTTATAACTAGTTTATCTTTAGGGTAGTGGTATGCTCTCCTATTCTCCATAGCTGATTTGTTTTCTTTCAAATTAATGCATTTATTTCCCAGATAAAGTTTCCCTAGTGTTTCCTAGACTCCCTTTAAACTCAGTCGAGAGACACAGATGCCCTGAAGGGTGATTCATTCCTTCCTAAAATAATTTTCCAAGATTTGTGAAATTAATATCTCTGTGGAGGTGTCACTGTCTCTTCATGACTATGAAGAAAATATGGACAATTAACACAGGCTACACATCAAGCTTTTAGGTGACCAAAGTTAGGTGAAACTAGCCCTATGCTTTATTCTCTTTTCCATTTTTTAGTCCTTTCCTTTTTCATTTCACCTCCAATGTTCTTCCTGGGTCTATTCTGCCTTCATCTTATATCTCATTAGTTTCCTCTATTCCATATGCTTTAAACCTATTTTAAATCAATAAGAACTGAGGGCACTCAGCACCTTGCAAAGTTAGCTTGAAGTCAATGAAATTGACTGTGTGAGTCAATCTGAGCACAATCAACAATGCTTGTCAGAGAAAGTTCCTTACTCATTTGCCCAGCTCAAATAAGCTAGCAACTGCAGACCAGCATCTCTTCAGGACTGACTCTATGCTTCAAACTGGTAACATTTACATGTCTCATTTGTCTCATAAAAATGCTTTCTTGTACAAAAAGATTCTTTCACTCTTCCTTGACTGTGGAATACAAACATGCAAACAAAAAGAAGAAAAGAAAAATTATTAAAAAACCAAAGGTTGCAGAGTTCAGGCCAAGTATGTTATCTAACAGCCACAACAGTTCTTATGTTAATCAGCCTTTTTCTGCTTCTTCAACAGAAGGGAAGAAAAAGATAAAGGGCAGAACAATTTCCTGTATTTTGTCTGTTTGTATCTATAGAAAAGGTGCTTTTCTCCTTGTTCTTCTTGGTGTTAGAAAGGTGTTGCTATGGTGTTAGACTATTAGGTCTGCGCATCTTAAAATTACCTTTATGCTGTTGGTTATGGTTAGCACAGTCACTAGGCTCCCCCGCTATGGTCAGTTCAGTACAGATAGCAATTACCTAGCTCTTTTCTTTACCTCTACTCACAATATAACATCCAGTCACTAAAGTTGAATATACGTCTTTGCATCTTACAAGGTATCACAGTAGGCCGTTGCTTGTTGCAGCTGATAAAGATTCTTTTTGTTATACCATATACACATGGTTCGTCCTTTACTAGTGTGTGGCATAAAGGAATGCCTGTTGATCTCATTAAACACCCTGACAGAAAATTGACAGCAGTATCCATTGGATGCGCTGGAGTGTCTGGCTAGCAAGGAGATGCTATGATTTACATGTTAGTTTTACTGAGAAGATGCTGTCATTTTTCATGTTCGCCCTAAACACTATGGCAGTCCTCAAGGCCTGTGTCGTGGTTTAGCCCCAGCCGGGAACTAAGCACCACACATCCGCTCACTCACTCCCCCCGGTTGGGATGGGGGAGGGAATCAGAAGAGTAGAAGTGAGAAAATTCATGGGTTGAGATAAAGACAGTTTAATAGGTAAAGCAAAAGCTGCGCACACAAGCAAAGCAAAGCAAGTTCACTACTTCATTCACTACTTCCCATTGGCAGGCAGGCGTTCAGCCATCTCCAGGAAAGCAGGGCTCCATCACATGTAACAGTTACTTGGGAAGACAAACGCCATCACTCCGAATGTTCCCCCTTCCTTCTTCTTCCGCAGCTTTATATACTGAGCATGACGCCATATGGTATGGAATAGCCCTTTGGTCAGTTTGGATCAACTATCCTGGCTGTGTCGCCTCCCAGCTTCTTGTGCACCTGGCAGAGCACGGGAAGCTGAAAAGTCCTTGACGAGTGCAGCAACACCTAAAACATCCCTGTATTATCAACACTGTTTTCAGCACAAATCCAAAACATAGCCCCATACCAGCCACTATAAAGAAAATTAACTCTATCTCAGCTGAAACCAGGACAGCCTGGATGATAGCAGATGTTGAATGAAGAACAGCTGTCTTGGATGAAGTCAGGAAATGCTGAGTAGTACTCAACCTTTGAAGAGCCAATTAATACCTTTCCATTACCATTAGAGTGACAGTTATTCCACGATCACTAAAACAGCTCTGGCTTGTTCCCTAACATGTCTTTAACAGAGACATATATAGCAAGTATAAAATGAAAAAACTTCTTTACCTTTTCTCCAGCCACAAAAAGAAGGGCCATACTGTCAGAAAGTCAAGTAACCCATCCATTTATGAGTAACCTGCCCTCATTGTGATAAAGTTCAGACTGATCAGGGGTACAGGAGAAACTTCAAGCTGTGTTGAGGGGAAGAGACTCTTTGCTAACAAAAATGTGATGAGAAAAGCATTTCTTCAGTATTGGCTCCTACTTAAACACCAAACTAACACTCAATTTTTGCATTTCAAAACCCTTGAGAGGATCAGGCCAGGCAATCTCAGATGAAGTTTTCCCATGGCCTCAATTCTTGAAGAGCAAAGGAAAGTATGGGAGGAACCCATCAAGAGAGGTTTGTAATGTCATCTGTGCCATTCCCAGATGACACAAAAAAGCCTTTTAAATTCTGTAATAAATAGGCGTAGTATGAAAACTTCATAGATGCACAGCTATGCTGAAAAATCTGTTAAGCCTGCCATTTTTGCAGCATGCCTTTCAGTACAAGGAGTTTTATCAAAAGGAAAAATAAATCTCCTTTTTAGTAGTCATTCACGCTACATTATATAGATCACAATGGAGTTCGGCCTCACTTGTCAAAACAATCAAGGCTGATAGTAAAAAGCTTAAGCAAAAATTGGGGGAACTCTACAAATGTGCAAAGTCACAGGAAAAGAGAAAAAGAGAGACTTTTCCATAACAGCTGTCATGCGGAAACAGTGATTGATGTTTTGTGTAATGGAACACAAACCTCATACTAAGTAATAAGTACTCAGTCATCATCCCACTAATTACTCAAACTTCATTATAAAGAACACCAGGGCCACAATTAAATATTGTATATTACCCCTCATTCTAATTACATAGCCTTTTTAGTTGCATTGTAAAAGCAATACATTATTTAATTATTTTCAGTTAATGTATTTTAAAACAATATTTAAAACCTCATCCAACACCCTAGGGATTTTAACAACTCATTAAAACCACTATTCATGTGTACAGTAGCAGTGCTGTAGCCAAATAATGCTGGCATCCATTTCAACTTCATTTATAAAAATCAAACTTGGAAACCCATTGGCTTAAAAGGTCCTGACTCTGGCTGCCAGAGCTTTAATGGCATTTCACAGATGTAAGCCAGCCTTAATTATAAACCCTAAAGTGTAAAAATATATCAGGAGCGAATCCTGGCCTCTTCTCTCAAGAGTTTTCAGAAAAAGCAGCTTCCTCGCAGAGCTCCACTGGGACACCTTGCAGATGCTGTTCTGGTCGCTAAGACTTCCTCTGGGGAAAGAAGAGTGCATGGGTCTGAAAGGCCTCATTGCTACAGATATAGGCCTAAGAATATTTTATTGTCTACTAAATGCAAAGGATGTTGATGAGACAGACAAGTGAGAGGGAGATGCAGCTGGTTTTGTTATCGCTCATTCCTCTGAAGTGCTCGGAAACACAGTGGTGTTTGTGGTGCCTGAGAGCACACCAATGGATTCCCATGCTGCTTGTCCCACCAAGATGAGTGGGTTCATAGATGACATGACAGAATCAGAGATAAACTCTATGGATTGAGGGGTTCAAGTATCTAAGGCAAGAAGTAAAAAAATGTGATGGCCCATCAGCTTCCTTTTTGTTTCTGATGGAGCTGGGGATTCAAGGAAAGCTGCTAATATGAATGTGTCTTATCTGAGCATAAAAGATACAGGACTTTAACTCCGGAGAGTTTTTAGAAAATTTAACTGGAGTTGTAATTTGACAGCCAACTTTTTTTTTTCAGCTATCCCAAACCCTGTGGTCTTCAGATAATGCAAGAAGACTATCTATCTTGACATTTAGTGATGGCAAGGATAGTCTAAAAGAAGTAGACTGTGTATTTAATCAAACAAAGGTTATTTAATGGTGTCATCTTTTTTAGACTACTTGCTTTCATTAGCTGTGACCATATGGAGCTCACAGATGGCAAATAAAACAGTGACGTCCTGTTCAAATAAGAAGGGGGTAAGAACAGTAAATAAATTGCTGGCAAAATCAAGATGAATGATGCATGTGATATATATGATATATGTCAGAGAGGACTCGAAATGTCATGTAAGCCCATTATGGCACACTTGAGTCTGGAATTGTTTTCAGTCTGAACATCAGGAGCTGTTAGATTGACATGGGAGAATAACCTTAGAGATTAATTTTAGGGAACAGAAAAAAACATTTAGATCCTTGAAAATGTGAGAATGAAGACTTCTTTCCACTCATCAGCTCCATTTCCATTTTGGTCCTTCCATGATGGGTTTCCTCTTTTCTTCCTTCCCTGAGGGTACTGTCAGGCCCACTTTCTCTTTCTCTGACCCTTTCTCTTTCATCTCTTGTAAGGAAGGATTTTGCTCTGCATTCAGTATTGCATCTAGCTGGACAAGGAAATTTTTTGTGAGCAGCACAATCCATTGTTTCTGTCTAAACCCAGAGGTACAGTGAAGGATTGGCTGTACACTATCATCTGTCGCACCAATTCTCCATGAGTTAATCAGAGGGGGTAGGAGTTGAGGACCATGAAGCCAAAGTACAATTCTTGCTGCCTAAACTTGGATGGGTATTTACCCTTGTCTCCAAAGTTTTACCAAAACCTGCTTATTAAGGTATATTACCTGGTGCATATGAAGTTGCTGAATATGGTTGTGGCAGACAAACACAACATGTTAGGATGCTCTGGTGATGGGCTGAAATGCCACAGGCAGTGAACAGTTTCAGCACACAACTTCCACCAGCTGGAAGGTATTTCTGCTGTTCGCCATCTCCACATTGAGACCATTGATCTTCATTTTTTCTAATGCAAAGTCAAGCAGAGGAGCTTAAGGCATAATTATTTATAGGCACAGGTGGTTTAAATTCACCCATTTGATTTGGACAGGAGCAGAGACAGGTGACTCCACAGGTGTCAGATCCCCTGGGGAGGTGGCAGCAAAGAGCGCTGCTTCTGCAAGAATCCAGCTCCTGCTGCGTTGCACCTAAAATGTGTATCTATCTGAATATCCAAACCAGCTGACAATCAGAAGGCTCACTATACCAGCAACTGAGCTGAACAGGCAATATAAACATCCCCTAAGTCTGGTAAACATCAAACTGCTTAATGGTGATGCTTTATACAGAAGAAGAGTTTACACACAGGCCTTATACAAAGAACATGGAATATTGAGGAACTGGTGCTGTCTCAGACCCCTGAGGAGATACCAGATATTTTGAGAAGCTAACAGAGAAGACGTTATTCTTGCTCAGAGAAGGTCAGTTGCATCTACTTTCCTCTATTAATTCAAGCATCTCCAGCTCAGCCTATCATGAAGCAAACTAGGTGGGTCTAGGTGTGAGACTGTGTTTTTTGTTCCTTTAATTTTCACTGATGCTTGGATCAGCTTATTTTGTTTTATATTCAGAATTTTAAAATTTTGAAAAAAAGTTTCAACAATGCTATTAATATCCATTTGCCAATTGCATGACAATAATACTTGGTCATTGTTTGGATTTTTTTTTCTAATTCTGGGGAAGAATGGAGGATTGAAAATCTTCATTGCAGGCAGGTAAGGACACTGAGGCCTAACGCTTTAAAGAGTGCACTCAGAAAGACAGACAAGAGACTAAGGAACAATTCTGGATCTGCAGAAACAAGAAAAAAAGTTACTTACTAACTGGTTTTGTGCTGACTTGTCTGTATTAATCCACTGTAGGATTTGGGGTTTTTCTGTTTTACCTAGATAGCAGTCTTTTTGAAACAGAGATTGTATTCTTGTTTTCTCTTTGTGCAGTACTGTTCACTCTAAAAATGCTGGGCTGATATGCCCATAGGCACTCTAATAATATATGCAATAACAGGAATGATGCTTTCAACTTTAGAATTCATTCTGATAGGAATGTTGGGTGGACAAAATTAGTAAGACTAAGTATGAAAATTGTAGGAATGCAGATGTGCTATATTTAACTAAAGGTTATAGTAATTTCTGCTTATTTTGTCAGACAAGTGAAAGACTTACATTTTCTAAGAAATGGTTAAAAGCAAACAGAGCTTAGCCAAGCGAATCAAAACTGTGAGATGACAAGAATGTTTCTTCTCACCATAGCCCACTAATTCTCTTGAAGCTGGCATTATGCAAGACTTACTTGGCATTCTTTAAGATATTCAGTGTTCAAATTGATTCCCCATTCAAAAGCATGAGCGTGCACAATGGTGGGATACATTAACATTGTGCCATTTGATATTCATTCAAAAACTGGATACAGTGCAAATTAAGAAAAATCAGCTACAGAAAGAACATACGCAAAGAGATGTGGCATTTAGCAATTACAGGCCAAATCCAGAATAGGATTTAGGTGGACTGTAGATCCAAAGTCCAAAATTGCAACCTGAAATCCTCCCACTCATTAACTGCTTTACAGAGAAGGTCTCTAAATGCCAGTAATTCTTCACTTCAAATCTGAAAACTGCCTAAGGTGTCCTTTCTTCATGGATGTACAGATCTACCTGGTCCTAATAGTTAGATTCCTTGTTCCTTGTAATCTCTGTCGGGATCTAGAAGCTTATCAGAGGCACATAGTGTAGGTGTACCAGCGGATGTACTCTCAGCCTGTATAGCATCCTGACAAAAAAATATTATAATAGCTCATTTCTCGTAATTTTATGAGTTTTCTAGTACCCTAGTGGTACTAGAAGCTTCCCGCCACAGGTGAAACATCAGTTCAATTATCTTTTATGCTGACAAATCCAACCCCAAACTTCTTTCCTCTGAAGAATGAGTCCAAACAACCAAGCAAAAGGCTACATCATGACATCTTCTACTTAACCTCTTACTGTTGTGTCAAAGTGCAGGAAAGAACGCAGCATTCATGGAGTTAGAGAAATCAAGTGACAAAGAGAGTGTAGCCCAGTAATTAGGACATTTTGGCAGAAGCTCTGAGTTCTAGGAAGACTTCAGCTTCATTATTAAAGGTGATGACTATCACATACTGTCATGGTCACACTACCATCAGCTTCAAGCTCCACATTGGGAGGTTGCAACCTAGCTCACAAGTTCAGGCACACAATGACTTTGTAGTAGAAATACAGGCTTCTGGCTTTTGCAGAATATAAGTGGAAGGAATCCAGCATGGCATATTTAGAATTAGGACACATACTTAAGGCATCAAATTGGGTCAAATTTCACACCAGTTAATAGCTCATAACTCAGCCTACTGAAGGCTGCTGCTGATCATTTCCTTTCTACATCCCCTTGAGAAACTAAACCAGCTATTCACCAACACTGGCAAACTTAAGCATCCATTAATTCCCCCCTCAATTGTCTGAAATCCACCTTCCCTGCTCAGATCAGTGCAGACACAGGAATTCGACCTCCAGTCTATTTGCAATATAAATGGTCTCAAATATGACAGATAAAGATTTCAAGAAGATTCATTCTTGAGTTCTTAAAGATGGCTTTTGATATGATTTTTCTCCTCTTTCCTGCTAAGCTCATTTACAAGATAACCTCCAGTTTTCAACCTCACCAACACTCATTTGCTGCTCCACAAGTTGTCAAATGCTGTAAAATCAGGAGTAGGGTGCCCAGGCTGTGCAAAAGGCAATAAGAACTCACATTTTAATTATAGCTAAAAAGTTTGCTAGCTGCCCTCTCCACTGCTCCCTTTTTGCCCTCATTGGCAGTGCACTGATGGTTAAAATTTTCTTGGCTATGCATAATTGTTGGTTGCATGTCCAAATTTTGCTCTTTGAATACAGCTTTTGAATGGGGTGTGCGATATGCCTGAGTCACCTCCCAAAGAATGTGGTTGTCCAGTAATTTAAGCGAGCTATACTTGTAGATTCCATCTCTTATGTCCTCTGACCTTCCTGTAAATTCATATAGATTTTAATCTAGCTACTTTGGTTCTTAAATACTACAGTTGGCCTCTCACTGCTTTTGAATTTAAATACTCCTTTTTTAAAAAAAAAAAAAAATTTAAACATTGAAAGACTTGCATCTTGTTGAAGGGGATGGATCTACAGACCAGATCCTTAAGTCACCAGAAAGTAATGAACTAAACCAAATAAGTATAAAGACTCAGCTCCCTTAAATTGTTTAAGTTAAAATAATTTTGAAAGTTAGACCAGGTCTTTAATCTTACACTAATTACAATCATAATTATCAATGTACGGATGGATCTTTTTTCTAGGTGCATGACTCTTACCATGATTAGCTTCCTAACTACTTTTAAATGTTTGTGGGTTAGGTATTTGTTAATTTTTTGAAATGAATCTTTATTTGAATTCCAGTTCATCTATTTGACTAAGAAATTTTATAGGGACATTAATGCAGCAAAACAATAGTTTTAAAAGGCCACAGTGCTACTTAATTGTGAAAGCAATCCCAGTTTATTGTGACACCTGTAAATGTGTTGCACATGCAGCCTCTGTGACACCAAAGAGCTATTGGTACTTTTTTTCTTTTCTAATAATGCCTCTATCAATGAGGTTCTGTTCAGATAAATTGTTTTACTGTCTCTTCCAAAACTCTTCAAATATTCCTTAAAACTAACTATTTTTCAAGCATTCTTACAGGAGTTAACAAGACTTTTGGGGAAATTTAGTGTGATAATTCTCTAGTGGTACTTCCTTTCACCACCACTTGTGGAAAAAAAAAACAACCCAGCTTTTGTATTTCTTCAGAGCTCTGCTCTTATTTATTAGCCCACATTATTTATTTATTTAAATGCACTCTCAAATGCCAACTTTCTGGTTATTCTGTGGACGCTTATGTGTAAACCTGTCATTCACAGCTAAGTACATTGACTTAAATAAAAGGGTCTTATGCAGGAATTCTTAGAAATAACTCCTGACCTCTACCTTTTTGCAAAAGTTTCCTACCTCAGAAATCTCTCAGGCCATGTCATGTCTCAGGCTCCTCCTTCTCCTATTTGCACTAGTAATTTACCTCCAAAAAACCAGTGTGATCTGGGAACACTTTCATATATGAAAGAGCATCGTCTCTGCAGGCTTAATCAACAGCCATTGAAGTTGGTGGAGAAAGCTCCCGTTGATTTAAGTGGGAATTGGTTTGAAACCTTTAACCAGATATACATCTTAATCAGAACAAAAAGCTGTTTTGTGAGGTGTCATGGTTTAAGGCCAGCCAGCAACTGAGCCCCACACAGCCGCTCGCTCACTCCCCCACGGTGGGATGGGGGAGAGAATCAGAAGAGTAAAAGTGAGAAAACTCGTGGGTTGAGATAAAGACAGTTTAATAAGTAAAGCAAAAGCCCCGCACGCAAGCAAAGCAAAGCAAAGAATTCATTCACTCCTTCCCATGGGCAGGCAGGTGTTCAGCCATCTCCAGGAAAGCAGGGCTCCATCACGTGTAATGGTTACTTGGGAAGACAAACGCCATCACTCCAAACGTCCCCCCCTTCCTTCTTCTTCCACAGCTTTATATACTGAGCATGATGTCATGTGGTATGGAATACCCCTGTGGTCAGTTTGGATCAACTATCCTGGCTGTGTCCCCTCCCAGCTTCTTCTGCACCTGGCAGAGCATGGAAAGCTGAAAAGTCCTTGACTAGTGCAGCAACAACTAAAACAACTCTGTATTACCAACACTGTTTTCAGCACAAATCCAAAACATAGCCCCACACCAGCCACTATAAAGAAAATTAACTCTGTCTCAGCTGAAACCAGGACATGAGGTCTCTTGATCGAGCAGATATGATTGTACTTAAATGAATAACCCTTGGCTAGTTTACTCCAATACCGCTTCTTTTTCCTCAATTAATCACAACACAATGAAATAGAAATCAATCCTGATCAAGAGAGTTCACTAATGTCTGAGTTTTAATGAGACTCTTTTTGTGTCAAAAGGCCACTGCATCTTTTCTAACAAGGCATAAAAAACAGCTTCCAACAGTCGTCAGGAAAGACTTTTCATCCTGGGACTAGTTTTAGAAAGATTTACGCCTCTTAATTTTTCATCAGTCCTACATGACTGCTGCCAATGTAGTAATCAGAAGTTTGGTTAATAAACATGTTAGGGTGAAATTCAACTTCTTGAAAATATTTGAAGTCACCATCAGGTGTGATGACTAGTTAGAAAGCATAGAACTAAATCAAAAGCAGTAATTGAGTAGAAACATTAAAAAAATAACAATAATACTCATGCTCTGAAGTGAATCCATTACTATAAAGAAGAGAGTTGTTGTAAGAGTTCATCTCAGGCTTCTTGAAATAAAATGTGTGATTTCATCTTCTAAACCCTTTCTAGTCTGTAACATGAACTTTGGTGCATAGATTTTACAACATGCCTGGGGAAAAAGTAGAAATAGCTTGTTCTGGAAAGGTAACCATATTTTATGTTAACATTGGAAAGATTTTCTGCAGGTGTGCTGCAAGATAGCTTGTGCGCCAGTGCTAATGTGAGGGAGGAGGAGGTGCTCTTTGTTGGTGGCTATGGCTTTTTCCCAGCGGGCAGAGAACATAACTCTCAGAGTTCCTGAGTCTGATATCTATCCATCGCTGAAGTGAGCAGTCTAACATTAGGGCATTGTATAGCATGCTGGGTGTCAGTGACAGCACCCTCTTTTTCATGTATGGTGTATTTGTCTTCGCAGGTTTTTTTAATGAGTGAGCCACCAACACTCACAAGGAAAAAGCAGGTGCATGAGCTGAGGAGGTTTTGGACAGTGAGTACCACACATCATGTAAGTGCCTAGTTCAGTGCGGTGAGAGACACACCAGGTTCCCACCTTGACATGCCTGCCTGTCTCTGAGCTGCAAGGAAATGTTGGGGTCCAGTTCCCTCTGGATGGGTAAAAAAAAAAACAAGGAAGGATGGATGAGAAAGTAGTATACTCGCAGGGCAGGAGGTCTCATAGTTATGTGTGTCCTGATGGATGCCTTGAGGATAAGAGCTTTCCTTTTCACATCCCAAGGTCTGTGGCCCTGGTTTTAGTAAGGATTCCTGCTCCCCAGAAATCAGCTAAGGAAAATTTCATTAAAGGTGGTTTGTTTTTTTTTTTCCAATGGTGCATGGGATTTTTCTCAAAGGGCAGACCTATGAAAAGAATTTGAAAACCAGGGAAGCTAAGAAAAGTCACTTGAGGAAGTGTGCTCAGGAGTGAAGACTTGAGGCAGAGCTTGCAGGTAGATAGGGCAGCCAGCCGCAGTGAGGAAAGGCCATGCTGCTTGGGAAGAATTCAACAGAAAAGCACTGGAAATCAGTGGAGCAGAAATACCATCCCCAGCAGCTGCTCAGTTTGCCCTTCTCAGGAGCCCTTAGTGCCTGCAAACCAAGCCCCTCACTGAATAATCGCACCAAGAACCCATGAACACTGACGGACTTCTGCTGTCTTGTTTTCTGCCAGGCCTCCATTACCACACTCATCAGAATGAAGTGTTTTAGTGTAAAGCTTCAGATATTCTTAGTTCGCACGTACTGGCAGTTGCACTAGACAGACCCAATCAGTATGTTATTTTACTATTAGCTATTTATAACAGCGCTTCTCCAACTTTCTTGTCCGTTTTAGTCTATGCTTTAATTGAGGCATTTTACTGATTTCTCAGGTTGTATGTATGTCTGCATTCCATATGTGCACTCCTTTGTGGGTTATTATGTACATAGATCTACTCTGTGGATTGAAGAATAAATTTAACAGCTGCAATCCTATTGCCCAAATGTTTTTTGTCTAGTCCTGGTTATATCCCAACAGTTACACACAGGCTTTGCTCAGGGTAGGTATTACCTGCTGATACCTACCCTGAGCAAAGCCTCTGTGTTACTGCTGCACAACTGTACACAACCGTGTGCAACTGTTGCACTGGTGGCACAACCAGTTGCACTTGTACCAAATCTGCAGATGAGACTTCACTGTGCTAAAGCCGTGCTACTTGTCTCCAGAGTTGGGGAGATGATGGTGAGCATCCATCTGCATACACATGTTCACGTAAACACAGAGGGTAGTTGCCAAGTTTGAAATGGAAAATGGATTTAATATTGTGGGTACATCCTGGATTTCCCCGTAGGGTTTGTTTGGGCAGCAGGAGTGAAGGTGTTGGGGAATGTGCGGTTGTTTCCTTCAGCTGGAGGCTCCATGGCCTCATCATGTTGGAGAGCCCCTGTAAGACAAGTACATGTTTCTCGCTTAAGGCCAGACCCTGGCTTTGCCCGGAGCAGTTGCTTAGAGGTGGAACGTATTATAGTATATGAGTTAATAGGGAGGAAAAAAGGCAAATTAATAATGAAGTAGACTGAATTTTAACAGCACTTCTGCTCTGCTCCTCTCTCAGAGGATTAAAAAGATGGTACTGAGACGGTTTGTTAAACAAATCTGTTCAGCTCCTGACCTTCACTGCTGCTGAACAATTTTCTTCTGCCATAACCATCTCTCTCATTTACAGAGAGATAAATAAAAAATGTGTGCAGTAAGTTATAAAATAGGGTGCATTGTTTGAAGGAGACACATGCACTTTGTGACACCCACAGCTGACCCTGAAGCATATGACACAGGACAAATGTAGCTGCAGGGAAGCTTACAGCTAGTCCTGCCTTAGTCACTGTCAGCGCGAGTTGTGTTGGAATGCCTTCCAAGGCACTGTTTGGCTTGAAATAGCTTCACATTTTAGAGTCATTTTGAATTTTCCTTTTTTCATTTTAGACTTTGGTTGATTTTCCAAAGTGTAGCACTATATTAAAAGGATTTTCTGCCTGCCTTCTCCCCTGCTTTCTCCCCCCTCTCCTCCCTGCCAGCTATTCTCTTTTGCTCTTCCATTCCTGGCTCTGGGTTGTTACAGTACTAGTATATACTCTTTAAAAAACCTAGCAGCTGGCTCAGCTGGCTCTGATCTTTTTCATTATTAGAATGTTTAAAGTCACTATCAGCTGTAACAGAATGGTAGGGGAGGAGGTTATCTCATGGCCCTTTTGTGCAGCCTAAGATAATAAATTCAAAACCTGTAGATAGCAGCTTCCATACAGGATTACACAAATAATAAAAAGGCCTGGGAATTCTAAATGAATAGTCAAACAGGTCAAGACGTGGATGTGAAAGAAAATATCTGATGAAACCCCAGTCTTTGCCACATTTCTTTTCTGTAGAAATAACAACGTTAAAACCAATACACCATAAACATTGCGAGTAAATACATAGATTTTCAGCACCCCCAAATCAGAATGCTTTTGATATAAATTTTGCGATCAATTTCGAATCACAATAACCAGGAATAAAAGTTCTACTGGACATGAAAAGGGATGTATTCATCCCTGCACCTCCATTAACACAGCCTGGTAGTCTGTGTGTCTCTATTCCCGGCCACAGGAGGCAGAAATACCCAAGTCCCCATCTTGGGCTGACTGTCCTTTTCTCCAAACTCCTTCTGTTACAATGAATGCATGTGTGTGTTCTAGACAATTATAATACATTAACACTTATAAGACCACCTACATATATGTTTGCTAAATTCACAATATTGAATCTTTATAACTTGCATGTTTTCCATAGCCTATTTCCCTCACGCTTCATAATGTCCTTATTACTTGCCAGTGCATCATAGAGATCAGTCCTGCAAACTGGTGCTTATATGCTTAACGTCACACCTGGACCTCTTGTGGACCTATCTACAAATGGGTGGTCTCAGATATGTGGTTATGGTACAGGCACTTTCATGGACGTCTACACAATATCAATGAGCATTGCACAACAGCAAAGAAAAGATCCCCGAGGTATATCTGTACAAAACAGCCCTCCTCTTTTCTAGAATGAGCTTTATTTGGGATGTACTCAGTGCTAGCCTGTGCTTTATGCAGGTATAAAACAACTGGATTCTTTCCCAACACGTGGAATATGTTTCAGGGGTTACTGAAGCTGTGTTTTTTGAGAATCATAGAATCATAGAATAGTTTGGGTTGGAAGGGACATTTAAAGGTCACCTAGTCCAACCTCCCTGCAATGACCAGGGACATCTTCAACTAGATCAGGTTGCTCAGAGCCCTGTCCAACCTGACCTTGAATGTTTCCAGGGATGGGGCATCTACCACCTCTCTGGGCAACCTGTGCCAGTGTTTCCCCACCCTCATTGTAAAAAATTTCTTCCTTAGATCTAGTCTAAATCTACCCTCTTTTAGTTTAAAGCCATTACCCCTTGTCCTATCGCAACAGGCCCTGCTAAAAAGTTTGTCTCCATCTTCCTTATAAGCCCCCTTTAAGTACTGAAAGGCTGCAGTGAGGTCTCCCTGGAGCCTTCTCTTCTCCACGATGAACACCACCAACTCTCTCAGCCTTTCTTCATAGGCGAGGTGTTCCATCCCTCTGATCACTTTTGTGGCCCTCCTCTGGACACGCTCCAACAGGTCCATGTCTTTCCTGTGCTGAGGGCTCCAGAGCTGGATGCAGTACTCCAGGTGGGGTCTCACCAGAGCAGAGCAGAGGGGCAGAATCACCTCCCTCAACCTGCTGGACACACTTCTTTTGATGCAGCCCAGGATATGGTTGGCCTTCTGGGCTGTGAGCGCACGTTGTCAGCTCATGTCCAGCTTTTCATCCACCAGTATCCCCAAGTCCTTCTCTGCAGGGCTGCTCTCAATCCTTTCATCCCCCAGCCTCTATTGATACCAGGGATTGCCCCAACCCAGGTGCAGGACCCTGCACTTGGACTTGTGAGGTCTCATGAACCTCATGAGGTTCACACAGGCCCACTTCTCAAGCTTGTCCAGGTCCCTCTGGATGGCATCCTATCCCTCAGGCATGTCAACTGTACCACTCAGCTTGGTGTCGTCTGCAAACTTGCTGAGGGTGTACTCGATCCCACTGTCTATGTCATTGATGAAGATTTTAAACAGTACTGGTGGCAGTACGGACCCCTGAGGGACACCACTTGTCACCAATCTCCATCTGGACATTGAGCCATCGACTACTACCTTTTGGATGCAACCATCCAACCAATTCCTCATCCACCAAACAGTCCACCCATCAAATCCTTCTCTCTCCAATTTAGAGATGAAAATGTTGTGAGGGACCGTGTCAAAGGCCTTACAGAAGTCCAGATAGATGACATCCGTAGCTCTTCCCTTGTCCATTGATTTAGTCACTCCATCACAGAAGGCCACTAGGTTGGTCAGGTAGGACTTGCCCTTGGTGAAGCCATGCTGGCTGTCTTGAATCACCTCCCTGTCCTCCATGTGCCTTAGCATAGCTTCTAGGAGGATCTGTTCCATGATCTTCCCAGGCACAGAGGTGAGGCTGACAGGTCGGTAGTTCCCAGGGTCCTCCTTTCTACCCTTTTTAAAAATGGGTGCACTGTTTCCCTTTTTCCAGTCACCAGGGACTTCACGTCACTGCCATGACTTTTCAAATATCATGGAGAGTGGCTCGGTAACTACATCAGCCAATTCCCTCATGACTCTGGGATGCATCTCGTCAGGTCCCATAGACTTATGTATGTTCAGGTTCCTCAGGTGGTCACGAACCTGATCTTCTCTTACAGTGGGAGGGACTTTGCTCCTCCAGTCCCCGTCTTGTGGTCCATTCACTTGAGAGGTGTGGGAAGAGACATTGCCAGTGAAGACTGAGGCAAAGAAGTTGTTGAGTACCTCAACTTTCTCCTCATCTGTTGTTACCAGTCGTGTTCATCAGAGGGGATATGCTTTCTTTGACCTTCCTTTTCTGACTGACATACCTGTAGAAGCCCTTCTTATTATTCTTTGCATCCCTTGCCAAGTTCAGGTCCAGACGTGCAGTGGCCTTGCTGACCCCATCCCTACACAACTGGGCAGCGTCCCTATACCCTTCCCAGGGTGCCTGTCCCTGCTTCCACTGCCTGTGCATTTCCTTCTTGCCCTTTAGTTTGACCAGCAGGTCTCAACTCATCCATGCCTGTCTCTTGCCTTCCTTTCCTGGTTTCTCACACCTGGGGATCAAGAACTCTTATGCTCTGTGGAAAGCGTCCTTAAAGAACTGCCAGCTCTGTTCTCCTCCCTTGTCCCTGAAGGCAGTTTCCCAGGGGGTCCTATTGACTAACTCCTTGAGGAGCTGGAAGTTTGCTTTCCTAAAATTCAGGGTCCTGACTTTACTCTTCTCCTGACGCATATCCCTCAGGACTGCAAACTCCACTAGTGCATGATCACTGCAGCCCAGGCTGCCTCCAATCTTCACATCAGACACCACCGATTAGCTCACTTGCGTTTGTGACCAACAGGTCCAGTATCGCATCCCCTCTGGTAGGGCTGTCTATTACCTGGCTTAAGAAGTTATCCTCAATGCATTCCAGGAGTCTCCTGGATTGCTTATAACTTGCAGTGCTACTTTTCCAGCAGATGTCAGGGTGGTTGAAGTCCCCTAGCAGGGCAAGAGCCTGTGAGCACTATGCCTCCTGTAGCTGGAGTAAGAAGGCTTCATCAATAGGCTCCCCTAGATTGAATGGCCTGTAGTAGACACCAACCACAAGGTTCCCTTTGTTGCCTCAGTCTCTGATTCTTACCTATAAGCTTTCAACCTGCTCATGTCTATTCTCCAGAGACAGCTCTTCACACCTTATCCATTTCTTGATGTAGTGGGCAATGCCTCTGCCCCTCCTTCCTTGCCTGTCCCTTCTGAACAGCCTGTAGCCATTGATAGCCACACTCCAGTCATGGGATTCGTCCCACCACATTTCAGTAATGGCAACTAGGTTGTAGCTTTCTAGCAGCACGGTGGCTTCCAACTCCTCCTGTTTGTTGCCCATGCTGCGTGCATTGGTGTAGAGGCACTTCAGCTGGGCTGTCGGCCGTGTCACCTCCTTAGAGGAACATCCCTTAATTCCTTTGAGGTATTTCACTGGTGTTTCCCTGTTGACCCCTATTACCTCAGGAGCCCCTGGCTCATCTCCATAAGACTTCAAGTGTGCAGCAGTGTACCCAGCACATCTCAGAGCAACTGGCTGAGGGCCCTCGCTAGCACCCCGTCCCTCTAACCTTGGCATGTCATCACACAGCTTGTCATGGGCAAGCCTGATATTATGCCCCTCCCCCTTCAAGTCTAGTTTAAAGCTCTGTCAATGAGCCCCGCTAGCTCATGAGCAAAGACCCTCTTCTCCCTTGGAGAAAGGTGAATCCCATCTGACGCCAGCAAGCCTGGTGCCATGTAGGCCATTTCATTATCAAAAACCCCCAAACTGTGGTGGTGACACCAGCCACGGAGCCATGTATGAATAGACTGGGCCTTTCTGTTTCTGCCAATGTTCTTGCTCGCAACTGGAAGGATAGAGGAAAAAATAACCTGTGCTCCAGGTTCCCTTTCCAACCGTCCCAAGGCCCTGAATTCTCTTCTGATTGCTCTTGGACTACATGTTGCAGCTTCATTGCTACCCACATGGAAAAGCAGTAATGGGTAATAGTCTGAGGGCTGTACCAGGCTAGGAAGTTTCCTGGTGATGTCCTTAACCTGGGCCCCAGGGAGGCAGCAAATTCCCTAAGAGGAGGGTCTGTCTGGCATATTGGACCCTCTGTTCCCCTCAGAATGGAGCCACCTACAACTGTAGCCCATCTTTTCTTCCTCGTGGAGGTGGTTGTGTTACAGCCTTTCTGACCTTGGCGACACCACAGGTGTAGATGGACCATCATCCACATCATCCATTGACTGGCCTTCCACATCCAGAGCCTCATACCTGTTGTACAGGGGCACCTGGGAAGGAGAGGTGGGCAAGGAGGGGGTTTGCCTGCTGCCCTGAGCCTGGACTTGCCTCCGTTCACTCCCTCTAAGCTAGTGCCTTCAGCCTGGCGGAGGTAGGATACAGGATCCCCTTATCTTGTTTTTTTTCTGGCGGCTGTTCCTGTTTCTGTCTCAGGGAGGACAGAGCATGGTTCCACCAGTCTCTCTCTTTCTCAGCCTCCCTGATGCTCCTTAACCTTTCTACTTCTTCTCGTAGCTCTGCCACCAGGCTGAGCAGATCGTCCACCAGGTCACACCTCACACAGCCGTTCTCACTACTGCCATCTGTTACCAGCGAAAGGCTCTGTCACTCTCTGCAGCCTGAGACCTGGATGGCTGCATGTTTTCGTGGGAGCGTGTAAATTCAGTTTTAGGGTTTCAAATAGCAGATCTGAGATGCTGCCTTCACACGATGCACAGGACTAAATTAGTACAAGCTCACTCTGCCAGTTCAAACGCATATAAAAATTTTGAAGGGGTAATTTCATCCCATCATACTTTCTGCTGGATCAGGTATCTGTCTTTGTGCAGCTGACACAGAGCCAGCTAAACACTGTACAGTGTGTTTTGGCTAATCCAAAGGAAATGTAGTTGTGTCCTTGCACCTAGCTATCATATTTGTACTGTGAGTTGATCTAATAGCAAGCTGATCTGGTATTAAAGGACAAGAAACCAAGGATGTAGTTAGAAGTGACATTAAAAAATAGGAGATTTTCTCAGAAGCCTGGAGATGGGACCAAAAAGTGGATCTGTTTTAGAAGCTGAGGAAGAATCCTCTTTTCTCACCCTGAGGACTGAGTGCCTTACGCTGCTATTCAAGCACTCCTGGTAGAGTTTCTGGCCATTCCCCCAGGCTGCTGCTGAAGCCAGCTCTGGCCACGGCTCTGGGAACGCTACAATAGGATGGGAAGCCCAGAATAGTGGGCTACAAAAAAGCTTTTTAGTGAATAAAAGGGCAACAGGATAAAACTAAGAAGATCCTTTCACAATTAAAAACTATGGTAAAAACAAGGATTACAAGGAGAGTGTCAAAATCCAGTTGTATTATTGGGCTTTAGAGAGTTAAATATTTTAGTCTAGACATAAACATCATAATAAACAGACCTTTTCAAAGTGAATACTTTTACCATTTCAGTAGACATCTTGAAATTAGTTTCTTTGTTATATCTCTAAGCACTTTTCCAGCAAATCCCTCCTACATCAAACTGGCTGTGATCTTCTCCATTATCTAAATAAAATGGACGCCTGATCGAATCCTGAAGTAGCATCTTTGATAGCTCTTTCATCAGCTTACAAAGGTGTATGTTATTTGTCCCTGCTGTGGGGGCAGTGCGGGGAGGATGCCAGTGGGGAAGGATGTTGTTATTGACACAAATTTGAGCAGTTTTGTTGCTACCTAAAGGCTGAATCTAAGCAGCTTCAAAGAGAATCAAGTGTACCAGAATAAATCACTGAAATCTGACATCTGAGGTACATTTGAAATGGAAGTGAATTGATTCATTGTAGCATTAACACACATTTTAATTTACTGAATGTACAGACAATTTATATATATATATTACTCCCTATATTGCTGCCCAGTATTAGTGAATTCCATGATACAAGGTGTTCTTTTGTGTTATTGACTGGCATGCTCTTCTAGAGTTTTAGCTGAAATTTCTTTTGTACTTAAATAACAGCCTGGTTTATTAAGATTTTGCAGTGAGTTTAGTTTATGTTAGGCAATTAATACTGTTGCTAGGGAGCACCAATAACAGTTTTGAAGAATAATTTGCTTAAGTGTGTTTAAATGGTTTTGCAGCAGGCTTGGAACAGTTTGAATTACATTCATGATGTTTCAGGTATTGCAGTTTTAATGGACTTGCACTTTACTGACTTTTTGAGTAAAGTCCAAGAATGCCTTGGATTATGCCCTCTTTTTTTTGCACTGAAAAATCCATAAAACTTAAAAATGGTGGGAAACGTGACAATGATGGTGACATGTCACCATTTCTTGTTTCCTCACTGTTGTCTGCCTGTCCTTTTAGGAGTAAAACATCATTCCCTTCTTGGTCTTTTGCCTCCTTCTGCCTGCCCCAGACTGGTTTTACTTCCACATTTAAAGTCCTTCTCTTTTTACTTGGGGGAAAAAAAAAAACCCTGCAGGGAACCTTTCCCTCTTCCTGTCCCGAACTTTTCTTCACTTACTTTTTACAAAGGATTCTTTATTTAGAAATTAGTAAATATGTATATGTAAATGGGAGAGAAAAGAAGAACAATGAGCTAACCTTTGATCAACATAAGAAGTTAAAAACTTAAATTTGTTCCAGTGACATCATGCATTATGGAAAGTGTGAATACAGAGATGCATCTTTGATAGAAACAGCTTCAGCATCAATGAAGTCACATCAGCTTGCTTTGGCTTAGGTACTAGCCTTGTAGTGTCAGAGTGATATCCCAATTTTTTAATTAAAAATAAATGCTATATATGTTTGGGGCTTCTTTTAAAGGCCTCTGAAGACTGGAAAAATACCTTTTACTTCCATGGACTTTGCACTGTCTTAGCGCTCAGCTTTTCTTACCAAATCCCACCAGGAATGTCAGTGCAAGTCTGCCACAGATTTGCCAGTGGCCTTGATCACCATAAAAGAGTGTCAAATAAGAGAAGGTGAAATTAAGATTTGTAACAAAATTATGTACTAATCGTAAAAAGATAATTGAATTACACTTTCTGCAGAGAGCTTTAATGCTGCAATATTATTTGAGTTTTCTGCAAGACAGCTTCTAAGTGAATATGTATTTTTTTAGAAATGGAACTTAAGATAAAACAAAAATATTAGGTACCCTCAGAATCCAGATGCAGCAATATTCACTAACATTAAATCACACATAGAAAAACTATTATTACTTTTTACTAAAGCAAAATTTTTTATTGTCAGAGTTGCACATTAAAGGTAGTATATGAAAAGAAAAAGTCCATACTAGCTAGCCTATTTCCAAACTGAATTTTGAAGTAAGGTCTCTGAAGCATTTTCTGAGGTCTCTGACTTTCTTTTTTAGATAATAGCCTCGATTTCTCTGGGTTGTGAAAAAACAGTGGCTAATTACCAAAGGTCAAGTTAAGGGTTACTGGGGAAAAATGATGTATTTAAGTCTTATGTCTGTTATCTAATATTTTATGCTAGCAAAAGTTTGTGGCTTCTCCATGAGAAGTGAAGAGTAATCTGAAGTTTTAGAAGTAACAAGCACTTCCTTGCTCACAATACAAGTCTTTTATCTCAGAGTTTATCTGTGAGAGTAGTCATGAGGATGTTAGGATCAGGTAACTTGTTTCCTATAAGTCTTTTAGTGTAGGTAAAAAACCCCAAAACAAATCAAACCCAAAAAACTCAAACCCACAGCAAAAAGCAGTCCTCAATTCTCTTTCAAGATCTTTAAAGGATCTTGAAATCATTACGGGTGAAAAAGTAGTCAGACTGTGAAAACATCCATTTCATGGTGCATTTATTTTGTTTCCCATAAACAAAATTCTGCAAGCAACATATTAAATATTTCCTGATAGCAGATGCAAGATGTGGTATTCAGCTAGTTTTATCCTCTGTAATCTGAGACTAAAAAGGTCCGCTCTGTGTTTTTACCTAGGGCAGAGACAGAACATACAATGGTTATAATGCTTGCAGAGCTTCCATACCTTGCATTACAATCCAACTTAAATGAAATTGCCCTGTGTTTTGTCTACTAAACTTAAAATTAATTTAGCTGCAGCATGTTGGGTAAAAAAAAAAAAACAACAAGAAAAAGCCCTCACAGGTTTGAGATCTCTTTATGCATTTTGAAGACCTCAGGAAAATCTGATTCTACTGGAGTAGAACTTTATTGATTGTGAAACAGGGCATACTTTTACCTTCAGTGTCTTCACCTCTGTATAATAACAAGACTCATCCTACCGGCCAGTGAAGGAGGAAGAATGTATCAAAACCAACCAAAGTGAAGAAGCTTGATCTTCTCTCTCCTGCTGACAATGCCTTACTGCTATCTCCTCTTTTAACTGAATGTGGGCTTTAACTCCATGGCAGTTTCTTTACATTTATTGGCATACATGTGATCATTTTTAGCATTTATCACTTCAGTCTCCACTTGTTTTTAACTTAACAAACTCTGTCATTGTCACACGGTAGTTATCTTCATTCCAGATATTGAAACTGATATCCTACTCCTCATTTCTGAGTAGAGTCTAGGCCTTTTCCTTCCACCTTTAGGATATCTAGAACAATCATCTCCATTGTCTTTATCACTTACTACCCATGGGTCGCTCAAAGACTCATTTCTGTAGTTAGCGGAAGGGAGGGGGATTATTTCCCATAGTGACTGTGCATTACATTGTTCTGCTCTAACCATGGTAATATATATAGGGTAAAATATATACCTCTAACAAGTTATAGAATGTGTCTGATAGGCGGCTGATGAGGCTGTTACTCCATTAAGGACTTCTGACAGCAAGATACAAAGTTCCACCAATGTAATGCAATTGAAATATTTCACTTAGCTTGAGCTATTATAAATTTTTCACTGACATCCAGAAGCTTGGCAGCTTTATTTTGAGAGCTATTTACAGTCCCCAAAGTGTAAAAGAGATTATTTTATTGTATACTTTGATATCATTTCCTTATTATGTACTCCCTGAAATTACTTTTCTGTTATGACATACTGAAGAGTAATAAGAATGTTAAGTATCATTTTTATATTGCATTTTTCTGATGATTTTGGTATAACCAATTTGCGCTGACATAAATACTGGATTAATAATAATAAGGATATGATGTTTCACAGTGTTATATTGCTCTGTGTATAAAAAGAGCCTATGCTGTCCCAATTCAAAATAATTCAGGTCCTCTGGCCTTTGTTGTCACACGATTCTTCAGAGCTTTATCAGATAACATCACTTTTTTTGCCTTCAATCTCTCCCACTCTCCACTTTCAGTAACTTTTGCCAGTTGGTGAAGCTTGAGCCCTCTGTGACAGAGGCTCCGTCCCTCCTCTGTCAGCTGGGCATTCAGCAAGCTGAACAGGTTGTCCACCCTTTGCTGGGAGTACTGGGAGCAGGATGAAAGGCTTCCTTCTCTATTGCATGTGTCTTTATAGCGGCCAGTGCACAGCTTGTTTGTATGCCAGCGGGTGACTTTTTCAGCTTCTTTTGTCATTCTTTATCAATCTTATTTAATGAAGTAGTTGTTTGGGGAATAATGACTTAGCTGATATGACTAGCAGCACATGCAGAAGAGAAAATACTGATTCTCTGAAGGTGAAGATATCTTCTATTAAATAATGGTGAAAAATAGGTCGCCTGGTTTTCATGCCACATCTTACAAAAGACAGTAAAGATGCCTCACACATTCATTCTTAACGTCATTTTCAGTTGCCCATTCCTGTGACACTATGTAGCTGTTAAGGCTGATTTTCTTATGCATCGTCTCTCACTCAATTTTGAAGTGTCAACAAAGGCAGATTAGACATTGTAGTAAAACTGAAGAGCTTAATTTCTCTGTCTTGTTTTCAACCTGTTACCTGACAGTTCCTTTTGGTGTTGAGTCATTCTGTTATTGTGAGAAATGGTGAATAATCAGTCCTTATTCACCATTTCTGCATAATTTTAAAATTATATATTTAAGACTATTATTTTATATTGATAGTTTAATGTTATGTTCCTTTAACATTTTTAATATTATGTCCTGCCTCAGTCTTCTCTTTTCCACTTTGGACAGTCCTAGTCTATTTTGTTTGACACCGATTTCAGTCATGTGGTCATCCAGGTTTCCTTTATTTGAAATTTTTCTAGTTATTCTATATTACAGTAGGGATTACCACCTGTACATTTTACATATCTGTTTCAAACAACAGTTCTCAATGACTCCAGGTCATTAGAGTCATTGATGATAACTAGCACCTGTCAATCTAAAAATGTCTGAACAGAGCTACTTTTTCCCTGCATTTGTTACTTTGCACTAATGCCATCAAAGTCAGGACTCCAGTGTGGCAGGACAGCAGCTGAGTCTGGGTAGCAACTCCAGACTTTGCCAAGTTTGGCTGTCCAAAGCAGAGGTAAAGGTTCAGGGACTGGAAAATCGGGGACACAGAAGACCACATGTCTTTAGGCATCCCATGTCTCCCAGCTGACTCCACTGTCTGTGTTCTGCAGAGATCCCAGGAGGGATGGAGCAGGATCGTAGGAATACCACCCTGTGAAAAGGCCTGAAAATGCTCAGCTAACCTACATGTTGAAGTGTCTGATATCCACTGTGTGGCTCCAGACTGGGGTTGCTCTCAGACTAGAAAGATAGGGTGGGCTGCACTCTGCATAGAGGACATCCTAATTAAGAAGAAAGTATGGAGAATAAGAAAAAAAACCCCAAATGCCACAACCAAACAAGGTAAGGCAGGTACTAGGCAGAGGGGTGAGTGGGTTTGGAGGTCCTACAGAGTGGACACAAGAAGCCCATGCCTGTTATCTGCACAGAGAGAAATCCAAACAGGTTAGGCACAATAAGCTCCACTTGTTATGTTAGCCCCTGGGGTCTTCTGGCAACATATCTGTAGGTCACAACTCACATGGGCTTTGGAGCATGAACTAGCCCTCCATCCTCCAGTGTCATGTGCATGTGGGTTAACTTGCCGATAGGTCTGTAGAAAGCATTTAAGTGCCCAGTGGGCCTCAGCTCCTAGGTGCTATTGAGAGTGGTGCTGCTGATTTTGTTGTGGGAACACAAACAGCTCCCATTCAGCCATCTGAAAAACACAGACATGGAAAACACAGCAGGAATGAATGGTTGAAATGATTTTATGTCCTTTGAGCACCACCTCACTGGTAAGAGTGTCTCCGGTCCCTGTTTTATGTAGGCTGTACCATTTCATATAAACTTGGGACTATGTGGCTCTCATAGACTTGGCTGCTAAGTCTCATGTTTCTGTGGGAACACCATTATTCACTGGAAAGATGGGTGATACTCCTAATTTAAATAGTCATGTGAGCCCATAGGCACAACAAGCTGCACATCTTGTCTGTGGACTCCCCTCTCATTTTGCTCTTTCAAAGTAGTTTTCCAGGATTCTCACTTTGTTTCCACAGTGTCTCGCCACCCATTTCTTGGCCAGGCAATCCAATGTCCTCCTTCCATCCTGCATCTTCCTGTGACAGCAACCTCCATTGCCAGGAGGAATCACGCTGTTGAAGTAGAAACAAAATCAGCTTTTCACAGCTCGTGACAGTGGCCCTGTGCACAGAAAGGTTTTTCAGTCCATTGCAGTTAATGTCATGTTTCCAGCCCGATACAGTCCCATCACAGTGTGCTTCTAACCTAGAGGTGTTGCAGGGTGCATGCATCCTGCCAGCATCCCTGCAAAGAAATGGTGTTCCAGCTGGATTGTGTCCCATGCTTCAGAGTATCGAAAAGCTCCAAGATAAGGGTATACTGGGCTGCTGGTAAGGTGGAAGGCTGAGACCTGTTGCCATCTGTAAAATGCTGAGCTGCAAGGAGGAGGGGTAAAGTTGTCAGTCAGGCACCCTACTTACCCTTCTCCTTTACCCCCCATGCTTTCCACTCTCTGCTTCCGCTGCATTTCATGGTTAGAAAAAAGACCCAGAGTAATACCAAAGTTCTGCACTGCTGATAGAGGGCAACATACTTCCCATGGGCAGCAGGAAAGACAGTAAGTAAGCTGGAGGGTGGATGTGACAGGGCTGGTATAAAGGTGCTCTTAGGGCTGCAGTGTGAACACAGCTGGGTGTGCTGACACTCAACCTGTGCACATCCAATGGGTAAAATCTCAGTACTCGTCTACAATAGCATTGGTAACGCAGGAGCTGGATCAGACTCGTACTTTGTGTAAGTGTAAACTGAACCTTTTAAAAATAGTAACAGATAATGTTTTAAGAGCATAAATAAGAAATGGAGTGGATCAGTTAACAGAAATACTATCAGTATAAACAGTAGGAGAACAAATTAAGGCACTTACTTAGTTTTGCTCCAAATTAAACCATGGCTTTGCTTATGTGTATAAAATTAAATGTGTGCACAAGCTGTTGCTGAAAGACTGGACACTGACACTTAACTCTATGCACATATTGTATTTTCAGGTGCAATTCAGTACAACTGAACCACTGTGCAGGATTTCGTGGACTCCATTAGCCTGTCAGCAAGGGATCAGAGAGTCATCTGTGTAAATTGCCATAAGTCTGTGTCAGTGGTGGTCAAGCCTCAGGAATGTAACTGAGATTTAAATAATATCTGTGATAAGTGTCCATGATTTTGTGTAGGCTGTCTGCAGGGGAGGAGAAGTCCAGGCTAATAGGAGATTTTTTTAATCTTTGCCTGAATAATATAATCATTCTTCAAGCCTCACGTTTATTGAAATGCAGGTCAAAATGAAGCAAATAGTTAAAAGCACAAAATATGACTTACTGGGGTTAGAAGGCAATAGATGCTTACTTTTATTAAAAAACCCTGAAAAATAAAAGCAAATCTAAGAACAACTCAGAGCATCATTAGGCAATGACTGAGATAACGCTATATAGCGTCCTCTCAGCTCTTGCTTTTTGTGCAAGTCTGCTGTGTGCTTCAGCCTGAAGGCAGAAGAAGCAGCTTTCATTCACCCCTCCTACACTGTGTGGGACTGTCAAATGACAGCCCTTGAAAGTAATCATTATTATGACATAACAAAAGGCCTTTTTTTAAAAAAAAAGGAAAGCAGCCATTAACAACTTATTCAAGTTGATATTTCTGCTGTTTTCATTTAAGTATTGCCTCCTCTATGGCAAATATAAAGATTCTTGACTTAAAAAATGCTTTAAAGTGCAAGTTTTACACCAAACTATTTTTTTTTTACTTAACTCTTTCCCCACTTGCTGGAAAACTGAAATCAGTTGGTGTAAATGTCTAGGATGAAAAAGCACAGCTTGTACCCATTCTACAATTCTGATTATCTAACACCCACATTTAATAAATATACCCTTTATTTAATGGCCAGCTTGATTTAAAAAAAGATGTGTTTAAGTTTAGTTTGGATTCAGGCAATGGAAACTGCCTTGTTTTATTAGAATAAAACTGAGGGGTTTTTGCTTGGAAGAAATTTTGCAACAATCAAGTTTTGTTAAAAATATAAAAGCTTTCTGTATTTTTCATGCAATCAAGTAATGATAACTGTAGATCTAAGATCCCTTCTAACTTGTATGTATTATCTTCTTATATTCAAAATTTGCTTTAAACCTTAAGATTTTGGGTCTAACAAAATGTTTCCTGGAAAATCCTGGTTTGGAATACAGGTGTGTTAGGCCATTTGGACCAATTTTTGATACTTGAATTAGTCGGTGGGTAGAATAAACTGCTATTTAATATGAGAAAGAGGCTAAGAATTTATCCTCCAGAGGAGATTTGTCCACATATATCCCAATTCACAGCTGGGCTTTCCAAGGTTTTTGCTGTAACTAAAGCCTCAGTTTTGCAACTCATATTCAGTAAAGCTCTTGACCATGCATTAGGTTTTAAATGCTTGCTTCACTACTACTAACACCAATGGAACCTAAATGTACATATAAGTACTTTCCTGGATAGGGTTGTACCTAATCACTTGTTTTGAAACTTTGCAGAACAAAGACTCAAATCACAGTAACTGGCATAAATTTTGTTTATACTGTTCTCAGCAGCTTCATCTGATTTCAGTTATTTTATCTCACTTTAAGTGTACGTACATATATGTTGATAATAAAATATTAGAGTACATCCGATATGGAGAATGATGATATAGTTCTCAAATTCCCATGACCCCGACAACATGTTCCAGGTTTAGGTCACTTTAAATCACCTGACCTGTGGGCAAGGTTTCTTTATTCCTGTGTAAGTCCTTCTGAGCCAGGTGTAGGACCCTGTAGGTGCCTCTTATCATGCGCAACTCCGTCTAACGCAGTTCTGCAGGTCCATTTTTCTTGATGACTGTTTCAGGGCAATGCTGATCATGCCTCCAGAAGGAGGTCAGTGCATCAGGTATGCTGTGTCCTCTCCATCTGCCTAACAGGGTGCAGCAGCTGCACCAGTCCCCTTGGGAGATGCCTCGCTGAGCACCAGAAGGGGTGACTCAGAGCTGCCACTACCTAAAGAAGTCCTTCATCCCTGGTGTCTCTGATTTAGCTCAACAGTGGCAAAGGTAGCTTGGGCAAATTTGGAAACTTCAGAGTTCCTCTGAGTTTAACCTTTCTCTGTTCCTCCTTGCTATGTATGTGAGGTTTTGGCTCATATATATGGCGGTATTGGACCACTACAGCTAAGCTGGAGCTCTGCACAGCTTCTAAAAGTCGTAATTATCTGGATGGTTTTCTGAGGAAAATCACAGTCCATAGGAAATCTAAGAAAAGTTGTGATCCTGGTATATTGGTATGATATGCTCACCTAACGTTCTTGTACTTACCTTTCACTGCTTCAGAAAAGTTATTGTAAGGGGCAGATTTTTGATTTCTGTGTGGAAGGTCTCACCTTTAAAAAGAAAAATAAATTTAGATTCAATCTCCTCTTTACCTGCACTATAAGTACTGGATTAATTTCTAAACATGCTTATCTTCCGCTTATTTTGCCGTAAAGATATTTCAATTTACCTATAGTTCTTTCTTATGATTAACTTCAGCTTTGCTGAAAAAGATTCCCTTTATCAAAGGGGAAATTTTTTAGTAAAATTTTGCATTCTGCACCTGTTGTGGAGGTGGACAGAGATTTAATTTTGGATGGGTGAAGAGGGAGTTGTGTTAACTTAATATTATGTTTAATTTACATGACAATGCTGTAGGACCTCAGATTACCAGGTGCTTGACAAAGACAGAGCAAAAAGAGTGTCTTCTGCTTCAAAGACCTTATAGTTTAAGCTGAGAGTGTCAGCAGTCATCTCTTGTCCTGCCCAACAGATGACTAGAGGCTGGCACCATTCTTTAATTTCCTGTCCTGGGAGAAGAGTATTAGCAGTAAATAGTTTTAAGTTCGCCAAGGATTAAAAACAAGATAAGGACATTGGACAGTAAATTCAACTCTTCAGACCTTTAAATTTTCCTGCCTAAGGTTACTCTTAAATTTGTATTTACAGAATATAATGGAACGTCATACAAAAAAGGCATCTGTGTAACAGCACCTATGTTCCTGAGAAACCCTTAGGTGTCCTGCTATGATGTATTACATGAACTATATCTCTGTGTTAACTTTGTCAAATACTTCCACTGATTTATTTATTCATCAATTCATTCTTTCCTCTGTTTTCTTTTAAGAGATAATTCCCTGTGTGACAAGTAGTGACAGAATGAGAGGCAGAAATACTGGAGTCTTCCCTTTGCCCCTGTAAGAGGCATGATGGAATGAGTAGATGAGTTTCCACTGTTGAGCCTTTGTGCCTCATGTCAGATCTATGAAGTTAAGTACTCAAGGTCAGAGGGTCTGTTTCCATGTAGGCAGATGTAATTCCATTGATTTCATATCATCAGTCACACTTGCATTTTGGTTCTGAGAATGCCAGCGCTAACTCTGATTAGATGAGATGTCAATTGAGATGTGGACAGCCATCTTCAGGAAGCCAACTTGATAATATTCATTTTATGAAGGCAATTGAACTCATATAGGGACTTCCAGGCATTTTGAGATAAGCTGCATTTGAACTAGTGAGTAGGAAATCAAAGGCAGGCTGAAAATCTCTGCCAGGAACACTGCCTGCCATGGAGAGGCGAGGGATGACTGCTCTGCAGGGGAAGGGGAGCTGGGAGCTGAGATTCACAGCAAGGCGGGCAGAGGTAGTACTGTCACCATCCAGGGCTGTCCCACTGCACCTGAGCCAGAAGTGCAAAGCAGGCCCATGATAGCAACAGACAAGCAGCAGGCACAGACCAGCGTTCACCCAGCAAATCCACAGTGATGAGGCAAGTCCAAGGTGAAGCCAGAAAGTCAATGCAGAGGTTCAGGATAAGAGTCAAGATCAGGGAGGCACAAGATGGGGCACAGTCACAACTGCAAAGCATCCGAAATGCAGCTCAGGTGGGGACCAAGCACAAAAGCTTCGGCTCCAAAGCAGCTCCCAAGAGGAGAGAGAGCCCCCTCTGAGGCTTTCACAGCTCTTGGTGCACAGCAGCTCTCATCGGTGATCTGGCCTTGAGCATGGCCATCTAAAATCCTAGAAAGGGGAGACTGTGCTCCAGACCCTGAACACTCCCATCACACTTGTGGCCCAGTGCTGCAGGATACCAAATGAATGGAATGGGACAGGTCCTGAGCTCCTGGATGCAAATGAACAACCTGGTTTTGTACTGATTCCACGCTGGGGCAAGATCTGGGTATGCTTCAGCCCCTTTCCTTCATGCCTGGGCTCTTGCCGAATGGACATCAGCATACTGGTTGCAGGTGAACCATGATGCATAATGAGATGACTAGATGTCAGCCAGGTTTTCTTTTTTTCAGTGAATCTTATATTTGACAAAAAAAAAGAGGCAAAAAAAGCAGTGTTGGAACAGCTGCAATCATGTGATAAATTCAGCCTGGATTTGCTAAGTTTTGGTCACAGTGAAAATGGCAATAATGCTAGAAATGTCAAAACAGTTCATTCTTACATTTTCTAAAATATCTTTACATGTACTTCCAAAACCCTTCATTCCAGACACTAAATAGAAGCCAAGACACAGTGGGCTGGCTTGGCAATCTTGTCAACATAAAAGTGATCCCTTTCTATTAATTGAGAAGAGAATTCACGTCTAATGAGGGATCGATGAAAGCCCCTTCTTTCTTTCACATCTACAATATCCTAGCTACCATGTTTTAAGGTATTCTGAGTTACTTTCAGACATATTTAAATGTGTGCTGGACCAATGACAACATGCAGCCTTGTGATGGAGACATTGGCAGAATGGGATATGTGGATTACGTCCACGTATGGCCAGGGTGTGAGCTCATGCACTTGTGCCCTACTCATCTGCTTACTCCCTGGCTCTGTTTTGGAGTGCTTCAATCAGGTCTCCAGCATAATTTGCTATAATGGGAAATACTGTGGGCAATATGGATGTGGGATAGCTGGTGCCACCTGGCCTTGTAGCTACACAGTAGTCCAGTGGTCCATATCCTCTTTTGTTTCTGAGTATGCATGTTGTCAGAGGTTACTGTCTCAGTAGAGACAGTGATATGTTCTGACATCTCATCTTTCCTGTGTTCACGGACTCATTCTGGCTGTTCTGGATTCCTGCTCACCTTACAAGGGTGGACTTCTGCCTTTAAAAGGCTTGTACCGCTTAGCCGTGTTCACCCATTTGGCTGTCCCTCAAAAGAGTGCCTACAGAGGCAGGTGCCCCTTTCATTCATTTTACAGCTCCTCCAGGGAATGGACTTTCTCTTATTCTCTCACTAAGGCTGAGTGAGTTCCTAAGGCTAAGCGTTCCTAGCTAAGGACAGCTTCGGCAGGATGGCTTTCAGACACCCCAAAGCAGAATACATTGGGCAGTCCAGTGAGAGCTGTGAGAGCTGTGAGAGGTAAGCAGGCTTGTTGACATCAAGAATGAACTACCCAGACACCTTCTCTTTCTCCCCCCCCCCCCACCTTGTTTTATTTAGTCCCCCTGTCTCTTTTTTCTGTCAAACACCTGAGAATTAATTATTCTACTCTACGTTTAATACATTTGGTTTTCTTGTTTTTATTTTGGTGAGGGGATTTTTTCAATGTTTTGGTTTGGCAGTCAAATGGAAAATGTAATTATTCTTATACCCTTAATCTTTAAGGCTTTGTTGCACATATAGGATTGTGAATGAGCAAGGTAGTCAGGAGGCAAAAAATGAATAGTGTAAAGTATCCAGTACGGTTTACATGTACTGTTCTTTTGGAAGCAAAATTTGCCAGGCCAGTAGATGAAATTTAGTTCAATTTACTAAACTTGATTTTCCTTGGATAATGAAATTCCCAGGTCAGAGGGAAGAAGAAAAAATCTCAGAACACTGGGTTTGAAATAGGAGGTTGCAGAGGTAAAACATTTTGTAGAATATACACTCAAAGCCTAGAAGGCCAGAAGCCATTAAGATCTCGTATTCTGACCTTTCATGTAGCTTGAGCAAAATTGTCCCTTCTTGTATTATTGTGCATTTGAGTGAAAAACAAAAATGTGTCTTTTAGCAAAAAAAGCCAGTTTAATTTTAAACACTTTCAGCTATTTCGAATTCTGCACAGGCTTTAACAGTTAAAAATGTGTAGCTTATCTGTGAATCAGAGTCTTTCGTTCTTGTTTTCTTCCCTACATAGATTCCCATAAATTGATTCATCCATCCTTGAACCTTCTCTTTGATAAGCAAAATAGAGTGAGTTATAAAGCAGAGCTTCCGACCCTTCAATCTTTGTCATGGCTCCTCCCTGAACTCTTAATTTTTCAACAATCTTCTGGACACCTAGAGAAGGAAGCGTATTCCCACCACATATGAAAACAGAATTTTCTGTCCTCATATTGGAAATTTCCTTTGTTTATATATCCTGGGATCGTTTTAGCCCTTTGGACAGTGTCAGCCTAGGTTTTTATATTCAGATTGTCCAGTGTGATCCTCAAACTCTTTTCAGACTGCTATCTAGGTTACAGTCCCCCTACCTGTATGTATAATCTGCATTTTTTATTCTTGGATATGAGTTTATATTTATCCCTCTTGCTTTGCATTTTGCCTGTCTGAGCACTGCTTAACACCATTCTCTTTATCAGTGACAGAGCCTGTTCACTCTTCCCCATCCTTAACACCCTGATCTGCAAATCTTATCTGCAAGGATGTTGTTATGTTTCCTTCCAGGTCACTGAGAACAGTGTCACACACGTCAGAATGAAACCCTGCTCCCTGGAGGGATCCCAAGAAGCACACGTACTCGAAGATTATACATTTACAGTTATCTTTTGAGATCTATCAGCTCACTAGTTTTTAATCCATTTACCATGTGAAATTTTTCTCTTGTTCTAGTTTCTTAATCAAGATGTATAACATCAAGTCAAATATTTTCTTCTCTGCTGATGTTAGATCAATGCTGTTATATTTATTGACCATCCTTCCCTATTATACAGAGATACTAATTTAGCTGAGCAAGCTCTAGTTTTCATGAAGTCAGTGGGCAGGCATTAATAAAACTAGTTTCCGTTAGGGGTGCAGTGAGGACACTCCATAGCAGAGGGAACATCTTAATCTCTCCATCCATTTTCAGCCACCTGAAGAAAAAGTTGGTGCACCTGAACTTCCCTTATGAGGGAGGGAGGGTGTGAAAGAGCCTTACCTCTCTGGCTGGAAGAGGGCAGAGAGGCTGCCCCGTGTTGATGACAGCAGATTCCCACATCCCTAAATCCCTGCTTTCCAACGGGCAACAGACCCCATGATAGATAGATAGTAAATCTACCAGCCCCATCACAACTTTTCTGACTTATTCCTGCCTTCGCTGCCTTTAAAGCAGCCAACACAGTGGGAGTCTCTGAGATATAAGCTAGTGATAAGATAGAGATATAAGCCACATGCCTGAGCGCCTCGGGTTCCTCCTGTCCTCCCTTACCCAAAGCACACGGATGCTGCTACATCTGACGATGACAGCAAAACTGCTCTTTTGTCAGTGATACACATCATCAACCTAAAGGTTTGAGGTAGAGAGGATGGCTAACAAGTAAAGGAAGAGGATTAAGCTATTATCAAGAGTCCATAATCTGATCTGTAGAATTAATACATCTGCTTCAACAGATAGACCAAACCACATTTTGCCTGTGTAGAGACTGTGAGAGAATCATAATTTAAATATGCAACCCAGGTGCCTTAAGCAGCATGAGTCACAGACTGTAAATGAGCAGAACTTTTTTTGACCTTGAGGACTGCAGAATTCGGTTCTGGACTGTTAATCAATCTTTATTAAAGTCTTGTTCTTGTATCTTGCTATGTATCCTGGTTCAAAACCTGAAGTGTTTAAGGACCAGTTTAAATGTAAGCACATGAGTAGTGCCAGTGCTGTCTGTGGGACTTTAATCTGTCATCCATGCATGAGTAGTCTGCTGGAGCAGAGGGAAAATGTTCAGCTTCTTGTAAGATCAAGTGCTATGACAGTGCGTGGCTCCCAGTGAATTGTAAGTTTAATCGCTCTGCAAAATATTTCTCTTCTGGTACCAATTTCAGGACAGCTATTGATTTCACATCTTTCAAAAGCTTTTCCTCCTGCAATTATGACTGTACTTTCTTGTTCATCTGAACATAACATGAAATAGATATCTGCCAGAACAAGCATAAGTAGATATAAGAGATCCTCATTACTTTGTCAATTAATTCCCATGTATTATTATGTGGAAAGTGTATTCTGTTATAAATATCTTATGATGTAATGACTTGCTAGTGTTTGATTAGCCACATAATATTTTTTTGGTTAAAAAATTGATTGTACGTGCGGGCACGCTGCACGCTGTTTGTTACTTGCCTACAAGTGATTGTTCCTCAGAAAGTGAACACACTGTGCTCACTTTTTTTCGTCAGTAATCTCTTCCTTTTGAGATCTCCAGCACTGTAATCCCTTCCTTTCTACATTCTATGGATTAAGTCTTCTTTTCCAGCATGACAGACTTTAAATAACTTAATGACTAGGTGTCTGCAAAATCCCTTGCCTACATTATAAATAACAATATGTAGTCCTCAGTGAACACTGAGAATGTAAATCAGTATTCTTGCTGTTTACAATATCAGAAAAAAACCACAATTGAATTACAGCCTTATGTTCAGCCATGGACCATGAAATTAGTGGGTAATAGCAATGTACTGAAACTCATACCCTTTAAAAAGGATCAGGACTAGAAATGATCAAAAACGTGTTTTTATAAAACTGCCCTTCACATGCAGCCTGAGTCATTGCTCCATCACATAGAAGAGAAACAGGTGAAAAGTCGAATCTACATTTGATGTCAGCTGGCTATTAGCTAGTGTAAAGACTCTACATTTGGTCTTTAAACAGTAAACAACACCACAAAAAACCTACTGGGTAATCTCCTATTAAACTTTTTCGTTTTTTATGGTGACCTTTATATGTATGTTATTGACTGTTACTGCTATGTCATTTTGATAGAAAGTACCAGCAGAGAGGGGTGAGGACTAAATCAGATTAGTTCAGAGGGTGTAAATCTCAGATAACAAGTGAACTCCAGGGCAGTGCTCCAGACTTACATACAGACAACCCAGCACAGGAATGTCCTCCTTGTTGTGTCTTGCACTGCCTCGAGCCCTTGCAGGGTCAGCCATGGCACTGCTTTGCTGCACAGCAGCCAAACTGCCAGAACTGAGCCACGAGGTGCCCACCAATGTGCGAGCCGTAAGTCCAGAGAGGTGGGAAGCCAGGGCCAACCCCACCGCTGAGCAAGGCTGGCCAGCAGTCAGGTGTGACACATATGCCTATGGGCCTGCGCTTACTCATGAAACACTGAGTGCATTTTATATTTCCCTCCCATGTTTTAAAGCAGAAAATTAGGAGATCCTGGTCTGAGAAGGACCCTTCTAATGGAGGGAACCCTTCACTGATGGTGATGAAAAGTCCAGTGGCTCCTTCCTGGGGCTATGCACCTGCCTGTTAGATACCAGGTTAGGTGTCCAAGCTGAGGCCACTCTAACTTCAGCTCTAGCCTTGCTGTACTCCTAGAAGTATTCCCTGGTAATGCCCTATTAGTCATATGAATAAAGAAGAAACCGACTGGGATCTATATGCAGCTTGCTTGTCTTTGATTAGCACATCCCACTAGAATGCAGCACGGTTTTTATTACTCTCCCTCATCCTTTTGAACTTGGTTCATTTTCTTAATTTTGCATTGGCCTAATTTACAGTACCTGAGGCCATTGTCATCCTTTCTGTACACATAGTAGGCAGTGCTAATGAGTTGCTATGAAATCCCTTCCTCTTTTTATCTCTGGAACCTTTGTTAGTACTTTAAGCAAGCACCATTCATCCCTAGAGCAGGTCTGATCTCTCTCTGTTGTTTTGGGGGGTTTTTTTTGTAGGTCACTCTTACTCCAAAGCTTAATTTTGTAGCTATTATTATTCATACAAACTCATACCTAAAAAAAGTGTAGTCAGGGCTTTACCTTAACCTGCTAACATGAACAAATCAAACAACATCACTCCTAAACATTAACGGGAAAAAATATTTAATTCCTTTTAGAATATCTCCAATGACTAGTGAGTGCATAGTTTCACCAAACCTGAGGTACACAGAACATATAAAATGAAAGGACTAGTGAAGGAGGGCTAAATTTGATGAAACCATAAAATTCAACCTGCATAAATCTAAGCCAAATTCTTGAACACATCTAGAGAGGACAGAATTGAAATTCAAAGGGTAAAAATAATACTATGGTATTTGACACTTCTATCGCTCTTTTTATCCATGGCTCTGAAAGCACTTTCTGAATAGCGATTCTTGATGTCTTGAAGAATTTTTTCTCCTATGTTAAGCCCAGGTAAACTGAGGCACTAAGAATTGACTTGTCCAAGTTCAAACACTGAGTGACAGATAGGAAAAGAAGCAACTCTACAAGCTGAAACCCTCCACTGAGTGGCTGGGATGGAGTTAATTTGCTTCACGGGAGCCCATATGATGCTTTGGTTTGGATTTTGATTAAAAGTGTTAACACACCAGTGTTTTGACTATTGCTGAGCAGTGCCTGCATAGTGTCAAGGCCTTCTCTTTTTCCCACTCTGTCCCTGTGAGTATGCTAGGGGTGGGCTAGAAACTGGGAGGAGGCACAGCCAGGACTGCTGAACTGAAATGACCAAAGGGATATTCCATATGGTATGACATTCTGCTAAGCAACAAAAGCTCAGAAAAAGGAGGAGGAAGGGGGACGTTCATGGTCATGGCATTTGTCTTCCCAAGGAACCATTACACAGGATGAAGCCCTGCTTTTGTGGAAGTGACTGGACATCTGCCAGCCAATGGGAAATAGTGAATAAATTCTTTCTTTGCTTTGCTTGTGTGGGCAGCTTTTGCTTTCCCTATTAGACTTTTATCTCAACCCATGAGTCTTCTCGCCTTCCTTCTCCTTTCTCCACATCCCACAGGAGAGGGGAGTGAGTGAGTGGCTGTATGGGTGTTTGGCTGTTGGCCAGGGACAACCCACCACAAGTTCTTAGGACTGGTGTGTGTACTCAGTGCTTGAACAAAGTCTTCTGCTCCCGGAGGTATACCCAACCAACCTCCAGTCAGCACCTGGGACTTCAGACTTTGAAAAAAACACATTTTCAAAGAATTTTAGACAAAGAGAAAGGCAATGTTTTGCTAAATAAACCATGAAACACAGTCTAAAAACTTAGGTGAAATAATTTTATTGATATCAACTAAGCGGAATGGTCAACCCATCAAACCACAGCATGCTCTAATCAATGGTCTCATGACCTTCTGGTAGAAGATTTCAGTAGAGGAACTTTAGCATAACAAAGTGTTCTCTGGACCACGAATCAGACAGTATCATATGGGCATGATTCATGCACTTGAAATAAAGTGTCAGGTAGAGGTAAAATTTCATTTTAACTGTTTTTGATTCACTGTGTTTCAGGCTGACAGTGCTTGTAACTGGTTATTATTGTTAGACAGAAATAGTTCTCATTTTAAAACAACTTATGTGAAAACAACTTCTATTTAAAATAATGCAGCACCTTTTAAACAAATGAACTCATTATAAAACATTACATCACATATTATGCTAAGGTTCAATGTATAAAATGGCTAATAAATTATAAAGGTAATAAAACATAACTATAAAGGTAATTCTAAAGGTAACCTATGCCATTTATGAACAGAACATCAGAATGATCAAGTGATATTTAGGGATCAGTTAGGAGTTTGTTTCTGTATCAATATCTGCATACCTCTATACATGTACACATAATTAAAGGAAATTTTACAAGGAGAAAAGGTAAAGCAAGCTAAATAAGTGTTCCCTTCCTCTGTATGCCCTTTAACTTAGTGAAATAGTTGGGTTTTTCTCAGATTTTCAGAAGCACCTTTGATACTCACTTGTCTTGCCATTAGATTGTGTCTGATATGCACGTTGTCACACTGACCTGAAAATGGCTTGGACAGAGGTTTCCACTGCCCTGTTTATCCCATGAGTTTTGTCCTCATCAAAGCAGGATACTCTTCCTAATTCTTAGCACCATCCTTGGGGACTGAGAAGACTTTCCAAATCCCAGTAGCCACCATGGCTGCATCCAGAAATGGCAGCAAGGTGGCAAGTCCTCTGCATGGGGCATGGGGAAGAGTATATGCTAAACAGGAAAAGCCATAAGCATTAGCATAAGGACTTAGACATAGGAGCAGCTGTAAACTAACAAGAAAGAAATGCAGAAAGGAGAGCTGCAGGCTAAGCCCTTCTTGACACAGTTGGTCAGGCGCCGTATGGTGCACCTCTGGGAAGGTTTTCCCTCTGGTTGGGATTTATAGCCATGTAGCCTTGTTTGACACATGGGTCATCCTCATCCTCCTGGGAGGAGGATGGATTTTTTAAGCATGGGTTTTTTAAAAACTCTGAATTTTGAACTTGAGGACCTAAGTCCTTTTGTAGTTGTAGGATAGGGAGGAGGCCAACATGTTTGGAATGAGGAATACCTTTGCCAGAATTATAACTGACCATAGTAAAGCAATGTCATACTGCAATTGCAGCTTAGCAAGTGGAAGCAACCTTAGCAGGGCTAGGGAATCACTTCTCTTCTGGTGCAAGAATAGCAAGGGGCAGCATTTTTGTAGTCATGTGATAATGAAAGAAATGACAATGGGGAAGGTGGAGCAACCCATGTAGTATCCAGTGAACTTTCTCAGGTGACTGCATCACATGCCTGTATAATTTGGATTTCTTTGGGGACATATAGTAAGGCAAGTATGATTCTTCACCTACTTTTGCAAGTTTACTGTTAGTGAAACTCCAGTGACTTTGACTCAAGAAAATGAGAGGATAATTGAGTTCAGGGTCCCTGCTTTGAAGACTTAACAATCTAATTTTGGACTGGGGTAAAAAAAACAAAACAAAACCCAATTAGGAAGGAAGGGAAGACAAAGTCCCTCAGGTTATGCTCATGCCTTTACTGGTTCTGCTACGTGTCTTTAAATAGAAGCTCTAAATCACCAGTTTATGAACATCATGAGAGATAGGAAGAAAGAGATTTCCTTTTATTGTATGCCACTAGAGCACAAATACCTAATTTTTGCATCAATACCATAGCTAATTTTCTGCTCATGTGTGATAAAATTGCAAAGCTGACATTATTGGAGACATCTGCAAAAACATCTGTGATTGACGCTCTTTTGTTTTTACCAAACTAAAGAGCTTATTTTTGTGGTTAGGTGACTGTGCACCACCTTCTCTCAGAACCCAGATCACTCCTCCAGACCTCACAGAAGGGTACATGCGAGACCTCATGTACCTCACATCTTAGCAGCTGCCACTCTGATGATTATGTCTCTAATTGCACCGTGGCTTACCACTATTTGTACTGCTCTACTGAGCTGCGCTTGAAATGGATATTAAGGTAATACCTCTTCATTAATATGTATCTTCCCTTTAATCTCACTTTATGTACTGGCTAAGGTAAAACCTTGTGCATTGCACAGGCAGTATAGAAATTGCAAGGAGAAAATGAATTCAGTTTCTGCCTTTTAGAGCTTGCTCACTTGCTTTAATCACAGACAAAATTTTTCCTTTTAAGATTCAATTCTGCCACTTTAGCTCAAAGCCTTTACAATTTTATTCTTGGGTGTGATATTAAAGTTTAATCTTTGAGGATGTTGAAATGTATTTCCTGCAAAACGTTATGGGCATAATGCAGGAAACGGATCCTGCAACAACAGACAGATGCTGGAGTTTTGTGATTTCGATTGTGTTTGCCTTTAGTGTCAATAGAGTAAGCTTTCCTTACTTTGCTTTTTTTTGTTTTCCTCTGTTCTTCAATAGCAACATTCCAGCACTTCAAAGTCAATAGATTTCTTGCTGTAAACCTTACCATGTATCAGGTTCATCTCCTGGAAGACAAGTGAGGGCCAAGGGTAAAATTATTGTAGCAAAAGACCTTTCCCTTCATCCTGTGTATCATACTCATGAATGAGTTTTTCAGCTGAAGCTGTTAGTGTACTTTATCCAGAGCTTTGCATGCTCTACAGTATTTCTTATAATACTGAAAAGGAATCTGCTGAACCAAAGAAAAAATTAAACCCTATCAAAAGTTGGTATTTCACTAGCAGATTTCTCAGCCAGCTGAATGCTAGTGCTCTGGTATCTATACATTGAAACTCATTTCTATTTGCATGTGATATTTTTTCCCACAGAATACATTTCACAGGATTCATTCTTTCTTTGTCTCTCTCTCTCTCCCCAAAACAGAGGCTTCAAATTGCTAGTAGAGCTTGGATGAGGGGGGGAATGCAGGGAAGGAAGTAAGGTTAATATAGATTTGAATGTTTGTGTTTAAACCTACATTTTAGTATTTAAATATACTTAGAGCCAAAATATTCCAATGTTCAATTATTTATCTGTAAGATTAGGACAGCTCTGTATTTGTTCTATTTACTTTTTATAGTGTGATGCTGTCAACTTCCAGAGATAGGAATTTAATTATCCCAGGACACACAAAGGCTTCAGACTGATCACTATCTTTCCATTAATATTGGATAAGTCATAGATTCTTTTATAGCTCAAATAGGACTTTTTTTTTTTTGTCAGGTCTGTAAAATGCAGACAGAAAGAGAGAAGTACCTGCAAAGAGCAGTTCTGCCTATGTTAGATCTGAGTTGCCCTTTTGAGGTGTCTCTCTATCACCACAGACTACTGAGAGCGCTGGTGGTAGCCACCCCCTATTTTATGCATCTCAGTAAAGTCCTGAGCCCCAGACTTTTTTTCTGCATAGTATATACATTCAGGAGAACTATAGTATCAGTCCAACATCTAGGTGCATTGAACTGTTTCACACAATGGGTCTTTTAGATTTACTCAGAAGACCAAACAAGTCATAGGTATTCCTACGAAGAAAGACGTTTCACACTCAGCAGGAGCTATGGAAGGCAAAGAAGGTGACTAAACCTGGATGATCTCTCAGAGAAGATATGCCAGGCATGTATGGCAGTGACAATGAATGCTTAACATCCCTGACCCCTAAAAGGCTGTGAATGACATGTGCGGTTAAGTGCTCCGGAGCAAACATTACAGATTTGGGAATGGAAACGAACTGATTAGTCAGGCTAAGGTTTGTAAGAGGCTTAAGGTACATTTCTACATATAGGATCAGCTGTGGCTTGGCCATTGTCCTAAACACATAGATGTACTGCTGTGGAACAGACTAGGAACCAGACCATCTCCAAAGGCTTTGCTTGTTGTATCCCTCTCCTGTTGCTGTACAACCAAATAAAGTGAGACGACAAGATCCAGGTAATCCTTAGGTGCCTGAAATTAAAACTACATGAACACAAGGCACTTAAATTCTGGAGAGCAATCCAAAAATACCTGCCTAGCCCCATTAGGCACCTAATATGCCATTACTACTGAAGATTTCCATCAAACAAAAGGTGGTATTTATAAGAGCAAATGTTGATCTATGCCTTTGTCATTAATGGGATGAATGAGCAGTTTTGGAAAATGTTTCTTTGCATTCTTATCTACATTTCTAAGATAGGTGAGATGAATCACCTATCATAGAAAGGCTTATGTCATTGATTAAAAAGACAGTGTAGGGTGACCAGCCCAGGTATATTGATTTACATTGGAGACATCCAAAATGTAAGGTGAGATAAACCCTGCCTAAGGTGTCTAGAAATCAGTCTAGTACATGTCTAACACAGTCACTGTCTTTCTACAGCAACTGAGCCAAGTATGCATTTCCTATTGACACCAACTACATGTCAGATTTTGCACCTGGGACAGAGTAATGCCAGCCACAAGTATAAACTGGGAGAGGAATGGCTGGAGAACAGCCCTGCAGAAAGGGATCTGGGGGTGCTGGTCAACAGCAGGCTCAATAGGAGTCAGCAGTATGCCCTGGCAGCCAAGAGGCCAAAACACATCCTGGGGTGCATCAAACAGGTAGACGTGGTGCTTAGGGACATGGTTTAGTGGTGGACTTGGCAGTGTTAGGTTTACGGTTGGACTCGATGATCTTAAAGGTCTTTTGCAACCTAAATGATTCTATGATTCTAAACACAGCATAAACAGCCAGTCACGAGAGGTGATTATCCCGCTGTATTCAGCGTTGGTGTAACCTCACCTTGAGTACTGTGTGCAGTTTTGGGCCCCACAATTTAAGAAGGATGTTAAGGTACTGTCCTGGTTTCAGCTGAGGTAGAGTTAATTTTCTTTATAGTGGCTGGTATGGGGCTATGTTTTGGATTTGTGCTGAAAACAGTGTTGATAATACAGAGATGTTTTAGCTGTTGCTGCACTCGTCAAGGACTTTTCAGCTTCCCATGCTCTGCCAGGTGCAGAAGAAGTTGGGAGGGGACACAGCCAGGATAGTTGATCCCAACTGACCAAAGGGCTATTCCATACCATATGACATCATGCTCAGTATATAAAGCTGCGGAAGAAGAAGGAAGGGGGGGACATTTGGAGTGATGGCATTTGTCTTCCCAAGTAACCATTACGCGTGATGGAGCCCTGCTTTCCTGGAGATGGCTGAACACCTGCCTGCCCATGGGAAGTAGTGGATGAATTCCTTGCTTTGCTTTGCTTGTGTGCGGGGCTTTTGCTTTACTTATTAAACTGTCTTTATCTCAACCCACGAGTTTTCTCACTTTTACTCTTCTGATTCTCTCCCCCATCCCACCGTGGGGGAGTGATCGAGTGAACTGTGTGGTGCTTAGTTGCTGGCTGGGGTTAAACCACGACAGGTACTCAAATGTATCCAGAGGAGGGCAACAAAGCTGGTGGAAGGGCTGGAAGGCATGTCCTATGAGGAGCTGCTAAGGACTCTGGGTTTGTCTAGTTTGGAGAAAAAGAGGCTGAGGGGCGACCTCATTGCTCTCTACAGCTTCCTGAGGAGGGGAAGTGGAGAGGGAGGTGCTGATCTCTTCTCCCTGCTATCCAGTGATAGGATCCATGGGAATGGTTCAAAGCTGTGCCAGGGGAGGTTTAGACTGTACATTAGGAAGCATTTCTTTACTGAGAGGGTGGTCAAACACTGGAACAGGCTTCCTAGAGAGGTGGTTGATGCCCCAAACCTGTCAGTGCTTAAGAGGCATTTGGACAATGCCCTTAATAATTTGTTTTAACTTTTTGTCAGCCCTGAAGTAGTCAGGCAGTTGGACTAGATGATCATTATAGGTCCCTTCCAACTGAAATATTCTATTCTATTCTGTTCTCTTTGGGATCCACGAATTGGGCAACCTTGTATGAAAGTCTTCCAAAGAGGCCAGTTTCATAGGTTTGCTGTCAGCCCAAACTTTCCATCCAGACAGCCCCATTAATGGTTCTGCCATTTGGCCACTTCTTTGCACATTTAGTACCCAGCAGCTTCAAACCTGTTAAAGGTTTCAAGCACTTCATATAGGTATAACACATGCAATGGAAAATGTTACTGTTGTTTAGTTAAATAAGAGACTGCATATAATTGGATGACAAACTATTCAAAAGACATTTTAAATGTAACTGAAGCACTATAGCAGAGGGCTTAATTTCAATGTATTAAAATCCTCAAAGAAAAACAAGACCAAAGTAAAAACCAGGAATGACAGCTGTTATTCTGATTTACACCATTCAAGGATTTGAGGTAATTAAAATTGACCTATCAGAGTTTTGGATGAATAGATGTGGTTTGAAATACGCCTGGGTTTCTAAAATAAAGTATCATCAGAAAATCACAATAATGATATATAAGTATTTCTCCATATCTGGAAACTCTGAATGAAAGTACTTTAGCTGATGACAATCTGAAAGAGACTGAATCCCTCTGCCTCTGCTTCAGATTTTTAAAGCTGGATACTAATTAATAAGATTAAATCCTGGATAAAGAAACTGTTTCAAACAGAAGACTAACAGTACTTTTCAAATTTCCCTTGGAGAGCATTTCTGTAATGGCTTCAGCATCTGTTTTTTAAAGAGGGCTGTACATTTTTAGGGTTCCAGAAGCTCAAGGTGATCTGAAATGGGCAATGACAATTGCTCAGAAGCATCCATTTCTGAAATCCTTCTAAAGTGGCACATGTATCATCTAGATTTTGCTTACACCTATAAATTTCATAAAAGTCCAATTACTTCCCTAGCAGAAGATTGAACTGTCTCATGTATCAAAGCAGACCAAAAAAACCCAGCAAAGGCTGATGACCCAGAAGTATATGAAAGTAGACATCAGCCTCTTCACACCTGGGCTACCTTTTGCTCCACAGTCAGTAAGGCTGCACCCTCAGCTACCTGCAGGTCCAAGCCCAACAGCAACTTCAGACTCACCTACAGCACACTTGATGTGATACCCAGGACATGTCAACAGCTGCCAAATACAGCCGGCACCTTGTCATGGGCCAAGGTCTCATTTATACGGGGGGGGCTGTATGCAACCACAGGCTGGGCTGAATCCACTATAGTCCAGTAGTCTGGAAGATATCCACAAATTTGGTTTTTTTGGACTGTCCTGTACCATTCCATCCTGTACCAGATGCTTCCTTGGAGAGGTTTGAAGCTGAGGCTGTCAGAAGCCCAGCACTGTGTATCCATAGTGTCTTTTCCAGTAGCCTGAATTCAGCCCAGTTTGAATTCTGCCTACAACCCCCCACCGCTCTGCAGATGGCTGTGCCAGGGCCCTTCCAGGAGACAACATGAGTCTTTCTTGTCTGCCTGACATTGTCATTGCAGATGGACAGAAGGGCTTGATGGAGATTACGGGGGTTGGATGCAGTAAATTGGATCAGGATTAAACTTTAACCACAGAGCTCACATGAAATTGTCTCCAGAAATGCCAGTCGGACAATGCCACAACCCGAGCTAAGAACCCACTGAGAGGTGAGTGGTGTCAGTACATATCTAATATGGCTTTGAGCCCACACTCAATGGGCTACGGAGCTGAAAAACATGGGGCAGGGTGTGCTTAATCCTACTCCAAGCCAGTTTGTTGTGCTGCAAGAACAGTGTAGTCTGCTTCAGGGTCACTTGAAAACAAGCATACTGACATTTGTGAGGACCTGAAAGCTGCTTCTAATCTGAGAGCCTTTATATATCACAAGGTGAATCCTGCCTCCACTGAAGTTCACTAAAACCTTCTTGGTTTCAACAAAGCTAAAGTTAGCCCTTTGCTGACTGTAAGACTAATGTGCTGTTCAGAATGATTTCTGAATGTTATAGTGCCTGAACTTCTGGAGTATAATAATGAAGTATGACGTGCTCTGCAGCTGCGGCCATTAGCACTTGACAGTTACTTCAGTAAGATTGGGCTTTGCAGGAGGCCCAAGTCCTTTTCTTCCAAGTTGTCCCAAGTTGTGACTGCCCTGTCACATCCAGGGAGACCTGAACTCACTTTGCCTGTGGTAGTCCCAGAATCAGAAGTACTGGGGAGTTGGGTACAACACCCTGATTTTCTAGCTGTGAGGCAGATAGCATCAGGATGTGGTATTTGCCTGGGCTGATCAGTCTTCCCAAGAGTCAAAGATTGTCTCAGGCACAATGCTGGGCTAATAGTGCACTGTGTGGACTTACTGCAAACATCTCCAGTAGCTCAGGGAGCTCTGTGCTGTCCCTCATTAGGTAGTAGAGGCATGCTTCAATACAATGGCAATTTGTAATAAATCCATTGCCTTCTGGTACATGATCAAAGCCTCCAGTCCACTATTCTGAGATCTAGTTACATCTTCTTTAGAGCTCAGAACTGAAACCCCGTCCTGCAGTGGATGATTGCAATCTTTTTGTTCGGCTTGTTTTCTCAATGCTTAAGGCTCCTGTGTTGTTATCCCTGTGCTGCTGTCTACCTTCAGTGCAGAATTTTAATCAAGATGGAGGTCAGAAGACAGCAGGGAAGCAAAAACCAGCCCTGCAAGCCAAATGGAGTTTTCAGCTGGAGGTAGGCATGTTGAGAGTGTCCCTGGTTTCAAACATCATTCCCAAGGTGTAGGTAGACACCCCCAGCTTCCTTCCTGGTGAGCTGCTGCAGCTCATCACACTAAAGCGATCACTTGGGACAGCAAGGAGCTGCTGGCCAGAAATGCAATGTGCCACCAGCCACACCACCCAGGAGTTGGGAGAATGTCTCACCCTTTAAAATCTGTGCTAAAATTTAACACTCTGATTTAACCAGCTTTAGCTGTTTAGTTAAATCTGTGATAGCACCTTATAAGCAGCTGAACAGATGTCTGTGCCTCCCTGTTTCTCTTACAAGCATCTCTTCCGTTTGTTGGTTTACTTGTCCTAATAACAGAGATTCACCACAGTGGTAACTTCCTACTCCGTCTTCTCATTAATGGCTCCCGCAAAACACCACGGCACCTAAGAGTTCCCTGCTGAACTGCAAATTACTGCCACTCCTCTCTTTCAGCAATTATAGGCTCTTTTTTAAAAGCATGAAAACTGGTCACAGCTGCTGTGGGGGATTCCTACATTGTTTGTAAAGGGCCATTACACCTTTCCACTTCTAATCACCTCTAGCTCCTGGGACAGGCAGCTCATGGCTCTGCATTTATGTGCCTCAAGTTCTTGTTCTCTCTGTGTGTCAAAAACACTTCATAGGCTCTGAACTGCTTTTTTAGAGCATGCTTTGTGTCAAATTCACATACTGTTTACATTACATTGACAAAAGCACTCGTACTAGGTTTATTATGAAACATAGTGTCTGCCAGGGCCTACGTGTCAATATATCTTGCACGTTAGACATAGCAACGTGCGTGCACACAGACACTCAGGAGTGCCTTTACCTGCAGTGGTAACAGGCAAGATCTGACCCAGTGGTCTCCATGCCTCCTGTCTGCTTTTGCACTGATGCCATCTGGCTGGCAGTGGACCATGAGTTTTTTCATAGTAAGGCCCTAAAACATCTGTTGCAATGGGAGACGGGACTAACAGGCATCACACATTCATAGTTCATGTCACTTACAAGGGTAGCGTTGCTGCAGAAAGCCAGATCTTAGGAAAATGCAGAGGGATTCAGGCCACTCCTAGCAGAGTGGTCTAATTAGGACCAGCCGATAAATTATAACATAGATGTAACCAAGGCCTCAGCAAGGAGCAATAGGAGGAGAGAAGAGGTCTGTGCAGGGGCATCAGCTGGGAGCAAATAAACACACATTCCTCCTGCTGCTGCCCCAGGGACCTGCTGCAAAGGCCATGATTGCACTTTTCCCCTCCTCGCCCCATCCTCCCGTGGAGCAGGCAGTGGAGTCCATGAGGGAAAGGACTGACATATACAGATGGATGGATGCCAGAGAGCAGTGATGGTGGGTGTCAGGGATGGAGGTTGCCAAGTGTATGCATTACTGCTTTGGCCTTGGCTGTTCTCCCCGCTTGTACGTAACCAATATCTCTTGCATGTAACTAGTACTTCCATCACTTCTGAAATCCTTATACTTATTGGTAATCACACTATTTTTCTTATATCCATATTGACTCATATATTTTCTCCTAGTTCTGTACCTGTTTCTTTAGGCAGGTTCCTGCTGGTAGCTTTTGCTGCAGTATTATCTGTATAGTAAACGGGTGGATTTAGCTCTAGGGTCCTTTGCATCAGCAACTGAAATGCTGGTATCTTCATTTTATTAATGGAACTGAACTGGGCTCCAAAGTCTTTGCTTTCAAATACATTTGTGTTTGTCTGTTTGTTCAGTTTTGAAATAGGTTGCCTCCCAGCAGAGGAGAGAGCAGTAGAGCTTCAGAAAGCTCCCAGAGAAGTTTGTGCCTAAAACTGAATTTTTAGAAGGGTAATTTCAAAACTACCGCCAAGAGAGGAAAAATCCTTTTCTTTCTTGTAAAAATTTGTAAATCAAAACAAATCATAACTAGACTGCCTGGGTGGAGTCCAATAACCAGACTCTTCTGGAAACTATTTCAAGTCCCTATTTATTACTTACAAAAAGTTTATGTTGTTTCTGTGCTTGTCTCTACAACAAATAAAACTTGATAAGCAGAAAAGTTGCAAATTAGATTAAAGATAATCCCAGTGACATTATAAATATTATAAACCACTTGAAACTTCCCACATAGGAACACCTAGTTTGAATGACACTTTCACACATATGAGATATACACAGATTTAACAGGATCAGTCAACAGCATTTGTGACAATAAAATGAGCATATAGCTGTCGCAGCAGCGAGGACCTCTGGCAACGTTATGCATAAAGGATGTAAATTCAGACCCGGCAATGCAGCACCTGGTTACAGAAGAGAGACAAATGTGAAAGGTGCCATGGGTAGGTAGCAATGAGTGGATCTGAGAGGCTCAAATTGTTAATGCATTTCAACACTTCACATTATTTTTCTGTGTTTTCAAATTGACTGGAATTTTGTTAACCACCAGGCCAAAGCTCTCCAAGCTGGCTGCCCACATAAGCCTGAGATTTGCAGACAATTTCAGTTAAAGCTCTAAAATAAAATTCTGGCAGCTGTTTTGGCAACCTCATACTTTGGAGCCACAACTTGAAATGTGCCCTTAGAAGGAACAATGTCCTTGCCAACCTGAAGAAAATCTGCATCCAGTTTATAATTTTTGTCATGGCTGTACTGGGAGAAAGAAGCATGTTCTCTCTTCTGCTCCCAGTTTCCGATGCTAGATCAGGGAAGCGTGGAGAAGGAAAATGCCTGTTCCACATGCAGAGGGGCCAAGGATCAGGATTGTAGCTGGGAGGGATGCATAGCTGGGGAGGAGGCACCTGGGCAGACACTGAAACTTGAGACTTGCCATCCCTAGGAGGAGAAGACCATTGGTCTGTGATTGAGACTACCTGGCTGGTCTGGAGACTGGGTTTGGTATTTGCAGGAGAAAACTCAGGCTGTCTGGTCAAGTTAACAGAGATAAAAAAGCTGAGTAGTTGAGAATAGGACTGATTTGGTGAGGTGACTATTTGGAGGTGAAGAAAAAACCTGAAAAATCCAGAGACTAAAAGTTGTCAGATTTGAGAAAAAGTGGGGTATAAAGTATGTGCCCATGAGCAGCTCAGTGTCTCTGAGCTCCGAAGGGTAACCCCAGGTACCAGAAGAACACTGTTGCTCTGTTCAGCAGCTGGCCCAGACAGCCATACTTCAGGTTGGTATAGAAGACATCGACTTACTAGGCCTAGCTGTCACTCCACAAATACAAGGGGACACTGCCCCCTGTGAAGAGTTGTATTTGCTCACTCATGAGTGAAACGTGTGGTGCTGGCTGCTGGACCCATAAATTTGGGAATTCTTATGTTTATGAACCCAGATCCTAGAGCAGGACCAGGACCAGGGGGTGGGAGGAGGAAGAGAAGCAACATGTTTTTACAAAGTCCTTAAGAAAAGTAAGACCATAACAAGTTGGATTTTTTTCCCTTCCCTTTTTCTTTGGAACATAGAATTTCAGAAAAAAACTCACCATTGCAGATGAGTAGAGACCCGGTTCTTCTTACCTCTTGCGTTGCCTTCTCTGTCATAAGCAAACATAACACCTTTGGCTCAAGAAACCTGTCAGCTACAGGCTTCAGAGTATTTGATCAGTATCACAACATGCTTGCCCTGTTCATGTGCATCAGCATCTGCTATTGCTCACTGCTGGAGACTGGATACTAGGCTAAATCCTAGACTGAGCTTGTTTAGCCCTCCTGGCACCATTAAACTTCAGATTTTGTTTAATATTGAAATCTGTCATTCATTCATTTTTAGTTACTAAAGAAGATAATTAAAATGGATGATTGAAACACATTTAGAAAAGTGAGAGTGCACTAACTACACAGGGACAGAGGAAAAATACATTGGCCAAGGCAGTACAGCAGTTTTATTTTTCTACCTGCAGCACTAGTTAAAAGGCAAGGGAACTATCATACATTTTGCATTATAATTGGAACTACAGCTCTTGAAAGCACTGATTATGCCATGTTTCTGTAGTGCCAAACCCTTGGTTAGCTGGAACGCTAGCGGCATCATTCCCTGCAGCAATGCTTTCTTTGCGGTATTATCTTTTAGGAAATAGTTTCTTGCTTAATTTTACCTGTGTTAATAGATATGGATTAATTCTGAGAAAAGCAGACTAAGGTCATGAATTAGAAAAACAAAACCTCACCTCATTTTGGAGATAGTCATGAACTTGACGCAAATCATTGCGTTAGCATAATCAGCTTTTTTCTAATCTGTGGTTTTACCCAGCTGAGTACTTGAAGACCAAGACTGGACTCAAGCTCTCCACTTTATTTTTTCTCCTTACAGACCTACATGTTCTTATACTCCTGGCTGTATGCCCAGCTTAAACAGGAAGGAGGAGAATTCCCAAAGTATTAATTACGTTTTTCTCCCAGGAGAAAACAACTCTCAATTTAGTGTTGCCTCCTCCGAGTGAAACAGGTCTAGAAGTCGTATGTCTCATTTCTTGAGCAAGTTTATTAGTCACTAAGCTCCAATGTAGGGGAAATCTGAATAAGGTAGGAATGAGACAGGGCTTACATAGCCCACACTGCATCAGGTGGCATGGGATCATGCTCACAATGTTAAAAGACAATGAGAAGGCGAAAGCCCAGGGACCCTTCTGCCAAATCTGTTTCAGTTCGTGCATGAAATGACCACAATGTATTCCCACTCTGATTCATGAAAAAGAAAACCTGAGGTCAGGAGGGAGTTCGAAACTGTAAATCCTGGGGTGGAATTCATCTGGTGAAACACAGATGCCTACATCTGAGTTTCTCTATTTAGCTGCTTTTTAAAGTGATGAGGAAAACAGGCACTAAGGCATGACTTTTCTTAAAGGTAGGTTGTCTAAAGGAAATCAAGGGAATTGTGCCTGCAATTTCCAGGTTTTCTCTGCTTATTGTAAAAAGCATGAAGATGACAGATTCAGGTGTAGGCTAAGATGGGATGAACCCAGCCTGGTGTCACAGAGGCATTGGTTCTGCTCCCCTGAGACAGGTGTCACAGGCAATGGAGAAGAAAGAGCTACCAATATACATTTTCCCTGGCATTTTCTACTGACTGCTTGAGTAGAAAGCACTTTTTCCCACTTTTAAAAAAAGTCTCATCTATTGGGTATGGATCATGAGAAAAATCAACCTCATGAAAATGATCACAGTGACCTCCTTTTTAGTGAGGAGGAACACACAGTGTAAATCCTAGCACTCCCTGGGGTCTGACATCAGTTCCACGTGCAGAGCAATTGCTTCCAGATAACCTAGCTCATCACCTGGGAGTGTAGTGTAATTTAAATGATGTAAATCTTTTACTCTCAGGATGAGTTAGCCATATTGATCTTCCCAAAGGGGACAGTTCAGCAGGTATGTATCATGGGTTGTGATGTAACTGATAACTTTTCTAATTGTACAGCCTGACATAGGTTGATAAAATACTAGATTTATAGATATTGTTGCTTTGTGCCCAGCTCTCACATCTATAATTTCCATCTGGTGTGCAGAAAGGAAATTTGTTTTCCTCTAAATATGTCAGGCTGTTAAATGTATGTTGCTTATGATCTTGAACATAAAAGGCACATTTAACATCAGTAAAATGAACAATGTACCACCAATCCTTTTGTGTGAGAGCAATCTAACCAAAAGCTTTTGTTCTACTGAAATAGATCTGGGTTCTTTTGGGAGAGACACTTTTGCATTTAGCTTAGCTGGTTTGCCCTGTTTTGCCTAGTATATTTGCAGTGTCATAGTGAGCATGGCTATCACCACATGAAAAGCGCCAGGTTTAAGTGCTGCAGGATGCTAATTATGAGAACTACTGTGGTTTATGTATTAGAAATGAGTACAGGGTGCAGGAGTGGAATTCAGATCTAGTGGAGATTTTAACTCTTGACTCTCTTCAGGTCACTGGTGAAACTGGCTGGCTTCTGTAGGGCCAGACCTGTAGGCAAGGGTTTGCACTTGGTCCTTTGTTGAGATAACACAACTGGGAGCAGAAGCAGGATTATAAAGCACTGCTCTGGGCTCCTGGGATGGTTCAAGCACAGGGTTGGAAGGGGACTTCCTCTAGGAGTCCTGCCTTCAAATGGAGGAATGGTGCTTTGAAGACTGTTCTGACCATGCAAATCTCATTTTCCCTAGCAGTCAGGAAACAATAATGCCAAATACTCCCCAAAAAAACAGCAAAATGCTCTCATACATGCCTTGCAGTTATTATTTTTTCATTTACATCTTGGAACTACAGAAAAGAGCAGTCCTTAATGCTTAATATTGTATTTCATATTCATTGGGTTACAGTAGAGCATCTCTGATACCGGAAAAACTATTAAGGGCATATTAACTACAATTAGGTACTAGCAATTCACAGAAGAATAGATAGAAAACATAACTGGACCACACAGAAAGTAAGGAGAAGTAGGGAACACTCGGTTATATTTTTCATTATCAGGGTAGTTCAAAAGTCCTGGGGCTATAGTAGGGGCATCTCCTTTCTTCCTCACTCTGGGGAGCTGGGATGAAAAGAAGGGAGGGCAATGCTCTTCTCTTACTCCTTCAGGACAGACTTGGATCAGATAACACATCCCAGCTTGCCTGAACCAGAACCAAAGAGGGCATTTCGTAGCACTTAATTTGCTCTTCAGCAGCTCTGCTTTGTAAAACTGAATCCTGGGTCAGAGTTGCTCCTTGCTGAGAGGGTACCTGACTCTTTGCTGTATCAAATGTACGTGTTTGGTAAGGCATGCCTGCAATAGGTTTCATCCCTTTCCGATCTCTGTCTCGTTTTAGTGATGCAGCTGGAACTGTAGCTTGTAGCTGGGTGACCTGAGCTGGGACATATCATGGCACAGACATAGACTAGCTAGGGATTAAGGGAAAATAGCAGAAGGGTGCCATCAACATCTGATATTATCAGTGCCAACAAAATGGCACCTCTAGCCTCCTTCCCTACCTGAAATAGGTTTCTAAAGCTACAGGTTGACTCCAGCAAGAGATGAGCTAAAACTCCATGTCTGCAGTTGGGAATATGAGGAAAACAAGACTGTGAGCATATTCCTGAGCCACTGACTCCAGCCCTCTGTTGTCACAAGTAATTCAGGTGCACTAGATGACTCCATCCTTTGGGTGGTTGGGAGCCATTTGAAGTTGTAGGCTTCCCATTCTTCCCCATTGGCCTTGCTGGAAGGCTCTTCCAGGGCTTCACTGGGACAGCAAATAGAATATTTTTTCCAATATCCAATTTTAATTTATTCCTTGGGCAGTCTATGTCTTTTTGTGCTTGTAAGAGCATTTCCTTCAGATTTAAATAACTCTACTTTCTCTCTGGTGTATTTATAAAAACCAATTGTGTCACCTCTGTCACCTTTGTTTTGTTAAACTATCTGAGCATTAAATTTTCACACAAAATATACTCTCTACTCCTCTGATCGCCATAATAGCTCTTCTCTGCACCTGCTTCAGGCTGAATTCATCTTTCCTGAACCTGTCTATGAGGATTTCAAAGGTTAGATCTACAAAGGAAATTGGGGACTTTCAGGTACTTTATTCCAGGAATGGACTTCACAGTGCTGAATTTGGCATCAAAACTCTTTTTGTGCTGGATGGGAAAGGTTGAATGCCTAAGGATGAGCACAAGGAATAGTGGGATATATAAGCATACCAAGAGGAAGTGTCAACAAGGGAAATATATGTTATTTTATCTATAGGGTAAGATTTAGATGCCTACTTGTACTCTGAATAAGCACATTTTTTGCTGCCTCCTTCCTGGTTTAATAAGCATTTGTGTTAATCTTGCTCTGAAAAAATTTGAGGAACAAGTTTGCTTTCACTTTAACATCCCAGACCACTGATTGAAGGCTTTGAAGCACCAGCCTGTTGGTGAAGAACATTGCTGACTATAGGTATCATATAACTTTACACCTTTGCCAGTAATCTGGATTGTTTTGATTGGCACCAGAGAAAAAAAGGACACTTTTGTGGCACGCTTCATCTTCAGTAGATGACAAAAGTGTCTATCTATCTTTGTTAACTGCAGGAGACTAACACAGACATCTTCATTTCAGCAGTCAGAAGCTGCATAAGGTGAAACCCACCCAGCATAAGTCTTTGCACATAACACCCCTACCAAGGAAGGCACCCAGCACTGGTGGGGAAATCTCCTGGTTTATCAGAAGGAACTTTGCTGTGTGACACTTGCAGAAGTGTTGCAGTCCTGCTGTATACCTCACTGCTGTTGCATACTATTGACAACTGTGTTTAATTCCACCCTCCTTTATCACAAATTGAAGAGAGACATAATGCTAAATTATACACAGTAAAAAAAAATAGTCCTTAAAAAAAAATCAGAATAGTCTACTGACTGATTTAATAATCAGCTAATGTTTACTGCCAGGAAGCTCTTAAAGGCACTTTTCCCATATGTCCACTATAAAGAAAAAAAACACATGCAAGATGACTGGGAGACTAAACTAAATGTTTGATCTTCTCCAGTTCTGTTTCTTAGGAAGTTTGACCCACATGGTTGGTTGGAGTCCCCAGGGACTAGAAATCATCATCTCTTTGGGATTTTTTGCCAGACTGCAGAGGAGTCGGTGCCTCCCCCGCTTCTTTCTCCAGATGTCCTAGGAACAAAAAGCAGTGGTGTTTAACCTCAGATGTTCCTGAGGGCTTGGTGGAAAAGAGAAAGCTCCCAAACTGCTTTTCTTCTGTATTGTCCTCACTATTACTTGGCACCTTTGCCCTGCTCTCTCTCTGAGGGACCATCTTTATGTCTTCAGACCAGGTAGATGAGTGTGGGCTGTGGTGGAAAGCTCTGGTCTGCTGAGTTGTGATCCTGCAAAACTAGCTTGGCTCAGCCTAGGCTCCAGTGCCAGTTCTCCAGCTGAGGCCATGGAGAAGAGTACAGACATCATCTTGACAGGACAAGGGGTAATGGTTTTAAATGGAAAGAGGGTAGATTTGGACCGGCATAAGAAAGAAAATCTTTACAATGAGGGTGGTGAGACGCTGGAACAGGTTGCCCAGAGAAGTTGTGGATGCCCCATCATTGGAAGTGTTCAAGGTCCAGTTGGACAGGGCTTTGAGCAACATGATCTAGTTGAACATGCCCCTGCCCGTGGCAGGGGGTTGGACTAGAAGATCTTTAAAGGTTCCTTCCGACATTCTATGATTCTAGTTCATTTTAAAATTTCCATCCTCCAGTCAAATGGAGTCATTGCATGCATACACTCCTTTCACAATGATGGCGCCAGCCTTTCACAAAATATTTGAACTTTTTACTAAAAATTACTTAGGAAAACAGTAGGAACTCATAATTTACTTTAATCAGTTCTTATCCCAAAATGATTGCTATTTTATGTTTCCACTTACAATTTAATTTTTTTCCAGGCTCAACACAAATGCGGCTCCATGTTCTTCTTGTGGACAAATTTTTCTGTACAGTCTGTGCCAGATGAGACATCACCAGAGATTTTGCAATGATGTCAGTACATCCCTGTGGATTGGTTTGTAGGCCTGTTGGAAATTCAACTGAATTTACAGATTTCATTTAAGTATAAAGGACTACCCACAGAAAGCATCTTCAAGAAACCGCCAGAGTTTAACTGCCTCTTTAAAATGCACAAAATGCTTGATGTTCCAAATATAGTGTGCTGGTTTTGCCTTGGATAGAGTTAATTTTCTTCGTAGTAGCTAGTATGGGGCTGTGTTTTGGATTTGTGCTGGAAACAGTCTTGATAACATAAGGATGGTTTTGTTATTGTTGAGCAGTGCTTACACAGAGTCAAGGTCTTTTCTGCTTCTCACCCCACCCCACCAGCGAGGAGGCTGGGGGTGCACAAGAAGCTGGGAGGGGACACAGCTGGAACAGCTGACCTCAACTGACCAAAGGGCTATTCCATACCATATGACATCATGCTCAGCAATAAAAGCTGGGGAAGAGGAAGGAAGGGGGGGGATGTTTGGAGTGATGGCGTTTGTCTTCCCAAGTAACCGTTACATGTGATGGAGCCCTGCTTTCCTGGAGATGGCTGAACACCTGCCTGCCCATGGGAAGGAGTGAATGAATTCCCTATTTTTCTTTGCTTGTGCACACGGCTTTTGCTTTACCTATTAAACTGTCTTAATCTCAACCCATGAGTTTTCTCATTTTTACCCTTCCAATTCTTTCCCCCATCCCACCGGTGGGGAGAGAGCAAGTGGCTGTGTGGTGATTAGTTGCCAGCTGGGGTTAAACCACAACATACAGAAAGTATAAGAAACTGATAAATGTTTTCTCTCTCCTTTTTCTGAGATAGCAAGCCAAGTCATTATCTGGAGCACTGCAACAGGTGCCACTATCAGCCAGAACTGTCATGTTGTAACCGAAGTTTCATTTTACTCATCTTTGAGCGACAAAAGCGCAGGTCTGCTGCAGGGAAAAGAAAACAAAATTTCCCACCTTTCCTCTTCAGCACAGGCTGCTCAGTTTAGAGTTCCACATCCAACATAGAGGAAAACTCAAAGTTTATTGCTCCTCCCCAGGAACAAATGCATAAGCAGGGTGTATGTGGACTAACCCTTTCAAGGCTTTCTCACACATCCAGGGCAAGGGAGGAATTGTCGTGTTACAAGATCCAGGGATTTCTTGGTAATCATCCTGTAGCAGTGTAAGAAACACAGTTTAACTAATACCAATATTATAACTATTCACCTCATCTCAGTTATTTTTGAAGGAATGTGTCTGGGAACTAGTATTTTCTATTGAGAACTAAACTCTCAGTTCATATGTAAGTAGTTTTCTGCCATAAAATCAGGTGGGGTTTTTTGTTTGTTTGTTTGTTTTTAATTGCTAACAGCAGCATGACTTAGATGTTCTGTTTCTCCTTCAGAGTGAGACTGGCTGAATTTAATCATAACTTTTGCAAGCAGAGGACAGCCAGCAAGCATACTGCCACTGGAGACCACTGTTAGCAGAAATGCAGACTCAGAGCTTGATTTGTTTTAGGGAACAGAAAGGCCTATTATTCTACAAAAGTGGCAAGTTCTCTCTCTTACATAAAGTTATTCCTTTTAGGAATAAAGTTATTCCTTTTAGGAATAACTTTAGGACCCTATAGTTCACAAAAATCCTGGAGGAAGGAAAAAGAAAGTTAATAAAAAAACACAGTGCCATCACTATGAAGTGGTAAAAGGGGGTGTTAAAAATTGCCTAACAACGTAGTGTTTTAAAGTATATTCATAGAACACATGAAGCAAGAACATTCAGTGCAAAAGCAGGCTCTTTGTTCTTAACAAGTACATCTCCATGGCTTTTCTGCTGCACAGTATCACTTCTGTTAGTGGTGTAGCTATATAAAGCTCCAGCCGCGTATGGGGCTGTACATAACAGTTTCAGGAATTCTGAAGTTTAGCAGCATTTTAGGAAAGGAAAGGAGCCTCAGAACAGTATTTCTGACAGAGTCATAAAATACTTTCTTTCCCTATGTTCAGAATAATTCTTTAATATTTCCTCCAACTAAGTCCTGCAGAGCAAATTGCTTAACTCTTTTTGCAGTGATGGTATTCTGCAAGGACAGAATGGAACTAAAGCAAGAAAGTTTGTAGGCAAAGGAAACAGCTGATGTAAGACCAATAGACATCACTGAAAAAAACCTACATACAGGCCTTTGGCCACACAACCTTTCTTCAAGTCTGAAATCTGAAATAATTTCAGCTCTTCAAACTTTTATTTCCTAGTTTATTGTAAAAAGAAATAAAGTAGATTAAAACAGATGGGAAAAGAGAAAACATAGGTCCCACCACATCATCTTGAGATTCAGATAAAAACACTATATACTAAATTGTGTTGATTATTTGTAAAAGTTTGATATACTACTTATTGTAGTATAAGTAGTATACTTATGAGCATCTAAGTGTACTACTTAGATATGTATATGAGCATCTGTACATTAAAATTAGTTATTATATTACTAATTGTTTAAGTTAATAATTTAATAAGTAATTTTAGCTTACTAGATATTTGTTATTGATTTATTTTTCCTTCTCCAATACAGTGTGGCTAGAAGTCTGTAACATAAGTTACTCTACTGAAACTTTATTTTTCCAGAAGTAAACTGGCAACAAATACTATCCTCAGATTCATACAGACAACCAAAAACTCTTGATTCAACAAAGACCAGAAAGGATTTCAGAATGTTAACAAACTCAATACTACAGGTTTCATTTGAAAATGTTATTTTTGCTGAAAACATCCAAGGCAAATTAAAGCCCTAAATAGGCACAAATGGGAAAAGATAGGAAAACTGCCAAAACAAAGAAAAGTAATCAAACCTGTTATTATGGTTGATTTTCAGGGATCAAGCTGGTTGGCTTTTGAGGATTACCTCCTCCAAGCTCCAAAGTGGTCATTCCCACATGAAGGAAGTAAGCAGATGTGGCAGGAGGTCTGCATGGATGATCAAGGAGCTCCTGACAATATTCAGACATAACAAGGAAACACACAAGAGGTGAACACCCAGAAAGAATATAAAGACGCTGCCCAAGTGTGCAGTAATGGGATCAGGAAAGCCAAAGCCCACCTGGAGTTGAATCTGGCAAAAGATGTGCAGGGTAGCAAGAAGGGCTTCTTCAGGTGTATCAGCAGCAAGGGGAAGGCTAGGGAAAATGTGGGCCTGCTGCTGAATGGGAGAAGGGACCTGGTGACAGAGGACATGGAAAAGGCTGAGACACTCAGTACCTTCTCCACCTTGGTCTTTACAGGTTAAGACCTGCCTTCAGAAATCCCAGGTTCCTGAGTCTAGGAGGAAATTCTGAAGCAAGAAAGACTTAACCTTGGTAGAGGCGGCTGAGGTTAGGGAACATTTGAACATACTGGATATACTCATGGCCTTTGGGACTCAATGGGAGGCACCCACGAGTTCTGTGGGAGGTGGCAGACATCACTGAAAGGCCATTGATCATCTTTGAAAGGCCATGCTGTCTGGCAGAGTTTCCAGAGGACTGGAAGAAAGTAAATGCCACTGTTCTCTTCAAGAAGGGCAAGAAGAAGAATTTGGGAAACTCCAGGCTGGCCAGCCTCACCTCAATCCCTGGAAAGGTAATGGAGCAAATAATTCTGAAAGCCATTTCCAAACACATGAAGGACAAGAAGGTCATTGGGAGAAGTCAGCATAGATTTACAAAGGGAGAATAATAGCTGATCAACTTGATAGTTGATCAACTTCTGGGATGAGAAAACTGGCTTGGTGGATATGGGGAAAACAGTGGATGGTGTTTACCTTGACTTCAGTAAGGCTTTTAATGCTGTTTCCCATAACATCCTCATAGAAAAGCTAATGAAGTGGAAGTAGGTGGACAGTGAGGTGGGCTGAAATCTGGCAGAACTGCTGGGCTCAGAATGTTGAGATCAGCTGCACAAAGTCCAATTGGAGGGCAGTCACTAGTGGAGGATACCAAGGGTTGTTACTAGGTCCAGTACAGTTTAACAAATTCATTAATGACCTGGAATGATGGGACAAAGGGCACCCTCAGCAAGTTTGCCAAGGATGCAAAACTGAGAGGTATGGATAATACACCAGAGGGATGTGCTGCCCTTCAGAGGGACCTCAATAGTCTGGAGAAATGGGTCAACAGGAATCTCATCAAATTCAGCAAAGAGAAATGCCAAGTCCTACCCCTGCATGAGGAGGAATAACCCCGTGCACCAGTACACACTGGCTACTGAGTAGCTGGAGAGCAGCTTTGCAGACAAGGATTTGGGGGCCCTGCTGGACAAAAATGCAATGCTCCATTGCAGCAAAGGCCAACAGCCTCCGAGGCTCCACTAGGAAGAGCATTGTCAGCAGGTCAAGGGAGGTGATCCCTCCCCTCTACTCAGCACGGGTGAAGCCACATCTGCAGTGCTGTGTCCAGTTCTGGGCTCCACAGAACAAGAGAGAGATGGAGTTACTGGAGGGAGTCCAGTGAAGGACCACTAAGGTGATTAACAGAGTGGAGCATTTGACATACAAGGAAAGGCTGAGAGTGCTGGCACAGTTCAGCCTGGAGAAAAGAAGCTAAAAGGGGATTTTATCAATGTGTAAATGCCTGAAGGGAGGGAATTAAGAAGATGCAGCCAGACAGTACCCAGTGGTGCCAGTAAAGGGACAAGAGGCAATGGGCACAAATTGAAATACAGGATTTTCAGTTTAAACATAAGGAAAAACAAGTCACTGTGGGAGTGACTGAACACTGGAAGAGGCTGCCCAGACAGGTTGTGGAGTCTCCATCCATGGAGATATTCAAAGCAGACTGGCCACGGTCCTGGTCAACCTGCTGTAGCTGACCCTGCTCTGAGCAGCAGGGTTGGACTAGATGATCTCCAGAGGTCTCTGCCAACCTCTGTGATTCTGTGAAATACGAGAATATATAGCTGTGGTCAATAGTTAAACATTTATACCTTTGGTAGCTCAAAATAAATCTTTTTAAAGATAAAAAGTCTTCAGGGGACTTTGACATCCCTTTCATGATAATAATCATTCAATTTATTCTACTCTTAGTAGAGAGCAAAATAATAAGTGCACAAAATCAACTTTTCACAAAAAGAGTTTAAATATTTTACATTTATAGTCCATGCTTTGTTTGCAGAGAGCCTAATATATGTTTTAGCTGCAATAATTGTTATTAACTGTAAGGAAAAGATATTAGAAAATAGTATAGACATTCCCTGCTTCTTCCTCCCCACTGCTGGGTGAAGGGAACATTTCATTTTAGGTACGATGTATTTTTCATGTTCCAGTTAATATGCCCAGCTATGAGTGAGGATTTTATTTTTCCCTGCATATGTCACCTTGTGTCCAGGTTGCAGTCGACATCCTACAGAAAAGAAACATCCAAATGAAGTATGTAATACTAGTTGTTCCTGTCATGAAATGCTATGTAGTCCTTGTTGAATCAAGACAGTTTAGGCTTTGTATCTGAAACCTGAGGACACATATTCTTTTTCAGCTTCTGAAAATATCACTGTCACAGGCCATGATCTAGAAATCCATAAAACCGTCTCGCTTCTTGTTGAAGAAGTGAACAGTAACCTGACCTTCAGTGGGCTTGTTCACATGCTCAGGAGAGACATATGTTTACAAACACACTGAATCAAGTCTTCTGATGGTGACAGACTGGGGGGAATAGCTTTTTGAACCCATCAGCTAAAACCCTACAGATGGGAATATTAACTATGTGAAGTGTCTCCATCTCCGTTCCCACTCATCTAGAGTCACACCATACAGTCTACCCAATGCTTCTGTCCCTTCCCTGTTCTTCCTTTGCTTCACGTTGTAATTATTTGCCTGCTATCATTCTTTAATACCATCAGCATTATGCAGTATAATGCAGTTGCAGGATATTGATGGCACTGAGTCGACCCAGCAATTACTGTGGAAAGGCCCAGAAAGGCTACTGTACATTATAAAAGCATTAAAGTGTGAGAACTATGTGATAATGATGGAATTATCCTTATTCACTTCCTGCCTCTTTCTGAATGTCACACACATATTGAATACTAGATATATTCCTACCTGGTCATTTTCCACCTTTAGTCTCTATATCATGTCAGAAACAACTGTATCCTTTTACTGCAGCAGTTGCGTGGGCTTGACTAACAAAAGCTTGCATAAAGAATTAAACACGTTAATATAGCAGAATACTGTTCCTGTTTTCTTTTTTTTCTTCACTTTTTGATGAACTACATTTTTATTCAAGCTCTTGTTCGTGAATTGCAAGAAAATGCAGATTCCCACTCAGCGTGATCATTGTTAGACAAGACTCTTTTTTCTTTTTTTGATAATTCGTAATGAAGTAGTTGAAGTCAACAGAATACGAATTGCCCAGCACATAGCTGTATTCATGGCAGAGTGAAGATAAGAACATAAGAACAGAATAAATGCCTGTCTGGGTCAGACCAGGGGTACATCCAGCTCACTGTTCTGTCTCTCCATTGACAACAGGAGATGCTGTTTCAGCAGGGCACACAAGCCCCACCTTTTTCTGCTGTCCCTTCTCCTGTACTCCCCAAAACTCCAGCTGGTGTGTTAGGGATGTTAGAAAGTGCATGTCTTTCTTCTCCCTTTAAGTATCTGTTTATGGACCTATTGTGCATGAGTTGTCTAATACTTTTTTGAACCTGCGGATATGATCTACATCTGCAAACTCTTATGGCTGTAAATTGCAGAAGTTCAGTAACCACTGGAGAGAGGTACTTTCTTTTACATGTTTTCAATCAGGCTCCTACTCATTTAAAAACCTGTCTGTAATTCAAAGATTGCACAGTTTGGTGAATAACAGTTCTACATTATCTTATCCACTGTTTTCATGGCTTTACAAACCTTAGTCATATCCCATCCAGCTTTCTCCTCTCCAAAGTCTAAGAAGAGACCAAGAATCTCTTCCTGGCCTTTTTAGTCTCTTCTTGTAAGTCCTGGACTTCTTGGTCTCTTCTCATAAGACAGCTGCTCTATCCTCTTGATATTTTAGTTGCTTCTACTGTATTTTTCTTGAGTTGAACACTAGAAATTTACATACTTCCACATACTTCTCAAGACATGGCTGTACCAGTTTTTTCATAGCAGTGAGATGTTGTCTTCTGTTTTGTTCTCAATACTCTTCTTGATGAAGCCTAATATTTTGTTGGCCTTCTGGCTGCTGCTGCACACTGAGCTAATGTTTGGGTGCAAGCCTGTGCTCAGACCATGCTTTAGACATTTCAACGGATACTCATTCCCAGGAGAAAATCTTGGTCCTCTATTACCCTTCAGTGTCATATCACCTACCTCCAGTGCAGATGGATCATTCAAACAATGTCCTGCATATCTACCACATGGTTCCATTGGCACTTGTAGTGACATCTCATGGCTGATATTGGATATATGTCATTAATAGGAGCTTTCTTAGATGGCCTCCACCACAGATTGCTGCAAAGGCGACCCAGATTTGTAAATTTTTTGTGCCCAAGCTGGCCTTGCGCATGATGGACATGTGGATGCAAAGCTATATGTGCCGTCCAGGGCACGGAGGCAGCTCAGGGAGTGCACTGAGGTTTAGCTCAAACCTCACTCCCTGGTTCAGCTTCATAAGTTACAGACCAGAAGTAGCCCTTCTTGCAGTGGAGGGTGCTATCAACTTGAAGTGCAGGCACAGAGCTGTTAAGAAGAAAAAAGTGACTGAGAGCCATTCCCTTGAAAGCAGTGTATGTGTGGCACTCCTCTCAGATCAAAGCTGAATACAGCCCAGTGGAGGAGGTCGACTGACCTCAAGGACATAGCACAAATAAGAGAGGTATTGACTGGAGAAGTGTAAATCCTGAATTCCTGAAATTAGAAAATGCGTTGACCATCTTTTTATTTTGCGCAAGTGTCGCTGCAAGAACTTTTGAAACCAGAGCAATCCCCTTGCCAATCTCTACCCGTCAGAAAGGAGAACAGTTGGGTGAATATGCGCACAGGCTGTTATTACCTTGTACCACAAGAGCTGAGCATCAATTGCTTCATTTGGTGTGTTTATCAACTGCTGGTATTTACCTCCTTTGCTTGTGTTTGAATAGGCTGTCTGAGTATTTTGGCAGTGATTTATCTTTTCAGGCAGCTGCTTCTTTTGTGTTGAGGTTTTTAGGGATGTTTTTCTTCCTGGCTATGGTATTGTGGGTTGAATGCAGACCTGCCAACCTTGTACTATTCCCACTAAGAGAAAAATAAATGATGGCTTGAGGGAGAGATGGAGGTAATTTCAACAGACCTCAAGCACATTATTATTTCTGCATTTTATAGCTTTTACAGTTTCCTTTAGTCTGCTTGTTATTCCAACTGCTGATGTTTGTTCTGCCTCTTTATTTTTATTTGTAAAGCTCTGTCAACTTTCAAGGATAACAGCAACATAGTTCTTTATAATTTTTCACTCTTTAATTATTAATTAATTAGTTCTCAGGGATTTCTTTACAATGTTCTTTATAGATCTGCCTGATCTGTAAATAGGATAATATGAGTTGTTCTTTGAACAGCTTACTGGGATCTATATTTCCTGATATGCATTGTTGAAAATGGGTACTTATAGCTATTTTGACATCTCATTCCTCTGGAATAGGTGTGATGGGATGGCTGAAGAGGTCATGACATCCTGAATGCTACCAGAATTAGCTGGTTTGTAGTTCACGTTAGTTTTATAATCTGGGTTGCTCTTGCCTTCCAGTTTCTGCTGGTGTGAACCCTGCTAAAGCGCAGCAAACTGAGGACTAATGAGAAAAGACTTGGCCTCAGCACCGCTGTTTATATATGGGTTGGCAAATTCTGTCCTTCTTGTCTGGTAGAAACCTTTTGATTATAATTAGTGCCCAGAACTAAGTAGAGAGAGGGATGTAGTTTAAAAAAATTGGACAAAGATTTACTGCTTAGATTTAACAGACTTTTACAGCTAAAGTGTCCGTTGTGACCTTGCATCAATTAGAAAGTGAAGAGCAGATCTAAGTGACAGTTAGATGTAGAAAGTGGTCATTTTTGTAGTAAAGGAGAAAGAAAAACAACCTAAATATATGTTAGCCAGGAAGTTCTACTAAGAGAATCCCTTCATATTTAAACAATAAAAATCACTGTACAGGTGGCTGTTGGCTTAGTGTTGTGTATCCAGCACTGGCAGGGTGAGGGACCTGATGATTTTCCAAGATTACTTCCTACCTTATTTTCTACAATTTGCAAACCAAAGTCTTTCACTTGAATGTTTAGACAACACAACTAAACCGCAGTTCTGTAAAACCTTCCTGCCTCAAATCAAATGCTCTCAGTTTTACAACAGAACCTAGCTTTTCCCTCCCAAAAGCTTAAAAGATGTTTGAACCAAACAACATCTAAGCATATGGATGGGATCTGGTCTTTCTCTGGAAGAAGAGATTATTATTAGACTTTTTTCACATGGAATTGTAAAAAAGCTTGAGATTGTCTAATTCAGCCTGAATTCTGAAGGTGCAGGAAATGTTTGGTTTATCATCCAGAGATGACAGTAATGTTCACGTGATGGTGCAGTGTGTTCTTGTAACACACGTCTTCTAATCATGAGCCTGAATGGATTGGTTCATTTGCAAACACTGCAAACCAAACTGCAGCATTCAGTCTGCATACAAAGCCCTCTGGAATTTATATGATTTCTAAAGCCATTGTTTTGAGGAAGTGCAACAAAAACAGAGTGTACAGACTGGATAAAATCCATGGGAATATGGTTGTCTATACAATCTGTAATCTATATGCTGAGATGTGCAACACTTCCATATGCCCCTGGCCTGGTTCTGCAGTTCCACATAACCAGGGTTCCGGGCAATGGTAGTTAGATTAGATGTGTCCCCAGTATTAATAAATCCCACTCTCTTAAACTCATATTTGCTCTTGCATCATATAATATCAGGCCCTTTTAAAAAAGAGCCCAGAAGTAATTTGTCCACCAGAGAGCAGCTATGTAAGGGGGCTGCAAGGGCAGGTGTTTGTCTATAGCTGAGTCAGACCTGGTGTGTCCAGCCATTGAGAGGAACACATGAACTGATGGTCATCACATAGTAATACAGATTTCTTCCATATTCTGTAGATGTAACATGATTTAGGGCTCAAGAGTATGCTTGCAGCCTGGGTTTTTCATAGAGCATAGATGCATCAAGTATCGTATCTTCTTCATTAGGCAGTACTAGGTGATGAATGGAAGGACCTATTTTGTGCTATCAAATCTTTAATGGCTTCTAAGTCTATTATCATCAACTGTAGCTGTCAAATCAGTCATTCAAACTCTTATGGTGTCACAAGCATAATAAATATTAACCAGTTTTTCAGAGCAATTTTAATATCTCGAGCTCTTCAGCAAAAGAACCTTTCTTGATATAGTCAGTAATGCATGGGAATTATGGGTAGAAATGTTGTGGTACTTGATAAGGATTAATGTGTTTGTTTATTATGTTGGAAATTATTTCCTCCTGAGCCCCTTCAACACTCTTGTCCTGAAAAATCACTTTTCAAGGCTCATCTATAATGATGTAAAAGTTAAATATCTCAATCTGAGCATGTCACCCTAGATTCCCCTTAGACAGAGAAGCAGGCACTCAAGAGGGTGATCCTTAGGGCATAGCTTTTAGGACAGCTTTGCACTGCCTCTGTCACTACGCTAGGGAGAGAACCCCGAGCCAGGTGTTGCTCACTCTCTGATGTCCACATCACTGTCACCCTTCCATGAGAACTGCCCACATTCAGGTTTGGCCAGATCTTCTCTAGGCCTTTTGTGGTGCCCCATAAAATAATGTTCTGAGGGGTGGGATTCAGTTCCAAGTGGGCAAAATAATTAGGGGGCTTGTTTCATCATGTGAATCTCGCTGAATGTGCTGTGTGCAAAGCAGTATGGTGTAGGACGGCTGGGCCACATAAGGGTGCAAGGCCTGCTAGGGTGTTGGTATGGGACTGCCTCGGGTGCAGCGTGCCATACTGCCTGTCTAGGCAGGATCACCCTGCCGAAAGCACCCAGTGCTCACCTCTGAGGGAGCTGGCTGGCCCTCACAGGAAGGCATGTGGTCTGGACAGTCTGGATTTCAGTGTCTGGGAGTGAAACGGGAGCTGACAGTGTAGATACCAGTCCTGGGATGAGTTGCGTCACCCCCAGAGGTACCTATTTCTCCACTGACTGTAAAGACAGCCTAGGAAAAGTACACAGGCTTTGACTTGTGGTTTCCTAAGCTAAAGCTGATTAATTTCTCCATAGACACCAGGGAAACTGTTTGTCTGGTGTCCCCTTAGGCTCATCGTGTAATGCTAAGTAGGAGGGGCCCAGGCAGAGGCCTATGGTGCAGACTGGCTCATGTCCATGCTGCTGAGGACAAGCCATTTTACAGCAGATCTCTCATGGAGAGAGCTAGCTGAAGTGGTTCAAATCAGAGACAGCAATTAAGCGGGGTGGATGGTGAGTGTTTGAGCTCACTCTTTCATATAACCCTCTTTTATGCAGCAGCGTAGGCCTTCCTATAACAACTTAATCCAGGCAGCATGTTGGAGCATGCAAGGCTGTGATCCTTACAAGACGCAGTGGTGGAAATTTCTTTCTTTGGAAATCCTTGGGGAGGAGGAGGTGATGCTTTCCTTCCAGGAGAGCCAGCTGTTTAGAGCACGCTCACATACAGTGAAGGATACTTCTACATCTGAAAGGGATCCAAATTCATGTCTGCCAGGAGTGTACCCTAACCACCAGTCTGTAGACTGGTCACAGGCGAAACTTGTACAGAGGGCTTTTCAACCTCCTCTTGCAGGCTAGATCTTTCCTGAGGCAAAATAGGCAAATTAACTCGGTCTCTCACATACTGTCAAGCTATTTTATAAAAATGTTCTCTCCGGCTGTTGTTGTCTGCTGTTAGTAGATGTGCAGTGTTGGCATTGTAATCTTGGTGGCAGCTTACCAGCTGTCTCGAAACTCTAGCGCTAATCTTGTCTCATAAAACATAGCTGTAGGTTCAGTTTGGGAGCAAAGTCATAGCCTGGTTTTCTGTCACCAAGGCATAGCCAAAACAAAAATACTTTGTCCAGCAAGGTGTTAGCACACCTATGCCCATGACAAAGCTTTACCATGTCTCCATGTCCAAAACCTAAGTTGCATTGTTTCTGACTCCCCTTGATACATTGGTCAGAGCAACATTTCAAACTGCTCCTAGCTCCCAATCTGCATGTTCATGTTTCACCTTGATTCACCCTCTGTTCAATGAATACACTTTTTTTGCAGGACTGTGCATATTGTTCCACCCTTCCAACTGAGTTAGCACAATCTTGAATAGACAACTTGTCTATCAATCACAGCTGTCTCTGAGGACCGCTTTGAGTGGTGTTTCAGTGAAGCTGTTAGACGAGTATGCATACTGATCAGTCCTCCAGCAAGGCCTGCCCATTATCTCTTCTGCCTGAACACTGATCTATATTTCATTTTAGAAGAAAGAAAAAGCAGGGATATGTGTTTGCAAGAGAGCCTCCTGGGTTGTTAAACCCCAATGGAATAAACCACGTTCTCAGGGTGCTGGGTGAGATCCACTCCTCCATGGGGAGGGGATCACTGCCCCCCTCCCCATGATCTTAAGCAATTCGGTGTGATTGATTTTGGGAGTCCCAGTCTGAGTCACTAATTCCTTTCTGTCATTATAAAAGGAATCCATTTACCTAAAGCAGGGGTTTAGACTTTGCAGTGGAAACCAGGTGCTTAAAAGTTAGGTCTTACAGTGCTCCATATTGCAACACTAAAATCCTTTCTTTTTGCTCAGGGCTTGAGTCATATTTTTTCCTAGCAATTTCATTCATATTGTGACCAATTTTGAATCCACCGGCGTCAAACAATAGAATCTTTCTGTATAAACCATGTGTGAGATAACCAGTTATGGAATACCATTGCTGGCTGTTACCTTCTTACACATGATACCTTGGGATCCTGGGTCTCCGACACCCAAATAATTTGCTTAGTTTGCTCCAGCTCATCTGATACCTGGAGAAGTGACTACACTACTGTGCATCAGTCTCATCTTGCTACAGAGATGGAAGGGAGCTGGGATGCACATGCAGGTTAGGGAACTGGGAAGTACCTCTGGTGGTAGTAGTGTGGCTGAATTGGCATGCAATGTTTCCCTCAAATGTCTCAAGTGAACCTACAAATACTGTAAATACAGCATCTGAATGCTTTTTGGTCTTGAACATATTAGTCCATGCAACATCTTGAGGAGTGGAGAATCGTTGTTAAATGTAATTGGAACAAGAGCCTTCCTGAGCGTTTAGTGATTTGCAAGTTTAGAAGTACAGAAATATAGTATATTCTAGCTTAAGAAACTTTAAAAAGCAAGTTAGATGAAAATAGAAATGCCAGCAAAGAATAATTTGGGAAATAATAAACCCAGTCCACAGTACCTACTCCTTTTTAAGCACAACTTTCAAACAATAAAACAGGCAACTAATTAAGGACCAGAACCTCTCTGTACTGATGGATGCGTTCAAACAACATACATAAAATTCTTCTTACATATATCTAACTGTACCAAATCCCTTTTAAAAACGTTATGTTATACTCTTTGTATGGATTTGGATTCCATAAGCAAGATTCAGATTTATCCCAGTGTTACCTTCTCTTTCTGAAGCAAGTGAATTTTATGGAGTCACACAAAGGCAATTCACCTGAAGGCAGCAAGGCATGTATGGTTGCCCTGGCCTACTTCACTCATCCCTTTGTCAACTTGAGGAATGCTAATGACTTAAATAAAGACGGTTTGGCACAAATGATGAAAGATATCTTTTTCTTCACATACAGATTATTATCGGTGAATAGTGTGAGTGGTATTAAGTCCATCATCTAGCACTTCCCTCTGCCTGGTTACATGAGTCAAGCGACAGCACAGGACCTGGCCAGTCTTTAAATACAGCATCAATGCATCCTGCCCTCAGCTACACAGTTAAACAAGATCTTAATGTCGGTTACACTGATGCACCTTTGGAATTTCTTCATTGACAGCATTGTGCTCCAGGTGAACAGCAATGATTCTGTAAGGGCTGAATCTGGTCTCTCACAGATTTTTTTTTTTAAGTTATAGCTCACCTGCTTAACCATGTAATTAATTCTCTGAATACTTTATATTTGTAGTCAAGGATATACTATATCACAGTCCAAGAAAGAGGTAAGTAAGGATTCCAAAGGTCAATTATTGGCCAATACATGTTTCCAGATATAATACATACCAGGATAGCTTTATTGTCTCTCAGATGAAGAGAATTAACCTAGTAACATCTAGATGGCTGACTTGTTAAAGGAAGTCTCACTGGTCTGTCACAAAGCTACTTATGTGAAAGACTGGAATATTTTCTGCACAGAAGGTCCTGACAAAATTGATTGCTCACTTTTCCCTTCACAGAAGATGAATGTTCAGTATCTCTGGGATTTCTAAATAGTTTAACAAATCTGTGAATTTGTAGTTGCAGATATTGGTAATGTATGAATCTCAGCATTTTCCCTCTGTTTACTTCAAAAGGGGCTCTATACTTAAAGAAGGGAAGGGAATGAAAGGGTTTATTCACTCTAGGCTGCATAGACCAGCTCCTCTAACTCTGGTGAACAGGATGCATCTGTAGAAGAAAAAAACCAACTAAACAAACAAACAAAACTCAGAAAAAGAGAAAAGGAAGGAAAAAAATTGTTAAAAAAATCTTCATGGTTTTGTGCATCCTGGTCAAAAAAGAATCTTGTAAGACCATCTCTAAGTTAGTATAAATTAAAATAGCTTTTAAGTTTATCTCTAATTTGCTGGGACAGTGGGAGCTTTTAAGACTCTGCCAGTACTATGCTGCATGAAGACACAGAACAATCACAATTGTATTCTGGGCTGGTCGGAGCCAAGCTCTGTTCTAACACACATAAAGCTCAAATCCTTTACACTTCTTTTCCTGAGGTTGCACTCCCAATGAAGCTGTGTCTGGTGCCCTTTTTCCCTAGATAAATGAACTTATATTTCTTCCAAGCTGGATGTTATTTTGCTATTTTCAGCCTTATTTTCAAATCTTAAGTCTCTCTGTCTTACATCACTATCCTCACTGGTATTAAGATAAAATTCAAATAACTCCTTTGAACATGAGATCGACAGTAAAAAGAAATGCTGGATATCTTTATGGTCTCCTGTGATGTACAGGAATCATATAACATGCATGAAAAAAGGAAAAACTCAAGGAAGATATTCAGAAGATGGTATTTCCTCCTCTCCTACATAATGTGATTCTTTTCTAACCTGTGGAGATTGTGATTCAGGAATAATTTTTAAGGTAGCTTCCTGTCACAAAAGTGCTTTATTCTACTGTCTTACCAAAGCTTTCAGATGGGGAACCAGAAATAGCATCACCAAATGGGAATCTCTTAGGTGCTGTGATTAAGGGCTGACTGATTGAAGCGACAGGATCTCTGTTCAGTGTGTGTTCATGTATGGGAGGTCTAAGCACCAGCAAGTGGTGCTTAGGGCGTTTCCCTGGAGAACTTCAATCCTCTGTGTGTGTATGTGAGTATAAGTACACATAACCCACATGTGAACAAGCCAGACCAACAGCAAGAAGGATAAGAGGTCTGGGGGGCCAACCACCAAACAGACACAGGCCTGAGGCTTGCATACTGGAAAGCCCAGGGGTCTGAAGGCTGACCACTGGGGAGACATTTGGTCTGGACCAGCCCGTGTGTCGTAGTAAAAGGAGGTGTGAGTACCAGCAAAGGGAGTGAGGCAGCAAACCTTGGTGCTTGGCATGGCCAGGGGCCAGCACCTGGTGGGGGAGCCCAGGTATCTGGGGTCCACTAGCAGACTTCCCTCCTGATCAGCAGGAGAGGAGGAACGCGATGAAGCTGTCTATGTGGGTGCTGTGTGTTTCCTGTCTTGTGTTGATCAGTGTGGCCAGCCATGCATAAATGTATTTGCATATGTGTACATGTGTGCCTAATGGGATACATGTCCATCTTCACTACTGGGTGGGCCTGAGGACATGAGTAGCTCGCAACTATTGGCGTACTGGATTTGGTAATTCCTAACAAAATGCTGGCACGCTCTTCAGATGAACGTGACCTTGACCATCTCCACTAACACGGTAATCAAACTTTCCATACAAACCGGATGCTGGCAACTCCACTATGTTCTGCTTCCATTCCTACAGACTTACTAAAACAATAGACTTCGACCACATTAAAACTGGACAGATCTCTGGATTACTAAAGTATGATTATCCAGGTATTGATGTAGGTGTGGTTCTCCTCCTGCAAAACACCATTCAGTACTAACACAAACACTACTATAAATAGCCTTTGGATTTAGAGAGGAACAAAGTTGGTTTAATTTTTTATACAATACTATAGCTGCATTTTCCATTAAATCCACATTTTAAAACACACTGTTTAGACCCAAAATCAGGCAGGGTGGCAGATGCCAATGCTCTTTCCATCACAGCTAGACATGATATAATATCCTTTCTGGATTTACCTGCCCTTCCATTTGTCATTCAATGCCCCTGTTGCCATAGAAGTCAAGAGAAGTTTTGCCATCTAATTCATCTGTGACACTTGGAAACTGTCCAACAATGAACCGTCTAGAAACCTTTTTTCTTACTAGAAAGGCATCATTTGTTCTTTGTTCCTTGTCTGAGAACTGTTTCTGTTGCTCTCCTCTCAGAATGGACGGGACAGGGTTTCAGGATTTGTGAGGGAGGAAATTATGCCTTTCTTTGAATAGCTCCTTCTAAGATGTGTTCTATCTCTAGCAGGAGGAGGATCACATCTAATCTGAACTGCTTCAGTGTCATCCTACAATTAACAGTTGAAATGCTATTTTCTGTCTTCTTAAGCTTCAGTTATTTCAGTTTATTCAGTACAGTCCTCACTTTCTCACCATTTCCCAGTGGGTCTGTCCTCGAGATGAGTATAACAAGTAGAAGTGCTCCCTTAGTTCTATGTTGGGATCCGCTGTAATTAGTGAGTAGGAGGTGACCCTGTAACTTATGAACCACAACCATGTCAATGGTTTGTTCTGAAAGGAAAGATGAAAAGAGTAAGACAGATAGTAGCTGGAGTTTTGTCTTATGCAATTCAGAAGCATGGAGAGAAAACTTTCCCTGTACTGGGAAGTGAAAGAGGGTCAGAAAATGAGCTTGAGTGCTGAAGCCTATCAACATCCTTGTTGCTTAATTATTACCATGGTCCTTGCTCTCTTTTGGGCTATTCAGATGAGCTCTCACTAATTCCAGTGCCACCAAAACAATGAGGCTTATTTTCCTTTCACCTGTACTGGTATAAATGAAAACTCATTTCATCATTGTAAAAGTACAGCAAATCCAATTACATATTTGTGTCTTCTTCAGCTATCCAGATTCAGAAGGTCTTGGTTCTTCTAGGTCAGAGTTAGCTGAAATGAGACAACTAATTGAGAATTCATGAGTTTTGGTAACAAGGTCTTGATTTCTCTTGAACTGATCTCATCTTTAATTTAAGAAAGTTCTGCCTTCAATTGTTTTCTTTTTTTCTTGGCCTGTGATGAGGCAGATGTATGCATGCATTGACTTGCTCCACATTCTATGCAGTATAGATTGTTATGTAGCAGGAGGCTCTCCTGCTTTCTGGTCATAATTGCATGACAAGTAGTCCTTAGAAGAATACATTGTTCTCCTTAAAAGATTCCCTAATATTTGTAAGTTATATTCTTTGTAATCATCTATATTCATCTACATCTGGAAAGATTAAACACAGAATGTTCTTTTAAAATCCTGGTTGGAATTTTATTTGCCAAAATGTCCATCAGGAATACTTTCTACAATTCTGATGAAAAGATACCATTTTCTGTAACAAAGAGATGGCTTTGAAATATTTCTTGCACATTTTGTGGTATTTTGATGGATTTGTACATCTGAAATGTCCTAATTATGTATTTACTACAAGTTTTAAGACTGCATTTAGGATGATTAATATAAATTAGCAGTACAGAATAATAGAGCCTTGCCTCTACAAATACAGCATCATTAATAATACTTCTTTCCTGTTATCTTATTCAGCTAGCTTGTATTGATTAGAATTGCCCATAGAAGTGTGGAGTTCTTCACGTTCATTTAAGGGTGAAACCCTTTCTGATATGTAAGCAAACCTAAGCTGGTGCAGCTTACTGTACGGAGTCTGTAAGAACACATGTGATGGACACATGAATGTAGACTGCCTTCAAGCAAGCATGGGGTGGCTTAAGGTAATAAAAGTGAATTGAAGTCTTAGAGAAGGAAGATCTATATTAATGTAAAGAGGAGAATATTAGTGCTCTTCCCTACTAAATATGGTTCCTCATATTTAATATAACCAACAGGCCTGACATTCACATAACTGCCTAAGCTACGTAGGCAGCCAATGGGGAGAATAGGAACTTTTAAGGCATCATTCGTTTGACCTTTTTCAGACATTCACATTGAGTTTGAAATGGCTTTTGCCCTATGTGTCAAAAGGCTTATCTGCCAGAACACAAAGGAACACACAGGAACAGTGTTAGGCAGAGAAGCCCCAATAACCTAATCAGAGAAAATTAAGCACCCTGACCTGGCCCATGCCAGGTTTGTCACAGGGGAGCCATCAGCCTGATGGTCCAGAGATGAGACCAATCAGTGAGTTAACAGGAGATGCTCTCTCGATCACCGTACAGACTGAGGGGGTTACTGCCTACAGTCTGGGATGCATTATGGGGTGCAAGGGAAAAACATCTTGGAATTGTACAAGACTTGGTATGGGATGTTTAGGGGAAGGACAAAAAGTGGGGAAAGGGAGGGATCAAAGTGATTTGGGGAGCTACCAGAGTGGGAAAATAGAAGGAATAAGGGAATAAAAGGTGTAGGTCATGTGTAAACAGGTTATTGACTAGTACACTTGCCCAGCCACATGTACCAATTTTGTCTGATCACCACTGTGTGTCCTGTTTTCTCATTTAACTTCATTTCTAACTACTTTGCTGGGCAAGGGGGCTCTGTGTGCATGCGTATGTATGGAGGTCTGAGTGCCAGCAACTGGAGGGGGGACAACAAATCACATGTCGGGGTCTGCATGCCTGTGGTGTCAGCAATGGAGGAGGATGGGTTGTATGCATGTTGTGTGGGTGTGAGTGTCAGTCTGTGTAAGCACTAGTGAACATCAAGGTAGACTTGACTGAGAGTAGGAGAAGAGACTTTAAAGCCAGATACTGAGGCAATCATAAGTATACAGGAGAGTCAAAGGGGACTGGAGAAACCAGAGGAGGTCCTGGCTTCTGGAGACACTAGGGTATGGGTATTGGTTGAGGGAAACAAGATCAGGCCGTTGGTGCTGTTTGTGTTGTGTGGGTTCTATAGTTTCTGTCTCTGCTGATTTATGTGGCATCCCATGAATGTAAGCATATGTATTGTGTGTACGTGTGTACGCATGCCTATTGGGAATACATGCTCAACCTCGCTACTGGCTGGACCTGGTGACATGGAGCTGGAGCAGCCTCTCCTCTGTCAGGCTGCTGGGTTCGGCAGCTCCTAAAACCCTGGAAGTGCTGGTTCTGTCCACTGACCAGAGAGGGTCTAACTAGTCCCCACTAGGCCATACATGTAATAAATGTCTGCATGTGGCCAGAGAAGTCCCTTTCTGGGAACTTGCATGAGTGAACAGCAAGTTCACAGTGCTGCCTATGTATTGGAGACAGTGCCCTTTGCCACCTCTCATATAGCCTAAAGGAGCAACTGCCTGAAAAGTCTAAAAGCATCCCCCAGTGTGCAAGCACACCTCTTCTGAAATCAGCAGCCCACCTGCATGGGCAGAGAGCGGCTGGGGAGAGATCACTGCATCAGTAACCCACAGGCTGGCCACAGAGGTTGTGTAATGTGCTGTTCTCAACTCCAATAAATAGTACTTTTGAATTTAAATAAAAGTGAAGGCTTACAAAGGCTTCCAGGCTGAAGTGCCATTTCTATGTGCACAAACAATTCTCACCCGGTGAGATGTATGTGTACTTTTGTATGCAAAATGCCGTGAAAAATTAACAAGGGCAGAGTATGTGCAGTCCCTGGGATCCCTTCCAGCATGTGTACTCTATTATTTCCATAAGCCAAAACACATTACCTTTCTGATCTATGCCTTACTGATTTTGCTCTAGGCTGTTAACTCTCAAGTCCCCTGAATATCAGAAAATTCTGGTCATTCTATCACACAAATGGAACCCATTTATTTCTAAAAGCTCGGGGCTGGATGCTGAGCTACACCACAGTGAATTTGTAATCCTCCTCTGAAGTCAGAGGACTGAGTCTGGTTTAAATTAATGTAAATGGAATTAGAAACTATTGCACAGGTTCCTGTTTACAGAATGTGTTATCTCCACATCAGTTTTCTATTCATTCCTTTTTTCCAGGCGTATGATGAACCAATAATTAGAGTATAGAACGATCATGTAAAGATTACTGATTGCCAGCTGATCACCCAGAGACATTCCTATTACAGTCAGCAGGAAAAAATATTCTACTGTGTAACTCATAAACAATACCCTTGTTTGCAGGGGAAGGGAAAGCATTTTGAAATGGGAATTCTTTGGGAGTTCTTGGAGAAATGCTCTATGTTGCAAGTAAACAATTTATAACATATATTTTCCCTCTTGAATACTAAGTATCTGTCATATAATGGAAAACTTTGTGGCAAAATTAACTGGTATCCTGACCTTTTGCTTTTACTTTTTTCTCTTCAGCTTGACCTACTCACAGCCTCAGGATCACTGTATGAATACACACAATTCTTAAAATCCCTTGACATTACAGGCCTGTTCTCTAAATAATATTTTTTTGCATGAATAACTCATGGATATATAGGCCTGTATAGACCTTTGCCTTCCAAACCAAAAATTCAATTAAAAACATACATTGTAAAAAAAAAATGTCTGTGGCATTTAAAATGTTATCTAGTTACAGAATAGTTAAGGGGAAAGAATTAAGGTTTAGCTGATGAGAATTTTGGCAACACTGAGCAGAAAAAGGCAGATGACTAGAAAGGGCATATTATTATAGCACTCTATTGTATGAATTTGAAACAGTGGATATGCAGCAAGTAAGTATACTTAAAAATTGGCTCTGCCTTGGATCTTTGTATTGTTCTGTTTGATCATCTTCTGCTTTAACCAAGGCACAGCCATCTCTTTGTCTTACTCAGAAAAATGTCTCCTCCGTATTAGGCATGGGATATTCTTCAAGGCATCAGGAAATGTTACATACATGAAGAATAGCCTATGCTCAAATGCTTTATATGTTCCTGGAAATTATCAGTTAGCATACCATATTTGCTTATGTAGAAACTGTACCCTTCCATCTAGCTTAATTCCTTCCCTCCACCCTGTTCTTTGTTTTACTTTCAAACACAAAGGTCATGCCAAAAGGATATTCTTAAATTGTCAATAATTTGGGTTTTGTTGCTGGTAGAGGACGCAGCCATTTTTTGCATATATCAATATGTGGTACAAATACTATATGTGGTGCTCTGTGTTCCTTCTACTGCTTCTTCAAGGCAGCAGGAAATTAAGCCTATTTTCTGTTTTTTCTGACATTCTCTGAGTAATACTGCTTGACCGATAATTCAGGGAAGCAAAGAAACAGAAAGCAGTCCTATAATGTGAATATGCAGATAGCTAATGATGCTGCAAATCATATATTGTCCAGATATTTTGACACCTCAGAAGCCTACTACCTAACTTTTATTGGACATAAGCAGGCAATATCTGAAAGCTAATTGGTATACAAATACATGTTGTCCATATGATTTCATTAAGCTTGTCACAAGTAAATTGAGATAGAAAATTTAGGCAAATACATTTCAATTTAAACCTTATTTGCTGATGCCTATGGGAATTATGAAAGTGAAGGGCAACAAAGACATAATGAAATGCAGGAAGTAATTGGTGGCATCAAAGAAAAACCTTCTGGAACCTTCAAATTGGTTTCAGATGCATGTCCAGCTCTGCAAGTGTTTTATAGCTCATTCTCAAGAGAGAATGTCAAGCTTTTGGACTCACAGATAAATGACGTGACAGAACATAACCTCTGCTTTTGAAATATTCTGCCCCTTGATTAAAAGGAAACTCCTGAAGGTGGAGCAGAGTACAAGAAGAGAGATAAATGGGAGGCAAAGGAAGATGTCATATGAAGAAAAAGAAGAATCAAATTTCTTTATTTGAGTTTAGGATGTATCACACTCCATATTTCTGATTAGTCACTATTCAAACAGCTTACTGCCATTTTGTACTCATGGAAACATTTTTCTTTTAATAACAAAATTAAAAGTGGAAGAAAGCAAAAGAATATATATGATCACTTGGGTAGATGACCTTATTTTCCTGACTCCTCTCTTTTCTTACTCTTCTTTCTAGTTCATTAAAGTTCAAGGACTACAGGAAAAAGAAGTTGGTCAGTAATTGTGGTTCATTTATTTTCTTTCTTGAGTAAGGTGGGATTGCGAGTTAAATTACAGAGCTTTCTGTTCGCATCTGCTCTGCAATTGGAGTCTCATTGTGCCAGGAATAGCTCAGATGTATATCAACAGGATGTTTGTAGCCTGTTGTGGTTTTTCCTTATTTAATACACTGAATTAAATGTCTATCTACAACAGACCTCCCAAGATATGAGTGTTTCCTTTTCTAAATGTGCAATACATCACAGCTCTTGTGAGATATCTGCATCTCTGAAAGTGCAGGGAGACATATGAATGTGTTTGAACACACTGGACAGTAAGACACAATTAGTAGTCAGGAAAAACAAAAGGAAATTAGGAAGGTTGTTGATGAAGTCTACCTTTAGCTGTGAGGGTCTAATCTCTTAAGGCTCCTTCTGTAACCTAGGGACAATTCAGAGTAGGACCCCAACTCAAGATGTTCTGAACAGCCTCCTGGAGCAGCCCCAAGCAGTCACTAAGGGGCAAGTCAGAGAACAGCTGCCTCCTGTGGCTGATTTTCCTTGTGGGACTCAGCTCATTCATGTGTGGGCAGGTTCCCATCCCTCTGCTGCATTAAAAGGGACTATCAAAGAGCAAAAGTGCTGCATGTTATAATTTTCTCTGTCGGTAGAACTGTAATCTATTTATCACGTCTTCAAATATAACTTAATTTGTTAACTTAAAACACAGCCTTTGAACATGATTACATGTTAATTTTACTATATAAACCGTGAAGTTTGGATAATTAAATGTACTTTTAAACCTTCCTCTATGCCCTGTTTTGAATGATGACTATGATTTAATTCTAATTCCTTTTCTAGGACTAATCCCCTCATGTTCTGAATTACCAGTACCCACAAACCTTGTTTCTGATTGCATGAAGACTGAGTTGAAATTAATACACTTCTCTTTCCTTTTCCATCTGAAACATGAAATTCTCAAATTTCCTTTATTCATTTTTGAACTGTTCAGGTTTTGTTGTTTGGGGTTTTTTTGCCCTGATTATAAAAAATCAGAAAGAAAGCTGCATTCAACCAGAATACAAACTGCTGCAATGGCAATGGTGACAGTGACAAGTTATGAGTTGGCTGCATGTCTTAACTTGCCAAAGGTACACCTGTTGAACTGTGCTCCTGACAGCTGCCTTGGCCTGGAGAGGTGAGAAACCACCAACTCGGTAACAGGGCACTTCAGATTTGATTAGTTCTGCAGTGTTAGTGCTTGATTATGCCCATTTCTGGCTGTCTGAGCTAAAGAAATCACCATTTCCCTTCACCTGCACTGTCTCAGCTGTTTGTTGGTGGCCCCTGCTGTCAGCTATTGTTTCTTCAGAGCCATTCATGAAATCATTCCCATCAAAATGAGGACACTCAGCAAAGATGAATTATTTGAACTGCCCACCTCGTTCAGACAGAAATAAGTCAGAGGAGCCTCATGTGTGCAGCATACCACCAGATCTGAGTGAACAGCAGTCTCCAGGGGAAAGGTGGCGGTGAGGGCTGCTGGTAATTTCTTCAGCCAGCAAAGAGGAAACTACTTGTCTGATTCTACAGCCATGTACAAGCAAGCCCATGCAGGTACCTGAAAGAGCCCTAGGAGAAGATCACACTTAAGGAAGAAATGGTGTTTCAGTTTCTAGGTTGACTGTTTTCTACCTATCTTCAGAGGATGCCAGGCAAAGGATTGGAGCTTCACAGTGCACCCTCAGGTCTAGATCTAAAAAAAGATTTAGACCCAAATGGCTTGAAAAGGTGAGATCCATCAGCTGTGTCTGCTCACAGCAGCCTGGGCAGTAGTAAGGCATAAGGTGCATGTTTTCTTGTAAGCTGGCTAGAACATCTAGCACATCTAATAGTGCTACTATTTGGATTAAGTTGGGTTTTTTTTAAGTTTTCCTATAAAAGGATAAGCCAAATAGCTCTCTTGCCCTGTAGAAATGGAGCTATCATTTCAAAGCTTTGAGCAAGCTGGACTCACATACCCTCTTCTCATTACTGGTGTCTCCTTAATTTATGGGGTGTGACTTGGAGCATATTTAGGCTTGTGGGTCATCTCATGTCAGACATGGAAGAACATGTAGAAAATGTTATTAAAGAGACTTAATTTTCTGATTAGCCACACTCCCTGACTAATGAAAATCCAAACCAACAACCTCCCCCACGCCCTACCCCCACTAAACCCTTTTGAGTACTAGTTTGGAATTATAATATACTGAATTACTTTCATCATTTCAATTTGATGGAGTAAACCTGCGGTGTGTTTTCATGGTTATTACTACAAAGGATGAGCAAGAAATGTACATCGAAAGAAGAACGTTTCTAAGCTAAGACTTAGTGTAAAATTGTGCTTAATGCTTATCTTATACTTTAGTACAATTTTGCAAAGCAAATTAAAAGACAGAGCAAGTTAAGGACAACTGATATTGAACCAATTAGTGAAAGTTTCATGTTTTAAATCACCATGTTCATAAAAATTATTGCAGTACTGGCAATCAAACTGAAAAATGAATTGGTAGCAGTGACAGGTACATTTATTATTAGCATGATCTTGTGAAAAAAACGTGAAGAACCAGCTTCTTTTCATTCTATCCATAGCAAATGTTCTATGTAGCACAATGAGGCAATGGCCTAAAGGCCAGACCTTCTAATAATCTCTACATAGAGATTTAGCACTTGTGGGATGCTGAAATACTGCTGGGCAATCCACAGAGAGGCTGCTTAATTCTGAAGGCTTTCTTCTTTTATTTAAAGGGCTTTTTGTGTAAATATTCTCTCAGGAGCTCCTAAGTGTTGTGGGGATAAGCATTACAATGTCAGGGACCCTTGTGGATACTGCATATACCTGAGGCAAGACTTTGGATAGCTATGTTTGAATTACTGCTCGGCTTTTACCTTGCCTCTGCAGACAGCTGAAGTAATTGATTGGTCCCTGCTGGACCTGAAAGGTCCAAGGTGCCTCCTGCTCTGCTTCTGGCTATGAGCATTTGCACATGGGCATGAGCGGGCAGGCACATAACATTGACCAAAGCCCCAGTAGGATCCGGAAACACAGGCAGGTGCTGACGTGCTCCATGAGAAACCACGTGCTGTGTGTTCTCTGGGCAGGCCAAGCACACAGCAGAAATTGCAGCCTCTACTTCTAGGATTGTTGCTGGCTTTTATCAGATACAAAATGCAAAAACAGCCCTGGGAGCAAAGAAACTGAACTGGCATTTACATGTCCTAAGTGAGTGCCATAACAAGCTGGTTACAGAGTCACAGCTGACCTCTCCTGTCCCTTTCTGGTTCATAAACACCGTGGTTTTGGCTATACAATCAGCCATAACAGGAGGACCAAGGCTATCTCCACAGAGCTTGCCTTCAGCTGGAGATTACACTAATCTAAGAAGAGAAGTAGGGTCAGATTGTAAACTTGCATCTAGATCTTGCACTTGCTAGGAAAGTGTACTAACCAGAACACTGTGATGCCAAGGGTAAAAACCATCAGCCCAGGCATATTGTCTTCTCTGCTTGCATTTTGAAAAGAAACGAGTGATACACAAAAGAATTGTCATTCCAGGGTGGAGCTACATAAACTTCTACAACCAATTAATAAAATGAATCAGTAAATATGCACTGCGGAACTGATACTGCTATAAATTTTACAGTTTTGTTAATTTTTTTTTTTTTAGGGGAGGAGGTTTAAGTAGTTTTTATGATTCATGTGAAGATCCATGATTATGATAAGACAAGAAACAATGTAATTTGTTTCTGTATCACATAAGTCAGAATGTCCATATCCTTTATCTACTGTATCCACTTTGGAGGTCAAGGTTATACTCCCAACCTTTGACTTTCAAACTTAATTATCTACAAGGACTGGTGCAGTCACATGATGGGGCAGGGGAGTTTTGTAGCTGACACACAGTAAGAGGCAGATCGGTCATCCTAAATGATCTAATTATTTATTTTTACCAAAAAAAGTTATGAAAATAAGTCTCCAGTTGTCACAGCTCTGAAAAAACTCACCCGTGACATTCAAACCAGACATGACTATACAAGCTCATTGAAAGCAAGAATAATAATTCTGTGAGATTTGAACTTCCCCATTCATCTCAGCAAGGTTTTACTCAACTGCCTCTTGATCATTTAAATTTTGGTGTGAACAACTATTTCATTCCTCAAGCTAATAAACAAACAATAAAAAGCAGAGGGCAGTAGATACTGGGGGGGAAGACACTATTCCTTACAGCCAAGACCAAGAGTTCACGGGAATGATACTTATCATAAATGAGAGAATTCAGATTTAAACACAGTAGGTCCAAAGAGTATATACACCCATAACTTAAACAGCTACCCAACATATACCATGAGCTATACCCAACCTGATTCCCCTTCTCCTCCCAAAGGAATTTGATTTCCATGTTTCTAAGTTGAAACACCCACTTGCACAAAGACTGCATTAAGTTCAAAATCTGAAGAAGTATGCTGGTCTGCAACATCATTGCCTTAGTAATTTCACATCACTCATTCAACCACCAATGGTCGCATTTTCCTGGACTTGCTGCATGCTCTGATCTTACATAGCAGAAAGTTCAGGATTGATCCTTGACTCTGCCATGGCCTTCCAGTGCCAGACTGGACAAACCACTTATTTTCTCTGTGATTCAATTCCCTTTATGAAAAATTCCCCTTATGAAAAATGAAGATAATATTATTTCCATTATTTGCAAGCCATGTTGAGGCTAAATGAAAGAATGGTAGCACATACAGTAATAAAATATGAAGGAAATTGCTTAGTTTAAGGATACTGGGACTAATACCACTTTTTGATTAAGGGAGAACTTACAGCAAAAATACATAATGCAATTTTACCTCTAAGATTTTATTAATTTCTTGCTTCAAACAAGACTTAATGGATTTCTGTGAGATAAAATATCACTAATCCCAATTAAATCTTCGCAATTGCTACTGATTCTAGGCAAGCACGGTAAAACCTTAGTTGTATAAAATACATTTTTCTCAAAAGCCATTATTTTGTGAGAAACGTCTCAAAACTGTGTTTTGTTTCTAGCAGAAAAATACATTACTAAAATCTCATTTTGAGTGAACTGCATGCTTAGCATATTAGAAGAGCAGTAATGCTGGTGTGTGAAGCGCTTTGTGACAAAGAAAGCCTCCAGTACATCTCAATTCTAACCAGTCTGCCAGTTTTCAATCTCTGTTTAAATTTGGGTGGTTTTATAACAAATACACATTACACAAGCATATATAATGAATGCCTAAATGTACATTTAGCCCAGAGATGTAGTGGTCATGGTTTTTTTGTTAGGTCATTCTAAAAATTGATTCAAGTGACTATTAGCCAGTCACCATCTATGAATTAGGTAAGCTCAAGAGACAGATTGTCCAGAATGATCAGGTTAGTGCACTAACAGGCACACAGAAATGGAATACCAGATCATATCAGCTTTTCTTCTCATATTTTGTCTCTAGCAGTGATCAGGAATTTTATACTAAAATTTAGGAAACAATTAATACCATAGTCTCCTCCCCAAAAAGTTTGTCAGATCTCCACTAGTTAACATTAGCTGGATCTCTTGTCCTCTCTCAAATATAGAGTATGCATTTTTATATCTATATATGTAGCAAGAGTGCTTTGTTTTGACTGTCATTACTCTTCTAGTTTACATTCACCTCTAATTTTTGTTTTCAGTTTTACTAAATATCAAACATGGTGATATTACGGAAGTATGGAAATATGTTAACTATACAACACATTATTTATTTTTATCTCATGGAAACTCAGTTTCTTTTTGCATTAAATTCAGGTAAATCTTACTGCTCTGCTTAGCTTCTTTATCAGGCTTAATTTCTACCAAGTTATGTCTCATCACTTTTCCAGGCTAGACAGCCTATTTACTGTGTGGTTCTTGATAGTACTTCAACATCCAGAATCCAGCTCACACCTTATAATCTGGTTCTATTTATCAAGAGCATTTGTTATGTACTTCTTTAGACACAATTGTGTCATAGCAGGTAGTGTTGTCTTAGTCTTCTACAGCTTTTAGTATAGATACCTCATTTGTAATTAAAAAAAAGTAAATTATACTATCAGATCACAGAATTTGCTGAAGATTCAGGCAAATATTCAGATAAAATGAGTAGTATTTGCTCTGCAGATTGGCAATAGGTTGGCTAAATTTAGAATAACCTGGGGCCCTGGGCTGAGACAAGTGAGAGCAAACATTCGTCCTGTATCCAGGGCTAAAAAATTAAGTCCAAAGAAACTTCCTACTACCTAACTCTCTCCTCCAAGACTTCACTCAGCCCAAAGCCTCGGGAGAAAAGCTTTGCTGAATGCTTATAGTTGTGTTGTTTTCTTTCTTTGTTTTTTTCTTATGGTAATTTTCAGCAACTGAATTTAGTCACACTCCCTCCTGTCTGACTTCTTTTACAATCCCAGCGTGTGAGCACCTGTGTTGGGTATTTTGTTCAAGGAAAGCATTAACTGTTTTGCTTCTGGCTATCATGTGGACTGGGAGGATGGACATCCTCGTGAGTTCACCCAGCGGGGCAGCTTGGGGCATGCAGGAGCGAGGGTGCTTCCCCTGCACACAGGTGTGCACACCAAAGCACGGCACTGCTGTCAGACACCTTTGTTTAACCCTCTCCTAATTTGGGAAGTACCATAATTCCTCCGGTGCATTTGTTTTCGGTTTGTAGCTCCACCAACAGCAGTGCTGTTGTCTACCTGTATTGCCTGAGGGGTGAATCAGGTGAAGAGGGTCTGAGTCTCCCCTGCCTGCACCGACAAGACTGAGTGTCTTTGGAAGCCATCCCTGCAGACCAGACCTGCGTTGCTCAGCATCTCTTACACAGCACTTCAGTTTCCATTCAGATTGCTGACACACCAATTTGGATGCTTAAAACATGTCACCTTGCTCTCATTATAGTCAAGAGAAATTTAGGGCTCTACTCAGTTGCCTAAACATGGACATTTAGCGCCATTTGAGATGTCCCTCTAGCTGCCACTCTGCAGGTGTGGGGAAGTCCTCTGTAAGTTCACGTTTAATTTTTTGAGAGCTAACCAGGAAAGAATAGGAAATGGGATTCAGTCCTTTTTCCCACCCCATGGGCTTCAGTTTCCCCTTTCCCAGCTCCCTGGGAGCAGCCTGCCCCAGCCTGCTGGCTGCTGCATGTGCTGAGAGCAAATCCTGCTCCCACCCAGGTTGTGTCTGGGCCTCTGGCAGTGAAGCAGTCAAGACAAGGTGTCTGCATTTGCACCGCAGACCTGCCAGCTCTCCCACTCGCAAGAATGGCTCCAGTAGTAAATAACCTTTTGCTAAGAGACAGGCAACAAAATCGCTGAAGCAGAGACTGGAACACAGTATACCCCGTCTTAATGGGACGATTTACCTGCTTAGGTTCAGTGTTGTTCTCTGTCTCTTGCTTTCTTGCCCACTGTCCTCTATATGTCATGTCGTGTCCTTTTCTCACACTGCTCCCACGGCTCTGTATTTGTTTTTCACACGCATACCCCATCTATATACTTCTTTTTGACAGTATAATCATGCTTGGCACCCCTCAGAGGATTTAGTTCTCTACATGCTCCAACTAGCCTAGTTTGAATTTTGTGTACAATCATCTGAGGAGAGCAGAAACAATTTCCTTCCCTTTGGCTCAGTATTGACATTTACATTATTATTTTTATATTTTATCAGTGCATAGTGTCCTTAGTATCAGGGCTCCATTGTATAAAACATGGCACAAATATAATCAGAAAGCATATAGGTCTCTATACTAAGTTATTTAGGGATAAACTATGTAAAAAAGGGAGTTCTACTGCTTTCACTTTACAGATGGAGAGTGAAGAAAAGAATGGAAATATTCAGACACCTACAAATAGTCAGCTTGTGGGACTATCAAAAGTGACTCACAAGAAATTTGGGAATATCTGTTTTCTGAATATGACCTACTTCTCTGCTGAAGGAGTGATCTCATCATACCTCTTGTATATCTCTTGCTCCGCTTCCTTTGAGGTCAAGAAGTTGTTTGCTTTCCCTCTAGCCTGTGCCTGCAGAAACTGTCTATACTGCTAGCACAACTAGCTGTAAATATTAATGAATATATAAATACATCCTCTGGAATGCTAACATTACTCTAATTCAGAGGACTTCTATTTTTCTGTGTCAACATGGAACAAGTAGATACCATTTGCAGGGACTGTCAGCACAAGAAAGCAACAGCGTGACTGTAATAGTATTACAGCTCCTCCGTCCAAAACTCTAAGTTTTGTCAGAAATCCAAATGATAGAGTTGCCACTCTTTTTGGAGCTAAACCCAGAGCACATAATTTTCCTTAACTTGCTCACCAGAAGACCAAACCTAAATATGACCTCAACCTTTGCAAAGGGTAGCTATGAGCCAGCTAGCCTAAAATTGTTACCTAGAAAGTTACTGGAACAAATTCCTAAACCTCTCAGATTGTAAGCACTTGAAGGATAATACAGTAATAAAAACACGTCAATATGGATTCATCAAGAGCAGTCACATCACTCTAGTTCCCTCTTTCAGTGGGGTAACAAGGCCTAGTGGATAGGACAGAAATAGTAGATATGGTACGTCTTGACTTCAGTAAAGCTTGTGGCACAGTCCCTGCAACATTTTCATATGCAAATTTGGAAAATATTGTTGAAGAAGGTTTTATCAAGAATTTGCATGCAAAATGGAAGGCCCTGACAAACTGGTAGGCCCTGCAAAAAGTCTCTCCCCATTAATATTCAATATAAACCTTGAATATTGTGATGATGAAATAGGGAGGTAGTCCCATAAAATTTGCACATGACAGAAATTTTAGAAGTACAACATGCACTTCAATGGTCAGAAGCAGAATTAAGAATGAACTCAATAAATTAGAGGACTAGTGTGAAATCAATATAATGAAATTCAATAAGGCCAAGTGAAAAGTTCTCCAGGAAGGAAACAAAAATTAAATTCATAAATGCAAAACAAGAAAAAAACAGAGTAACTGGTTAGCTGGCAACACTGCAAGAAAGGCTCAGGGGGTTCACATGAAATGAGTCAGTGTTTGAGGTGCTGTCACATAAGAGACAAGTCTCATTCTGAAATCTTATTACATACAAGACTTATTGCTAGTTAAATATTAACATACAAGTAATTATTAATATCCTACATAGTTATTACACTCCTTGGAACAAATGGTAGAGACTCAATGACAACATTATGTCCCATTTTGAAAACCATCATTAAAAAAGGTTATGGATAAACCGGAGGGAAATGCCAAGGGATGAACAAAAGTGATAAGTAAAAAATCTACTAAAGTGATAAGTAAAAAACTAAAAAAAGTACAGGAAAAACTGAAGAAAATGTTCAGTCCAGAAAAGAGAAGACTGAGACAGGACACTACAATCATGTTAAGAGATCTGAGACTCTTAGAACAGTAATCAACTGTTCTCAATGGCGGTGATCAAAAAGACAAGAGGAAATTGGCCTAATTTATAACAAGAGACATTTAAATTAGGTATTACAAAAAATTCTTAGCTGTCAAGCTATTTGAACACTGGATTTAGTTATCTCTGAAGGTTATGGAATTCCTGGCACCGGAGATTTTGAAGAACAGATCCAGTTAGAGAAGTATCTGTCAGGAGTAGCCCAGAAACTGTGCTTGATCATATTTTGGAGTTAGGGAATGAAGTCAGTGACCTTCTGAGGTCTCCGAACTTTTTGTTTCAATTGAGTCCATGATTTCTTTCAGGGCTTAAAGAAACCTACAAGTGCTACCAGAAATGTAGCTGTCATTTCATCAGTCAACCAAAAATTTAAAAAATATGAGATACAGCCAGGAGAAATGTGCAGCACCTACTTGCCAGTATCTATGATCTGTTTCACTAATGTTTTTGGCTGTTTTTCACTAATGTGGCTGTTTTTTATTTTGGATCACTTTGCAGCATTTTCCAACTGCACATCCCTATTCCAAGTCCTTGTTGCATAGTCACCTGCATCTTTTAAGGACCACTGGTTCATTGATTTAAGCCTACTCCCATCTGTTCATGTTTAACTGGTCACTGCCTTGAATCGTTTGCCCAGTCACAGTAGTACAATTTATTAAGATATATTTTAAAACGGATATAGGAGCCATAACATATATTTTTAAATCCAATACCCTAGCTTAAACATTTATCACTCATTCTCTCTCTAGTGAAACGTGAACTTAATACATTTGAACTCATGTTGAACTTCTGAACTCTCAGTTTTCAGGTGAGCTTGTACTTAGCTGACTACTGAGGACTGAACAATACTTTCTCATTCACCCCTGCCATTTTTTGTGTAGGTCAAAACCATGTTTCTGGATATTTTGAATAATAATGATGGTGAGAATATTTCCTGAAGCTACTCGCTTAAGTAGTGGCCCAACTATGGCAGAAATGAAAACAGCTATTCAAAGTCTCTAATTTGGAAAAAATAAAAGAAAAATCTTGAAGAGGACACAATGGCAGAGGATCAGTGATGGGAGAACACTGACTGGTCTCATTTGTAGAAGAAGCATTTGTTAAGTTGACGCAGAGTGAGCACTGAAGATATGTCCTTTGGGAATGGAGCGTTAAAGAGAACTCAACTTTGAATAACTAGAAAAATCAGGGTACAGTCTGTTGATATGAATAAATGCTTTGCTGATTATGGAAATTTTAACAAATATACTGTATCATAGATACAAGGTAATAATAATTTATGTTTAACAGATCATTTGAGGGGGTTAGGATTCATAGGCTATTGAAATCTTCCTTCACAATTCCTTAAAAATACATTATTTTAGAGAAATCTACTGCACCCCTAAAGTCTTATCTCAGAACCCCTTAGATGATCACTGAGATCAATGAATGTATGAAATTTTACTGATATATCAGGAGGGTTATCCCCTAAGCAGTGTTACTCAACATTTTTATCCCATGCTTCACTTCAGTCAACAAGTAACATTCCCAATGCACTACAGGGCACTGCACTTCATCCCAGGATGAAGCTCCTACAAAATGTGGTTCTGTTCCTCTTATTTGCGATATAACTACAGGGATGAGATATGCAGCCTCAGGGAAAATAGGGCTGTTATTGCATACCTGCATTTTGCAGAGGTATCTTTCTGCTACACCTTTTTGTATCTTCTCCGCAAGACATCATTTGTATTGTCTTACATCTTGCAGTTAATGACCTGTTTGTTAAAAGTTTCAGAATTCCTGCTTTAAAGAGGATTTATCTTCTTCTGGCTTGGCTAGCAGAAGCTGGGCCAGCTCTGGGTAGCTAGGCATCATATCAGATGGGGGGGCACAAATCTATGATGATGTGCAATGCAGTGTGTGATTTATATTTTCCTGCATGTATTCACAGTTGCTTAAATCCTAGTTTATACAAACTAAGAAAAATATAAAGGAATCATTGAGTAAGAATGTTGGCGAGATGATTTTGCTGTTGTGCAAGTACAACAGCACAATCTAGACAGCTCCTTTGTATTTTAAGGAATCAAATCAAAACAGAAAGCAGTCATTCATTTTTAACAAGCAAGAAATCATTGCCTACTTCAACACAGAATTTAAGCACAGGCTTAACTTCCATTGAAAATTAGATTATTTTCATTGGGAAAAGGGGAGAGAAATCCACTTACCTACAGACCCAATATAGGAATTCCATAAATATCCAACAGAAGACTGTTTCTCATCACATGTGTTTATGTATAGACAAATGCCTTTAATTTTAGCCAAGCAAGTTTCAAAATTTGGTATGATTGAATGTGAAACTGAATATGAATGTGAATATCTTAATACTATAAAAAGATTGTAATCACTGCAATAAAAATATAAAACAATGTCTATTAAGTTTTATCACTAACTGAGGGCTAAGATCTTTTGAACTTGTCTCTAAACTTCTGAGTGAAATAGCTGTAATTCAACATTTGGCTGCTTTACAAACACTGCAAAAGTGGACAAACCTTCCAAACCTCTTCCCCAATGTCACCAAGAGAAAAAATATTTAAAACACCACCAAAGAAAATAACAGGAAGTTAGGTACGTCAGGCTTTTCTGGATGAATAGTGGGACTGGTTATTCAAGGTAGGGTAGCAAACTGAGGTAAGCAACACTGAAGACAGCAAGAAATGTTGAGAGTGAACTAGAAGTCTTGTTCTGCTTAAATATCAGTGTCTGCTCAATTTCACTGACAATAAGATACTCATTATTCCAGTCGTGTTTGCTGGATAATGATTGGAAAGAAATTACGTCAGGGATAATAGTAATTGATAACCTCCAGATTCCAACTGTGACTGCAGTTAAAAAAAAATGCTTCAAAATCTTGTATATCTGAAGAGAAAACTGAGTCCTTTGCTGTTGCTTATTGCCTATCTATAGCCTTCTTGCTGCACCCTCTTCCTTTGGGGTTTCAAGACATCAGGTTTTAGTAAAAACAGAACAAAAAAACCACAAAAAAACTTTACAACTCTAGAAAAAAAAAGATATTGTGGAGGTAATTCTGAGAGCTACAAACCATCACCCTGTTTACACATTACATGTCTTTCCATCTACCCATATCTGTCTGTGATATCTACTCAAATACATGCTCTCCCTAGCAAAGGCTGCTCACCTCCTTGCGTGCTCACTGCTGTTTGTGTAGTGTCTTGACAACAAGATATCATCTGATATCATCTGGAGGTACTAAGTGTAGAAAGGATACCCACTGCAGCTAAAATAACCATTTAAATCAAGATTTGGGGGAATTTATCTTGAGATTTGAGGTTACCCTTGCATAGATACATAGCTATAGATCTTACCAGGTGTCATGGTTTAACCAGGGCAAACACTCTGAAAGGGAAACAGATAAAGGAACTTGGTTTTCTGAGACCCTAAGAACTGTTAAATCGTCTCCTTACTTTCCTGACATGCTTTTTATGTGCAGAGAAGAAGTGAGACTATAGGCTGCTCTGAAGGTGAGAGTAGCTACAAGCAGTTACCTACAGGTTAAAAACAAAACCCTCAGCTACTGCTCCAGGAAAAACTGTGGTGGCAGTGGCCCTGGTGAGAGTGGACATCCTTGTCCCTGACAGAGCCCCCAAGGATACTCTGGTGACTGCAGCACTGTATGAAAGGGACCACATCATCATGTCCTGCTTCATCTTTTCCCAAAAAAATGGACTCCAGGAATGTTTTTTAGGGAGCATGATCCTGTCTGGGCATACCTGCTGTGATCTGAGAGCCCTAGTCACTCTGGCTCCCCAGGATGTGGGATGACACAAGACCAGCTGGTTTCTGGATCCTGGTTGGGGCCCATCATCTCTGCTGAGAGGAAGCTGTGGCCATGTGTACCTGGCATCCAGCAAGCGAGCTGTGGAACCACTGCACTGCCCAGGCATCAGGTCCTGGGTCTTCATCATGGATTTCAGTGCATCAAATGGAAAGCTATAGCATTTTTGCATCCAGGGCAATATCCTGTCTGGCACCTGGCTGCTGAGCTTCTGCCTTCAGCTGGTATCCTTAAATATTCCTAATTCAGGTTAGTTGGCCTTTGTTCATGGTGCTAAACAACAGAACGCAAAACTGGGATTCTTGGTTTGGCAACTGAAAACAAAAAAAACCTCACTCGCATACAATGGATGAAGAACAAAGGCCTGACTTCAAAAAGCATTAATAATAGCAAATGCCCAATGTGATTGACATGCAAATTGCGCAGAAATCAGGCACAGAGAACTTTCCTTGGTATTCAGTAGACATTTGATAAAATAAATCACAGCATACCAGATTTCCTTATTCTGTTTAACTGACGTCATCACCTCAGCTAACTGGATTTTCTCTACTTTCCAAGTCTGACTGTGGAAAAAAAATGTGTGAAAATTGATTAGGTTAGAAAAACTTGCATGAAATAAATAATTGAGAGAAATAAACTGAGTAAGAAAGGTAACAGCTTAGACACTTCTCTGTTGGGTAGAAAAATGAGAAATATTGGGTATCATTTCATAAAAGGAATTATCCTTACAAACAAATAAAGTGATTATTTTCTGAAAAGCGAATGACACAACAGACACATTGCAAACTGGTATAAGAAACCGTGAAATCCATAACTAAAGCAGATGCTGTTTTAGGAAAATCAGAGATTCTTTTAAAATGTAATTAATAGTTGGCACTAAGTACTTGCTCCTTTGTAATTTTAAATAATTTATTAAGATACATTTAATAATTTATTAATGATAATTAGTGATGATGTTTATTTCTCCCCAAACTTAATGTATTTTTTTTCTTCATGAAGTGGAAAGACCAATTCACTCTTTTAGGATTTTATCTAAGTTAAAATATTATCTCATTAAAATAAAAGAATGTGATTGACTAAATGGGAACTAATGCAGATATATAGGAGCAGAGGCCCAGATATACAAAGCTGGTGAGGAATCAAGCTGCTATTGAAATCAGATTAAGTGAAGGCTGCATATAAAATTGGAACCCTATAGGTCACTTTGGGGAGGTTAACAAAAAGTCTAAGTTATGCTAACAACCCAGCTGAAGAGCTAAAAAAATCAAGCAGTCAAATTTTAAAAAGACGTAAAAACAGACAATAGCTCACTCAAGTCCTGTCAGCTCCAACTCATTTAATTGGAAAACCTCCCAGACACTAACAGAAATTGTATCCACTCCTAACATAGGTGCTATGGCAAAATGACATTTGGGAGCTGCCAAACAAGAAAATTGCTATTCCTGCCATTGAAAAATACATGAGACCTTGTGTATAGAAAGGCTCTTGTTAACTAGTGGGAAACCAGCACCACTGCTTAACTAATCAGTTACTATTAGCAATCTCGTTTTGCAAAGAAAATAATTATGAAGAAATATAACCTTCAATATAAATTGCATTAAGAAAGTAAGCTCCCTGTTTTACCAGTATGTGTATAAAAAGACTGGTGTCTTCTAACAAAATTCTGACTCAAAGTCTGCACTTTTTTATCAGTTAGACAGTAAGAATACATGGCATGTCTTTACTTGTTTTCCTAAACTTTTTTCAGATAAATTTACTTTTTTATTACTGGTGTGGAATGGATGCATCTCTTTCAAAAGTTTTATTTAGAAAGGTAAAACATTCATTTTATTCACTCTTTTATGGAATACCCTCAAGAGGGTATTCTGATCACCAGTTGTAGGTACATACTGCAGGTGTAATATTTACCTATTTGCATAGGAATCCAAGATCTAGCAGCCATGCAGAGCAGGCAGTTTCAATCAGAGTGACTGTAACTGTTCCTAGGGCAGGCAGATATAGAAGGTTGCCTGTTAGAAACCTCAGTGTCCATCTTGTAGGAAAAGCAAGAAGAGGTGGATTAACATCTGCTAAAGGCAATGGGAGTTCTGTCTTCACCTTTGTGAGAGCAGCAGAGAGGCCAGAGTGTTCTCTATAAGAAGACTTCTGCTTTGAAACCAATAAAAATTCCCATTAAGGACTTGCTCTAGTGAATTCGTAATTACTGGCAAGAATTTGTTAATACCGTGATGATAAGCCATGTCATATGGACAGTATAATTTACTAATGAAATATCACCTCTTTGCAACTTTATTACCCTCTTTTAATAATTAATCATTGGAATAGGTTACAAAGTGGTAGACTTTAATATTAATGTAATATTTAGATGCTTATCATCACACTTAAACACTGTGATAAGGTTATAGCACAACTGCCTAATATTAATTTCTGCAAAATACGAGTTATCTCCTCATTGCACTTTAGCCATGATTTGCTTTATGCCTTCGATTATGTAGTAGTTATAGTTACTGTCATATCATGCCAAATTTATCAAGCTGGGGAAATTTTCTGACCAATCACGTGTAAAAATATCTCACTTCTTCACAGTTTGGTGTGCAAATGCTAGGTTATTTTTTTCAAACTAAAAAAACCCCCACAAACATAATGAGGACTTCATTTGGCTAATGAAAAGAGCACAGCTGTGATAGCTCTGATGGACTTTGTTCGAAAGAATGGTAAAGTTTAGTGGGGAACAGGCACATTGCAAAAACCCTTGTAGAGCTTTTCTGAGGACCATCTCAGTGAGAACAGTCCAGGATGGACTTTTCCACCTGTCCCCAATTCTCTAAGTCCCACAGGCTCCTTCACTGCAGACCCTTGGACTCAAATGAACCACTTGACAAATTCCTCCTCCTTCTCATCCCCAACTAACCCACGTCATGCACACCCTGGGTGCATAAACACGGGAGTCTAGTGGTATTTGTAGACCCCTTAAATCTCTCAACCCTAAATGATCTGGACCCCTAAGGGCACAGATTTCCCTCTTGCTGTGCGTCAAATGCACCATTTCTCTGGGTGTCTTGGACACTCCAGAGCATCTCAAGCAGCACTAGATATGTATGTGTAGGCAACTGAGTCATGCCCATGGCCCAGCAAGAAGCCTTTCAGAAGATGCTGTCTCACTCTGGTCATCGTGCACCAAACCCCTCTGGAAGGAGGATGGGAAAGGACATGAGGCCATGCACAGTTTAGGTATCTACATACCAGACCTGACTGATGGGCAACCTGCTCTCCAAGAGAAAAATCCAAAAAGAAATCAGTCATCCTTGCAGTTTTGACAGCCTGTAGGCCTTGGCCAGTGGATGTCTGCAGCACCAGCTTGGGGTCTCAGGCCTGGGGCTTTTCTGATGCCAGATTTGGATAGAGTCCAGCACAGTAATGGGCAAGTCTTCTCAAAATTTGTGTGGGAAATGGTAATCTCAGACACCCCCAGATGCTGAGCAAAGCTGGTGATAGGCAAGGTGGATACAGGACTGGCTGATAATCAAATACTTCTTGTGGCCTTGTCACTGGGCCCTCAACAGAAACATTAACTCTTTTTCCAGCAAAGCAGCCCAAGAAGTGATGAATACACTGGTTTCAAGGCAGATCTGGGTTGCCTGCATACCCCAGTGTTGATATTTAGCCAGCAGGATCAGAAGAGGAGCTCACTACAGGTGAAGGCCAAATCGCTGGGGTAAGTGCTGCAACCACACATCCACCAGTAGAGCCCTGTGTGGGCACGTGCCACAGCTCTGGGTGATGGGTGTCCTTAAAGCTGGAGAAACACTGACGTGTGCCACGGCTCCCAAATGGCCTCTATCAGTGGAAATCAACCTCTGTGCATGCATGGAGCAACCAATGCATTACCACACCCTACCCTTAGAAAGGGCAGGAGAAAGTCTGCAGAATCCACCACAACACAGAAACAGGAAATTCGTCCTGGAAATTCCAGTTTCCAGACTGGAATTACTCCCAGAAACCCCAGCGCAGACACAGCCTGCTTGTACTGAGATGTGAGAGCTGGGTCAGGGTGCCAGTGCTGTCTAAAAAAGCAGAAAGCCCTGCAGCACTGCTGTGTGGGGTATGGTTCAGACATTCCTGCTGATGCCAGCATACACCCATCATTGGATCATGAACATTGCCAGAAGAGTTTCTTGGAAGATGTTCCCAGGGCTGGGTGCTGCCTGAGTTTTCCTATTGTGTCAACTGCTGCACTCTCATGGCTCCCAATTCCCTCAGGAATACTCTTCAGGGGAGTCACAAGACAATCGTGAGCAAATTAGGCCTTCTGAGTGTTGCACCAGGCACTTTATAGTGTGATTGCAACTTCTTTGTCCTACTTATTGTATTTGCTTATAAAAATTGCTAGAAATGTTGGAGATATATAACCAGGCTTTGCACCACCAAACTGAGCCTTTCAGAGATTTGTGAGACTCTCTTAGGTAAAAGGCAGGACTATTATTGCCACTCAGATGGTTTAGCCCACATGTTTGCTGCAAAATAAGAGACTTACAATCTCATGTAGAAGTCCGGTACAAGCTCTGTAAACATACAGAAAAAGTACCAGGTACATTGGGCAAGGTATATAGAGAAAACAGTCTTATTTGATAGCATGGTGGCTGAAGCAGTTCTACAAGATGGAAAAAAAGGATCCTTGAGTCTCAAGCAGTCTTTCTGTATTTTATTTTCATGACTTTTAATGTCAAATGCAGATACATCCTTGGTAGCAAAGACAAGAATCAAGCCTCAGCCCAGTGGCCCAACCAGTACGTTAGACAGCCCAGGTTTTGCATCACATTCCTACCCAGTGAAATTGTATTTTGAATCACATTGCTGAAGTGATAAAACATGCATATCTGGGTGCTTCAATGTGAAAATGGAGTTGAGTTTACTTCCTAGATGAGACGTCTACAAACCAGGCTATTACATAAAATTTGAGGAAGGAGGAAAAGCAATGCCTCTCACGCCAGTTTTAAAAGAAAATGGTATGGAAGCTGGTAGGGGATTTAATCTTCACAGAGTAGTAGGCAGCCTTTGAAAACCTGTCACAAGCTGCAGGAGAACTGGTGATGTCAGAAATTTCTGCGGTAGTCACAGTAGAGAGATGAGGACAAGGAATCTGTGGGGAATGGATGACTAGAAGGCAAAGTGGGGAAAAGAGGCTGACAAAAATAAAGATAGGGAAGGGTCACGGTGTTATGGATAAGTAGACTGAAGGAAAGAAACTAGAGGACTGAAAATAGCCATGCAGGAAAGCTGCTTTTAGGGTGTGAAGCCCAGGCAAATAGACTTAGATCAGATGAACACAGAGATTGAGACTGGGGCGGGGTATGCACAATGCAGGACTGAGATGTATCTCAACAGAAATGATCACATAGGTATGAGAAAGGCAGACACGGTTATGCACACTCCTCTCCAGAGCTGGGAGTTGAGCCCAAGGCTCCTGGCGTTGGCCACTCATCCAGTGCTAGCTGGACACTCAGTGGGAAACTATGCCATCCTATATTCTGCTTATCCCCATAAAAATGATCCCCTGCTACTGCTATCAGCTGCTCCCTGAGCTTGAGTAGTGAAGCTCTCTGCAATGATTCCTGAAGTTTTACCCTGCAGGATGCTTGTTCTCTGAAAAACATGATTCTGGGCTTCGGAAGTAAAACACTCATGCTGGTGTTGCTTGTGTGTTGGATACTCAACAACGGAATTTTAATTTTCTTTTTTTCTTTTGGTGTGTAATAAATATTATATGGATGTAATTACTGTCTATGGAGTTAATAATTGCCTTGCATACCCAAGCAAGTCAATTTCCTCAAGAAAAGGTCAGGAAACGGGCTGTAGTGTTACTTCTGCCTTCTGACTTTGAACAGAAAACGCTGTAAGATTTCTGTAGATCTCATTAAGCTTCCAAATTCAAATCTACATTTTTAAAAACATGGATTTTCACAGGCAAAGCTATGAACTTTCTAATTAACCTGCACAGACATACACACAGAGAAGTGGATGGCAATGTTTACCAAAATCAGTGTGATTACAGTCCAATTTGTATTTCTATTATAAAACTGTTTCCTTAATCCAGCCACAAATAAACCTCTGCTGACCAATTTTATCATCTAAATTCCACACAAGGAAAAACCTTTTTTTTTCTAACAATAAATAAGAACAGTTTTAAGAGGGCTCCAACATGTCAAGTGGCAAGCGAAGACAATCCTTATTTACTTGTACTGGGTGCTTTCATTCTGGCAATAAGTAATAATAATGGGAAAAAAAAGATAAAGTCATATTTTAATAACTTTACCGGGTGAAAGCTGTGTGGAGAGAGCTCTCTGGGACTTGAGGATACTCAGTATTTCATAGGACTACCAGACTTCACAAGTAACATCATTCTTATTTTGACATGGGGAAACTGCTTTGTTTCCACATGGGGATACTGCTTTGCTTACTTTGCTTAACAAGTAGGATATATCACTCTTATTTTGGGAATACTGCTTTATTTGTACCTCCTGCCCAACTCCTGCTTTGCTATGGCTTGCACTTCCCAAGCTCTCAGTGCTCAGAGCTGTCAGGCTCCTCCATCTACTTTTAAGTGCTGCAGGGAGCCACCTGGCCAGGAGCAAAATGCCAAGGAGAAGGGAAGAGAAAGGGGCAGCCTAGGTGAGGAAAATGGTGGAGCCAGTTGATTGATAGGGGTCCTCTGCTCACAGTCCTCAACCAAACCCCCTTAACTTTGGTCACACATAAAATAATCTGCTTAGACAGCTCAAGCCCTGGCGGCCAAACCACATGTGACACTTCTCTGATGGTCATTGTGATGATACTGCTCTGTTCCTCCTCTGTTCTGTTCCTCCTCTGCTGACTGTAACTCCACCTCCATACAAAAGCTCAGCTAAGCGTGGAGGGTACCAACAGGGCTTGGTAGGCAGGCAAAACTAGTAAGAACAAGTGGATATAGCCAGAGCATGAAGTTGTGGGATGACATCCTGCCCCTCTTCCTCAAACCCCAGGGGTGTCACTAGAGAGGACCAGGACGTGACCAGCCCAGCTGCAGCAGACTGGCCCCAGCTGTAGGACTGCTATCAGCACAAACTTGGGCTCGTTGCTATACACTGTTTGACATACAAAGCTCTGTCCCTCCTGCCATATCCCCCATGGAAGACACCACCTTCCCTGTTGGCCACAGCTACAGGGAGAGCTTCGCCACCTTCCCCTGCCCCTGGACAGGTACCACCCATGTTCCTACCACATGCCATGGGAAATGGGACTAAAAAGGGAGAAGAGAGGAAGGCTACAAAACCCTAGATATTTTCCTCTCTGTAGCAAATTTACATTTTCTTGATAACTTCACTTCTGGGAATCTTCTGGGCCTCGGCTTGACCTTGGTCTCTGAGCAATTAGTCAGCAGTGAAACAGCTTTGCCGCTTTAGTCAGCTTTACAGACACTGAAGGGGGGAAACTTAGTCACCTTCGGGAAGAGCAGAAACTCAGCTGCAGATTTGGAAATACCAGCATTAGCCTTAGGCGCCTAAATAGCTATGGGGATCTGATCCTCAATTGCAGTTCTTTCTTCATAATAATAAATACCAGTGTAGCTTCACCCTGTGGTCACATGGAATGGCTGTCACTGCAATGAACACACTCGCAAGCTCCAAGGGAGTTGTGGATTGTCAGTGACTTTAAAAAGGCATTTCTAATAACCACATCCTAGTTTTCAAGATCCAAAGTTAGAGGGAAGAAAACATCCATTTCATAGTAGCATATGGTTGTTCATGAAGATATAGCTCTTCTGTTTGGTTTGAGATCTTTGTCATGGAAGTCATGCGCTTTTCTTGCAGTAATGACATACCATGAAATTCAGTCTAGTTTCTTGTGGAGGATCAGGTTAAAGACCTACTATGTGTGGGATTTAAGTTATGTTACTATGATGATGTTAAATTTTATAACAAAGTAGATACAAAATTAAATAGCAATGTTTGCAATAGAAAACAAATCAGGCTTAATTACATTGCAATTCCTTAGTGTCAGAACAGCAAAGTAATAATTAATTTACATTTTAGCCAAGGGAATTCACATTTTATGTTAAAACAGCAGCTTTACCTCCTGTGTTATGTCTTGGTTCTTCAGAGTTCAAATCACATTGCTAGTGAACTTGAATCTGGCTTTGGATCTTCAATACATATTTTAAGTAAATAAGCTATGTGTCAGTGAAGAAATGACTGTGGGATATTGTACAATACAATCAAAAGGCTATTTCTTCAAAGTATTTCTTCCTGGAAATGTAACATGGCATAGAAATGGTAACACACTTCAAAACAGATTCCAAGTAGCTTAGAAAATCATACCATGTGGGTTCATTTTTGCATATCAACTGAATAATGCGGAATTTAAAGGTCCACTCTGATTCCTCTTTGATTGTTCCAGCACTATATACTCTTCATCAAGACCTAGTTGTAAAATCAACTGTGTATTTATAATTTATTAGAGTACAGAGTGAACTAGATTTCCCCATCCCAGGAAATGCAGAGTGCCTTCACTCCATTGTCTCAGTGGGAGTTGTGGAAGTTCAGTACACTGCTGTATCTTGCTCTTAATACAATCTATTTGAGTTGTTGTTGTTGTTTTTGTTGTGGTTTGCTTTACAAGAATAAGATAAGGTTCTAAATTCTTGTTCAAACACAGGAGAATGATAATTTTTGCTAATATCCTTGCTAATAGGGGTGCTGAAATAGCAGAAGCTAATGTGAAGTCAGACAGTCACATTTTCATAAATCATTCATGTAGTAAGCAGCTGGTGGTGCAAAAGTAATAGCACCCTCACTGCTACCCAGCTGATAAAACCCTTTTGTCTTCAATGCTGAATTTCACTCAGCTCTTCATATAGTCAGATAAGATGCCTACTACCCACAGCGAAAAAGGCAAAAAGAAATAGAACAACCCTGAAATATATGGTTAAAAAGTCAATAATTAATTTATTCTTATTCCCTGCTATCTTTTATTGCAGTACAAAGCCTGAGTTGCTGCATTAGGTCAAAACACACAGTAGGAGACAGGGCGGGGGTGGAATGAGCCATGAGAAGTTCTTACAATCCATGGTGTTCATGCAAGCACGATGGCTCTCAGGTGACAGGTGCTCATTGACTTCTCTGCAGCCCTGGAGAATCTGCACCAGCTAGGCTTTACAAGCATCACACGGCCAATGCGTATACACTTTCAGGATGAACATATGACCCAGTGGACTCTAGAACCAGCAGCAAGCATTTAAGCATAGCTTTCTGTGCCCCATGCTGCTATGGAGCATGAAGGATGTGTTCAGCATCTGTGCAGGAAGGTGGGGTTAGGAGGGGATGGTCCTAACCTCTCCTTTCCTTGCTTTCTTCCTGATGGCAGAGCCCTGGCAAAGCTGTATGTTTGCAAAGACAGGGGGGGAGGGAATGAGCCAGGGGATACAACAGCCAGAAAACGCAATAAATAAGTGTATATGAGTACCAGAAATGCAGAAACAGCAAATTATTTGTTAAATGGAACAAGATAGCAGCAAATCTTTGGTCTTCTACTTTGTTGCACGTCTCCAAAAAGCACTAACGAGACACCGTGACAATCCTTTCTTCTTTGTTTGTTTGAAATGGTCCTTAATTTCAGTTAAACATAAATGTTTGTCTGGAAAAATATGCTACTCTCGGGATGTGAGAGCCTCAGATACAAGGACTGGCCAGCAGGAACTGTATAAGGAAAGTTCTGGGGGTTATTGAAGCAAATATTGCTGATTCAGATGTCTTTTACACTTCCTCAGGGACCTGACCCTTTTATGAAAATTAAAAGGTTCTTGTCTGTGTGGAAAACACTGACATGCAGAAAGGGAGTGAATAGATGACCAGAAGCTGTAGTCACCATCCCTCCTAATTGTGGCAGTGTATCAAATGCAAGGAAAACTCACACAAACTGATAGTGCTGTGGTCAACAAAAAATCACTGTAAACCAGCAGGCAACAATAAAAACCACCCCTTTTCTGCTTCCCAGGCTGTGCTTTCTTTCTTCCTGTGGTTTCACTTTCAGAAACTGCTGATTAAGAAAGCCCCCAAAAAATCATGACCCAAATGAAGAGGGGGAGGACAGGGAGGGAAAAGAACAGATGATATTTATGATTAAGAATCTCAATCACTCTAGCATAAATGATGAACTTAAGATCATTGGCAATAGAAATAGTTGACTTAACAGATGGCAGGCAGCTCCTGTCAGAGGAAACCATTTTGAGCATGAGCTTAATTGAATGGTTCAGATCTGTATAAATTAGCATGTTTTAAAACTGTGCATATTCTCAGGTGGATTTTCAGAATAATTTTTTAGAGGTTTTCAGGTCCTTTCTGTGAAATACTTGTTGTCAGAGGTCGATTCCCAATTTTCAGATGGTTATATGTAAGAAAAATGAATGTACTGTCATTTGTCTTCAGAAAGCAAATGCTTGCTAATGCAAGCTGCACTCTGCTTCTGGTGCTCATGATCTTAAGTGTGCTTGTTACAGAAATTCTCTTGTTTGAGTAGTTCCTAGGGGCAAACATCTGCCTATATGAAATTTTAGTAGGTAAATAATTTGAATATTCAGCAACTTCTCCGCTTGAAGATATTGCATTAAAAAAAAAAAAATTAAAAAATTAAGCAATGAAGTTGCTCTACACTAATCCTTTTCTTGAAATTTTCAGTCTATCATGGATTGCTGCGTGTATGTGACAGGACATCACTTCAGTCAAAGAAACTGTTATGAACACCCAAATAATTCTAAACACCAGACTGAGGCTGTGCCTCAGCATAATTGTTCATGAGAGCTGTAAACAGATGCTGCACATTACACTGACATTTGCAACAGAAGTGTGAGCAGTGAGTTTCCATATATTACGGTGCATTTGGTGTGCTGTTCCTGTGACACGAAGTGAAGGGAATCCAATACAGGTAGATGAGCATGAATGGGATTTATTACTTAGAAAACCTAAAGTAGAGAATGGTGCGAGTCTACTTAATTAATCAAGTTTATAAGAACTCGAGAGGGTAGGGTGATACAATGGTGAGTCCTATTCTCTGCTGCTTTATACTGTGCACAAACAATCCCCAGGCTGAAAAATTCCACTGAAATGAGTATATAACACAAAAGCAGAGTAAAAATATCTGTCAAAATCCCCAAACTTCAAAGACTTGTCTCATTTCAGCACATCAGTATCTCATTTCAGACCAAGTAAATCTGCAAAATATGTCTTTATTTGGTTTGCGCCCTGGCCTAGCCCTCTGCATATCTGTGAATGTTTTCATGAACCACATTTCTTGATGTCTACATCCCAAATACTCAGTTTTCTATTATTTTTGCCAAGGTCAAAATGGCTTGAGCTAGGTATGACAGAGCAGGAAAACTGGCCTTCTGCCTGTAATCTGACATCAAGCAAAGAACCTTTTTGATTATGAAAATACTCTCTTATTTCAAGGCAATTCATATTAATTGCAGGTGATGGGCCAAATTTGCTACTGGCCTAAGGCATTCCAGTTCCATCAGCTTCAAGGCACTTGTGTGCACATCTATCAGTCATACATTTCTGAAGAAGTTATTGTGAGTTAAGTGAGGGTATTGATTTACAGCAAATGCTTTACTCTGCAGTAGCTGCCTCTGTAGCTTATTCAGCTCTGTAGCTGCCTTATTTCAATAGCACTTTGTTTACTTTGAAATGTAACTTTACATTTGTAAAGTCAAGTTGTAAACAAATTTGTCAAACAAATTATAAATTCACTCAAAGACTCCAGGCCCAATATCCCCACAAAGGACTAAATACTTATTTCATGTGGGTCTTCACTAAAATTGAATTAGATACTGTACCCAGCTGTAGTAGGGATCCACACATGCCAGTGTGAATAGCATGAGAGGAACGTAGATGGTTGTGACATGACTCTATGTGAGCCAGAGGTGAAATTACCTTGCTTTTTCTTTACAGCATGCATACTGAAAGACATCTAAAGATGATCGCAATGGTTCAAAAGCAAGATTTATCAGAGTGCAAAAACATAAATAAGAACAAAATATCTCTTTTAATGGCATACACTCATCATTGCTGGGTGAGGCAGATTAAATCAAAAGGTTGGAAAATAAATCTCCCTCCCCACCATGCCCTTCCAAGGGGTATCTTCCAATTTTGCTTTCTAGTCCAGTGATTTTCAGCATCTTTCTGGGCTACTGTAGCTCTCCAGGAAAGCCAGAGGCATTGCTTTTGGTCTGTATCCTGCTCTACAAACCAGTCCTCTGCTCCTCTTGGGAGCCCACAGGTTGTCCCACTGCAGCCATCCCTTGCTGACAGTATTTCTAGCTCCTCTGTTGCCCCACACATCCCTCTGGGAGCTGCTCCTAGCCAAGCCTACCCAGCTGCTCATGGGAAGGGCTAGATCAGTCTCCTCCTCCTTGTGGGACCAGCTACTGGACCCTCTGTGCTGTAGTCAAGACAGTGTAAGCAGTCATCCTACCTCCCCGCCGCCTAGTTACACCTCCTAGCAAAACATAATATACGGAATATTTACAGTAAACTGTGCCCAAAAACAGTTCTGCCATCTGTCAGAGTTGTGAATAATGAGTTCTTCATAATTCCACAGAGTTATACATTCAAAGATCTCCCCATAATTGCAAATAATATATGTGGACACCTGGCATTCCACTGATGGCTGTATTAGTCCCAGTTAACAGATGGGGAAAACAGGGTGTGAAGATATTAAAGGGAGATGACAGCTATCTAAATATAAGGCACCTTGTCTACTCTACTTAGATAGGTTCTGTCTTTAGCCTATAGAAAGAGATAGAGGCACCTCCAGAGGGCTACTTATCACACATTTTCTGGACTCCAACCTTTGGGATGAACTGTCCTCTGGAAATGCCTGTTTGTATTCATTGGCTGCACAAGGAGACTTGATACCAAACCTTCAACCAAACAGTTACCTTTGAGATGTCTAAAATTAGGTGAGATTATTTCATACATGAGTTACCACTGGGGAGTCAATTAGTGAACTGAACAGGGGAGCCCACTCCACAACTCTGGGCTCAAAGGGCAAGCAGGATGGCTACAGCACCTCGGCTGGAGAGCACATGGAAACGGGGCAGGTCCCAGCCACCAACACCCTGCGCAATGCACAGGGATGAAGCACAGTGTATTGGGAGGAGTTTGCACTTTTAGTATAGCTGCTGAGAGCTGATCAAGAAATGTAGTCTCTGGAAACTGGTATCTTCTTGGCAGTGGGAATAAAACTGAAGGGAACAAAGAAATGGAGTTAAAAGGAAGCAGGGAGGACTAACAGAAGCACAGAAAAGGTTTCTGAGAGCACCAAATGGACAATCATTGAAAGTCACTGAAAGCTTTGCTAGCTCAATATCAGATTGGTTTTGTAGAGAGGACAGGTGGCGAGTAGAGCTGTTCAGGTCAGTCTTTACACCTGCCTACTTGGAGACAGGCACGATCCAGCTGAGCTGGAGCCGGGCTAAAACTCAGAAGATTTGGTTTCCAGCTCTGTCAGTGACCTGAAACACCATTGCCACAGCCAGATCCTTTCCTCTTTTTATGCTTCACTTTCCTGATTTATCAAGCGAGGGTAGTTATTCTGTAAGATTCCTTTATAAAATATTTCCAATTGACTAAAAGGAAAATCTCATCTCCTGAGCTGAAGGTTATTAATTACATGTCTATACTGTCTGTTGTACTCACTTGAAAAAAACCTTTTTTTTTATTTTGAATTTTATATTTTTAGAAATGGTAGAAATCTATAAATGTAGAGATGTATGACTAAATACATACATCTATGTAAATACATATGTACAGGTAGATCCTACTACCACAGGGAAACATCATTACATGCTAAAGCAGAATTCAGGCACTGTCCAGGTGAATAGAACAGCAAATTCCCACCGGTCGATCTAGTGCCAGAATAGAGCCAATTGTGAGCTCTGTGGTTTGCTTTCAGGGGTGAACCCTGCCAGGGTTAGCAATATTTTGCATTGTGATTTTTAGTAGAATTAGAGGAATTTGATGGCTAGGTAGCAAGAAAATTTACTGCATTTGGCCCTGACTTCTCCCATGTTTTCCCTCCAACAATGTGCAAATGTCCCTTGGCTGTTCTGTGAACAGATTTATGAAGCAGAGATTGAATGATGGGAGCATACCACTGAGGTGGTTTCATTCATGTAGTGGGTGTGTTTAGGCAGTTGCTACGGCTCTTAATTTGTTTACCAAGTGCATATTTCTCATCCTTCCAAGGAGTCTGTTTCAATAGGAACTTACCAGCAGCAGCTTCACTTCACAGCACTATAGTGTCTGTCTAAGAACATGTGACTCTTTGGAACAAAATCCTTTCCGCATGGAGAGAAGTGGGACGTTTGCTGTCAAGGGAAAAGTCTTTACCCTTTGTCTTCGATCCTCATTTCATCTAGTTATATGTCTGTCCACAGTATTTTCAGACCCCTTTGCAAACCTGAGAACAAGGGAAACACTTATTTTTTGCAGAGTCCTGTGACAAGTCTTGAAATTGTACTATGATATGATTTATCAGTTGCCATAAGGCAGAGCAAAATACATATGAGTAACTGATTTGCATCTCCCAATTTTCATGTTATTTTCCAGAAGACTGTATTGCTGGTTTTGCTTTTTCCTGTCTGTGATGCCCTGGATTAACAAGAAAATAAATAAGAGGTCTATATGGTCAGTTAGATACAAAGTTACAAAACTATACAAAGCATCAGAAAGTTACAAGTGTATTTTCATATAGTAAGGGCTGCAAAGAATGGGAAGCCACATGTCCCAGCAAGAGTCTGGTTAGAAAACACCAGACTATCCTTAATGAGGGGTATCACTATTTTTGCTATAACCCATTACACTGTCAGTAGGTAAGGCATATATGAGACTGAAAAATAGTTATCAACATACTTTAATTGAGAATAAACAGTAAAAACTTACAGCTTGTCACACACTGAATCAAAAGACATTATTGGAAGCACCTTTTCTCAGTTCCCAAATGTGCACCCACATCCATGTGTTTGCTCCCTATGAATGCTCCAGAGTTGTGGGATATGTAGGCATTCATATGCACAAGAGTTATAAGCTTAAGGCAGACAGAACTTGATTTTTTAGGCACGCATGGCAATTTTCTTCATTTCATCTCTGTCGATACTAATTGTTTTGGTGAGGATAATCTGCAAAATTACAGTTACATTTAAAAGAAATTATTTGGGTTAAGAGTGAGTGGAATCTGAAAAGCTATTCAGCTGACCAAATGAAGGTGTCTACCTTATGGTGAGATCAATAGTTCTCAGGCTACGACATGAGTTTATACACATAGCTCATAGTATCTTTTGCGATATGAAACAGCCTAGTGCATCCAAGATTCACACAGGGCTGGAGGCTATGGCAGAACTTGGAGAAGACATGTGCCCTCTGGAACTGCAGATGGAGGCCAGATGCTACACCTCAGAGCATCCCAAATGGCTATAGAAGTCTGTGAATGGTCATTGAACCAGACCCTAAGGTGAAGAGTCTGGAGCTGAATTCTTAGTGGGAGTGCATTTTTATGGGACAATATCACAGAATCACAACCTGACCACCATAAAGTTATCAGAGCCAAAACTTCTCCTTGGAGTGTCAGAAAGAATGCCAATACTTCCCTTATAAACTGAAACAAAAATAAAAATTGCACAGACAGTCACTGGAGTTTTAAAAATTTCTGAAAATCTTCCAAGAACCCACCAGGAGATGGAGAAAGTTGGATCAAATTTCCATTAGAAGCAGATAGATTTCTAACTTTATCTAAAAATGGTAAAATTGCCCTCATGCCTCAAAAACTGTCTAAGCAAAGTTTTTTTATGGCTGTATCTGTTGTGTGTATCCATCGTTGTGATGGGATGGGTATTCATCTTGTTTGCCTGAGTGAAGCAAAAGGCTGACATTAGTAGCACTAAGCAGTATATAACTTTGTTTAATAAGGACCCTATGTAGTTTTTTCACTTTAGGCAAATGAGAGTATCAGTACAGAATATAAAATGAAGCTTCAGTTACTGTTAATGTATTTGGAATCTTTAAAACACATGGTTAAATTACCTTTGAAGCCATGGCATTCAGGGGTTGAACGCCTGGCTGTGGTAAGGAATTTAGTATGCTCTAAGATATTTAATATTAAATTGAAACTACAACTTGGTCTGAAATAGAATTCATTTGGTCAGAGTTGCCGTCAGGACAATTATTGTCCATTGATTCCCATGCAGAAGTCCCAGGAAAATATGGCGGGATTCACTTCAGCACTAACCTCCCTCAGTCCATCTGCACCTGGCAGACAGTGCTCTGGAGATGGTGGGGAAATGAATGTAAGGAAAAAGATGTACAAGATGGTTTACCTTGAGTGTTGGCGTTTTTAGCAGAGGTATCCAAAACTTGAGTTTTTAGCCACTTCCCCCTGCTTTCCAAAGGGTAGCCCACACAACCCACTTTAGATGTCTAGGTCCTCTAGAGGTTTGTAGGGAGAGCTACTGCTCCTGAAAACTGACACTAAACAGGATACAACATAGGGATAGCCAGAAAATCTGCAGAGATCAGAAACCTTCCCACTCTCTCTGGAACTTCTGATCCAGGCTGAAAATATTTTGCCTTTCTGCACAGCTGCCCAGGTGGGCTGAACTCCTGCCTTTTGAAGGCTGCCAGCTGGCTGTGCTCATGCCATTTTTTATGATAGACCAATGGTATTAGGGCACTGGTCCAAGAAGGGGGTGATCTGGGTTAGAAACCTCCTTCAGATGGAGAGGGCTTGGACCTGCATTCCCGGAGGGTGCCCTGTAGACCACATTACAGACCCTTCCTGTAGGGTGCAGTGAGAGGGAAGGAAGACGGAGAGTATTTCTCTGGCCATACCTCAGCCTGGCATGCAAGATCCCCATGGTTAAAAGAAAAGCAGGTGAAAAAGAGTATAACTGCAAGATTTCTGTTCAAACAACACACCCTGCATTTCTGGTCTCTTGCCTCTGGATGATTCCTCCAAATGCAAGACTGTTGTGCCTAAGTTGTGCACAGATACCACCTTCTCTGAGGTTTCAAGTTAGCATGCAGAGTGCCTAACTTCAGTGCCTGGGAAGCATTTAGGTTAGTGGCAAGGTGCCTATTGATTTTGAGCAGGCAAGCATTATGCAATGCTGCACTGCTGTCAAGGCAGAGATGCTTAAATTGCATTTAGATGCAATTGTAGCCAGGATTTTAAAGGTGTGGATCTAATTCTTCGTAATCAAAACTTTGTGTCACAGAAATTTTTCAACACCAGTGTCTACTTAAAAAAGATGAGCTATTGCAAAACAGGCCTTGCTAGCTCAAGTGCAGGTAAACCAACAGAAACAATGAGAGGCTGTACAGCTCATTGCCTGGCAGGGAGAGAGCACACTGCAAACACTGCTTGCAAATATTGAATAAAGTGGAGTACAAAGGAACATATTAATGAAGTGAAAGCAACATCACTGAACAATGTATTAATTAATCACTCCCAGTATTAATTACTCCTATTGAAAAAAGATCAAACTTTTAAAGAGCTCTTTAAGGAAACAACCATCATGGCAAACACCACACTGCCACATTAGATAAGGTGATGCAGATATTATAAGGCTCACACAGGTGCCACAGTCACACTGATCTACTGTTGAGTATAGTATGAGGAAAAGCTGACTAAGTGGGGTCCAAGTTCAGACAGGATCTTTCAGTAGAGCCAGTTATCATAATGCAAATCTGCTACAAAGTCTGTTTAATATACATGGTAAGGATGCTATCAGTCTGTTAGCATCCTTCAGGCAACAGGAGACTTCAGTTTTTTAACAAAGCATCAGCAAACCCCACAACGTACAAAAAGCATGTATTAGATCCTTTAGGGAAAAAAATGCTGTTCTGCAGTGCACAGTAGCTGCCTTGCTCCAATGTGGGGAAGTGTTATTATGTTCATTATTGGCTCCATTTCTTTCTTTGTTGTTGGCAGCAACTACATCTGTCTTAACAACTCCGGATATTATTAGGTAAACTATGAACACCCCCAGAGGCGGTAGGCTCTCAGGGCATCAATATATCTGTCACATTTCAAAATCATCAATTACATGTACAGAACTGACTCTTCTCAGCGTTACAGCAGGGCCCTTGACAGGAGCTGCTCAGTGCTGGCAGCACAGTCCCCACTGCACAAGTCGCCCCAGGCCACCTTCCCAGCATGGCAGGGCAGCTCGCCCACCCTTCCCAGCCACCAGCGCTGCTCCTGCAAGGGCTCTCCCTAACTCTGGCTCCCCTGTAACCCCAGTGACAGGGAGGTGTTGCCCTGGTCTCATATTTGCTCTGAGGGGCACCTGGTGCCATACAGGTGCAGGCAGGCAGGGCTGTGGGCAGGACTGGGGCCCACCACGGCTCAAAGCTGCTGAGCATGGGGACAGGTACCCTCAGCGCCAAGCTCCTTGCCACTCACTCACAAGCAGCAGCCTCACAATGACAGCCACAGACCTCAGACGTTATAAATGCCTAAGGACATTTGCCATAATGCCTTCAGCACCAAAAGAAACTAAAGGGGGAGTCTGCAGCCCATCCCTGGGCGCTTGCATAGGGCAGTGTCCTACATGTAGCGAGGGTCCGCCTCATCCTGCCCTGTCTCTCTGCTGTGGCCGCTGCAGCCTCCCCGCAGCTCCCTGCAGTTCCGCAGCCTGTCAGCTCCACACCCAGGCCCTGGCTCCTGGGGAAGGCAATGCTCAGCCTCCTGGGCCTCAGGACGGAGGAGTCGGGAGTGCTCAGCGAGCTGAGACTTGCACTCATGGTGATGACCATGCTGGCCAAACCCCCACCGTGGTCCCAGTGCGATGGCAGGGCTCCCTTGCTTCGGAGAGTCTGCCATTGCAGAAAGCGTTTTGTGAGAGGTGTGTGTCTGCAAAGGCTGGCTTATCTGCTTGTTGTCAAAAGACTGTTGGGGTCTCTCTGGAGGCAGATACACAATGATAAGGGCAAACAGCACGTATATTCCCCCTTCAGGCATTTTGCTTACCAGTGAAGATCATTACATCATTTACCCCTCTTAATAAGCCCAGCAAATAACATCAATTAAAAAGTTTAGATTTTCAAAGAAGTACTGGGAACCTAAATGATTTCTGTAAACATCTATCACGCAATCGGTGAAGTGTGCAGTGTTATCCAAACCTGGAAGAGGCTCAGAGTACCCATACACTTAAGAAAATCTTCGTCTTCCTGTCAGTCAAACTGACTCCATAATGCTTATTGGATACTACAGTGAGAAAATTACAGGAGAATAAAATACAACTTTAATGACTCGATTGGTTTTTGTATATATGCATAATAACATTCTCTCAAAACCTACTCCGACTCCTCACACATGACTCATAGGAGCAGTGTTGCTGAAGAAGTTATGACCTTTATTGTTGAATATGATTATATTAAATCAGCAATAAGGACAAAAAATGCATGTTGCAAAGCAAATGGCGGCCTGGCATTACCCCATTGACTCTTTCATATTCATAATAAAACATGAATTTGCACTTGTATGCAAACACTGGTAATGAGGTGAAAGCTTCAATGGTTCTCCGTTGTAGAGTAAAGAGACTATCATGGACAAGATGAGATTCTCTAAATAGCTGGACTGTCTATTATGATGGCTGCAGAACTGAAATTTAGTTCTATATGTTTTTTTCTTTTGTCACTGGGCCTCATTCTGTTCTCAGCCACACTGGTAAAAACCAGCATTATTGAAGCTATTTCAGCATAAACTAGCATAAATTAAAAGATGAGGCCTCTTGCTTTCAAAAAGTACATATTCTTAATATGTACTGGAGTTAAGGAGAACAATATACATAAAAAGATAAATTTGAAGGTCGGTTACCTTTTTTAAAATTATAGACTACATTCAGAATAAAATGTTGAAAATATTGTTCTGTTTCCTAAACTACACTAAGGTCATAAGATATTTCAGCTTTCTATGATAATCAGGACACAGAGCCCACTTATAAAAATTACCTTACTGTCTGACACCTTTTGCGTAGCAAGACATTTATATTGTTGAAATACACACAGCAGGCACACATTAATTAGTCTGTTGATAGTTATTAATACTGATAGACTGGTTGCTGAGCTAAATTAAGACACATTCTTATCAGCAGGAACTACTCTAAAAAAATCATAAGTATAAAATATAAAATGTAAACGAGCATCTGATTTAATCTTGGATGGGATGCTTGAAATTAGAGACATCACTGAAATGTTTGTTTATCAGGGTGAACGTTGTGCAATGTCCTTCAAATTCTTTCCTTGTGCTAATCTATAGTCCTGGAATAAAACCATATGCATTCTAGTAAAATGTTGTTGTTTCTATTAATTAGTCAATTTTAAAATGAGAACTTAATGGAGTTAACTTTTTGAAATTCAAGGAATCCCACAGAAGATGGACTGAATTTTATAGTGTCCTCATTTACTTTCCATTGTTAGGCATGTTCTTCCCTAGCTTTGTCCCATAAATTAGTTCATGGGCTTTGCGCAATCCTCTTCCAACAGTTGCATTGGTACAGATGAAGTAAAATTTTTGTTAGACCAGGGTTGTCATGAAATTGTGATCTGTGTCAGCAAAATATTCTCCTTGGATGGACATGTTGTCTTAACTGCATTCCCTCATGGCATTGTGGGTTTTATAATTTCATTTAGGTAGTAATAAGAAGTGCAGAGATTTCACAGGAATAATAGCATATTCTGTCTTGGCTCCTAGAGCCAGAGATATAGAATACGCTGAAGGCAAGAAACCAGACTTCATTGAATTATTTCATATGAGTATATTTTCAAATTCACAAGCTGATGGAAACTGACTGCTCAAAATCTCCTCAGATTTGGCCTTTTGGATTTACATGGTTAAGTATGCCCCCGACTGAAATGTTGTATGATTGCGCATACTGCAGATTACACCCACGAGAAAATAAATCTAAGTAAGTAACACGGTCCTGAAATTATCTGACCTGGATAGAACCATGTTCATAACTTTTGGAGGCCAATATTTGTATAAAATCTACCAAGTGAATAGTGGTATGTAAATACAACCTTTCTCAATCTCTTGGACTAAAGTCAACTTTAAATGTTGCAATGTCTTTAGAAAAAGGAATGTTATAACTACATTTACATTCCTTATTAACTTCCTTGAGATGGTACCCCACCAGGGAGTGTGTTATCATTCAAAACCTCCTCATTTTCAACGTCTGCTTACAAAAACCACAAAGGAGTCCTGGTATGATTGTGCATTCAGGAAGGTGCACGATTGTAATACATGGAGATAAAAAACTCTCCCTCATCTCAGCAGATTTTACAAATGTCCAAAAATGTTACCATATTGAATTGGTTTATGTTTGACAATAAGATCAGTTTTGCTAGATGGCTTGGTTAATTTGGTTAGTGATGATTTGGAGTGTTCTCTGCCCTGCTGCAAAGCATTGTAGAGTACATTACTCTTTTGCACTTACTGTAATGACTTCCTTGCTGGCCTCAGCTCTTCTTTATATGCTACCTAGACTCACTGACGATGTCTACACAGCTAAATAAGAGAGGGCTGGGAGCTGCTCTCACCCTGTGAGCATGTGGGACTAACTGTCTTGCATTGGCAATGCTTAGAATAAGGGTCCCCTACAGTAAATGTCTTGCACAGAGAAAGTTGGTGTGAGTAAAAACTGAGCTCAGAGTGAGCTAACAAATAAACAGAAAGTTATCAGGGTAGCCTTCTTTCATTTGTCAGTCTAGATTTACGAATGGATGATATTCATAGTCCTGCATAGGGTATTATGCTACTTTGGTTTTGATCTCAATATACTACAGTGTGCAATCTACCTAACAAGGTTGTAACGGTGTCTAATCTGTGTGCTACATATGTCTTAATTTTCAGGATCTCTTATGCTGGGGATGGGTGAATTTTAGAGTGACTTGTGCAGACATACTAAAACATGTCAGGTCTGTATCAAAACACAGCCAGGCAATGTTACAGAGAATGAGGGAGACATCTGTATTATTTTTCAATGGCTGCTTTACCTGTCTCAATTTATGTTCTTGATACTTTTTCGTTTGAATGCATGAATTTAAATCTGGAGCATCTGTTACGAGGAGCATTCACTTTAGTCAAATAGAAGTTATTGAACTCACTACAAGGATAAATGGGTGAAATTAAAGGGCCTCTGATATATATAAGATCAGAATAGCTCTTCTAATGGTCCCTTCTGGGCTTACACTTTATGAATCTATGTTTCATTTCCTGCTTGCTCAGTGATAGAGATAAGATATCTCCAGGGGAGATACCAAGAGTCCTTCAGAGAACAACGGGTAGGCTATTAATCTGAAAGTGCCTACCTGCCTGGTTCAGGCTAAGGTTAACAAGCTTATTGTCCCAATTCTATGGCTTGAGATCAAAGGACATCTATCTGTTTAAAAATCTTCCTAGAGAGGAGAAGTGGAGAGCAAAGAAACCTGAGGAAAGGCAATGTGGGGAGATAGCAAGGCAGTAAGTGTAGGAGATCCTGTCCCTCTCAGTCAAAATGTCATAGGTGCCTAAACTAAACAAAATGTAATAAAACCTAGAAAATAAGCTGAGGTGTGGGTAAACCTGAGTGCGAGTTTAACTGTGCTCCCCTCTTAGTTAAACTTGCAGAAAAAAGTAGTAAAGTGTGCTTTAAAAGGTTGTTTTGGATCACGGTTAGCAGCTGCTGCTGGCAGCTTTGAAAGGATAATCGCCTACAGAGACCAAGCCCACTTGGATCAGCCAGAAACCAGAAGCCAGCACTAGTAAAAAGAGAGTTTGAAACACAGTCAGTACAAGAGTGGTTGAACTGCAAGGGTTTCATTGAGGACCTGTAGAGCCAGTGTGACCCAAGGCTTGTTAACCTGTAGTTGGGACCCTCAGAGGCTGCAAACAGGCTGCGTCTGTATACAGACATGTGTTTTGGCAATGCCTTCCCAAGTCACAGCGAATGACTGAACAATTATTCAGAGCCTTCCTAACCTGTTCCCTGTCATCATAACTCACAACACTTTGTAACCCACTTTGTCCTACTGCTTGGCAACATATATTTTTCTTGTTCTAATAGTTGTGTCCATTTGAAATTGCTAAGATATTTGCTACCACAGCTAAGATATAAACCTGGAAATCAGGAGGTAAGGTCCAGTCTTGCGTCTTTGCTGGAAGAGGGTCCATGGCATGGTGTGATGTTAGCTACCAGACCCTGACTCCTCATAAACAGAAAAATATTTGTAATACTCAAGTTAAATATTCAAGATATATCGGTTACCCAAGATGTGTAGGCTAAGTACCTTGCTAGTATACATATTGACGATACTTAACTGCAGTAACACAGCATTCAGCACAGATTATAAATCTTGCCCTGGACTCTCATTGTAATTGCTGATCAAGTCCACTGTTCTCAGGACATGGGTTAGTTAATTTGCAGCTAACTCATTTATGCCTAGATTAGCTACCATCAGCTTTTCATTATAGCACCGACATACTCTAACAGAAACCATCCCTTACCCCTCCTTTGATTTCACATGTGGACCTCATAGCCACCCGGGTGATCTTTCTGGGCAATATCCTCTCTTCCTGATTTGTCTTTGTTTCTTATGCATTTGTGCCTCTCCTCAAGGAAGAACTGCACTGGTCTCATGCTATCGTCTTTAACATCATCAGTGTCCAGTCCTACTCTTAGTTTGGTTAAGTGTCTCACCATTTCTCTATCCATTATTTTACCTGGAGCCATTCCACATCCCCTCCCCCTTCTCTTGTTTCTTAGGAGAAAGCAATGAGACGTAGCCTCAAAAGTACAGCCTCAGCAGCCTCCACATGCTCACAGCAGTTCCCTTCCTTAGGGTATCCATGAGCCCTGCTCCCTTAAAAGAGTGCAAGATAGAGAATAGCTGCACTTTTTAAACAATAAAACTTTTCATAGTATTTGCAGGGACGCCAGACAAGCTGGGTTATACTGATATGTCAGCAGCTCTGTTATGATAGCAGGCTGTTGATATTTCAGTTCAAAGGTCACAATATCCTGCCAAAAACTGAGAGATAAACTGACATTATGTGTGGAGGGTATTTGAACAATCTATCTGTAAAAGAGAATGGAGGCAGAGAGGACACTAGGTAAGTACTGCCAAATTATATGAACCTCGATTTAACCCTTGGCAGCACAGTGCAAGAGGCAGGGACCGCCTGGAGGAGGTAACGAGGCCGACTTGGGCAGCTCCTTGCTTCTGTCCAGCTTTGTGCCATTGCTTCACAGCCCCATCCTTGGTGTTCCAGTTATGTCCCTGCATAAGCCTGATGCTAATCAACTGCATAAATGACAACACTGAAAAAAGCATAGCAGACACTTATTCTGTATCATACCCTAGATTAAGTGCTCCCCTGCTGTTGCCTAGGACATACTGATGGCCTCAAGTGTGGCAGCGGGAAGTTTAGAAATGCCATCACTGGGGCCAATATTAGATCTGTCGAACCTTCCAGACCCAAAGAAGAAGTATCAAGTTTTGATAATTTTTGCCAGCACACCAAGCATTTCCACAGATGATTCATTTGTATGAGTAGTGTGAGCCAAAATTAAGTTCAAATTCTACACTTATACCAATAAAGAGTGTAGGAGGTTGTGGATTTTTTAGGATCCTGCCCAAGCGATGTCTTATGTAGTTTGAAAAGGATGAATTTATAAGTGTTTCAAGTAGCGCTTATCTCTCTTAGCTACAACCTATTCCTAAAACACCACTCTCTTCTGGGGTGTTCAGCCCTGCACTCGCTTCTTCAAGTCCAAATGTCAACAGTTACACTCAGACAGCGAGGGAAAAGAGACAGAACCATGTTACTTGTATAATCAGTTGTCACTTAAAGACATTGAATATTCTGTTATACACTGCTCCATAAACCCATAATCCCACACGTGTACACTGATAAAATGGGATTCGTTTTGGATAATTACAGTATGGAAGGAAATTTTCATGAGATTGCAAATAAATAATTAGGAGAAGGTTGATTTAAGCCATTAAACTATTTGCTTCCAATTGTCAGCTCAGTTCTAAATGTGGGTATCTTCCAAGCCACCAAGTGACTAAGAAAACAGTGCTGCTGGTGCAGGATTAGTCACTATGTTGGGATGTGTTTCTGTACATGCCTTATGGATAGATTTCTGTGGGTTGAGATAAACTGCATGCTGCTGACACTCTCTTCAGCATGAATATGTGTGAAGTGAGTGAATATATTTGGGTCTTCTTGTGTCTTTACCCAAAGGGCTTGGGACTAATCTCTGAAACTGGTTTTGTCATGGTGTAATGCCATTATCTACATTGGAATGGCTTAATGTGTGAGCTTTAATTTACTTATGCCTGTTTTGGCCCATAGCCAATGGCTTTCAGATAATAGGACACCTGAATGTGGAAGGCTGTCTCTGTGTATGTAGCTCTGGAGTTCACAATCTCAGCCATGTCTTTGCCTGTACCTGAGGAACCTGATCTCCTTGCATTACCTGATGACTCCCAAGAATTAATGCAAGAACTGTCTTTCTGCATGAAAGGAGCATGAGACAAGATTGGCCAGGTTACCCTTTTTCACAGTAAAATCTGTCATGGTTATTTTGTCAGATTTCCTATGACTCATTCTTTCAGGGCGAAGAATGTCCCTATTTGTAACGATGAAGGGGGTCCACTCTGCCTCCAAAGTCTCCAGCACCTATACCCCAGCAAGAGCTCCCTACCTTGACTCGTGTGCAGGAATTGTGGCAATCTTCCAGACAAGATGCTTTCACTGCCAAATATGCCCACTCTCGTACGCAGCCCTGTTCCTACATCATGGCTTTTGTGCACTGCTCAGTACATCTTTCCAAGAGGAGCTAGGGCTCAGCAACAGTATCACTCGAATAGAGGTAACTTTGGATGTCTGTTGCACCTTTCTTCTTTGGACATCAAAGCATTTAATAGTCCCTACAGAGCTCAGCTCACCCACAATTGCAATGCAGGCTCACTCTGAACTCTAAGCCCATAACAATAGTTCCATATTTTCTCAATGATTCCCAACACAAATGTGATAGATGAGTATCAGCTTTGTTGATGCCACCCTTGCAAATTCAGTCTGGGGTCCGACAGTGAATTTGACTCTTTCCATTTTGCACAGCAGAAAAAGTAGCACAAATCCTTTAGGATAGTGCTAGGACCTGAGTTATCCTGCCTGATTTACTGGCTTCACCTAGAGTGTCAGGGACTCTTGTTTTGCAGCACTGATGGGTCCCTGGAAATGCAGCATGTGACCTGCACTGGCACTTCATAAGCAAGAATGGACTCCAGCTTATAGTCATTTACCTGTGTTGCCTCAGAAGAGTTAATACCAGAAGCATGTTTTTCCCTCTAACACAAGCAGATGTAATTATGAATACATACAAGAAACTGATACATTAAGTAATACTGGGCTGGTATTATTTTTCAGGGTTGAGTAATCCACTAAGTGATTTACTCAAATTCATATGTAACCTGTGAAAGAGAATGCCCAATTTTCAGAATCTCAGTATGGTATTTTTATCACCTGATAGCTCCACTAGGTTAATAAGAGATTATGGCTGCTGTTCTTATGTTGTTATGGGGTATCAACAAAGCTGTCTTGACATCTCAGTTACCTTTGAAATGCCAGAGTAATACTGAGATGAAAAAAATCAGTTTGATCAGATTAATATGAGGTTGAAGACTAGATTGATGTGATCAGCCTATTATTTTGGAAAAGAAAGGATAACTTGAAAAAATTAATTTCTACTAAATTATCACATTCTGTAATTTTATATCTACCAACCATAATCTTTACTTTTTTCTGCTCCTGAAGCAAAATGTAGGTATGTTTTTTTCTTATAATCTTCACTGTTTCAGTGCATTAAGAGTAAATATTTTTTTAGGAAGTCTAATGTCTAATGTTTGTTGATTAAGTGGATTTAATGTGAAAACCCTGACACATGGCTCCTCAAGTGCTTTCCAAAATTATCTTGATGGAAACCCTCTATTGTTACATCCATCACAAGACAGTTAAATGTGGAGTAAGAATTGGAGGCATTGATCTCCCAGACTAAGCCACATAATTGAACTGAAGGGATTTTATGTTATTTGTGCTGCAGTTGATAATTTAGCCTAAAGTTCTGGTGAAACTGATGATCTTTACACAGTCCTGTAGGACTTCAGTCTATCATTATGTCATTACAAAGTACCACGTTCTGTCTCTATGGAGTCCAAAATGCCTGTTCTTCAGATAAGAGTTAAATCATAGTACATCAGAATACAATGCAATGTTGTCACAAGTGTTATTTCAAAGTCCTGAGGGTGTTGTAACTCGGATTTCTTTTTCACTGGACCTGCTAATGCTTTTCAGGCACAAAATAACTATTCTTTCTGCACTCCTTTATTTTGGATACCATCAGGCTACCTCCAAGCTATTGACAGTGAACTCTGGCATTCCTGCTGCGAGGAAAAATAGAGGCTACTGATATCAAAGGCAGTGCACAGCATTGACTCAGGCCCTGGGTATTTTATAATGTAGGTTTGCAAGCTTGCAAATGGAAGTCTGGAGGTTTCAGAATGGAGAACAATCTATGGAAACTTTCTTTTGTAACGTGCAAAATAAAATACATGTGCATGCACATACAGTTTTCGTTCTAAGAAAACTTTTTTTTTTTAAACTGTGCAAACTGTCCCTACACCTTTACGTCACAAACAGACTGCATAGGGGCGGCCCAACTCATGTATGTGCTAGTAGTATATCTTAGAGGCTGATAAATGTGAGTAAATATGGGGTGCTACTGCACTTATGAGATTAAAGATTTCTCTTTATTTTTGCTATTGCTGTTGCAAATTAAGATCAAAGCAATACAGCTACCTCAAGGGCAACTAATAAGATAAAAGTTAGTTGTTAGCTAGTGTGCTTATTATTTGTCCTGTGCAATGCGCCTTGATCTATCCACCATTCCTCCAGTCCCGCCCTGGGTACTGTTCTCCAACGCATTTCTGTTACTGTCAGATTATTTTGAATCTTCACTTGGTATGAAAAGCCGTTCTTTAATACATCCAGTCTACCTTTTCAAGTAGATCACAATTGGCCTGAACACTGAACAAACAAGCAGGAAAGAAGAGGCAGACAGGCTGAAAATGCTGAAGGGGAAAGGAAAGGTCCTGAGAGAACGTGTTTAAAACAGTCTGTTAACCCAGATATTGCTTCCCTCAGACTCTCTAGTGGCTGGCTCACATACATAGAAATTTCATTTTCTATCATAGAAGATCAGCTGAAAAGAACTTCTTAATAAAAAATGAAAGTTTTACATTTGCAAGCTGTCGGAGAATTGCATAATTAAAAATAACCTGACACAGTCTAGATGAGAAAATGCCAAAAAATACCACTGAATGGTCTCAGACTTTTTATGAAAAAGAAAGCAACCTCAGCCTATCCAAAAATGCTGTTATCTACTGCCCTAAATCCTTGAGTGTTTGGCACATGTTTTTTTCTACCAGTTTTCCTGCCTTTCTGCAGGCTTTTGTAGCATATTTTCCTCCTTCCGCATCAGTAAATTATGTTCAAAATGACAATCTTACCATCCCCAAAACCAAAACAGAGTTTCACTGAAGGAGCCAGCTGTAATACAGGAAAGATTAATAGCGTGAGTGCTGGTTTAGAGGTGATGTGGGCATATCATTCCTGTCAGCAGTAAGGCAGATTTAGAGCTCCAAACAGGAGTATGAGGTGCTTGCTTTAGGTAAAGAGTTGCTCTCAACCTCCTTTATTAAATCAATAGCAATAGAGGAGGACATCAAAAGATGGTCCTGAGTTCCTGCTTGCAACCCTCACAAGGGCCACATCTGTTCTATTAAATGCATCCACTCCAGCAAATGGTTTGTCACTCTATGGTCAAGTGGTGGAGAGAGTAGAGAGGGCCTTTATACCATTCAGGGCTAGCCTGACCTAGAGCAGGCTGGCCACATTGATGTTGCATAGGAGTAGATCTTCAGATAAGAGTTATATCATAGTATGTTTGAATGCAACGTTGTCATGAGTGTCATAGCAACTGGTCCAGGATCTAGGATATAATTATTACTGCATGTGTTTTTTCTCAGCTCTAAGTTCAGAAATAATATAAGTGCCATGTTGCAGCCCCTCAATAAGAAACCAAAGCTTTTGTTGCCGGCACTGAGATGCAAACGTGTGGGTGTTCGTGAGAATGAAGAGCCTTCTGGGATCCCTAGGACCATGCAGGATGGAGGGAGCCAGATCTTGTACAGGCTTATCAATATTGGCTTTTGGAGTTGGTCCCTGCACTGAAGTACTTGCCTACTTGTACCTGAGCATTGGTTCTGAGAGAGCTGGTTGGAGTGGTCCAAAATGAAAACGGGAAGGAAAATAGCAGTTCTCAGGTGTGGACAATTTGCCTGGTCCCCTCATTATTTATCAGAGGAGCTGTATCAATATGACCCCTTTGTAGAACTGTACCAGAGTGCCTCATTACATTGGCTTACATCTCCCAAGAAGCAAAATCATTTAAGAAAGCAGTGACAGGCATTAGGGTTTGGCCTATTCCCTCCCTCATTTTGATATAAAAATGTGAAATAATTTGCTCCTTTCCAACACTGGAATAGATGTCACCCATGTACAAAGTGGTTGCCCTTCCAGAGGCAATGCAGATCTGTATCATCTCAGGCTGACACAGAGAGGAAGGCAGCAATAGTTTAATAAGTTTATTGGGAAATCTTCTGTAGAACTGGACTTACCATGAATAAAAAAGAGCACAGTGACTCATATTTCTGTTTTTTCATCCAAAAACTTCTTGAATGCCAGCTAACTGATGAGATTAAAATAGTCAGTGATGATACAGGTCTAAGACATCTAATTCTTCAAAAGGTAGATGAGACAAGTGCCTAAAGATACAGCTAATGAAGAAGAAAGAATATGCAGCAACTAAGGAAGCAGAAGGAAAGGGAAGATCAGGTTAAGACAATGTTTTCAGCTAATTGTACAGATCATGGCTTGTTGTGTTGATAAAGGGAGACTCTCAGGTCCAAGTGAGGATGAGAATTATGACATGTAAAGCATTCACTGTGGTTCACAGCTATGCACATGTAACAACACCTTATTTCTATTGTAGCAACCATTGTTTTTAACCATTTAATAAAAAAAAAAAAGGAAAAAAGAATTATAAAAATTACACTGAAAGATTTTCTTAACTTCCACTGATTTTACCTTTCTCTTTGGCAGTGGAGAGTTTCATGGTGGGGAAACATCAGCCTTTTTTGAGCAGTCCTCTTAACTATTCTGAGACAAACACCATTAAATTTGTTTACATGGTCTCTGTTCAGAAGATCATGGAAAATAGTTTCTTAATCTTTCACAGGAAAGAAAGAGAACACAGGAAACACAGGAAAAGATAATTCTTGTCTCTGTAGTGGACTTCCAGAACTGTATAACATGATATTATTGGTTACTCCAGAAAGCTTTTACCAGAGAGTTCACAACGTCTCTTGGTATCTACGTGTAGTCACCAAGGACTTTATGAGCAGCTGCCACATGAAAACTTATTCTTATTATTACACAGTTGTATTTTGACTGTGACTGTCAAAACTGTCGCCACTGGGAATTTGGCAACCACAGCAGAAATGTGTTTGAGAACTATGAGGATATGTCTAAATGAGTACTTGCAGAGAGATTTGAGTTCACTTTGCCCGTGCTCAGAGCTGGTCCTGAAGTGCTGTGCCTGAGCTGATGCACCCTGCTGAAAAGGCAAGTTATGGTTTTGTAAGCTGGACCTGGGACCATGCAAACATGCTTTCCAAGTATGCAGGCTGGTCCATCCCTGTACAAACTGTACTGGGGCTGTGTGCTCGCCCATGCAGATGTGCCCGTGGGTGCCGAACCTGGAATTCCACCACACTGGCGAACTGAGGTGATGGATTCTGCACATGGGAATCCCCCCTTTAGTTCTCAGGTGGGAACCCTATGGATTTCCAGAATTTCAAAACCTTCCCCTTATATTTCCTCTTTTTTTAGTATATTTCAGGTATTTGTCTCCAAGATAACTTGTAGCTTTTTTTAGGTTCATTACAGCAGTAACTGTCCAGTCAATCACAATTATTTCTATATGCTTCGGTCCTAGGCATGCAAAGATTTGTTACTGGTAATTTAATGTCCCTACTGGACACCAATATGCTAACAATTAGCCCGTTATGAAATATATTTAATATACTTACTATATATACATGGACATGAAAGGAAATAGAGACACGTCATTCTGTAACCTCTTAGGAAGTCATCCAAGCTGTTTCTATTTTCTGTTTTCACAGTGCACTTATTTAAAACCTTGGACATCCACTGCCACACAGAGTAAAAGACTTATAATAAGCCAATGACATTTGTTCTACTATGTGTTACGTTACAGACTGTGCATAGTGTACATGGGTGCAACTGGAATTGTCGGTAGGGGACACCCAGTGGGGTGAGAGGTAATTATCCATGACCTCATATGTCCTTCTGCCACTGCCAAAGAAGGGCACTCAGGAAAGCTATTGTTTGTAGCAAGAGTGATCATCACAGTGTGCTTGCAAGTACATTGTTTGCAATACAGAATAATCCCTCTAAATGTACATTACCTGAAGAACTTTTTTAAAGCCACTTATCCTTGCCAGAGATGACTGTCGTCATTCTCCCGTGTATTCTTCTTCCTGCTAAGTGGTACTGCCAGCAAAGAAACAGTCATGAAGCCTATGCTAAAGTACATGACAAAAAAGATTTGACATTGTCACTGAATGTCATTATCTCTTCTGACAACAGCCAAATTGGTCAAAGAAAGCATATCCTCCCCCCCCTGAGAAGGTCAAAGAAAGCATACCCCCCCACGATGAGCAAGACTGGCAAACTGGTAACAACAGATGAGGAGAAGGCTGAGATACTCCACAAATTCTTTGCTCACCCTTCACTGGCAATCTCTCTTCCCACACCTCTCAAGTGGATGGACCACAAGACAGGGACTGGAGGAGCAAAGTCTCTCGCACTGTAAGAGAAGGTCAGGTTCGTGACCACCTGAGGAACCTGAACATACATAAGTCTATGGGACCTGACGAGATGCATCCCGGAGTCCTGAGGGAATTGGCTGATGTAGTTACCGAGCCACTCTCCATGATATTTGAAAAGTCATGGCAGTGACGTGAAGTCCCTGGTGAGTGGAAAAAGGGAAACAGTGCACCCATTTTTAAAAAGGGTAGAAAGGAGGACCCTGGGAACTACCGACCTGTCAGCCTCACCTCTGTGCCTGGGAAGATCATGGAACAGATCCTCCTAGAAGCTATGCTAAGGCACATGGAGGACAGGGAGGTGATTCAAGACAGCCAGCATTGGCTTCACCAAGGGCAAGTCCTGCCTGACCAACCTAGTGGCCTTCTATGATGGAGTCACTACATCAGTGGACAAGGGAAGAGCTACGGATGTCATCTATCTGGACTTCTGTAAGGCCTTTGACACGGTCCCTCACAACATTTTATCTCTAAATTGGAGAGAGAAGGATTTGATGGGTGGACTGTTTGGTGGATGAGGAATTGGTTGGATGGTTGCATCCAAAAGGTAGTGGTCAATGGCTCAATGTCCAGATGGAGATTGGTGACAAGTGGTGTCCCTCAGGGGTCCGTACTGCCACCAGTACTGTTTAATATCTTCATCAATGACATAGACAGTGGGATCGAGTGCACCTTCAGCAAGTTTGCAGATGACACCAAGCTGCGTGGTGCAGTTGACATGCCTGAGGGATAGGATGCCATCCAGAGGGACCTGGACAGGCTTGAGAAGTGGGCCTGTGTGAACCTCATGAGGTTCATGAGACCTCACAAGTCCAAGTGCAGGGTCCTGCACCTGGGTTGGGGCAATCCCTGGTATCAATAGAGGCTGGGGGATGAAAGGATTGAGAGCAGCCCTGCAGAGAAGGACTTGGGGATACTGGTGGATGAAAACCTGGACATGAGCCGACAATGTGTGCTCACAGCCCAGAAGGCCAACCTTATCCTGAGCTGCATCAAAAGAAGTGTGTCCAGCAGGTTGAGGGAGGTGATTCTGCCCCTCTGCTCTGCTCTGGTGAGACCCCACCTGGAGTACTGCATCCAGCTCTGGAGCCCTCAGCACAGGAAAGACATGGACCTGTTGGAGGATGTCCAGAGGAGGGCCACAAAAGTGATTGGAAGGATGGAACACCTCGCCTATGAAGAAAGGCTGAGAGAGTTGGGGTTGTTCATCGTGGAGAAGAGAAGGCTCCAGGAGACCTCATTGCAGCCTTTCAGTACTTAAAGGGGGCTTACAAGAAAGATGGGGACAAACTTTTTAGCAGGGCCTGTTGCGATAGGACAAGGGGTAATGGTTTTAAACTAAAAGAGGGTAGATTTAGACTAGATCTAAGGAAGAAATTTTTTACAATGAGGGTGGTGAAACACTGGCACAGGTTGCCCAGAGAGGTGGTAGATGCCCCATCCCTGGAAACATTGAAGGTCAGGTTGGATGGGGCTCTGAGCAACCTGATCTAGTTGAAGATGCCCTTGGTCATTGCAGGGAGGTTGGACTAGGTGACCTTTAAAGGTCCCTTCCAAGCCAAACTATTCTATGATTCTATGATTCTATGAAATTATGCTAGTGTGTATATATATCAATAACACAGAGTCTTTGGTATGATCAGTAAAACATGAGAAAAAAAGCAGAAAAAGACTGTAGGCCCAGTCGAAAAGTATAGTTGGCTGCTAGAGCAGCTCTCCACCTGAAAAATAAGTTTTTCATACATGCCAACTAATGATGCCATGCCATCAGCCCAAATGGCAGCAGCCTGTGCTTCTGGTTCTGGAGGGAGGGTTTCCTACCCCAGGGCAAACTGTGTTGGGAAGAAGAGCTGCTAATAATGGCCTCATAGCCAATGTACTTTTGACGTGGAGTCCCTGGACTAAGAAATTAAAACTCTTCCATTGTATCCTACTCCTCCCATCATAATGTCACATTTCTACAGTTCTGTTCCCCACTGTGAATTAGTCAACCTGTGGCAGAAAATTGAAGTTGGCACTGCATTTCAGTAAGGATGGAAAACTGAAAACTTTCTGAAGTCTTGAAATCTGACTTTTTTCTGATGCTGAATGAAACTGAGCCAAAAAAAGCCCCAAACAAACAAACAAACAAAAGAATCATGGAAAAATAAAAGAGTTATTCAAGACTAGCCAATAGTCTGGTGTCACAGCACTCACCTGAGATGGGAAAGATCGCTTTCTAATCTCACCTCTCAGAGCAATCCTAGAGCTAGTGACACTGTTGATTAGGGGCTCTTGGCTCTGCTGGGAATAGATTCTTCTGCAGACCTGGATGCAATTGTCTGCATGGGTCACAGTATAGTCCCTAACTAGGAAATGAGCAGCACCACCAAGGTAATTTTATTTCATTCATGCTCCATGGTTCCTCCTATTCTTAATTTAATTTTCATTGCCCTCCATTACCAAACCATTCTGCACTGAGCAATGCTGCTCTAAGCCTTATGGGACACAAGATGGTATTCTTCAGAGCTATCTCTTGAAAGTCTTGTTGTAGGACAAAGGTGTTTTTTCCATTGTTAAGCTGCACCAAGCCATTGTACTTCAAACACTTTTGTTCCTTGAAGTCCCATTTATAATCTCAGGGGTTTTTTTAACCCGCCTAGATTTGTGCCTTTGTGAGTGCAAACCCACCCACAGTCCTTCTTTGGCTCGCGATCTAATTCTTCACTTATTAACAACTAGGTACCAACTCCAGTCCTGCACTGAATATAGTTACTGTTGCACTCAAAATCTTGCTATGGGCAGAAACATACACAACTTTTAAACAAAGCCAAGGATTTATTGTTAGTGTAATCGAAATCTTAACTATCTACTCAGAGAATTATTATTAATCTCGATCTCATTATTAAGTAAAAAAATAGAGAATGGCATACTGTCATAAAACAGATTTCAATAATGACACAGTTTAAAATGTTTTACACCCCCTTCCTAATGACTGCCCCCTTTTCCACTGCTATGGTCCCCATTCCACTCTCCCCCTGCACGCAAAAGTTCTGTGCTTTAGTGCCGCAGGTCCATCAGCATCCCAGGTCCTTTGCCAAGAGGAGTATGATACTGATCATGGGAGTTTCTTTCTCCTTGCTCACCACATGGGGCTATTGTTATATATCTTCTATCTCACTTACTCTTTTTTCCTTTGGAAACATGAGATTTCATACACACGAGATTTTATATATGCTGGATACTTCTTCCTTGTTCTCTTTGTTAAACCTAAAACCAGTTTACCCGGTTCTCAGGACTGCATTTCTTTAACTACCAGTGGTTGACCACTGATGATCTGTTTACAGCAGTTTATTTACTGTTATCAGCTAAAACAAGCTAAAGCAAAGATGTGGGCAGCCCAGGACAAACCCAGTCAAAGCCTGACAAGTCCAGAGGCCTCACAGAATTAGTGTGAAGCTTCTGGTATGTTACTAGCAATGACAATTTGTATCTATTGGGTTATGGGCTACTCTTAGCTGCTCAGGACACTGACTCTCGGGTCATCTGTCTGGAAACTCTTACAAACTTCACTAGGGTACATAAGACAGATTTGAAACTTCCAGTGGTGTTTAAGATCACGAGTGACTTGTGATTAGTGACTCGGCATCCTCACTGTCCCAGGTTCCCATCGGCTCTTCAATGGAGAGAGGTGGGTACTGCACTCGGTCTGCCACGGCTGAGCTCCACCGCAGGAAAAGCCCGCTCTCTCCCTGCCACATCACAGTGATGAACCAGACACCGCGAGTTTAATGGTTAGCTTCCATCCAAGTACTCGGTTTCTGCTTGACACCTACTTAACTTTTGCAGTCCTTCTCATTGGGATCCTTTGCAGCTGCTCAGCAGCACTATTAGAGGGCTTCCTAGCAAGCTGCCTAACTTGAGGTATTGCTCTCTGCTTGATTAAAGTCAGCTGGTATCTGAGAATTTTATCCCAGAAGATTACTTGACAAGTGATATCCCTGGCTCACTTCTGCAGCAATGCCTTCCAAAAGCCCACAGGATCTGGATGCAAATTTCTAATGAGGACACTTTGTAGAGTAATCTCAGTGATACTGTTCAGTGTTAGCACCAATTTGTGGCTTCTTTTTCCAGCAACTGTGGATGGAAGATGGATTAAATAGATTTTACCTTCAAATAGCATTCTGGTTTGCTAGTATATATATGAAAACCATATTTCTTTTTTGTTCTATGTGCACACTTTTATCTTTTTTGCAGGAGTACCTGCAACTGGCATAAACTTTTTGCTATAGAAGTGAGATAGTTTTTATTTGTCTTATCTTATTCAATGAAAAAACACAAAATCAAATTGAAACAGCAGGCAAAAGAGTATATATATGCACAAAGCAACATGCAGTCATGCCTCCTCCAGGCTGGAGCTGTCGTCACTTACAATAAAGCCAACAGACAGCCTGTGCAAAATATGCCAATAACCCATCTCTGTCTTCAGTTCATACAGAGCTTCGCATGAGGTGTGATCCAAGGGAAGTACTGTTTTTGGGAGAGAGTCAATATCTGGGAATATTTTCCTCTCCATCTGATGTGAAAGAGCCTCAGTATGGTGCTGCAAACACTAAAGGTTCTGGCTGACAGCTAGTCCAGTTGTCTGAGGTCACACGTACCACCACACCACCAACTGTATCGCAAAGAGACACGTGGAATCTGAAAGCCAGTGCTTCATACACATCAGAAGCCCATAAGGCTGAAAAAACATTCTCTGGGTGGCACGAGGTGATTTGGTGCCAAGTAGTTTAAAAGCCTTCCCAAACATATGCATTTACTTTGCTCTGAGGCACCAAGTCCACTTCGATCACCACAGAAATCAGAGCTATAATGGCAATTGGTTCTGGGGGATGGAAACAATTTTCTTTTTTTCATATGTCTTTAAAATTGCTAGTTGTCATCTGACAGGTTATTTTGGCATCATAGAAGCTTGGGGGGCTGCTGAAAAAGACAGTGGAACAGAAGTACTTTAGAGCAGGAAGCTGATAGTAGTGGAGAAATTTGACATTGGCAGAGATGCTGCTGTGACCATTTCTTCCCAAATTGTTCCCCTTACATATATTGGTTGGTGCTCTTTCATGTGATTAGAGCTGTGGAAAAGCAAGTTCTTAATCTAAAGCAGTTTTTTGCAAACAGAACGTGTTTTTCATAATGCATTTTCAACATTTATATGGAAAAAAAAAGATAACATAGAAGGTATCGTTCTTGAGCTATATCACCAGTTGCAGATAAGGTGAATGCCTGCTAGCGGATTCCTGTTTACCTTGGTGAGATTCTGTTTTTATTGATACCAAAGCAGAATTCTGTCTGTCAAAAGCATCACTCTTTGTCGTACCAGCTAGACCTCTCAAGCCCTTGTGAAATTTCGCACTGATGCCTTGTCGTCCTGTCAGAGTGATTTTAGGGGCACAGGGACACAGGAAAATCAATCATGTTTTTGGGAGGTAGGATGAGGAGATGCAGAGAGTGTGGAGGCTGCTGTGTGGCATTGTCAGGGCCTTTCCTCCAGCCATGGGTGAGGATTTATGAGCCTGGGCTGGAAGAGGATTGGAGAAGAGGTAGAGGAGTTGTCCACTGGGCCACGTAGCCCAATGCATTTCCTTGAACATCCCCAGGGAGCAGAAGTGGCCAGGGACTGCTTTACAGGCTTTTTGGGAAATGCACATTATTTCAGCACCAGGCTTTACCGCATGAGTCCAAACCCTCCTTGGCACCCCGTGACTGCCTTTCAGAAACATCGTGCCCCCGTGCCACCATGCAGCTATGCGTTGGGCACCGCTCCCCAACTGCCCTGTCATCACTCCCACCTCTGGCTCTCCACGGCTCCCCGAGCATCACTTGGCTCACATCAGTGCTGGGATCCAGCAGGGAGCAGTGCCCTGGAGCTCCTGGCAAGGGTCCCAGGGAGTAGGTTTGCACCTTTCGGCGTGCGTGGAGGTCCTTCTCCGGTTAACCATTTTGATTCTGTAGAAAACCTCTTTAATACTCGAGATCTCTCAGTGACTAAGCCTGCTTCTCATCCCTCACCCACTCATCATACATTTGGCATCGTTAGTTACACTGGTGCTAATCATACTGAGGATCTGGAGGAGCTGGACAGCTGTGAGCACTTGCATAATGCATGATATGCCTCCAGCAGTGCCTTTCTCCTTCGCTCTCTCACAGCAACAGAAAGGATGTCTGGGTTTAATTTTTTTTCCCCCTTTCCCTCTCTTCACCTGGTCTTATTAGCTGCTCTGGGGGTCACCATTAGTAGGTATGACTCCCTTAAAGCACACACACCCACACACCTCCCCCATTGCCATTTGTCTGTACTGCCAGTGCCTGAGGCTATCCTGAGGACTATTTCTCTGACAGAGTGTCTGATGCAATTCTATGTATTCCATTCTCATTTAAAAAAAGAAACCCTGCCGTCTACTTCCTTTTTCCAGGTGTACCATGACCTCTTTCTGCTATTTTCATGTTCAACTGACCCTTTTAAGAGTCTGGCTTTTAAGCAAGAACTTTAATAAAGAATGTTTTAATATTTTTTTTAGCACCAGTGGTACTACCGTGCCTGTGGCCACCTCTGGGGCTGCCCCCGTTTCAAGCTTGGGACCTGAGGCAGCTTGCTGCCATGGTCAGTGCAGCTATCTTTAGCTTTCAAAAGGACTACTGTTGCTGCTCTGTGGCACCGGCAGTGACAGTTTTCTCTGTTGTTACAACTGTTCAGCTTTTCAAAGGTTATTTTTAGGATGATAACCTTTGAGATGAACCTTCCCACTTAATCTCACCAGGTCTCCCAGGTACATAAATGACTGTTGGGAGTAATCAGGTCTATGAAAGTTTCAAGTGAACCATCGTCATTTCTCATCTTCATTTCTCAACTTCAACTCTTTTGCACATATGCATATACACATGAATGCATGCCTACACATACACATCCATAGATGGGAAGGTGTTGATGGGGCAAGAAATATGTCCTTGAACATCTGAAAGTCTATTACTTTATTGTATTAAAGCAACCACATACAAGCAGTCACCTTAAGTCCTGTCAAGCCAAGGAGAATTACTGAAAGCAAATAAATGAAATGAGGAAATAAGGGTTAAAATGGGTTAACAACAAAACCCAAGCTGGTCTCACACTGGGATAGCTCTGCTGGCTTCAGACACTCTCAAATTTATATTACTATGAATTCAAAACAAAATTAAAATATTAATCAAAATTTATTCCATCTTGTGCCATTGGGAAATATTTTAAAACTTCCTTTGTTGTTCAAAGAGGCAGGCTCTGGTTCTCTCTGGTACAGCGGAAGACTTTATTGCACTATCTGACACTATATTTACATTTAAGAAGGGCATAGCATTCCAAACCAAGTACTTCACAATACTTTTTTGCAGCACAAATGGATCTCTGAATGCCATTGAAAGTTTGAAGCACTCACTAAATATTGTGCCAGTTCTGCAAGGTGACTTTGTGCATCCAGTTTTGAAAGAACGACTCCAAATGTCAATAATAAAGTAATCTATTGTTATTTACTGTATTTTTATTTTCATAGGTATACATTTCTTGTTGTAGTATTTCTATGTAAATCCCTGTGATACTCAGCATTAAGCACACTTCTGACCTTCTACCTTAGCAGATTTGTACGATATGGTAGTTGAGGTATCCTTAAAAATTACAAGAATGTCCATAGCATATTCTTTTTTAAATTTAATTTTGTTTTAGAAATGTGTTCCCATGTTTATTTTTATTTGTTCTTGTGTCCTCCAGCTGATGTAAAACTTCATTCCTGGTATTGCCACTAACTACTTATATTAGTCATTTCACATTTCTGCAGAACATGTCTGTGCAACATAAACAGTAAGTACAATTTGAAAAAATAAGGAGAATGGAGAAATAAATGAACACGAGTAAATAAAATGGCATTCATTCTGCTCTTTCATAATACTGTTAATTCACAAAGATTTAGGCATTCACCTTTTTTCATGAAAATGCTTGTAAAACCTAAAAAAATCAGAAATCTCATATAAAATTCTTTTGTCGATGTTGTATATTAGTTACCTCCCTCTTTACAAGTTTTTTTGTTCAATCTGAAAACAGAAATAGTATTCAGTAACTCCCCTAGCCAGTGAGTTATCAATTGGGGTGAAAGAAAAGCAATCAAATCCAACATAATGTTAAGAATCCAAATGTGGAAATGTCTCTGTGTTGCTGCAGCATATAACTGTTGACGATAAATTAGTTCTGCAAGAAAGTGTAGTTTCACAGTTTGAGACCATATTCCCACTCAAAGGGTTGTGCATTCCCACATCCTCCTTTTTATCCACCAGCAGTCACAAAGCTGTTCGGTCTATCAGATTTGATGGTAGACCTGTGAGACAATGGGCCATGTTTTCTGTAGGACTGGTTGTGAGCAGGATCAAGGAACTGAGTGGAACTGATTGACATCTGACAGCATGATGTGGTGCAGGTATGATCAAGTATGGGGATGGAGGAAAGCAGAATCCCCCAGTCAGTAGAAGCATAAGCTTCAGTAGTTTTGCATAAGCTAACCATAAAACCTCACCCTGAATTAAAAGAAATCAGGCCGATATTCAATCTGAGCATTACTCTAATTCATTTCTAAGCAATCATTTGGGCATTGAGTGAGGTTACAGTGTTGCTTGCACTCTCTTGTCTTTTTTTCCCAAGTCAGAAATCTACCCACATCTCTCCTCATAGAGTTTACCATTATGCCCATTACATAGAGTTTACAAGCCTGTCTGTGTTACCCAGCTTTGCCCCTGCTCTTTTACATGACGGCAAAACTAGACATGAGTCCCTTCAGTATCACTGACTCCTTACAAATTCTTTTCATCCTTCCTTTAAAACCTTTTGTCTCATTTAGATATTCCAGTTCAAGGATCATGCAGCTATTTTATCAAAATGCATTATTTGTCTGGGGTGTTTTGTTGACAGGGAGTTTAAGCTTCACCATCTCCTCTCAACAAAGATTTTGCTAAGCTTTGAAATTGTTATTCAGTGAAGTGAAGTGGTAAATCTGTCCTCACCCATGGTGTTCAGACTACTGACTGGAACATTCTTGACTGACATTATTAAAAAGAAATATAACCCAAATCTCTTTTATTTTCAGTTTTCTTTGTCTTCAGTGATGTATGAAACTTCTTTTAGGTTATTACAAATCTTCATCAATTTTTTTTCACTTGTCATAGTAACGCAGACCTCTGTTTGTATTGCTGTTTTCACTAGTGAAAGAGCATGACTTGAGGTTCAAATGGGCAGAAATCTTTGCCTGGATTTGGAAGCAACATTTATTATGTGCAGTGGGACCTTACCTACTTGGTCACACCAAAGTCAGCGGGGTGGGTGACAGTGGGGATTTAGCTTCTGAGGTCTTTGAGACAACATGCCAGCTACTGTAGTCTGATTTCTATGAACTATGTTTGCCAGAAGTTTTTCCATGTTTTCTGAACGCATGGTGTCTACTCTTGTTTAGGATGCTTGATATGAGCAGTGTTGAGAAGCAGTGCTTTAAGCACACATTCCTTTTTTCCTTGTTACTCAGCCACTTCTACCAGGCTCACATGACTGATATTGACCCATGGTCCATGTGCTTTTAAAACTCTAGCAAAGTTTCTTCTAAGTTCAAATGTTGCACATAGCATGGCAGCTAACTAGTGGTCCAGAAGATTACCAAATCCAGTGATTACCAAATGATTATGCTGGTGTGAAAGGCAAATGTGGTTCATTGCATGAATCTAAGGAAAGTGAGGATGTAGTCAAAGGGTGTTTTTCTTTCTCAGAAGACAATGTATTAATGAATACTATTATCCATGATTGAATTATTTGAATACTCTTTGGTGGAGTATTTAACTAATCATTTTTCTTTCCTTTTTATTTTTGGTAGGTAAATGTACATTTAATTGTGTACTGCTGAAGGTCACTTTACAATGTAACCAGGTTCTTTTCCTCTTCTATTCACTCCATTATTTCATGCTTGTCAAGATTTTTATATACTTCCTAATTTTTCCTAAGTATCACTCTACATGTAAACTTAAAGATTTAATGAGGACAAAAGATGTATGACCAAGTTGCCATTTTCAAGCAGAACTTTGCACCCTAGGTTCAGCAGATGCTATGAAAATAAACCACAATACCTGTCAGGGGGTCTGGAGCACTTAACGTGATGGGAATAAAAGGTATTACAGCTACATCTCCCAGGAGGAACAGTGACAGTGAATGCAGCTGCACTCTGAACTGCACAAAAAAAACCCTAAAAATAAAAACTATATACAGTTCAGTAGACTAAAATTGCTTAAAGGAACCTTGTGACCATTTTTTAATGAATGTATTTTTTATATTCTGTATTATTCTATATGGTCTTTTTCATAAAGATGTTTATGTTCTAATTCAGAACAAGAAAATATGTTAAAACATTAGTATGTCTGAAACATAAATATTTCAGATGTCACTCAGCTTTGCCCTCCATAATTCTGGTCCTTGTGGATGTAGCTAAGACCATTCTGACACTTTAAGCATGGCTTATGGCATTAGCTTGATATATATATGCCATCCTTTGAGATACTGGGAACATTGTGGCTTCTCCCAGACCTACTGGAGAAGAGAGTTTGATTCAGTTGCTTACACTGAAGTATCCACTGCCATCTGAGATGCCCTAGGATGTCTGGAAGACATCCACCACAAGATAGGACCTATGAGAGACTGATGATCATCTGGAACAGTTGCTAGAGGCAAGTGGGGATACCTGGAGACATCTCAAAAGAACCAAATGTGTGACATTGACATAAAGTTATCTCTGGGCAACAGAACTGAGTTCATGGGGTTTGTACCACCTAGTTTTAGACACCTGTCAGAGATGCCTATGGTAAGAGACTAGTCTCATTAGACTCCCTAGGGCAGCATTACATTGCCTAAACCTAAGTTTCTAATGACTTTTCAGATATCTTGTGGAAACTGAGACATCTTCCTGGGACTTGCAGACTTGACAAAGGCTCTATGGAACAGCCATGTTCTTCCACAGGAACTAGAGGCTAGGCAGGTTGCTTTAGGGCAGATAAAATGGTAAAAGCAGCTACATTAGGCAGATAAATCCCATCTCTTGTGCAGTAGATGAAAGAAGACATGCCTTGATTCTTGACATGGCAGTTAAGAAACCATTTGAGATGTCTTCAGGGAACTCAGTTGGCCTCCAGCTGCTGATCCTGAAGGCATATTTTTCCTGTAAGTCTAGTGTCAGATCTGCTTGTACTCTCTAGTTATCCTGGCTGTACTATGGCATTTGAAACTCCACATCTATGTAAGGGCAACCAAGCCAAGCCCCCAGGCTCTGAGGTATTCAGTTGCCTTAATATAGGTGATTAGCATCACATTAGGTCAACTATATCCCACTCTGAATAATTCTCTGGTGGAGCCCAACTGGTTTTCTGGTGAGGTTATGTGAAAGCAATAAGGAATGTAAACTGGGGGAGAGGTAAATTAATTGGATCCTCTTATGATTTTCCCTGTTTCTTTTAACTTCTTTCCCCTTTTGATATGTGAAAGAGAAGGAAAAATGGCTGTCTTGTCCTTCAATTCATATTCAGGAATTTCTCTGACGATGATAGGTTATGGATCAGACACTTACATAAAATGAAGACAAAATAAATCATGAGAAGTAACAAATAAAAAAAGGAGCAAGGAGGTTGGGCATAATTAGGCTTAAACTCCAGTATATATGGAACAAGTCATATAATAAAATTTAAGTCAGTCTTTTACATTTTGTGAATCTATTTCTTCCCTAACTGGATGTTTCTGATGGTCACTGAAGACTTAAAGCTGTTTAAATTGGACACAAAATGTCTCCAAGTGAGAATCCATAATGTACTTAGCCTTGGTGACATGTGTGATACTCAGTTTATACAGATTCAAATACAACTGCCAAATTGGAAGTCTAGGAGTCCTGAAGCCTATTCACCTTGCAACCCTTTGCCCGTAAAACTTCAATATGTACCTTTGATGTTTGGAGAAGTGTCATTATGACATACAGTCCATATGACATAACAGCCCATTTTGACCACTGCTTAAATACTATACAAGGTGTAAAATAGTGTAAGATCAAGTATTCCCTGTCTATAGCCCTGGCAGATTCAAATTAACCTAGAGACATTAGAGACATTGCAGAAAAATGAAAAACTGCATAGCATCTCATGTTTCATTATCCTAACTGCCAGGAGTGTGCCCTGAAACATTCTATTTTCTGACTAATAAATGCTCTCAGGAAACATTATTTATTTATGTGGTTTTGCAAAGAAAAACATTCTGAAAGTTTTTGTGGGATAATTCTGAATATAAGGAAATGCATCAATAAGCTTCTAATTAGGGCATTGACATTTTCCCCTTGGGGTGATAGAAATCTATCCACCAGTATTTCAAAAGTCATAATTTTGTCATTAGGATCCCATATAAAATGGGAAAATGGGTAGTTGAATGGATGAGAAAACAGAAGCTAGAAAACCTTTTTTTTTTCCTAGTGGTAAAATGCCCTTTTGCATTGCAGCATGGGGCTCCAGAAAAAAAAAAAAAAAAAGATGGGTGGAGAGGCAGATCTGATCCAGGAAATTCTTCCTGTTATTGACATATCAGCACACAAGAGATTATGATGATAATTTTTTAACACTGTATCTTACCTTGAAAGTAAACAGTCTACAATATATGGAGCATAATAATTGTGTAAAGTACAACAGACAATACAAGAATATCATGAGCAAAAAGTCTTTGGAGAATATCCTTAGGTAGCAAATGAGTATTTAGGCAAAAAGCATTTGGAGACTACCTATGAGCATAGTCAAGGGAGGTTTTAAAAAGGTTACTAAGGATGTCCCAAATTCTAAAAGTTTCTTGTTTCTGATAAGCTACCACTCTGAAGTGGGAAGGTGCATATGGCAAGAAACACTTCCACAAGTTTTTCAAAAGTGGAGTATGTGAAAATGATCACGAATGGGCTAAATAAGTACAAAAGGGAAAACAATGAGTTTGAATAGTGAAACCCTCACTCTAAAGTAGATTGCACTGAAATAATTTTCATGTTAGAAATTATCTCCCCCCACCATCCACACTCAATGTATTGCAAGGATCAGAACGAAGAGAAAAAGCTGCCAAATATTTTCCTGTTACATAACGTATTTATTTTAGCATTAGGGTGAAGACTTTGGGGGGATATTACTGCACTTCATGATTATGATGTAGGTAGTGACCTTGTCACTTTTTCAATAAAGTGCTGCTTTTTTCTCAGAATGCTCATGAGACAAAAGAGAAAGTTGTCTCCAGGAGTACAGTGCAAGCCTTAGAAGGTCTCCTCTTTCTCCACTTGGCTTCCTCCAAGTATCAGAGGGCGCATTCTTCCGGGTTGCCATTTTTTAAAATAGACCTGTAGCTATAATTCATTACCTGAACTTTATTTTTCTGTTCACTTTCAAGCCAATAAGCCTGAAGGCCCACATCACACTGTCCTTTGTCCCCACAAATGTTTCTCAAGAATTAAAGATTAACATGAATATTCATGACAGTTTAATAGTTTCTCATCCCTTCTTGAAGATATACAATATATTGCATTTTTCTCAGAATGGAGAGGCAGAGCTAATTACTGTTCTCTGCCTTCTCGTTCAGCCATTACCTCTGTTGTTGACAGACAGCTTCTTCTGGAGTGACTTCTGACTTGGTTGTTGCTGTGACTCCTTCAGGATAAAGACCTTTAGAGTCCTGACCATATTGTGTCCTATTCAAGTAGCCTTTTGAAACAAATGCTTCATTTCAGACACTGAATAGAGTCACGATCTTTCCCTGTCTCTGAGTTTCATTACCCCCCAATACTTCCTTGACAGTTTTTGCAGCTTTCACTGCACTGCTTTGAACATGCGTGTGGTTCCCAAAGCTCAAAGCAATGCTTGTGCCAATCATTTCCCACCTTCATGAGGCAATGGAGCCTCGAGAGTTATTCAGCTGCCCAAATGCAGGTTTCTAGTCAATGGTGTCAAGACTCTATTGAATGTAGTGGCTAGATCTTAATTCACTATAATGGGAGCATAGATCGCTTACGTGTAGACACCTACATTTCACTGACTCTGGAGCTAAGCACCATTCATTGTACGATGCCTCTGAATGCATAAGCCAAAATCACACAAGCCAATTGCTGTCATATTGCACAGCAAGCCAATATCTCATTTACTATGTGAACAAGGGATGGGAAAGACCTTAGCTGGATGGAATTCAGTCACCTAAACACAGGCGTGAAATATGTCTTTCAGTATTGCACTGTATCTTGCTTAACCTCTGGCTGCCAGGCCAGCATGGTGTGTCTTTCCTGTAAGACCACTGTCGAGTGGATACCTTGGATATGCCAGGGCATGTTGCATGGCAGTAGGTACCTATTCATGGCAACTGTCCTTCTGAACACTACTATTTCCAAAGGTCCTGAGGAAGAGTAACATTCACCTTACCTTGCTTCAGTGGTGCAATTAGCATTCAGGGCTTGATTCAGCTCTAACAGAAAAAGTAGAGGTGACCGGTGCCATTTGAGATATTGTAGGGTAAACCTGAGATATCACAATAACACTTGAAGATACAATCTTACACCTACATGTGTCCTTGTCTACAGCATCTGGAAACCAGGAGGGATTCTCTGAAGCATCTCAAATAGCCCTAAGCAACTATGTCCCATCCTTTGCCTCAGCTGGCTACCAGTGCTTCCATGGAGTAACACAGAAACCACTGGTAGATTCAGAATCACAGAATTACAGAATCATGGAATGGATGAGGTTGGAAGGCACCTCTGGAGGTCACCTGGTCCAATGCCCCTGCTCAAGCAGGGCTACCTAGAGCTGGTTGCCCAGGACTGTGTCCAGATGGCTTTTGTATACTTCCAAGGATGGAGACTCCACAAGCTCCCTGGGCAACCTGTGCCAGTGTTCAGTCACCCTCACAGTGAAAATGTGTTTCCTGACATTCAGAGGGAACCTCCTGTGTTTCAGTTTGTGCCCATTGCCTCTGGTTCTGTCACTGGGCACCACTGAAGAAACCCTGGCTCTGCTCTCTTTGCACCCTCCTTTCAGCTATTTATATACATTAATAAGATCCTCCCTAATCCTTCTCTTCTCCATGCTGAACAGTCCCAGCTATCTCAGACTTTCCTCAAGTAGAATAGAATAGAATAGAATAGAATAGAATAGAATAGAATAGAATAGAATAGAATAGAATAGTTCAGTTGGAAGGGACCTACAACGATCATCTAGTCCAACTGTCTGATGAATTCAGGGCTGACCAAAAGTTAAAGCGTGTTATTGAGGTCATTGTCCAAATGCCTCCTAACCACTGACAGGCATGGGGCATTGACCACCTCTCCAGGAAGCCTGTTCCAGTGTTTGACCACCCTCTCAGTAAAGAAATGCTTCCTAATGTCCAGCCTAAACCCCCCCTGATGCAGCTTTGAACCATTCTCATGCATTCTGCCACTGGATAACAGGGAGAAGAGATCAGCACCTCCCTCTCCACTTCCCCTTCCCCTCCTCAGAAATCTGTAGAGAGCAATGAGGTCGCCCCTTAGCCTCCTTTTCTCCAAACTAAACAAACCCAGTGTCCCTAACCACTCCTCACAGGACATGCCTTCCAGCCCTTTCACCAGTTTTGTTGGCCTCTTCTGAACAATGTGACGTGCTCCAATCCCTTTATAATCTTCATGGCCTTTCCAGTATGTTCATGTCCTTCTTGTACTGAGGAGCTTAGCACTGGAAACAGCACTCCAAGTGTGGCCTCACCAGTGCTGAGTAGAGGAGAAGGATCAACCCCCTTTACCTGCTGGCATTACTTTGCCTAATGCTGCCCAGGATAACATTCTCCTTCTTAACTGCAAGGGCATATTGCTGGCTCATGTTCAACTTGATGTCCACCAGAACCCCCAAGCCCTTTTCTGAAAAGCTGCTTTCCAGCCAAATGGCCCTCAGTGTACACTGGTGCCTCAGATTGTTCCTCCTCGGGTGCAGAACTTTGCGCTTCTCCTTGTTGAACTTATGAGGTTTCTGTCAGCCCAATTCTCCAGCCTGTCAAGGTCCCTCTGGATGGCAGCATGACCCTTTGGAGTATCAGCCACTCCTCCTGGTTTTGTGTCATCAGCAAACTTGCTGAGGGTACACTCTGCCCACCATCCATGTCATTAATGAAGATGCTAAACAGGACTGGGCCCTGTATTGGCCCCTGGGGTACACTGCTAGTTACTGGCCTCCAACTAGACTTTCTGCCACTGATCACCCCACTTAGATAAGCAGTTTAGGATGAGATGAAATGTCCCCTGAAGTGGCTAGTCTCTATCTACAGACCATGGAAGGTGGGTAGAGTGACAGAAAAAAACCCCTTAGGGTAAATAGCTACAACATGGCTCAGGACAGATGAGCAACTCCCATGTCTGTGTGTCCACAAGTATGCTGCCATGTGAGTGTGCCATACTTCAAGACCATCAGTGACTGACTGAATACACTGGTTTAGTACAAGGAAGAACACATCGTTGGAGGCCAGCTAATAAATAGATAATAATAGGTCATTCCTAACCTTATTTTACCACTATTATTTTTGAGTTTTCTCTCAGAATTAAATCTCTGTTTTAGGCATTTTTCCCCATTTTTCTGAAGTGGATCCTATGTTACTACATTCTACTTTTGTTCTGAACTCTTCAAGAAATGATTTTTCCATTCACCCAAGTGTGCTGAAGTTCTTATAAAGTATCATCTGTTAGATCATTAGTGCTGTTTATTTTCTCTTCCAGCTCTTACCTCACCAAATAATTAGCCCTCAAGATACGGTGCTACTTAACGTTCCTTTATCAAATACTGTTTAGTTAGCTTTCTTTCTACATGATAGCACAATCACATGGATTGTGAGTCCTGAGAGTGTGAATACATTTTAAAGAATAAAGTTTAATGAAATGCAGTAGGAAGCGTGCATGACTTAGATTCACATATCTGCTTCTTTTCCCTACTTAGATTTTTCAGTTTGTCCAAAAAAACCAAGTCTGCCTGGTAAATGTGCTTATAAACTCATGCTCTGCACTGTAGCATGCTGTGCTGGTTTTGGCTGGGATAGAGTTACTTTTCTTCATAGTAGCTAGTATGGGGCTGTGTTTTGGATTTGTGCTGGAAACAGTGTTGATAACACAGGGATGTTTTCGTTATTGCTGAGCAGTGCTTACACAGAGTCAAGGCCTTTTCTGCTTCTCACCCCGCCCCACCAGCGAGGAGGCTGGGGGTGCACAAGACGCTGGGAGGGGACACAGCTGGGACAGCTGACCCCAACTGACCAAAAGGATATCCTAGACCATAAGACATCATGCTCAGCAATAAAAGCCGGGGGAAGAAGAAGGAAGGAGGCGACGTTTGGAGTGATGGCATTTGTCTTCCCAAGTAACCATTATGCATGATGGAGCCCTGCTTTCCTGGAGATGGCTGAACACCTGCCTGCCCATGGGAAGTTGTGAATGAATTCCTTGTTTTGCTTTGCTTGTGTGCGTGGCTTTTGCTTTACTTGTTAAACTGTCTTTATCTCAACCCACGAGTTTTCTCACTTTTACCCTTCCAATTCTCTCCCCCATCCCACTGGAGGGGAGCGAGCAAGCGGCTGTGTGGGGCTTAGTTGCCAGCTGGGGTTAAACTGCAACACATGCTTTGAGGGCCTCATTCACCTCCATGTTAGTATGCATCGGCCAACTGAAGCAACATAATGAGAAATCAGACCTGCTAGTCCTCATTTAGTTTCAGTAATTTGTTAGGTATTGTTTCTATTTCAAAATATCAGTTTGGCATTTGGGAGAATGAGAATCCAGCACTCCACCGTCAGGCAATAGTTCTGAAGATTGCAGATATGCTACAGTATCCTTGGTTGGTGTAAATTTGTCTTGCCCCAGGAGAGCCTAAGAAGCTAAAGTGATTTGTTTCAGATGAAGTTTGGCCTATGAAATACATTTCTGATCTGATAATGAACAGTCACAGTACCCAAGAGCACACGACATTAGGCCTCTTTCTCCTGCAGATATATCAGGTATGCAATAAGCAGGTTCTAAGAAAACCACATTGCTTGCCATATATGTTAATTTACAGTCCCTGTCAACAGGATTATTTTAATGAAGATGGCAAACTGGATTTGTCCCTGTGTGTATCTACCGGTAATTCTGTCTTGAACATCCTTAGCTACCTTTATGACTGCCACACATAAATTGTGCTCAGCTTTTCTGCTCCTGATTTTCTGCAAATGTTGCATGTGAGATACTAAAATCAATTTTATTCTTAGTTCTATTCAACTTGTCTGGATATTTTTGAGGTGGGACAGGAGATGTAATCAGTTTCTTCAAGGGGAGAGACATTTTAGCTGGTGAAAACATTCAACTTCTCCCTTCATCTTCTCCAAAATGCAATTTAAAGTATCCATGTGATTTCAAAGCATTATTTCAATGGCTTTTATTGTGACCTTCAATTCTTTACTCTGTTGGTATGCTAAGTGGGGACATATGTAGATTTTCCTGTGGGAAAACAATTTTAACAGATGGGAAGTCTGTTTGAAAATTAGGAGGCCGGAGGGCTGGATGCAGCCGTGATATGTGGCTTAGGAAGAGGGGGATCTCTCTTCAACATTTCCTTGAAGGTACCTTAGGGTCAGGACTAAGCAAGACAATGGCTGCTAATTGGGAAGGGAGAGGGGTACAGTACAACCCCAGACATCCACACATGGACATGTATTTACAGCATAACACACGTTCACTGTAAATTCACAGCACTAAACTTGCTTCCTTCTGCCTCTTGAAAAATGCCATCCATCAATCACATGCAAACCATTCATTATTCCTTAATAATTCTGAGTATTACAGTTTCTCTGGTACAGTCCTGCCCTGATTAGGGGAGGGGAAAATGTTGCTGCCAGGGATGTTTTTAGCAAGAGCTGCTGGTGATCTCACACCAAAACAGGGAAGGACTCCTAAAGGCCATCAGCTCAATGGCACTGATTGGATCCCCTCATCCTCTTTGCACTGTGATTGTGGCCCCATCTTCTCCTGGGGTGGAATACGTTCCTGATCAGGACAAGGAACCTTCACTTTTAACATCATGTTTTAAAGTGCAGCTCTATTCTGCAAAGTAACTATGTAAAAATGTCACCTTCTAACTCATCAGATTTGTCACTTTAATGTGTTTAGAAGCAGATCTGTTCACTTTAATGATAAAAGTAAGTTTTTACTACTTTTTGCCTGTGTTAACTCTGTGGAGCCAATACAGCTAAAACATTGCACTAGATTTTATTTCTTCTCAGCTGTGTGAGAAGTATTTATTAACATTCAGTCATGAAGCCAATTGCAAATTCTCATTTGCAAATTCTAATTACAATCTTAGATCCACAAAGCCACCGGAGGCAGTAAATGAACAAATTTCAGGGTAGCTTTTATTTACAGACAATGATGTTCTCAATGAAGTCATGATTTGAACAGTGTAAGTTATGAGGAAGTGATAAAAAGGAGACTAGTTTTCCAGCATTAGATTCAATTTACAAGGCTGATAACTATCATCAATTTTTATCAGTAGAACATTGGGAAGACCTTAATGTATAGGATGGAGCACTATCATAGCACTTCACACTTTTAGTGATTTTCTTTTCAGAAGAATTGAAACAGCCTTTTATTTTAAGTGACACACTGAAAAGTCCATGTGTCATGGTTTAACCCCAGTTGGCAACTAAGCACCACACAGCCACTTGCTCGCCTTCCTTCCCCGGTGAGATGGGGAAGAGAATCGGAAAAAAAAAAAGAAAACCCGTGGGTTGAGATAAAGACAGTTGAATAGGACAGCAAAGGAGAAAATAATAATAATAACAATAATAATAATAATAATTAATAATAATAATAATAGAATATACAAAACAAGTGATGCACAATGCAATTGCTCACCACCCGCTGACTGATGCCGAGCCTGTCCCCAGGCAGCGATCGCTGCCCCTGGCCAACTCCCCCCAGTTTATATACTGAGCATTGATGTCATATCGTATGGAATAGCCCTTTGGCCACTTTGGGTCAGCTGTCCTGGCTGTGGCCCCTCACAGCTTCTCGCTGGCAGGGCATAAGAAGCTGAAAAGTCCTTGGCTAGTGTAAGCACTGCTTAGCAACAACTAAAACATCAGTGTGTTATCAACATTATTCTCATACTAAATCCAAAACCACAGTACTATACCAGCTACTAGGAAGAGAATTAACTCTATACCAGCTGAAACCAGGACACCACGTGAAGAGGGAATGTGAACTGGTGCTTTCCTCTGGGGACTAGAGCTGGGACGAAGTTTCAGATTTCAAAATCAGGTTGAGTCTTCCCTTCCCTGTACAACATGACATCTTTTCTCTGAAGGTCTTTCCAAACCTCTCTTTCTTCCGTGCTCCTTTTGGTGAGCTCTCAAACATATACACACAGCCATGGAGCAGCTGGAAATCAGTGACATCTCTGGCACTGTTTTTGCTGCTCTGCCCATTGTCCTAGCAACTTTCCTTCAATTAATGCATTAGGAAAATCTGAGGGGCTCAGGGTAGGTGAATGCTGACACAAGTTTGCAAGATATAAATACAGGGAAGAATTCCTTTAATGGGGCAGGAAGACTGAAAACTAACAGGAGATTGCAAGGAATAATGGGTGAGAGAGGGCTGGCTGAACACAATAAACCCCAGACTCACACAGCCTAATCTCCCTTAAATCTCTGTGCCTTTTGCCTAGTACCCACTGGTCAGCTTTGGGCTTTAAGAGGCCTTTGGATTCTGAAACAAAGCCCCAAAAATACCATGTTTGTACTCTTTCCTTTTGATGCCTGTGGACATCCATAATAAAAGGTACTATAAACATTTCACAGTGTTGAGATACTTCTGTCCTTTCCATAAAAATATTTTAAAAACCCTCTTTGGGAAGATCAGGGTTGTGAGTAATAAACAAATGCTTTAATTGACAACTTTGGGCCCACTAATACACTCCTAATGCTGGCATGGTTGTATTTTGTTGTAAAACAGAAGTCTGGGCAAAACTGTATTTACACTGGGGAGGAATCTTTCTTCTTACATGCAATATGGCTTTCCTTTCTCCATTCAACATTTTTCCTGGCCCTAAGCTGAGATCACCCTTTGAATCATATCAGCAGATAAAGATATGAACACTGCAAAGTAACTCAGTGTTATTAAAGAAAATCCTAGGGTCCAAAAGTCCCATTTATTTTCATCTTACATTTTTATGTCCAATATTATTTTAATGCCACTTTTATTAAAGTGTCAACCAACTGATGCTGTAATCAAGTGAGTGTCAGGTTCTTTTTTATGATGCTTTCTGTTTGTCATTTTAATAGTAAGAAAGCTATTTTCTACAAAAAGTCAGCATATGGGAAGGTCTTCATTTTGTAGAGGGAGTTCTTTTCCCCCACTTAGGAAAGGGACTCTGTTCTGAGGTTTTGGAGCTCTAAGCAACCCCAGAGGTGTCACAAGTACAATTATCTTCTGTACTTGTAGAATATAAAAGTGATTTGATTCATAATCCCTTTCACTTTGATGAAACCACTGGGAAGTGCTGTTCAGTGTGAATCGTAACTCAGGTAGTTAAAGAAAAAGGCAGGGAATGTGGGAGACTGGACTAACACAAAGAAAAGAAGAGAGGGCATAAAAGTCTCATACTGAATGAGAAAGGGCCCTTTGCTGAATTTGATTCTCACCATGACTTGGGGTTAAGCATCTGGTTAGTCTTGCCCTGGGATGGCTTGAAGCAGAGCCCAGTAGACCCTAAGTATCTTTCCATTTAATTCTACAGGTGATGGATTACATTCTTATCGAGCACAGGGTATGATTTATTAGGGGCTACAGAATTTTTACAACCCCAGGTTTGTACATTCATTTCTTGAACTACCTGAGCAAGAGAAATAACGCTGCTGTTTACAGCTATTACAAAGTAGAAATGGGCGAACCTTGAAAAACTGTCTCATATCTCCCTCCTTGTCCACATAAAGCAAGTTTCTTCTAGGTTTCTAGACAGAACTCTTCTTTCCATGTATTATAGCTGACTGGGAAAACTTTCCAGGACATACAAATGAAACCCTTCATTCCTAAAACATTTTTTGCTAATCATGTGATTTTGGTGTTAATGGTTTCTCTCAGCTAAAATGTAGCAATAATTAAACCAATCTGAGAAATATTTTTATTTAAAAAAAGAAAATACAAATATCATGCAATCGTTCACAAATGTTGAGAATGTCAGTAATTATGGAAGTCAAGGTCTTCCTTTTTGCTCTCTGGGCATACTCTTGACCAGGATATAAAATTAATTTTCATTTGTCTTTTCTTCTGGCCCAGAGGTCTTGCACTTGTGACTGAAAATGGCCTAGCTTCACTAGTGAAGAGGGCTGGTGCCTCACTCTATGCTGTCCTGGAAACTGTGGATTTCTTTGAGATGCCTAACTTTCACAAGTTGTGACGGCTACATATGAGCTGCCTTGGTTACTTTTCTAGAACTTTCCCAAGTCCATGACTTTGCAACATGGACATTCAGAATGGCCAAAAGGGACAATGAGCAACAGCAGCAAAAAAAAGAAGCATTCAAACTCTTGCACTATTTCTAATCCCTGTCCCCTTGGCAGCACAGTCATTTCATGCAGGATTTTTGACACTGGTATAAGGACTGTGAGAGTGTTTGTAGAGACACAAGGGAGCCAGTCTTCAAAACTACTCAACAAAAGTCCAATTAAATTTCTTGACAGCTGTTAAACCAGCTCAGAACAATTTTGAATACACTTCTCATTCATTTGGGAATCAACTGATATAATGATGAAGATAACATAACAATGCATTTGTTTTCCAAGCTATGTTTTTAACAGCAAATGACAAAGCCAGGCAACAGTATTCCTGTTGCATAAATTGATGAGAGTTAGGTGTTTATGTCAGGTGACAAAGCAGAAAGAGTACAAGCTTCATTTCCCACAAACGTGGCTGGGCCTGCAAGGCTAAATATCAACTTGTTTTCATCCAATCAACATCCCGCAGCAGTCAGAAATTGAATTCTACAAAAGATTTCTTCAGGGTCCATAAGCTTTAGGTACCCTCAAATGCCACATTTAGAAGGTAACCACAGGAAGAAAGTCTGCCAAAAAACGAGAAGGATAAGGCAAGTCATCTCCTTAGGCTGGAGATATTTATATTTGTTGCCTTAACTGGATACATCCTTATTACAGTAATTAATGTAAAATCATTAAGAAGTTCTATCAATTCTAATGGAATCTTTGCATCTTTGGGAAAAAACCTCAAACCTATTTTTACATATATAATGCTACACGTCCCCAGATTTTGGCTAAGTAATTCTCTACTACCTCCTCTGCCAACTATCTCTTTATTAGCTTCAGACCATATAAACAATTTTTATGATCACAACCGAAAGGCTGTAGAGTGACAAGTGGATTGGGTAGATGAGTGTATCACTTTCATGGAGATGAGAAGACCAAAGGAAACATTTCTATTTCTGGCGTGGACCACATCACAAAATGTTTGGCTGTATCATTCATTCTAATGCCCAACAACTGCTCTACTTCTTCATTTAGAAGAAGAGGAATAAATTTATCCTTATAAATCTCTCTGCTGTAAGGCTTTCCTGTCATTCTCATAACCCCCTCTGCCAGTTGCTCTACCTGAGTCTGGGAGGCCAGATAGGTACGGGTAGGCAAAGATCTGGCTTCCCTTTCTATTGCTAATCCAGGAGGCAGGTATATCCCTGCAGTTTCAGATACAGAAAGGATGCCAAGGCCTGAAATTAATCCAATAACCAAGTCCCTCAATGACCTTCTTCTGAAACTCCCTCCTTATGCAAAGCAGCAGCCAGTTGATGGGGGAAGCTGTGAGCATGAGCTGGACTCTGGAGGTGCCACCTTCTGTGACTGCAGGGAGGTGAATAAAGGGGTGGGGATGCAGTTCTTCACTCTGATTTTGCTTTGGAAAAGTTATTGTGCAACAAAATAGTTTGAGAATAACACTAGCTAAAGCAGATGTTGTGATGAAGTGAACTTTAGAAAGGCAGTTTGATTGGAAGATAAACTTTATGTGGCCTTTTTTTCAGTGTGATTTTTGGAGAACAGCAAAATTTAAAGGATTGGAAACTGTATTTCTCTCGGTGGCTTATAAGTACAGTATACATATGTAAATATAGGCCATGAGTTTTTTCCAGTGATGCCTCCATCTTATTCTACTACTCCATTTCTGTCTCTGAGAAAGCTCTTCAGGAGTCATGCACATTTGAATATTTGCCTCTCTACTGTGATTCTCAATAAAGACACAAATTAGTGTCAATGGTGATGATGTTTTTTCATAGTATAGACACCTGTCCACTAGAAACTGGACTGAAACCAGCAGATAGTAGTCATGATTTCCACTTCAGTACTGGGCAGTATTCAAGTCAGTGACACAAAACTAAAAGCTCAGTCACCCATTACCAATCACCCAAAATGTACAGTCTCCTTGAATATATTTAATTCTTCAACACTGATTAAAATAGCTTCATTAAAAAATGTATTCAAGGGCCCTGGAGTTTTAGCCTCTGATGCTTTTTATGTAGGCCAAAGAGTACTTGTTCTACAGGATTGAAGGAGGATTAATCAGCAAATTGGCTGCAACTTCCTTCAGAAACAGAATGCTGATTTTTAACTACTGTATTTTAATGGTATCTCTGAGCCTGAGACTTGATTTTGTGGCGTTCAGCATGTGACTCATGCTCTCTTATAACTTTGAATTATGCATTTCATCTTTTCTTCTGATTTTAGTGTTTACCGACAAAGAGCTTAGTTATTCCCAAATAAAACCAGCTGGCATGTTTCTAAGACTCTTTTGGTTGGTTTCATTTCTTATTATTCATCAGGGCTCAGAGACCCAGAGTCCAGCCCCAGACTGAGTACTTGTGCCTGCCTGAGCACCTCGCCAACTGCCCTGCCAAGTCAACTGTTTCAGAGTCTCTTACTTTCTCTCTCCAGTTTTTGCTTCTGAGACTTCAGAAGCCTTGCTTTCCTTGCAGAGTGGAACGACAGTATTTTTTGAATGCTTATCCACCAGGAAATCTATCTGCTGATCTACTATGCTGCCTCTTTGTGCTGCCACACTGGTGCATAAAAAGCAAATGTGACCCAGATTAGGAAAGACCTTTCTGCATGCGAATCCCTGGCAGACAAATTGCTCCAATATTTTAGTTGCCTGACTTATTCCCCTTTCTTGTTATTATAGGACCACAGGATAGCTCAGTTTGCAAGAGACTTCATATTTCTAGTGCAACCTCCTGCCCCTAGCAGGGTTAGGTTCGAGCTCAGCATCCTCCCACCACACACGGCTTTGAAGAGTCTGGCTCCATCCTCACTGTAGGTGCTGGGGGGGGCTGCTGTTGGGTGCCCCCAAAGCTGTGTCCTCTCCAGGCAGAACAAATCCAGGTTCCTCAGCTTCTCCTCAAGGGGCAAGTGCTCTTCCCCCTCCATTGTAGTGGCATGTACTGAACTCCCTCCGGTTTATTGATGTCTTTCTTGAACTGGGGAGCCCAAAGCTGGATCCACTAGCCTAGATGTAGTATAACAAGTGCTGAGCAGAGGGAGTAATCACTTCCCTTGCTCTGCTGGCTCTGCTTCTATTCATACAGCCCAGGACACTGTTGCCCCTCATTGCTGCCAGGCCCACTGCTGGCTCATGCCCAGCTCACCGTCTACCAAACCCAAAGAGCACCTACTGCAGAGCTGCCCCACAACAGAGCCAGTCCATCCCCAGCCTGTGTTGCTGCCATTGGCTCTACCCGCCTAGGGGCAGCACTTTGCATTTTTCCTTATTGAATTTCACGAGGTTGCTGTTGGCTGTTCCTCCAGGCTATCCAGGTCCCTCTGAATGCAGCCTGCCCTTGAGCATGTTGACTGCACCCACACTTGGGTGTCAGCTGCAAAACTTCCTCCAGTTTCCCTACGCAGCCTCTTCTTCTCTCTTTTCACCACCTCCTTGTTCCTAGATCCCTTTCGTTTTTATCTTAACTGCTTACTAAGCACAAGGTAAATAGCACTCTGCTCTGCTGTTAGAGCTGGCAAGCAGAAGTCTCCCTGTTTTAATCCAGATCACATTCCTTCTTACACAATCCTTTCTCATTCAAAACATCCAACCACATAGACCTGGATAATGTAAATTTCCTCACTGCTGCAATAAGGCATTTTTCTAACAGCAGTGTAAAACCTTAATCAAAGCTTACAGGAGCAGGGAATGCAACAGTGTACTTTTGTAATGCATCAGTAAGACCAAATGCCAGCTCTTTCAGTGCCAGCTGATTAGTCTAATCTCAGGCAAACCAGCTAGTAAACTGTGCTATGAGAGTATTTCCAAACTGGATTCCTTTCTCTGATATGCAAATAGTTCTTAAAAACTTCCAAAATGCTATTTTTATTTTAATGAGTAGATTTTTTTAGTCATAAGCAGGCTTTTGTAATCTTCATCAATACGTTTTTTAAAAATTGATGGTTCTCAGGTCAGCGTGGTTCGCAAGTTCTGAGAATTTTAAAGGAAGAGTTGGTCATCCTATATTTGCTTTAGTTTTCTGGTTTATCGTAGTAATTAAAGGATCATTAATTTTAAACACATTAATATATGCAAAGCTCCCTGTAAATACAAAACTCAAAACTCAATTACCGTTCCACATTTTGCTGTTCCCCTCTGGAAAAAATAGGGTAGGGGTCACTTTGTTCTAAAAATATATATGTCAGCTCAAATATATGTCAGCAAGTATTTATGAATCAAAATAGGATAACACCAAATAGATGATACTAAAAATGTCAGTGAAAACATTAGAATGGAAATACACCTCCTATTTGTTTGTCAGCCAAATACTAAACCTGGACTAATGCTTTTCCTTTGCCAACCCTGTCCATTTTTTTCAAGCCTGTGATTAGCATTAAAGAAGAAATCATGTGTTCTATGTGCCTGTAAATATTCACATATCCCATTTCCCTCAGCTGCTCTTTTGTCCCCTGACTGAGATATATGGATGTTCACCTGAAAAGCAAATGCCTGACTGTCATTACTCATGTCTGAATGCCAGCTCCTGAGCAAGGAGAAGCCAAGGCTCTTGAAATAAGAAACAGTCAGGGAAAGTTTCAACAAGCATCCAGGAATTGTATCTCTGACAGTGGCCTCTTGATGACAAGACTGTTCCGTTCCAGAAGGCACCAACTGAAAAGGGAGATCAATGTCAAGCTCAGGATCTGTCTGTGTCCTTTCTCCAGACACCACTTATTAACTGTACTGGCAATATCCAAAATAAAGCTAAAAAAATAATAATATCAATGAAAGGATACTAAGGACAGCAGTGAAAGCATTATATAGAAATACAATTCCTACTTATTTGTCAGCCCCATCCAGAACCAGGTCTACTGCCTCCTTTTTTCCAGCATCACTCAACATCATACAAGTTTGGAGATCCCTGGGGCAGTCAAATTGTTGGATGCTTTCTCCCTCTGTTCTCCAGGGAATAAAGAATTGCAGGCTGACAATTTTTTAGCTGAGTACATCTTATTTGAGCCTATTTAGCTTCTCAAGCCTTCATTCACTACCTCAGATTGGAATAAGTTAGGATTATTGGCCCTAGGTGTCTATAGGACTTCCAGGCAATTCCACCAGCTAGAGACAGGTTGGGAAATGGGATGGCAGCGGCCATCATCTTTCTCTTTGAACTTTGCCTTCACCATAGTTAGGCAGTGCTGCATGTTGGCTGTGCCACTTACCTAGCAGATTTCCTTGGTGTTAATAATCCTCCATGCTTTCCTTTGTTTCAGAACAAATGTTGAAATCCATCAAACAGCTTTACTTCAATATGCAAGGGTCTGTCTCATTTGTGCATTGCTAAAGCACATATCTAGCGTGGTAAAAACACAGCTTGCACTGAAAGCAAACACACCTAAATTAAGGTGAAGGTCCTCAGATGCTACCCTGATTGATATTACAGCAGTACGTGTTCAAATGAATAGATTTAAATATTTAAGCTAGGTTTTGTACAGAAACAACCCTACAGAAAGAAAGATCTCAAGCTCCTAGCAGCTCAGAACAAAACTATTTCATATGCTGACTGGATTTGCTCTTGCTGTGAGTAGTCAGTTCACTATAGAGCAAAACAGTGTGATTAGTGTGAGAAAACTTACTATGGATGGTGTAAGAACTACCTGTCAGATCTGAGACAGTGCCATCAAGCACAGATATAATGTACCCAAGAACCCTGTTTTTCAGCTCCCTGGGTTTTTCAAATAGAAAATGCACCACACTTAGATTCTTTTCCATTTGCAGCATGAATTGCTCCCCTCAGCTTATACTTTTCTGTAGATCTTTAATTTTTCAAAAGCATTTCACTGCAAACTCTCTTTCTGTTTCAAGGGAAAAACAAAGAGAAGATGGAGAGCAAAGGACTGGCTGAGGATGCCACACTGCTCTTTGCACTAGGACATTCTCTCACCACGCTGGTCGGAACAAGCAATCTAACCAGTAATGGCTTTCATAATCAGGATGCCCCGTGTTGCATTGTAGTCTGGCCTCTCTCTAACAAAGTCATTTAAGGCCCTGTGAGTTAATTAACTCTTGCGTAAAATCAGCCCAAAGATATAGATTTTTCAGTACCTCACAGAAAAGCTGTTAGGTGTAATTTATATTTGCCAGACTTTTTAAGACATTGGTGGTAATAATCCTCCGTGCTTTACTTTTTTTACACAAAAACATACTTGAGAAATTACTGTCACTGAATTATCAAAATCATGTTTTCCATATAGGGTCATATAAGATGTGAAAACACTTTCAATTATGTGATTCATAATGACAATTTTTAGCATCTTTTAGGATCTTCTGTCTCCAATAGAAAAGAACCTGATCACCAACAATATTTATTGAAGTTAACTGCAAAAATGGTTCTGTGAGGTAGAGGAGGTATTTTATCTCGGTTTTATAAATGGGAGTCTATCTTGCAGACAAACGGACATGAATCTTGCTGTGGTACACTGGGAAGGAGAAGGCAGAACAGGGAATCGAATTTAGGGTGGAAGTCATCTCAGCACTTCAAACATTAAATATCCAGTCTAAAATAATCTCTGAGAGAGCAAGAGAGACATCTCCCGAGCACAGTACCTCACACGCTAAGATAGATGTCTGGGGCACGCTGCCCTCTGAAGATGTCTCTCCCCACTGCTCCTGACAGGAGCTCAGCCAGCCTGATCAGTCAGCCTCCTGACAGCCAAAGCCTGAAGTCTTACCTTTGGTACTGCTGCTTCCAAGGTGACCATGGGAGTACCTACCCGTTGGGCTGCCTTGCTTGTGCAACCTAGCTCATTTCTCCAGGCAGTTTATTTCAAAAAAAAAAGAAGCAGTAACCACGTTACAACTGGCCATTGTGTTCCATTTTCATTGGGTTTGTTCATCCTGGAGAAGAGAAGGCTCCAGGGAGACCTCATTGCAGCCTTTCAGTACTTATAGGGGGCCTATAGGAAAGATGGGGACAGACTTTTGAGCAAGGCCTGTTGTGACAGGACAAGGAGCAATGGTTTTAAACTAAGGGAGGGCAGATTTAGACCGGATTTAAGAAATAAATTTTTTACAATGAGGGTGGTGAGGCACTGGCACAGGTTGCCCAGAGAGGTAGTGGAGGCCCCATCCCTGGAAACATTCAAGGTCAGGTTGGACGGGGCTCTGAGCAACCTGATCTGGTTGAAGATGTCCCTGCTCTTGCAGGGGGGTTGGACTACATGAGCTGTAAAGGTCCCTTCCAATCCAAAGCATTCTATGATTCTATGATTTTTAAACCAAAACTATTTTGCTAATCAGGATACAATATACCATTTCACAGAAGAAGCAAATGTTCTTGAACATAACCAAAATAAAATGCCTTGCCCTGGCAGGAAAGCTAGCAGATTAGACCATTCTGCTCTGTAGTCTTGTCTGGGGAGACCTACAGCATTCATTCTGCGCTTAGTTTTAGAGGACAGGCTGTGCTAGCCACAACAGAAGACCAGCACTGAAATTGCAAACCACATACATCATAGATTTCTGTTCCCACACAGAGAAGACTCTTCAGTAAAGTCAAAATATTGTTGGTTCTGTTGCATCAGCCTTTCTCTAGCTCATGCCGTGAGTCCTGAAGAGAGACAAGGAGTCATGCTGTTCTGCTTACTCATGCAAAGGAAACTAAAATCTGTTATGAAATAATAAATGCAGTATGAAAGACCTAATGCCAGTCTAATCACTCTGCAAATCTTGATCTTAAGTGGCAAAAATGCCTATGCTGCTCAGTGACAAAACCCAACACTGAAGCCAAGTGGGGATGAGAAATAGAAATGCTTTAATACGCCTTGTTTTTCCCTTCTGTTCCAAAGTCTTGGTTCCAAAAACTGGTTCACGCCTGCATTAGTAAGAAGTGGTGTGCAATAGGAGTGAATCCGCAGAGTGGGACAGCTGGTGCTAAGGATCCACAGGTCACACTATCCCTATTTCAGGGAGCAGTACTTCAGGTAGCTCAAGTATCATCCCACGGACTGAATGCCCACAACTGGCTGGAACACACTAAAGGCTCTCCTGAAGCCCATCATTTTGTTTAGTTCAACCAAGAGCAGTCCAGTTTGCATGCTCAGAGACTGCTCCATGACCTAAAGCAAGGTACACAGGGACAAATGGGAGATTTTCTTCAAAGTGTATCCTCAGTCTGCAGTAAAGCACTGATCTAGATTCACTAGGCATTGTTTTCAAGGACTTACTGGCAAACAAAAACTACATGGCTGGGCAGTTGACTTTCTGTGGCTTAGTCTATACTACTGAAATTAGATTGTCAAAGCCACCTAACAAACATGCAGCTCATACCCAAAAAAGGCACTATTTTATAGACAGCATTACACCGTATTTCTAAACACCAGCATTTATACTGGCATCTTTTACTACAATAAACTGCCTACAAGATTGCATTTTCCTCACTCCGTGCTAATATAGCTACTTTAGCAAGAATTTTTCATATAGACATTTCATAAACTCTGTGAAGTCTACACCATTCTGAATCAAGAAAAAAAATCCAGGAAGGAATCAAAGTACTTAAACCTTCCCCTGATGGACCAGAACACTTTTCATAAGCACATTTGATTCCAGCAAAACAAATCTGACCTCACACACTGAATGCCTGCTCCATGCCAGTCTTAGCTGCACTAATCGGATATTTGTGTGAGCTAGAATCTGCTTCAAGTAATGCTTAAATAATCACGGAAAGAATGTGGCCCAACTGTGAGAAACCTTTAAGCCCCTTCTCCCCCACCCCCCAAATGCAGGTGCACACAATAACACTGTGCAAAACTTTAAACACATCTTTCCTTTGACCTTTTGTGCTCTTCAGCTCCTTTTGGTATATAACCAATTCCCTGTGTCACATTATATATGAATTAACTTCATGTTCTTCATAGCATTAGGTTACCAGAGAAGCAGACAAGAAGTCTGTTTTGATATCTGAGGTCTGGATCCAGTAAAAGATATGGGTACTTAAAAATAAAGCTCTGCCAGGTCTCCTGGCTCTTGGGGTGAAACCCAGAGCTGAGATTTGACTTCAAAAGGGCAGTTATGAAAAATACATGATACCTTCAGTAGTAGTCATCTAAGTCTTGTCATGAGGAAACACTAAGCACAATGGAAGGTCTTAAACCGTGTCCCTCAACAGAGTTTAACTGAGGCAAGACTGAAGGAATATACCTTCATCTATATTTTCATATACATACATGCATACACACACACAAACACACATACAGTCTGCATACAGTCTGGATCCACAACACAGTGTCCTGCTCACTGGACAGAAAGCTACAGCTGGTCTTTGCAAGGATGGAGACAGTCCCTTCTTTGCCATAAGCAGAGTTGAAGGTGCCAAGGTGGCGATGTAGAAAGTAGGGAACCAAGGCCACTTCCTTCTTCAGCTTGTGTGGTTGCAAATAACATCTTCTCGTAGCTTCTTCTAAGTCTACAAGCAAGAAACATAATCTGGATGTGGTCAGTGTCCATGCCTCTTCTGGACTTGATCACACTACATGGCAAAGCTCTTCAGACTCTGGGCAAAATCAGAGAGCATGTGCATTTCAGAAAGTGAGGTAGTCAGGGCACTTAACTGCAAAAGGGAAGACTCAGGCTCTGATATTAATATCCAGGATCCTTCCTGGGGTTTTATCCAAATGAATAAACAGCTGGATAACTGGTACCACATCTGCCCTGCCCTCCAGAAGGTAACATCATTGCAGAGGAAGACTTATTCCTGTTCCTGTCCTTTTGTCTCTACAGGTCCTGGCATAACATCCTTGCCCACCACCTGCAGAGCCACACAGTGCTCTGCTGGAATTAAGGTAGAACCAAACTTGCTGAATGGAAGCACTGGTGTCCCTGGTCTCCTGAGAAACTGTGCCAGCCGTCACTGTGTGTCATGACCTTCTTCGTCAGCTGTATGTTTGAAAGTGAAATGTCAAGTTTTCTGGGAGAAATAAACAGCCGGATGCTCAGTTCAGACTAAGCAGTAACATTTCCAGCCTTGCACTGGAGCATAACTTTGGGCACTTGAGAACATTTTGTCACTAAAACTCAGGTCTTTCAGCTGCTTCAGCAAGCTAGGCACCATGGGGAGGGAAAGGAGAAGTGCTCTCTTGTACCAAATTACATGTAGCCTGCATCCAAAGTTCTTAAATACTGTTTTGTTCCCAAAGTCCTTGAAAGTGAAACTGGGCAAAGAGCAGCAGCATGAGACTTTTGTAATCACCATTCAGGAACTTCTCAACTGTGCCTTGATCTTGTTTTACACAATGATGTCCTGTTCCAGACGCAGCCTAAATTCTGATGAGACAAACCCCCAGCAGGAAGGCCAGAAAAAATTGATCCCAGGCTGTGATCATCAGCCATCAGCTTCTGGAATATATGGATGCAGCTCACACAGGTTCCAGGTGTTTCCAATGTAGTGACACATGAGCACACCTGGATATGGGGGCAACAACTCTCTAGTTACTGCATGAAATCTGGCTGGCTGGTTACCTGGACAGAATAAAAGTATGATGTTGGTAATGCAATAAAATGCTTTAAATCTGGAGCTGTGTGTAGAGCTATAGCGGTGATTCTTTGCTTGCTGCCTTACCTTCAACACACTTTTATTTTCTCCAGATGGCTCTAATTTTGGCCCTGAGTCCAGTTCCTCTTCTGGCTGTCATTGCAACAGTTGAACTACACTCAGGAGGTCAGGCTAGACTGCCAGACAGTCTGGCAGTGATGCTCCTTGGAGAACTGTATCTGGCCCTTTCTCCATTGGAGGGACTAGGATGCTCTTCAAAATGCTGTAGTACTGCATTTTCAGAGAGGGAATCTCCGCATGGCTTCTGAACAGTTCCACTTAATGATGCACCACAGGGCAACTCGATGACAAGCTTGATAAATTGCTCCAGGGCCAAAAGTCCAGTGGTACTGAGCATGTACAGAAGCTTATTTGAAATCTTGCATCTCTGTACAATGCAGATGGCGAACATGTGGGCAGTTACCCAAATTTGTCACCCCATTGATCTCAGAGCTATACTCGAATCTGGAAGAGATATCACCTGGAATGGCTTCACTTAGGGTTTCTGCGGTAGTGTCTTACTGCTTGACCAGCTTGGAGAACTGGATTTCATATTTGGAAGGGTCAAGGCCTGAACTGGCAGCACACACTTGATTTCAGCTTCAGGCACTGCTTGGAGCTAATCAAATTCCTACCTGTTTTATGGGAAAAAAATGCACCTTGCGTTTTATTCCAGTCCTTTTAAAAGGGGAGAAGAAAAAAGGCAGTGCTTCAGACCATGGCACTATCCTTTTTCTTCCCTTAGAACCAAGGGCTGCTTGAAGCATGGTGGAATCACTGCTCGTTCTACAGGAGCACATGCATCATTTCTGGGGCATCTGTGTTAATCGGGCAGCAGAGGCCACTTACACATGGCAGTTTCCTCCACAAGCAAGGAACAATACCATTACAGCTGTCTTCTGCAAAGCCCTTTGCAAAAATTGTGGAAGAGAGACAGATTAATATGAAGATATCCTTAAACAACCCTCTGATATGGCCAGTGGGAGACAGCCTGGTCTGTGTACCTCACACAGACACACTGTTAAAAAAGGTGAGTGAAATGCATTTAAGCAGGTAGCTGCAATAAACTAGTTTTAAAATACCTGATATTGTTCATTCTACTAATTTTATATGCAAAGTAAAATGATTTTAAATGAGTTTCTGATGAAAGAATAAGGTTATAAATAAAGCTTAGAACCAAATGGTGAATTATAATGATCTACTGAATGAAGAAATCTGCTCAGTACAGTTTATTAATCAAGCAGTTGGAGAAAAACCATTTACCCTGGGTCTGTGAAAGTAAAGTGGTCTTCACCAGAATATTAAAGTTCCTGAAGTAGTTTGTACTGAGAGCAAACAGACAGAAAAGGTGCAAATAAAACCTGCTTTCTCTCTCCACATCTTCCCTTTTCCTGGAGTGGAATAACAAGTTACCCAGATTTCCCTAAATGTGACATTGGTCATTAACACACCTAGAAACTTTTAACTGAAAATGACAGCACCTTTTTTTGTATGACTTTTCTCAGAAACACACCTGTCCATCTTGGACAGAGAAAGCATTTGCATTACCAGAGGACAGGAACTGCACTCTAATATCCTTCTGAGTCTCTGGGAAGACAAAGTGATCTCTCCTAACTTTATATATCCAAGCGATAGGCACCAGCATCTGACCTAGCTGAGAGCTCCTTTGGTAAGGAGGGAAACAGATACTTTTAGAGCATGACTTGGTAGATACTTCAGGATGAGATGAAGGGCACCTTAGAAGCTCTTGTTTCTTTCCATTGACCATAAAAAAGCTCTAGATGGTAAAGTCAGATATAGGTGTCCACCCTGTAGATGTCCACAGCTAGTCACTGAAGTCTGCAGTAGCAGAATTGTGGCATGCATCCCTGGGGGGAGCTGAAAAAAAGAATTGTTACTCTTTACACTCTTATGAGCCCAGAAATGGATAAACAACAGAATTATTAGGCCTCTCCTTCTGCCATTTCCTGCTTTGTACTTCAAGGTCCATGTCTTGTGAACATTAGCACAGGTGGCTGGCTGTCATACTTTGAGTAATCCACTGATTTCAAAGGTAAAAGTGCATATGTGCACATTTTAGCATGATTAAGGCCTACACTCAAGTTATTTCAATATTCCCATGACAGTTTAATTACAGAAAATGGCCACTGAATCTGCAGTTTCTGTTGAAAGGCTAAAATAAGGGTTGGGAAACAAGAAAGAATTTACATACTCTAAAGGGCTTTTCTCCAGGCTTTTCTCTAGTCTCTATTTACCTTCTCCCATGTAATTTCTATTGTCTTTCTCAGTAAAATTGATCTAAATAGCTGTAAAACCAGATTAAACCTCTTATATGGACACTGTTATTCAGAAAGAAACAGGGCTAAATTCAATTTCATTTATGTCACTTCTAAAGTCCAAAGGGAAGTAAATTACAATGACTGAAAGTAAGTTTTATTTTGCATAATAGTTTCCACTGGCATGGGGGATTAATGTAACTTCAATAATCAATTTCAAAATCACTATGTTTAATTCAGATCATTTTCCCTCAGCATCACAACGCAGACAGACTCTAAATGGTAGTTATTTGCTATAGTGCATAGACCCTTAAGAATGGATTAAGAATACTCTTTAAAAAATAAAAAAGAGTCAACTTCAGTTGCCAGAGAACCACAAGATGAAATGTAGCAGTTCTCAATCAGCCATTAATGATGGCCAGCATCATTAGGCATGCCGTGCTTCACCAGCAGCCTGCTGACACAACACACTGTCGTGCGATAACGGAGCGGTGGAAAACATTATTTTTAAAGCAGCATGATCACACTGAATTTGGATGACTTGATTCTATAGGGCTTGAAAAGGCCAGTTTGCTGAGCTCCACTCCAAACACATCCTATCTCGTAGGTCACAGATTAGACTTTGATACAAGCTTAGGTTTTAGAACAGCTTTCGTGTTCCAAAAATGTTGTCGCAGACATGGGATTGAACCATTAATTTGGCAGGATATCGTTCTTTTCACTAGCACTGTGACATATGGGGGTGGAGGAGGAAGAAAGATGGGAGGGAAAGGTGGTCATTTTGAATCCCTACTCAGCTGTCTCTCTCTCTCTTTTTAACACAGTCACCCATTGCAATCCCTCATTGAATAAACTTGGCAATCACAGGGGCCAGATGTCAAAGCCTGGCTTTGATTGTAACTCTCCAACACTGGCATTTGGCTGTGCCATTGGCTTATTCATAGGCAGTCCATTACTTATTTTAAAATCGTAAAGCTGTTGAGTTAGCTTCATTGTCTCTCTGCATTCAATTCCGTTATTTGCAAAATAGCCATTTTCTAGCCACAGAAAATTCCAAGAAGTAGCCAAGAATCTGTAACTCCATCCTTTTTTTTTTCTACTAGGATAGATCAAATATTATATGGTTAATTAGCTACTTCCTCAGTAACCTAAAATCACTAATCCTGTTATTGAATCCAAATACCTCAATCCGTAAGGAATTCGGAGAGCTCATGCTAGTCTGCTTTTGTGTTTGCAGATCTATTGTGGATGCCTGTAAACAGTAAAGAAATGTCACAGTAACTTGTGCATTAATAGGGTCAGGCTCAGAGATGGCTATATATCAAAGCTAATTAGAAAAAAAGTATTGGAGGATGTGAAAGCATTTCTCTGAAGTGCTGCTGTATTCAACAGCTGCAGATGTGTACCAGAGATTGCCACCTTCTGCAGGGAGTCTCAGTTTTCTTATATAAACTCTTCAGCATGAACAGGGACAGCTGAGCTGGGCCCATAATAAAAGGGTTTGAAGTTGGATTCCTTTTGTGGAAAGAGCAATATGCTACCCAATACATTTGAGACATATCTGTGGAGCTATATATTGCTGCCCAGTGATGGGGGAGGGATGTGGGAGATGTGTCATCATTTCAGCTCTTATAAAAGAAAAATGAAAGGTATTAGTTGGAGGAAAAAATGCCATTATTACCAAGAAGAATGAAGATTGCAAGGGGAAAAAAGCAATTGAAAGAAAATGCATTACAGTATTGTTTTTAAATATTCATTTCTATGAACTAAAGCTATTGTTCATTTTTATTGACTAAAGGTGTCTTGCATTAATATTGGAAACCTCTATATGGAATCTACTACATTTTAATTATTTCTTGCCCTGCCTGGGATATTAATGTTGTGATTACCCTTGAAAGAGTATTACCGTTGGTGATTTATGCAAAACTCAGACAGTTCTATGACTCTATCAGTTTGAATTAAAACAAGCAATGGAGGAAGTATGCTGCTATCATGTAAGCTGTAGATCATCATTTTCAGTAGCTGGTGTGGTCAGTGTACTTAAAGCATTACCTTTGGTCAGTGTTCTGGAACCTTTCTTTTCCTCGAGCAGCAAATCACTAAGGGAGAAAAAACTTTGAGATTTGGCTCCACGGTCTTAGATTTAAGACTATAATAATCCTATAAAGTAATGTGTTTCATCTGCTGCACTTTGTTTAGATTCAGCATTTCAGGCCAATGCTTTTATAGTTTAACTGTTAAAGGCTGAGCTGGCCAGAAAGTGTGTTTAATAGATACAATTTTCTGATTGTGTTAAGCTCTATATGATCCATCTCCTGGCACTCTGTGCTGCTGGATTTAATCATAAAGTATTTGTACCCACTGAAACTGAGTTACTGCAGATGCTCAACAGACTCATTTATCTCAATGACTTAAGATATGTGGAGGTCAGAGGGTGTCGCGGTGAATCCCAAGGATCTTGTTTCTCTAATTACTAATTTGGCTACGGTCATTTTAAATCTCCTCTAGAGTTGGCAGCTCTTTCCTAAATCTATTCCAGAGCCTGTCAGAGCTTGCTTTCCTGGTCAACAAGGGGCCGTTCTGCTTTCCTGGACGAGAGGCCAGACCGTGACACTTGATCTTACTGGCAGCTCTGCTTTAGTCTATCCAAAATACCAGCTACTTCGCTGTCTTAAACCGGGATCACTGAATCTTTGCTCTGATCCAACTAACTTGTCAGGGAGCCTATGGCTACCATGCAATATTTGCCATTTGATCCCCAGAACTGGAACATTTCTGGGAGAGAGGCACAGGCTGTGGAGGCAGCAGCTGGTAAAAAGTGAAGCTTTCACATGGCTGACCTGTTGACAGCATTAAGCAGATGTTTGTCATTTGTAAAAAGAACATTTCTCTGTTCTCCTCCTGGCTGTGGTAAGTCCCACTGGAAGCCACATGAAAGCTGTACTATAAAGACAACATCAGAGCAGTGATGCCAAGGGACAAAGTGAGGAAGTTTATTTTATTCTGTTTTTTCTTACTGTCCCCGTGTAAATAAATAAGAGAAATACTGAAATACCCCATGGCAAATCTCACTCGAGGTTTCCTCCACAGGAAATGTAGTAAGAAAAGGATAATATGAGGCCACATTTGTCATCAGTGATGACCCATCCCCTGGGAGATGTGCCTTCCCCTCAATTCTGTTTTTATTCCACACTATAGCTACTGAGGCATCCAGGTGTGAAAATGTTGATCACAAATGTGAGTTAAAAATCCAGGTTCCTGTATGATATCTAGGAGAATTAATCAGCTTAAAAAAGGAGTCATGGAAGTCAGCACGCTGTGTGAAGGACATCTAGTCCAACCAGAAGGAAATGTAGAAACAGAGTGCCTGAAATCCTGTCCTTCTCTTGTCTTTAAGGCACATACTTGCATTTTTAACTTACTTATTGGGGGAGTATTGAGAATTAGTTTTACAGTCTAAAATAATTGTGAAAACTGTGTTTTCTCTTAAAATATGACTGCTGAGTCATATAAGCCATATGACTGCCTTGTCATATAAGACAAGGCAGCATTGTTCATGCCTTGTACAGAAATGAATGAAATAGAGACTCTGTTCAGCAAGGGAATGGCCTAGGACCCCTGCAGCCTGGGAAGGTTCAAACACACCATCCCAGGAAAGAACCCAAACCCTGGGATAGCACCACTTTCTGCATCGCCTTCTGAAAACAGGGAAATAACAAGGAGGAATACAAGATTCGTTCGTCCAGACTTCTGCAGCCTTGGGCAGGGTGAAGACCCTCCATTGTGAGATGGGATATAACGGAGTTCCCTCAAGGCAAAGAACGACTTGGGCCCAGGTCTCCAGCTCCATGGGTGGGTACCAGCATCTAAACTGTTGTATAAAAGGCATTGCGTTGCACATCTGTTATCCACTTGAGTGAGTTTTGGTTCTTCAGAAGAATACTTACAGTAACATATGTTCAGGAATAGGTTTTGCAGCCAGAGCAAATAAAGGTGCTTCCCTGCAACCCTCACTTCAGTTTCTGGCATCTGGAGATGGACAAGAGTTTCGACTCAGCCCTTCTTAGTCTTTCTTGTTGGCTAGCTCTAGACAGTGTCCTGCTCAGTGGGAGGTTTTGAGTCCCCAGACACCACTGGGGCTATGCACGGGGTGTGCTACATATGCCTTTCAGCTTCTGCTCTGGGACCAAAGTGTCTACTCTGTGTCTCTTCTCTCCTATACCTTCCCTTTTCACTAGAGAAAAAGTCAAATGATTTCTTATATTACACATGGTTTACAAAAGCACTTCCTCATTTCCTGTACTGACAGGGAAGTTTGATGAGGTAACCTAGAAAAAACTGTGTGAAGACACAGTACAAAAAAGATAGGGCATGAGCAAAATATGTAAAGAGGACACAGAAAGCTACTAGTTTAACCACTATTATCATTACTCAATATGGTGTTGGTGAAACACTGAAGAAGCCATCACAACTATCTAGAGTTAGAATTACAGAGTCTTTCATGAAAACTCCCACATGTGTGTACACCTGGGGAACATATCTGCTGATGGCTACCGAGGAGAATTTTAGCTGTCTTTGAAAGCACGTGGGGTGTGCGCTTGCTGTGCTCCATTCAAACAAGTATGTGAAGTCATCTAAAACGTTCTGCTTCTCTGCTTGATCATCATTACAGAGTTTTTATGATACACTTTCCTTGACAGAGCCATAAGTTATCATCCTCCTCTGTGTACAACACTTACTGTGGGCAGGAACCACAAGGAACAACTTATCACCTTGTCATTAGGCAGATTACTGCTATCCAGAGACCACTTTATAGGCACTGTGACCAGACCCAGAGAGTGTGCTTACACCACCTGGGAGTGTGTAGGTTGGCACCTTCTCCTCATCACTGGAAAGAAACACCAAACATCTTTTTCCATCTGTGCTGTAGGTGATAGTACCTACCTCCTGCTGGCTGAGATCACACAGTATTTGCCATAACAAGTTGAATAATGGCTTCAGCAGCAACGATTTAATGAAGGAACACATGTACTTTTGAGTGGCTGTCATCAAGATAGGTACCCTCAGTGTTGACACTGAGAGTATCTGAAGTGCTGTCAGAGAGCTGCACTTTGAATCACAGCTTCTGGAAACTTTTTTTTGGCACAGCAAGAGAGGAGCCTCTGGATCTTTCTCCAGCCTGACACCACTGTGGGCAGTAGGCACACTTACAGAGTGGGGGAATGTTCTCAACGCAGCACATGGTTTACTGCATAAAGGCAAGCTGCAAAACTCTCTGAAAGGCAAGTGGCCGGTCCTTGAATCCTTCCCCATTGTACTGGCTCTGGCTTAGCCCCACACAGCTCACGGCTGGACCAGTGACCTCTACCAACCTGGCCCAGCAGGGTGACCATGCCAGGCTACTGCTGCGGGCCATGAGTACAGCTGACCTGTTCTGGCTCACATGAAAAAAGGGCAAGGAGGGAGAGCATGTACAGAAGTTGAACAGCTTCCACAGTTTACTAGAATGTATTTTATTTCTGTGAGGCTTTTTATTTATAAAGAAAAGACCTTTAAAAAAAATAAAGCAATAAACAGCAAAATTCTATGTTTGAGGTTTCAATCCAAACCCCTCCAAAACAGTCACCCAGAGCACCTACTGATTCCTCTCCTTGCACAACTCATACCATGGGTTTTACGCTAAATGTGAAGCAGCAGCTAACGGTGTCCTCCTGGACCTGGGACAGAAGTTGAGGTTATTGCTGCTCAAGCCACTTTGTATACACTACATGTTCTCTAGGGCTCTCTGGACTTTAGCCTGGCCGCTTACTGCTTTTAGGTCCAGGATTGTGGGAAGTCTGAAAGCAGAGGCCATTGATGGCTCTCCATCAGAAACAGCTTTTAACAGTGTACAGTTAAGGGTACAACATGTATGTGAATAATTTATTTTTCCATTCCATTTCCCATTTCCCATTATTTTCAGTTCCAGTTTACCATATAATTGCTTAAAAACACATAAGACCACTTTTCAAATACAGAACACATTTTTTCTTGATTTGAATGATGTGCCATTCAAAAACCATGAATCAAATTTTGATTTAATCTACCCTATTACATAGGGTAAAACATACAGCCTTAGGGATGAAACACATCTTCCAACTTCCAACATTTTTGTATTACAAACGTGTGGTTGCCAATCTGGTTTCTCTGCAACATGAACACGAAAAATGTGAATGGGGATATCAGTAAAAATACAGTAGTTCCTTTGCACATAGTGGAGGAAAATTCAGTTGATTCTAACATAAATTCAGAATAAGGATCACAGGTTAAGAAAACTGAAATTGCATTCCAAACTACCTTTTCTCTTTTAAACTTGCATGGTAAAGAGAAGAGTATTGTTCTCATTTTAAGGCTCTACTTTCAGCACTTTACAATAAGCTTTTTAAAAGTTTTTGCACTTCATTTTTTTCTTGAGAAAAAAAACCCCAAAGGCTGTTGATGGAATGAGTAACAATGGGATTCATTAACATTCCTAAGAGATTCTTGACGAATCACAAGACATCCAATGCTTTCAATCTGTATGCAGTACCTCTTTACATGATAGCTTACTACAATTATGTCAACATGTCAATGAGAAACATGAGGCTATTGCAGAAAGTGTGATTGAAGAATAATCCAAGAAGATGGAAATTATTCCAGGAAGAAAAGCCTCCCTGAGGAGCTTGCTAAAACCCTGAATGAGCATGCTCTTCACTGGGGGTATGTTTTCCAAATGGCAGTATAAGAGGAAGCCTTTAGGTCTAATCAGCTTCGTCATAATACACTGAGACTCAAGCAGTACCAGACCACCTTTTTACAGCCTGTCAGCAGAGGCACAGCACCCTTCTCTTTAGTATAATGCCCTAAGGAATGTAATACATTTACACATCACCTAAGATTACAGTCATACAAATACTATTGTCCTTCTTTTACTTGGGTCTATGAGTTTCTCAGAAACACTTGTGCAGCTAGTAGGCTTCTGAGGCAACAGTGCTTTACTACTACACTGCCACTTTAACAATTTCCCTTCAGTCAGGTCTGATCTTTCTTCAGATCAATTTGGGAATCAGAAAGGGTCTTTACCCAAAAATGTCATGTGTCCCAAGAGCCAACTAATAAGAAAACAATCATGCAAATATGAAATAACCAGTAAGGAACAGGGATATTACCACAGTCCAGAGCTATTTAAGAGGCAGAGTGAACAAGACTAAGGCTGAATGAGGCTAATTATGTTTGCTATCTATGGGCCTTGATGACTAAGAACAAAATAGCCAGAATAAAGTGAATGGAACCTCTTGGCTGACTCAGCAAAGTCTTCTTTCCTGTTGCTCTGCACATCCCGCTGGTCTCTTTCCCAGTCACAAATCCCTTTTCTGGGATGTATGCATCTTAGTGTCCCTATTCACATCTTCTGGGGACCCTTCACATTTCATAGAGACTTAGCACTCCAGACAAATTGCTGAGATAAACCTTTGCTGGCAGATACATGCATAAGCAAGAAGTCAAACAGAATATGTTTTGTATCCATTGTTTGATCAGAGAATGCTTTCCAAGGGTCACCCCACATTAGAATCCTTGTTCAGCTGCAACCTTCAAAAACTAAGTGTTCTACTTGCCTAATTAGACTTCCTAGACTGGACCCCTTGAGAAGAAGTATGGTAACCTTCCGCACAATTATCTAAAAATACAGACATGCCTAGCTCTTCCATTGAATGTGAGAAGGGAAGTTCAACCATTCCCATTCACAGATATTTCCCCATTTTCCCCACATTTTTGCTAGGTCAATATCTTCTAAAGGAGTCATCCTATCATTCCCCTTCCCGAGGCTCTGTCTTTTAGAAAGATACTCCCCCCAGCAACCATCACCAGGTCACCTAAACCAAATGGAAGCCTAAACCCATTTACCAACTTGGATATAAGTGACCAAGAACACTATGGTGATAGTAGCTAAAAGGCAATCCACTCCATGACAAAGCAAGTCAGATCTTGGAGAGATTCTAGGAATCTCTTTCCAACAACTGAAATATAAAATGTTCCAAACCCTCTTGCCAGGGCACTTCTTCATTTTTCAAAATTAGCTGCACTTTGACAGCTTTGATGAACCTGTAACTCAAAGATCGTTAACCTACTTCCTCTGCCTTTCTGCTGGAAATTAATGGAAAGAGGTCTTCCAATATCTTACACATGTATGGCTTTTCAATGGCTTAAAAGGATTTCCTCTACAGCACCTACTAAAATAAGGTTTCACTCCTCAGCTGAGACTCTTCTTGCCAGATGATAGCTCAGAATGACATTTTTTTTATGGTTCAATATGTAGGCATCTCTGAAAACGATGAGTTTAGTGCCAACAATAGATTGACTTTTAATGAGAATAGCATTTACCAACGTCCCAGTAATTCACTTATCACATACTATCATTAATGTACCAGTAATTGTAAATTGCTGCTGCCTACAGAAGCTCTGCTCATAGGGTCCTGTGAAGTCAGCATCTTTGCCTTTATGTAGACTGTAGCATCTTGCTTGGCTGGTGAATCTAATGTGTCATTTATTTTTACTGCCTCATTTGTACATTGTTCCCATTTCTTTCAGAGGCTGTATTCTGCTTTCCATGACCAAGCTATCCATCTTTATAAAGGGATAAGAATCCTTTTAAAGAGGATGAGTGCCAAATGCTGTACTTTATTGAGGTTGAAATACAGGCTGCCACACTGTATTCTGAAAAGCAAACAAAAGAACAAATTGAAGAGCCATAAGATTTCAAAAGAGCTGTTTGGCAGATAAAACATCTCTCTGTATCAGAACCACTGGGATTATTAAAGGTAAATGCATATGGCTTCATTCCCCCATGCACAATTAGAAACTCCTTTTCTGAACTGTATACAGAGTACAATACACATGAGCTCCTCCACGTCTCAGGACGGTACTTAGGTGCCATAATAATTAATCAAAAACACAAAGAGGAAAAATTATCACTACATAGTTCATGAGAAAGACTGAGCAAATACAATTTCATTGTTTAAAGTATGTCAGGAAAAAGAAGAATATCAAGTCTTCAGAACAGCCACAGATAAATGTGCTTGCCATGTCTTTGTATTTCATCAGTCAGGAGCGAAGACAGATTGTTTTAGAACTGATGCTCAGAGACAAAGCTCTGGGAAGAGGAGGAAAATAGAGTATTCTGCAGTTTCCACTAATCTTTCTATGCCCGTTACTGATTTTTTTCACAGATTCTTTGCAAAATTAACTTTATTAACTAATTAGCAAAAATAGTAATACAGACATGACCAATCACAAGATTAAAATTCTATAAAGGTGCCAGTGATAACTGCATAAAACTCTCAGCAAACAACCAATTGCCTCTATCCTTTCTCCTCAAAGAGGAATAATACAAAATTTAAATAATCACAGTGTAGTTTTGATATCATATTTGCTCATAGAAGAGTTGCATCCACAGCATGGAAGCAAGCAGTAGGTAGAATTAAATTACCATTTATTTTAGAATAGCCTTACTTGGCCTCAATCTAGGTTTGGAGGGCAAAAACTGGAGGGGAAAACACAACCATTACAGAGGAATTATAGTAATTTGCAAACAGAAAAGTGGGTCAAATCAGCTGCATAAATTATTCATAATGAATTGTTCGTTCAGATTTATATTGGATAGATTTGAAAACACACTGAAATTGAGATCAGAATTGCTGGAAAGGTAAAATTACTTTAGAGTATTACCAAGAACAGCTATAGTATTTTACTTTATGAAATATCGAGTTGACATTTATTTATTCATTAGGGTTACCTGCATTACAGAACAATCCATCCATTGAGTAAACTCTAAGCACAAAATGCCACGAAGAGAATGCGCATTGCATTAATGGCTAGCATTTAAGGACAGTGAACATGAGAGAAAACTTGACTAAAAATATCCGCTAGTACTAGAAAATCACACTATGGACTTGAGCCTCCCCAGTAATAGGGTGCAGGGCAGTTTGGCAGGCGCAGAAGCTGAATGCAAGATGCATCTGTCTTTAGGACTGATTCATCCTTTCTGCTGGCACAGTCTGTTTTCCCCAGCATGAGAACATTTAATCCAGCCCCCCGGGAATGTTTATGCTGATAAATAAAACAGGCTCTGTTTCGACCTTGCTAACTAGCTGTCTCCCATTCACATCCACTCTTAGCAGTACTAGCCATAGGCATGGTGGGCACAAGCCTGCTGGGGCTATCAGGCCCAGATATGTGCTCCTGCTTTATTTAGAGGTATAGCTGTGGAAGAGGTAAGGAGGTCTCCACCGGCTCCCCCCTGCACTTGCCTGTCCCCACCCCACAATGAAGACCTGTCAGGGAGGAGACCCAGGCCACGCCTTTTGGGTATCTGATCAGAGCAGTCTCTGCAGCCCAACCACTTGGGCAAAGACTGGGCACAAGAGCCCTGCAGCAGCACCCTGCTGTAGTAACTCGTCCTCCAGCAACGTCTTTCTGGATCCCAGCAGGGAAGCACGGATTTGGATAAGATGTGCTTTTTCTGGGAGAGCTGCTTTATTTTTCCTAATTTATTTTTGGCAACTGCTTTGGTTTAACAGGCACGTCGTGGGGAATTCTCCTTCTCTCGAGACAAATTTGTCCTTGACAGAGCTTCACTGATTGGAACAGTTACCTCAGGGATGAATCTGGCCAATTATCTTTTCAATTTGGGTAAACATCACTTAGCTGCTTTAGCATCATTTGCTCAGATAATCAATACACGCAGCAGACATACAGAAATGAAGGCAAATCCATTGCATAGCTTCACTGCACACAGCTGAGAATATATACTATAAAACTTGGGCAAGATTAAAGAAGTGCTACAACTTGAAAATGTATAGTATGTCTCTCTCAGCAAAGGACTGTTCCTGGCTTTGATCACATATATGCCCAACAGAACACTTTCTAAATGCTCATGACTTCCACTCTTGTTTTTTCAGTACAATTGGTACAAAAAAGAAGTACCTTTGGTACTTAATAGTGTGCAGGATTACACAGCATTAGAAAGATGACCTTTTTATTCTTCTCCGCAAGTTACATAAAGTGCTTGTAAAACATGCTGAGCATTGCTCTCTGGGCTGCTGAGTGGCAGAGAAATTATAGCAGCTGAAAGGAAAAGGTACAGGTTAGATAACTATTTTAAGATAACTTTTTTCAGCCTTTTCTAGCAGCAGCTGGCACTTTATTTATTGTACATTTTGAAAAAGTGGTATGTTGAATCTTCCTCACTTCATGCATCAGTTGAGGGGAGAGAGAGATTCTGCTTGAGAAATGTGGTCTGTTTTGTAAATGTTAAAAACTTGCATAAGATTTTTGCATATCCTCACGCAGTACTACAGCTATCATCCAGGCTGAACTCTTCTTTAGAAATGCTACCTGCCCTTATACCTCCTGGCCACACATGGCTTGGGCCAGAGTGGTCTCCATCCCTGGCCTCAGATGATATCTGGGCCTCTCCTAAGGGACGGCACCCCCGTGCCCAGCTGTCCTGGGATCAGTGCTGAACACCTTCCTCTCTCTCCTCTCTCTCTTGCTGCAGTAATCAAGGTCATCTTTTTCAAAAAAACCCCACCCTGTTAGAGCTGACACCTGCAGAAACACATGAGGGTAGATGGAAATTATCCACTGCTGTCTAGAAGGTCCAAACCCATGTAATGCATAGCTAGATCACAGGAGACAGGAAAACCTGTGGCTAAAAGGATTGAAATCAGCACAGAGAAGTCCTGCCTATGATCCCTATTGAAAAGGGATCTTGCCCTCTAGCAGCTTCCAGGACCTCCTCATGAGGGCCCAGGACACAGTGGTTCTTGAGGTCTCCATCTGGAGATGAGTGGCTTTGTTATTTCTCCCCTACCACTTTAACTGGAGTTCAACCCGTAGAAAAGCAGTTTCTTGGCTGATTTGGTGACACCATTTCCCAAGTTATCAACCAGAACAAGTCACTAGCTGCTAACAGCTCCTCTTTGCTTAGCCATATGCTTCTCCTTTGAAACTTTGGCCCAGGGTGGAGGTAAAAAAAAAAAGCAGAGAAGTCACAGGGCGGACTTACAAACAACTAAACAACTAAATGGTCTTTTCCTCATGGGAACAGTTGGAAAAACAGCATGTTGTTTGACATGGATGTGGATAGACATGCACTGAATAGTCACAACTAGGTTACCCTCTCAGCAGAAAGAAAATAGCACTATCAGCATCTTACTTTCCTCAGGTCCTCATCCTGCAAAATACTGCTGGCCTCTCACTTCTGCCTGCTAAAGCTGCTCCAGCCATGTGAGCCCCCCAAGCATTTGGATTGAAGTCCATCATTATGTCACCAAAGAAGATGCAAGTGTTGCATTGAACCTGGGTCTTCTCTCACCTCATAGAGTGTCCCCATCCTTGTGGATAAGGAATAGGTGAGAGGGAAGGTAGCAATACTTTCTCCTGGGAGTTTTCCCTCCCCATCACCTCCCTTCCTGCTTAAAATTTCACATGACTTGTCCCAAGATAACTGCATTTCTCAAGGAATATAGTCTTTGAAAAAATCAGCTCCTCTCGTTAGAGTCATCCTGGACTGAAATAACGAGCCGCCTTCTTGTCAGAAAATTAAGATCCTCACACTCTGACCCTAGAGCAACCTTCAGGAATTCCCTCTTCTCCCTGTCTTCTCAATGCCTTTTCATTATTTGTTCTCCTTTATGAATTTCTCCTTGTAAAGAGCTGCTTCTCCAGCACCCCACAGAAGCCAGTATACCAGCAATTTTGACAGAAAAGGTGAAAGGGAAAAGGGATCAGTGACAGGGCTTAGTGGAAAGTCAAGGATGACAGATTGCTGTAGCAAGGTGGTCCATGCTATAAGCTCAGTACTGCATCAGCTTGTGGAGCGCATCCTTTGGGCGCACTTAAGCGGGGCAGTAGGTCATGGGACCGGTGACGGATACAGCTTTCCACAATCCCTTCTACTCCAGTGCTAGCACTACAATCGCACAGGATGGGATCCTACATACTGTGTTTCATATTCTTACTTACATTTGGGAAGGTTGTTCCAATTGTCAGCACTCTCATGACCCAGTGTCCCAATTACCATGGCTTTCAAAGTGTGTACTTCAGGGACCAACAGTCTTAATTTAGTGCACGGTTCACAGCCTTCCCTGTTACCACAAGAAAATGTTAGAAACCACAAACGGATACATACTCTTTGCTCAGCTGCTGCAAGTTTGCTGCAATACACTTGCATCACCACAGCACAGAAGTAGCAGCCAGAAAAGCAGAGCAGGGGAGGCTGCTGTCTGCACCAGCCCTATCCAGCCCAGGACCTTGTGAGGGAATAGCTTTTTATTCCATCACTAAATAGGATGAGTAAAATGGAAAAAAATCCCTGTTGGCCTTTCAGAGACATCACAAAATTGACTAAGGATGCTATTTTATTCTTGTCAAATTTAGTTGGCACCATAATTTTATTTGCATTTGATTCACAGACACAATAAAGGGGAAGATATAACACTAGACAGTGGCAAGTGTTATGTGATGGGAGTATTAATCTCACAAAACAATCACCTGCATCAAGTGACTGGGGCAAGAAATAACAGTCTCTTAGTAGCACTTTGGTGTGTCACACTTATTGCAAATTACATCACATCATTCCTTAAAGAGCTGTTGAAATATTTATTTAAACTATAAATCTTTTTTTTTTTCCAAGATAAATACAATCTAGGTTGATGTCAGAGGTTATTCCCTAATATTTCTCTTTCTGTATTGGATCCGGTATTCTTAACATAAGAAATGTCTCTCAGTCAGATACAGTATTTTATGTGTTAATAATTTTAATTATTACCATTGAATGTACATTAATTATCTATGAGCTGTATTTGACAGTCAGATGTTGTTCTTATCCAAACTGCAATCTGCTGTTCACAAAAATGTGTGCAAATGTGGCTTGATTTGATTTACTTACCAAGGAAGAACCCACAATTTCATTAAGAAATAGCTGAGGAAGGGAAGCTTTCTTCATTAATAGAAACAATTAACAAGTTGCCCAGCTGTGTTACAAAGTAGCCTGCTACTTCTAGGCTGGCACCCCGGCAGACCAATAATCCAGTGCTAACTGGGATATACTAGGCAGGATGTTCAGCTTTTGGTTCTTATTTATACTGATCTCCATTCACAAGCAGATTTATTTCAAGTTTTTACTTAAAGATAAAATAGAAGCTTGATTTATTCTGAAGCATCAGCCATTCAACCCTTGTGATATGAATGTTTCTGAGGACTCTGAGGAAGGTTTGCCAAGGCAGAGTGCAGCCTCGTGCTGCTGGTGGGACTATCACAAAAAGCACGTACCAGCAGGGGAAGGGGGCTATAATGCCTGCTCCTACATCCTTGCTCTCTAAACAAACGTGGTGAGAAAATAAAAGCGTTGCTCAGAGCAAGGAACAGTAAGCGGGGCTCAGGGGTCTGATCCTGCAGTAGCTGTGGAGCCAGACTGTTTGCAGGATCTTCAGGGAAGCACTAGGGCTTGCTAAGCACCTGTGCCTCTTTCTTCCCATCTTGATGGTGCACTACCTACAAACAAGAAAAGTATTGATGCTGAATGCTTTCCCACAGGGTAAAACCTGCTCTCAGTAGCTGCTTCTTGTATTCCCTGAGTGAGCACCTTACCTTAAAAAAACCAAAAAACAAAACAAAAAAAAAAAAAACACCACCACCCCCAAAAAAACACAAATCAAAAGCAAAACAGAAAAACAAGAAGTGAACAACAGACACACGCACAAAATCCAAAGTCCCAGGTTATACGCTTAGTCCTACTTATTAAGAGTTACTGTGGCTTCCTAGCCATGTATGTAGCACAGCTGCTTCTTTTCATACCCAGAAAGCTCCTACACACAGACCATTTGTATTTGAGTCAGCTGCTACTGTAAGGCAATCAGATTCCCTAGTATCCTATCTGCAACCACAATGCCCAGATTGGTTTTGTACCCTCTGCCTAACTCCAGCTACTTGCTCTCATCTGCATCCTCAGAGCATGCCCAACAGACACCAGCAAAACCTGGGTCATCCCAAAATGCCACCACTTAGCTTGAAACTATTACATTACCTAACTTGCCACCATCTTATTTATTAGCTTGACTCTAGCTTTCAACCCTAGGTGATTAACTAAGCCTTTCATTCATCTTTGGAAAATTGAAGTATGAAGCTTTAGATTCCTAGAAGTTCTTAGGTGGTTGATGGAGCAGATTATTTCTAGTGAGGGTTCAGAAATATGTCCTTTCCTGACTTACCTCCTACCTATAGAGGCATCTGTATCCTTCTCTGATGCTCCGTCCCAACAAACAAGATCACACAGCAAGTCAGGAAAAGAAGTGCTATAGGTCAGGGTGTTCCCTTGCAGCAGTGCAGATATAGTACAACTTACTCTAAGTCAATTAACTCAGACTGGGTGTAAGAGAGTAGAAAGAAGCCATTATGTCAACTTTGCCATAATTTTCTACTTCTGACTCATAAATTATTGGCCATACTCCGTCAGCACCCGTCCTTTCATGTGAGGCATTCTTTCAATTGGCAAATGAACCAGCCTGGGGCAAATAAACAAAATTATTCCTTGCTTAGTGAAATCATATTTGCCAAGCCACACAACTGAGTAAACATCCTGAAGGGAAAACCATTTGTCATAACCAAATGTATCACAATGTAAATATTATATAAAGAATGTAAATATCCTTTGAATGTGCCCCATAAATAAAATTATAGCAAAATTAGTTTATTTGCTCAGGTACTACATGTATAGTATGGTAGTCATCAATCTGTACAGGTAAAATTCAAGCAAAAAGCAATGTAATCGATTAAATCTGAAGCTTTCCTGCAAATGGGGGGAAATTTGCCTTTTAGATGATATACAGTACAGCACGACTGCATGACCATTGATTTTTAATCAGCTGGGACACAGGCAAAGCCCACCAATCATGAAGAATTTCCCTGTTACTGGTGGGAATTTTTAAAAGATTTATTATTTTGCATATGTCTGACCACAGTGTTTCAGTGCATGGTTTCTTTTTGAGATATTTTTTGCTTAATGGCTATAGTTTTACCCAATCTGCCCATGCAGCTGTGTAACTGTGCTCAACACTTGTGAATTACTTCCAAGGTCACTCTTAACTCACAAAAATATTTCATTCATTGTCTTTTTTTATAGAATAAAGCATGTTATACCACAGCTGGTGAAATATATAGATTAAAATGGAAACTCTAAAGGGCTCTCTCTGACCTTCATAGATTTAGGTCAAACCTAGCTATGAAAGTTAGCAACTTCATATCCAAGAAAAAAATTTAGATCTATCAAAGACTGAACTGAAGGTATCAAGGCTTCATATTTCACATCCCTCATATGGCAAATTGGATTACAATCACAGAAATACACCTTCAAATGGCAAACATGGTGGGGAAAAACTAATGTGACCTGGCACAGTGAAGAAGCCCTCATGAGATAGTTTCATTATAATCCAGTTTCCTCAATGTAATTACTCAGGCACAACCTCTGCATATAATGAAAGACAGTACTTTTCCTATTTGTCCTTGTTATAGATGCCACAAACCATTACTGACCCGCCCAAACAGCCCTGCTGGGTACATGACCAATTGGTTTGTACTAGAAGGCATGGTGACTTGCTTTTGGGACTGCAGTTGAGAAAGCCTAATTCCTTCTCCCACTCAAAGGACCGGTATGAAGGAGGCACCTGGGACAATGTCCTCCCTGCTCTTTGAGCTCAGTTCCCATGTCCAAGGACATAACTCCTTTGCTCCTCACAAATTCCTGGCCTTTGTTGTTACTTACTACAGAGGCCAAATAGTACCATTTCATGGTCCCTTTTGTCTTCACTCTGCTGTGCCAGGGCCATGGACAATGTGTCTGGCTGTGCCAAGCAAAGCCTCTCAGAAGGGCTGTTTTGGCATGGGGATGTGAAACTCTCCTTACTGACTAACAGAGGAAGCCTTATCCCATGTTGACAGCAGCAAGTGGTCTTGAGGGTAGGAAGGCTCTGCAGAGGGATCTGGACAGGCTGGATCGATGGGCCAAGGTCAATTGCATGAGGTTCAACAAGGCCAAGAGCTGGGTCCCGGACTTGGGTCACAACAACCCCATGCAACACGACAGGCTTGGGGAAGAGTGGCTGGAAAGATGCCTGGCAGAAAAGGACCTGGGGGTGCTGGTTGACAGCCGCCTGAACATGAGCCGGCAGTGTGCTCAGGTGGCCAAGAAAGCCAACAGCATCCTGCCTGGCATCAGGAGTAGTGTGGCCAGCAGGACTAGGGAAGTGATCGTCCCCCTGTACTCAGTACTGGTGAGGCAGCACCTCGAATACCGTGTTCAGTTTTGCGCCCCTCACTACAAGAGAGACATTGAGGTGCTGGAGCGTGTCCAAAGAAAGGCAATGAAGCTGGTGAAGGGTCTGGAGCACAAGTCTTATGAGGAGCAGCTGAGGGAACTGGGGTTGTTTAGCCTGGAGAAGCGGAGGCTGAGGGGAGACCTTATTGCTCTCTACAACTACCTGAAAGGAGGCTGTAGAAAGGTGGGTGTCAGTCTCTTCTCCCAAGTAACTAGTGATAGGACAAGAGGAAATGGCCTCAAGTTGTGTCAGGAGAGGTTTAGATTGGATATTAGGAAAAATTTCTTTACTGAAAGGGTTATCAAGCATTGGAACAGGCTGCCCAGAGAGGTGGTGGAGTCACCATCCCTGGAGGAGTTCAAAAAACATGTAGACGTGGCACTTTGGGACATTGTTAGTAGGCATGGAGGTGTTGGACTAGATAACCTTACAGGTCTTTTTCCAACCTTAATGATTCTATGATTCTATGATTCTGGTGGCTCTGGGCACACCATGCCATCTCCCAGTGCCCAGGGCTGTGCTAAAAGAGACACAGTCTCATTTGCTGTTAGAACCACAACCAGACCTCAAGTCATCTGCAAATCTCACCTGCCAGAAATACAGCAGGTCCAGCAGTGCAGCTCGGGATGCATCCCCTACCCTGTACCCCATGTCCTTCTTCTCTGTGACAGCTCGGTGGGATCAGCACAGGGAAGGGGGATGCAGTCTCCCTATGCTCTCATGGTGATGGGATGCTGGGAGCTGGGTGAGGGAGCAGCTCACCTTCAGCCTGGAAGTGCCTGCTGTGAGCTGCCAGTGACTCCTCCCTGGGCTAGCTGATAGTGGATGTATAGCACACCCCGCTATATACTCCCTGAAATGGTGTATTTTCTGCCCACTCTGCCCAAACATTAGGTAAAGACTGTCTTTTACAGCATGGCTATACATTGCCTAGATTGATGGAGTCTTGATCTCAGCTAGGGGCTCCAAACTCAACCACAGCTCAAATATAATAAATGACGCAACAACAGGCTTTGTGGGCTTCTGACAGCTTCTTCTTTGGAAAACAAGCCTGGGAAATGCCTGTGCAACTCAGAGGGTGACTGGGAGGTTGTATTTCTCTTAGGAAGCAGAAGAAAAGCAAACCCTGTTACACTATTTCATGGTCTCTGGAATGTGTAAAGAGCTAGCACACAGGATAGCATAATAACATGCCAGTAAAATTAAAACACAGATCACAGCTGGAAAAAGCAGGCGTTTGTTCACATTCTGGAGGCACTTTCTGTAGTGCCAGAAAGATGACAGTTTTATGGTCTTTAAGTAATAGGTTAACTAATGTACTTTACCTTGTATTTCAAATAAGTTTAATAGTAAAAGAGGAAAATCATGAGTCTCTACCTATTTTGTAGCTGAAGGGCATCAATCATATATAATTTTGAAATATTTTTTTTTCAAATGAATTGGAGCTTAAACCACTGCAATAAGGAGTTGGCATCTTTTCACTGAGGCACTGTTATAATTTTGTTATATAGCAATGTGAGTTACAAAATGAAATGTTAAAATTACACAGACCAGTAGATAAACTATTTACCGAAAATCTATCTGGCAAAGAGGGCATGATTTGTTTAAAACACTGCCTGAACAGATGTAACAAACACAAAATTATGTATCTTCAGCCCACCTTCAATGCTCTGCTTCAGTTTAATTAATTTTCTTCACCTCCTTATGTAAAACTTAGTGTCCATGAAAATACTGGCAGCCTTAGAGAATGAAATTGTCTACCTGCTGCGGTACAGTGGATTGAAGAGATCAGGTCTTCGTCTTCTCCATGTTGCCCTACCACTGTGATTCAGAAAATGGCAGAGTCTCATTCACAGTACCTTAGCTGGGGCGCGTGTTTCCCAAGAATAAACAGCATAGCATAGATAGCATAGCATAGCATAGCATAGCATAGCATAGCATAGCACAGCATGGATAGCATAGTGCAGCATAGATACATAGCATAGAACAGAACAGGTCGGGAAGCAGAAGGCAAAGGTGACAGTAATTTTTCTGCCACGCTGTGTAAACCGGGGCAACCACAGACCTGTCTTTTCTATAAATACCACTTTTACTAGTACAGCTGATACCAGCCCAGGCTTGCAGGCATCCACACTCAATACTGAGTTATACTGTCAAAACTGAAGACACTAAGTCTTGGGTTAAGTTCCCTAGCAGCCTTAGCACTGGTACCAGTATATTTCCCTGGGCTGATGTCTAGGTGGACACCCCACAACCAGGACAAGTCCAGCCCCACAGATAACTTGGAAAAAAATGGATCTTTCTGCACTTTGTTCCCCCACTTGAATAATTTGAATAACCTGGTGCTTGACAGGCACAAGCAGCAATGCCTGCTGAAGCAGGAGCTGTATGCCAACTGCTGATTTCCCTTTTATTTCCTTTGTCCTGGCATAGCAGTGCCAGGTCCAACACTGCACAAGTCTTTCTGTGGAGGGTTTGGGACAAAATGAGACCTATGCTACTCGGAGCTGCCTTAAGCCTTCTTGGGACAGCTGGCATACTTACAAGAGGTAGATCAAGCCAGGTTCACCACCACTTCTAACAATAATGTCTATTAGAAGTACTCTTACCGCTTTTACAATAGATACTACATGATATACTCTCTCACTTCTCCACACTCCGAAGTTTTACAAATAAGCCTTGCCCTTATGCAGCAGATGGGAAAATACAGCAGCTCTCTGAAAGAAGAGGCCCAGATCACAGCCTGAGTGACTTCATATTTTTATGAAGATCTTCACTGGAGAAGTGCACAGCATTTATCTTACTTATCTTTGAGGTCTGCCAACCACTTCACTGCCACATGCTGCTGGATTTATCAGGGACGTGGCAGGATGCAATTGAGATGCACTGCCCCCACACATGCTAACAGCCTGACTTTCACGGGGAAGAAGAAGAAATAGATAAGCTAGGACACTTGATCTCCTCGAGAGTTCAAATCCAGATCTGCAAAAGAAAGAAGTCCGGGAACACATGCTAGATAACAAGCAGAAGGTCTGACAGGTGCATAGCTTCTGAGATGGCAAACATAGGCAGTACAAACCTTATGGAAGAAATTATCTATTAATTTAGGAAATTGCACCAGCTCACATGAAAGGTGCATGGAAAACATATGCTTTTAAAATTTTCCCCAGCCAAAGAACACCTCAGGCTACCCGAAGAGTTGTGGTTTGCTCAGCGTAGGCACACTTTTCTTTCTTTCCCTCACCCCACACTATAATATTTTTCTTCTTTGCTTTACAGCTGTTGTGTAGAGCAATATCAACCCCTGGTTTAAGCAAGCCCCTGTGTGACACATCTCTGAAGAAGTATCCTGCACACTTGCCCTGCTTTTACACTCCCTTCTGGACGGATGCTATTAGCTACTTCTGGACACAAGATGCTGGGCTACATAAACCTTTCATCAGCTGTCCTGACGTCAGGATGAATTTCAGCTCATTGCAATGCAGAGTAGCCGTAAAATTTCCATGATGCCACTCGGTCTCCATATTAGTAGTCCTCCTCTAAACCTCTCTTCACAGACGTACAGCATCAGCTACTCAAGTGACATCCACTGACACATGACTGACACTGCTGCCAGGGCCAGCAATGGGACCCCTGGGAGCTGCTTTCAGCTCAGGCCCAGCCATGGGACCCGGCCAGAGCTGCAACCCCTGCCACCTCGCAGCCCTGCCTGTGCCAGCCAAGGGGCCCCAGATCAGGGCCTTTCCTTAATCCTGTTGAGACTTCTGCTGAAGCATGATCAAAAGTACTTCATTATTATTTATTACCCTCCTTCCTTCTTCCATATTAAGATAAAAGTGATGGCAGTGTAAGTATAAACTACTGTCTCACATCACTTTTGTATACCTCAAGGTACTAATCCCCAGCAAAGGAGGAGAATTTAGTACCTTCCAGGAATTTCACTGCTATGATGTACAGTCAACAGTCACGTAAAAAGCCCAAGTGTCTCTCTCTCACACTTGTTTAGGAAAGAGTTTCCCACAGGACAGGAGAACATTTCCCTCTAAATCTCTGTCTTCGTAAACATTTTCCTCCCTCTGTTGATAGTTGCTTGTAAAATACTGTTTTCCACGTTTCTATTAGTAATAAACATCTAGCAAATATATAGAGCTACATCATATAAGAACTTGTCATTCTTTCCATTTCTTTCTTAAAAATACAAAGCAAATCCAGTTTCAAAGGTTGTTCAGAAATTACAGGAACATAAATACACAGGACACGTTTGTCTCATAGATAAGGTCTCATACACACTGGGTGATGTTCTCGTTCAAGGTGCAACATATCAGGAGTATTAAACTGGCTGCACATAAACACATTTTTTTTATCATATGCTTTATACAACATTAGGGATTCAGCTTACATTTTCTGTAACTGTTAATTAAGAATGAGCCACGGATGTGTTTTCAGATATGAATTTCTCTGAGATAGGAATGCTGAAATCTAATATGCAAGTTATGGTCTTCTGTCTAACCAAAACATGCTCAGCCAAAATTAGTCTTGTTAAAAAATCTAAGACCCTAGATCTAAATCTAGCTTTATTGTTATTCATTATTCTGCAATTTCATTCTGCTAATTGTTAGGCCTGTACTTAGTAACATAACTGTGCAATGGCATGCAAATTTTGCCCACGCACTTTTGCCTTTTTATTCTGTAAATATATCATTTGCAGGATTTACCACCTAGAAAGGGAAGAGACCTGCATTCCTATGGGCTACTTAGTGCTTGTTGGCTCCATAGCCCAAACCACAAATTTTTGAAACCTTGCTTGTCTGCAGAGGTGTACAAGCCCGTGGGCTACAGGTTGCCTAAAATATGACTGATACTGTTTATGTTTCCAGGATCAACTAAAGAGATTTTTTGCAAATAGCAGAAACAGATAGATACACATGTTCAACCTGCAGGTAGGCAGGTCTTTTGGGGGGATATGACTTAAGCCACAGTTCAATCCTCATTATTTCCAATTCATTTGGTGACCTGCAGCTGGCAGTGAGATCTGCATCACTGGTGAAACTCAGCCAGGCCCATTTCTGAAGAGCGGTACGTATACCAAACACATCTTGACACTCCTTTGAGGAGCAAGTGGGAAAACACCAATTTGAAAAACTGGAGGGAACTTTCGATTGACACTAAATTGCCAAGGATTTGAGAAGACATATTTTTCCTTGGGTTCCTGGGCAGTCTTGTCCCACAGAGCTCTCCTGGAAGGACTTGCTGGAATTAAGGATTTACAGTCCTGTCTCCTCTGTACTAGACTGGGGTAGCATAAAATGCCATGAGAGCAAAACCAAAAATAAGAATAAAGAGATTAAAGGAAAAAATTGTATATGGTAGGCAGAAAAAAACAATGTTTATTTATTTACAATGGACATGCTACACAAAGCACAGCTGTATTAGCAGTATGCAGAGAATACTATTTCCCTAAAAGAGTGTGAGAAAACCCTTAAAGACAAAATAGCAGCAAACTGGAGACACAAGACTTGCCTGTAAAACGGGAACCAAACATCTCACAATTAAAGAGAGTCCTATATCAGTACAGTAGCATTCAAAAGATAAGAGTGTCTGTTGACTTTGGTGGGTTTTGCCTCAAATCTTGTTATTTTGAGTGAGTTCATCGTTGGAAATAAAAAGACCTCTATTGTTCAGAAACAAATGAAGAAACTTTGCTGCTTGTATGCTCTACTGAGGCAAACATCAGGAAAGAAATGTGCCATCCTTTCCTTCCCTCTGGCAATCCCTGGAGAAAACAATGGCTGTTTCCAATCACCAGTCCCAACATATTCACAATTTACTTTCCTTATATATACATGAATCAGACCTTTGTGTCAATACCTTGTATTTTTAGTTTACCTAATGTTATTACTGTACCTATTTATGTCCTAAAGAATTCCTAATTAATCAAATTATGCACCTAGTCTGATTACTAGTGGTAACTGATCCTAGAGGTTGATTAATATATTCTCAAATTATTCAGGAAGGCTCTTGAAAGAGCCTACAAAATTTACCCTTTTTGCAGCCACAAAGTGCATTATGAGGCCCACAGCTGCCTGAGGGTTGAATATAATCAATAATCCATAAAGATAATTGTTCCCACATGATTGGTGAACAACCTCAAGCTGAGTGCATAAGGGCTAACACAGTAATTGATGTTTTTGTTGGGTTTCTACACTTAATGCAATTTGCCTTGAACAAGCCAACTCATGCCTTCTGTTGGACAGTAAATATAGATTTAAGGTTTCCTCCAGGGTATTTCACATAAAGGGAAAACATACTTTATGCTCTGTTGTTAGTTAAAAGCCTGAGTTTAGCAAAATTTATATTTTAATTGCCCAAGATATCGTAACTAATAACACTAATACTTTACAGGCATATAGTAACTTCCATCTCATATGTTCTACCAAGTGATTAATTTTCCAGCATTGCTTTGAGGCAGTTAATTATATTTATCCCAATTTTACAGATGAGGAAATCATTACAGCCAATGTCATGTGTTCAAAAGCATTGAGTCAGGATTAAAAATCAGGCCATTGTTTTAGAAATGCTAAGACACTATATTTTAAAATGTTGAATTTTTTTTTTAAGCGTTTTGTGTTTTCAGCTTCTAGTGGGCTCAGAATTCTTAACATCAGGGCTTTCTCCAAAACTCTAAGAGGTAAAAACTCCCAGGAAACTTGAACATCTTTCTGATATCACACAATTTGAAACTTTAACGGAAAGAAAAAATATGATGGGGCTCACTGCGAAACAATGAGAGGAAAGTCAAAGTTTGCTAGACTAAACCAGAATTCAGATGCCTCAGCAATCGTGTATTTTTTTATTCTCAACTTCATCAAACGTATGCCGTGGGAGTACAGCTTATCCTCTGTTTTGGTCCCTTGGACTTTCCCATGCTGTAGAGTAATTTCAGCAACAACATTTCTGGGTTTAGATTTAACTTCGCAAGAGTAGCATGCGTGAAACACAAGCAGCACCATCACTGAGTGACTCAAACCCAAGTGTCCTCTCCAGTTCGTGCACTGGCCAGATCTAGACCTCATGTAGGCTTCACAGGGTGGCCTCTCTGCAACCCCAGGGCTTCCCCTGGCCAGCTGCACCGCAAGCACTGGGGCTGCCACCAAGGACACCATTGCAGGGTTTCTTGGCTTGCCAGGCCACCAAGCTCCACTGGCAGGCAGGCACATCAGCAAGGGAAATAAGCACAATTATTTAGAACAGTGAATATATGGCCATTCAAGCTCTCATTAATCTTGCTAGAGTGCAATACTTGCAAGTACCTTAGCTAAAATGGTGCTTCCTTATATCTCTGCTGACTGCACTACATGGAGATAATTCCTGAAGCTATTTTTCTTCAGAGAGCTCCTCAGAGACTCAAAGAGATGGAGAGGGACAGTGAAACTAAGAAGTGGATGTTTTCTCTTTCTGGAAGGAAGGAGGCTCATAACCAAGCACAGAAAAAGCTATTAACCCAAGATTCAATTACTACCAATAAACAGAAAGTGTTACCAAACTATTATAAATATACCAAAACCTTTAATTACATATATATGTTATTATTACATATATATATAGATATACATATATATACAAAAAGAAGAAAATAACCTCACAAGAAGCCAGCAAATTACTGAAGCTTGGTCGTGTCTTTTGGAAGAATACAAACCTGATGCTTCCTCTTGTTCCTCTTGCATCTTTCTCATTCTACACTTTTGTCTCTTCATTTCCCTTCTTGAGATCTGCAGACATTAACGTTGTGCCCAGACAATGTCTCATCAGGTTTGGCAGAGGAGAAAAAGGTTTCTGCTTGACTTTACAAATCTTAGGTGATATCACAATCCCAGAGCTTTTCAAGAATTTTTTTTCTTTCGTTTTTTTGCCTCCCTCTTTAATCTTCCCCACAGGTTTGTAAGACTTTCCTCTCAGGAGTACTTTGTTGCTGCACCTTCTGTACTTTGCAATGCTAATGGTCAGATTTGTAAAAACAGCAGCACCCAGGCAGTTCCCTTCTTGCTCCAGGTCTTTGCAGGACTCCACACTGGCTTATCAGAAGGAAGATGAAATATATATGAACCTACTAGTCAGTTCAATAATACTTCATGACCAAAAATGCTCTGTATTGACTAGTGATGAAGGTACCTGGCAAAGAAACAGCATTGTCCTTCAGGCCCTTGAAATACACAAGTGTCCTTAAAGACCAGAGGTGAAGGATTACATCAGCCTCCATCAGCAATGATAGAGCTGTGCCCATCTTTGAACTGCAAATCACTGATCTAACATGGGGGGGAAAAAAAATCTATTAGTCTCCTGCCGCAGTTACAAATCAAACATCAGAAGAAGACTGTAGCCCCCTTTGGCTGAGGTGGCACCTTGTTGTCATCACAGAGCGCTTTCCTATGATCACAAACTCTGAACTCATACACTCTTCCGTTACCATCTGAACTTCCCCCTTTCTTATTAGCCTTTAAGCTGTCCTGAAGAAGTCTGTGTCTTTTTATTTATTCCATAGTATGCAGACCAAACACTTGATGATGTAAACAAATAAACAACAGGGGATGTTTTGTTAATTTGTAGGTACCTTTTGTGGCAAGAAGAAAAAAGAAATACTTGCTGGAACATTTTACCAGTGGTGGCAACAATTTTCCTGGGTTTGGGATCCTTGCTGCCACCTATCTTTATGTTGTCTTCTAGATATGGCAGAGATTTTAGCCTCTGTAATTATATGGGGGGGGAAAAATCCACAGAAGCAGATATAAGGTTTGAACTAATTAAGGCCAAAAATATGACTTGCAATATTCCCCAGTGCTGTCACCTTTCTGCTTTTCAGCACATAAGCCCATTTAATTGCATGTCAAATAATAAGGAAGCCTCCTGACTATTGTATGCCAAATATCTATTGTAACCTCTCTGATAATTTAATCACAGATTCTTTTTTCACATACTAGTACCTTTGACAACGCGAACCAGTGGAAATGTTTCTTACCCACCATAAAAAACTCCAGCACTGTCTTTAGGGAAAAGCATAATAACACGAAGTTCATGGAGGTGAAAGGTATGCATCTTAAGTAAACATGAAAGATGAAAAAAAAAGATTTTGCTTGTTTGGGAAAGTTAGTACTTTTAAAGTAGGTTGAGTATATTAAGGTGACAATTCTCTCTCTAGCAACTCTCTACCACATTATGGACCAAATTTTACTTACTTTATTGACATAGGTAGACCTACTGAAGTCCTTAGATCTCCAGATTTCATTTTAATTTGTTATTGTGAAAGAGAAACGTTTAGTTTTGCCAAATATACCAGCATATAATGTTGAACTATTTCCTTTCCCAAAGTAAAAGATATTTGGAGGAATATAGAAGTCACGCTCTTTGGAAATTCTGTTCCTTGCTTCTGACCTTGTTATCTGTATGTTAGACGAAATAGACATGCTCAGGTTGATATTTATTGGTGTACCTTAGTAGAAACAGAATAACATGAATTAAAGGTCTCTTTAATCCAGTGAAGGAAAGGAGAATGAAAAACTTCCTGGAAGATGAAGACAGGAAAATTCAAAGAGAACTATGGGATATCATTCCATTGCTTAAAAGTAGCTTGAAAAACAGGAGTCTTCACATCAGCCCTGTATTTAACAGTCCTCTGCAAATCACAAATCAGTCCTGTCTGCCCTTGCACTCTAACAGATCTCCTTCTGTCCAACCCCCCTCACCTCAGCTTTTAAATAATTTATTTCCTCCCCAACAACCTTACCTTTCCCCCAGCCCCGCTCTGTTTCTTGCTCTCTCCCAGTGTTCCCTTCAGAGATCTGTATTGCTCTATTTCCTGCACCGCTGCACCAGCACACCCTCGGCACGGTACCACTTCTGCTGGGACATAGTCTTTTTTCCACTTCCTGGCTGTACTCTAATCAAGACTAGATGCCTTTATGGAAAATATGTTTTAACCGATAGAAGTGTGCTAAACAGTGGTAACAGGGTCTTTGTCATAAAGTGATGCCTTCATCTGATACAATCCCAGCCTCCACCTATTTTCACCTCAGGAGCTCCCTGAGCTGGATGTGGTAGGTATTTAGGAATTGTCAATGTATTTCTCTTCCATGGACTGGTCCAGTCGCCCCTTTAAGCCTGTGGCTTTAGCATCCACAATGTACATAGGCACTTTGTTCACAGACTGGGTACCCACTGGGTGAAATAAATGTCTTTTTTTGTTTTTAACCTGCCTCGTACAATCTCTGTTAAATGCCTCTACAACTTGTATTGGAAGAAGCAGTGAATATATCAGCCCTTATCCTCCTCCGCACACCCCTCATAATGTTTCGTGCCTCTGTCTTATCCCCCCCTGTATGGGCTTCTTTCCCAGTACTGAAGAGTCCTGGTTTACTTAGCTGGTGGTCAACCAGAAGTCATTCAATACCCATAATCATTTTTATTGCCCTTCACAGAACCTTCTTCAGCTCTAACATCTCCTTTTGAAAATGAGGGGACCTGTGCTTTATGCAATACTTACGATGCGGGCAAACCATGAATTCATACAATGGCATTATGACATTTTCTGGTTTGTTCTCTATTTTTTAATAATGATCCTTAACATTTGCATTTGCTTCTTTGACCACTACTGAGCACCAAGACTGACATTTTCATGTCTTTTTCATATTTCACTGAGGAAATATTTATTATTACCTCAAGATCTTACTCTTGAGAGGTAATGGTCAGCTAAAAGGCCATAATTTCATATGCAAAGTTAGGGTTTTTTCCTCTGTGCATCGCTTTCATTTATCTACACTGAATTTCACCTACCATTTTATCCTCCAATCTCATAAGAACTTTCTGCCAGTCTTTACATTCACCCCTTGCCCTTGTTCTTAGTCCTGCTATGAATAATTTTGCAACATCAGCAACCTTTGTCATGCCATTGTTCATCCCTTCCTCCAGATTGTTTATGAAGACGTTGAACAGCCCATGTGGCTCATGAACAGCCCATGTGGCTCAGACCTTGACAGAAAACCACCAGTGACCCCCCTCCACCACCCTCACTCCCTCCAACCATTTACTCAAACTTTCAGTTTCAAACAATTAATCAGCAATACAAGGACTGTCTTTTTTATTCCATGACTTAGTTTCCTTAAAAGTTTTTTGTGAGAGAATCTGTTGAAAACCTCTCAGGACTCCAAATGGGGTTTGTCAACCACACCATCACATCTGCATTCCCATTGTCTCCCCTAAGGAACTTCAGCAGGTATCTATAAGGCAAAACCTCTCCTTACTGAGGCCACATTGCTGCTTCTGAAGTAGATGGGACTTATCCAAAATGCCTGCTAATTCTGATCCTGATGTACTTTGCATTAATTTCCCCTGTGTGGAGGTTGGGCATCAGCTCCATTGCTCCCTGGCACTCTTTTTAAAAACTGGGGGTCAGTGAGATCCTGGTGGCTAAGTTAGGTATAACTTAGTGATCCTCCATCCCTCCATCCTAATGTTTTATGAATCTGTACATCACATGCCAGATTTTGACAAAAGGAAACCTCCCAAACCACCTGCTCTGTTCTTTTCTACTGTATAAAGATCTTTTGTATATTGGAAATTACTAATCCTGAGATCATTGCTTTTGGACTATGATTTGGAAGTACACATATATCTTAAATATCCCCACTGCTGAATCCAAGAACAGGTTGGGGTTTTTTTGCCTTGTAAAAAGCTGAACGCTGTTAACCAAGCTCAAAGCCCTCATCTATTTTAAAAAAAAAAAAACAATTTCTTGTGAAATTTGGATATTTTTAACAAAAGTTCTCATTATTCTGCATACAACTGCTCTATCACATGCTCGATATTTACTAGGGAGATGTGACAAAAAAGTCCTTGAGCAGGTTTCACAACTTGTTAAAAACAATAGCTAAGGGAGAAGTGTTAGTGTACTAAGCAGCTGTGTGCTGAAATTGGTCTTAATTTAAGCAATCAACAAGGCATTTACTGTTATAGCACGCACCTGTGTTTGTATAGTTCTGTTCACCTATGCATACTTTATCCTTAAAGACAAAACTGCTAGTTAGTAGAAAACAGGCATACAGATGCATGGACTACAGCTGGCTAGGAGCACCAGCTAGGAGCACCACCTGAGAAGGGGAAAGTTAGATAATGTAAGTGCTAGGGCTGATTGACAACAAAGACTTATTATTCTCACACTATTCTGTCAACTAGACTTTTTAAAAATTCTTCCTTAAAATTAAAAGATCATCAGAATCTCAGAGAAAATTAACACTTCTGAAAAAAAAAAAAAAAAAAGAAATCAATTTGGGACCTCCAAAAAGCTCTGAGACACGGAAAATGTTATATTTCAATTGTACTGTTCAGGTTTTTTTAAACCTCAATATTTGAACAATAGTGAAATAAGCATATATGAAATTATGTATAGATATACACAATGTAATATAAGCATATTATTGTCACAAAAAGAAATAACAAAAAAAATCTTGGAAGTAAGTTCAACTTTTTCCCAGTAAAAGGTTTGCAAAAATCAGCACTTTCCTATAAAACATTCTTATATTAGCGGAATGGATTTTTTTCTAGGAAGACCATTCTATTAAAAAAACCCCTGGATTTATTATCTGATCACTTAACTTGACTATATTCACCTTAATATCTGAGCACCTCACAAACATTTTTTTTCTGTGTTCTTTTTTCCTACCCATGACAAGCACTTTCCTTCCTGGACTTTAATTACTGTCATTTTCCATGGGGAAGGATATCTGTATGGGAATACTTGATCTCCCAAAAAGGCAGACCATAAACTTACTGCAGGAGTCTAGCTGCAGAAAAAATTGGCTAGAAAGACAAAGAATCAGGATTAATACAATCAACTTAGTCATTTTAAGTCCTTCCTTGGGGAATAGAGAACGACAGACATTTAGGAGCCAGTTTACATCCCATATGATAATGCACATTGGACCCTACCCATCACCCCTGATTAGAGGAGGAGTGTACACATTTATCCCAGGTGATGTGCTGTGTTGTTAAATATCGAAGAGCTGTAGAGAGAATGAATTCCAGATGTACTGGCAAGTACCAATAACCCCATTAATTTACAGAAGAGCTGCAACTTATAGCACAACTGAATGTAAAACCCAGTGCTGTCCCTCCACTCCAATAAAGTGCCTGCGTATTACTGGTGAAGAAGGGCTCAGTATTGATGTTGCTCTTGAATTAGAAGGCAGCTAATCCATGGAAAGCGCTGAATCAAACCTAGACTCACAAATTAACCTTTAGGGAAGGAATGACTTCTGTCGTATGGAAGAGAAGCCCTCTGCAAAACAGAGAGGAAACTAAACTGTGAAACTCTAAATCTCCAACTAACATGGTGACCTTTGGGTTCTAATAATTTGAAGAGATTTTAATACGACATGTGGCATTTTTTAACCTTTGAGGTTTTATACTAATCAAATTCTTGCAGTATGTTAAAGATGCAGGATTTTACAGGTTAAATGACTTTGCTAGAAAATAACATATTCCAGATTTAGTGTCCTTTGAGCACCACAGTACAGAATACAGAATTACTTTATAATGGTTCAAGCACATAAATTGCTATGTCTGGTTTATGCAATTTATTTTTAAGGCTGGAGTTTATGATTACCATGCCATTCTTCACACCTTTATAGTCAAAGCTCTATCACTGGTTTTACTTTAAATTGTGTTCTTCAAGGCTATATTATTTTATTTGCTGGTACTGCTACATCTCAATACACAACCAGGAAGCTCAGTGACTCAAGACTGTGTAGCGTGCATGTAAACTTCAAAAGAGTGGACAAGGAATCCCTCTGGGCTTCCCTCTGTGACTAGTAAGTCACAGGAGCCATCCCAGGAGGTGACTGTTCCTGCTCACCACCTAGCTGACCCCAAACATTGCTTTCATGAGCCAGTTCTCATAATGTCATTGAGTGATCTCTAATTCTTTGGAATTAAGGGAGCAATTTTTATAGCCAAATCAGGAGGACCAACTCTCCCACCGGTGTGTTCTGCAGCCATGAAAGTCTGGAGCCAGGGACAGCTTCGGGCTCTCCAGACCATGCTGTTACGCAGGATGTCAGAGCCCTGGCTTTTCAAAATGTCACAGCTCCTTGAGGAAGCTATTAATTTTTTCAGCACCACAACTGAAAGAGTTTCTACCTCCCTGCCAATAACGTATTCACTGGAAACCAGGGGGGAGGGACTGTTCTTGGAAAGGTTTCCAAATTATGTAGCTTAATACATTTTCTTACAGCTGTCACTTAATAGCTTTCTTAATGGAAAGGTATTTTTTTCCTGTACAGCCATGCGATGTATTCATGAGAGAGCACAGGACTGATCTTCAGGAGACTCAAAATGACGTTGTTAATAAATCCAGCCATAAGACAGGCACACCGTGTGTTTTAGTAATCCACTAATGACTGCTCTCCTGGGAGGGGCGAGGCGCTGGGCCCGCTGTGTCCCACAGCAAGTCAACTGAGAAAAACAGGAGTGGATGCCTTGGTCTGCTTGCTGCTTGTCCTCTCTCTATTCCCTTGCCTTCCCCGGGGAAAAGTGCATAACTGGGAAAGCGCAGAGCCTTGCTCAGCTCACTGCTGTCTCTTCCCTGTCCTGGGGCAGGCCTAAGAGCACCTGGCTGAGATGCTAAATGATGTTGACTCCACTGATGCTGCTGAGGAAGACAGCCTGAAGCACACGCAGTAAAGCAGCCTCCAGAGCACCTTGTGAGTGGGGGAATGGTGGGGGCCAAGTCGTTACCCCTCCAATAAAATATTGTTTGAAGCCAATGTTCTAACATGCAGTCACCTGTGTTTAATTAGGGAAATAATCAAATAGTTACTATACCTAAGATTAGCTCTAGGGTATTCTTGCACAGGCAGAAGTTTAGAAGTAAAATGGTTGCATGCAATTAGTACAATTTGTTCTGACCTAGCTGTCTGAACCAGTCACTCACAATGTATCTGAGCTGCCAAGGAGCAGTGGAAATAGAAACACCAATTGATCAACAGATGAATTTAATAAGCATTGAGAGTGAGATTTTCCCAGCAAAAATATATTTGGGACTTAGCGCATCAGCTGGGCATCAGGTCTCATTTCAAATCCTCCCTTGCCTGTGGCTTTGAGTCCGGCAGAAGGATGGATTTCCGGATCGCTATGTCCCCTGCAGGTTGCTATGTCCCCTAAGGTTGCTGTTGAGAAAGGTGGTGATGGCAGAAGTGTTGAGCGTGCCTCGCAGGCTCCAGCCGCTGCACAGGCATCAAGAGCCATCCAGAGACAGACAGCATCGGGGGACGGGGGCAGGCTGGCAGCTTTCACAGCCCTCGGCAAACACTCTTGAGCCCTGGTAATGAGGACAGAGCTTTTGCTCTTATTTTGCCAGTTCCACATCCCCATGTACAGAAATGCCTGCACATGCAGCAAATGCAGAAACTGGTACCATAAATGTTGCTATAACAGAAACATACAAAGCTGAGGGTGAGCATGCTGTTAAGTCTTGTGTAGAGAGTTATATAAATACCACTATAAAAGTATCATACGTGCAACTAGTAAATGTGCACTTTAACAGCCATTATGTGACCTCCTCAAACTCAGTTATTTTAGGCAGTAAAAATATTCTGGCTCCCTTAAAACTGAAGACAAATTTCCCATTGTTTTCAACTTCTTGGGTCAGAAGCTCCTTCCCTTCCCTTCCCTTCCCTTCCCTTCCCTTCCCTTCCCTTCCCTTCCCTTCCCTTCCCTTCCCTAGTCCTGAGTGCTGTCACCTTTCACATGAACAGCAGATTGTCTTTGTGTGCATAAGAGTTATAATGGCTCAATATATTAAGACACTACATTCAGTTTCTGATTTTTCCTTTGCAATGTGCCCAGGTGCCCTATATCACACACGTCCCATGGGCCACCTGGGACTCCTGCTTCATGAACATGCACTGATGAAAAGCATCTGCAGCTGTCTACCTAGCAGCCTGTTTGCTGGAGTTATTCTGCCCTTTGCCTGCTATAACCACATACCAGCACCAACAGCACTTTACAATAAATAAAGTGATAATAATGTGGGAGAACGAGATTCCCTATGGCTGAATGCCAATATAATTTATGTATGAAAAAAAAGCTTATCTACCCTGTTTATTAAGTCTGATGATTTGTATATTATGTTTATATGTAACAGATCTCTGATTACACTATATGCTGCATACTTCACTTCGTGTGTTCAAAATCTCTTCTCATTTTTGTTTGTGTGTATGTTTCCTCTTGACTGAAGGAAATCATAAACAATATTGAACAGAAAAAAATAAGAACATTCAGTTGATTTGCAGAATAGCACGTCATTCAGTAACTGTACACAGCCTGCACCATACCATCTGAAACTAAATAGTTGGGTGTATTCGTATTTGCAGAGAATACTTTTATTAGCTATATAATGCTGATACAGAGATGAATTGACAGGAATGTGAAAAGCAAGGATTGAAGATTCAGGAAGAATAAAGAGAAGATTAAACATCATATTGGGCTCCACTGAAAAGGAAAAAAATCAGAGGATATAAAAGGAAAAAAAACTGTTAAGGAGAGTGTCTGTTCCTATGACTACATGTTGCATGCTCTTGAGGACCAGGAAGCTAAGATGGAAGGAAGAATCACAGCCATGTGAAAGAGCAAGTACTCTCTTCTACTTGAAAAGAAGAAAATGTAAGAATATGTTATAGAAATAAAGCAACAATAATGATCTACATCTGCACTCAGCTGTCCTTGTCGCACACAGAGCGCGGGTGCTACAGCTGTCACCCTTCAGCACAGCATGGAGCTTCAGGAGGCTGCCAGGGCACCCAGGATGCCCCGCTTTGCCTGATCTGTCGGCCCATGGAGGCAGCTTAGATGCTAATGAAAGTTTTTGTACTGGTAAACAGAGGAGGCAAAAGACTCTGTGGAGACATTTGTTTGTTAGAAAATATGTAGGATCAACTAGAAATAAGAAGCTGAAAATTCAGGCAGTATGGGAAGCAGCCTTCTGGCATGAGTGTCTAGTGCTCCCTCACCAAGTTTGCTGATGATACCAAACTGAGTGATGAGGTGAACACATCAGAAGAGAGAGGCATCTTACAGAGAGACCTGGACAGGCTGGAAGAGTGGGCTAGCAAGTACCGTATTAAGTTTAACAAAGACAAGTGCAAACTCCTGCACCTGGGACAAAATAACCAAAGAGCCCAGTACAGACCCAGCCCCAGCCATCTGTGTGGCTGGGGAGCACCTTGCTGAAAGGGACCTGGGGGTCCTGGTGGACAACAATCTGAACATGAGTCAGCAGTGCACCGCTGCAGCAATGAAGGCAAGTTGGCTCCTGGGTTGCATCTGCAGGGGCATTACCAGCAGAGATAGAGATGAGATCACCTCACTCTACTCAGTGCTTGTCAGGCTGTACCTGGAGTACTGTGTCCAGTTCTGGTCCTCACAATTCAAGAAAGATGACAACAGACTGGAGAAGGTCCAAAGGGGGGCCACAAAGATGATCAAGGGGCTGGAGAACCTACTCTATGGAGGAAAGACTGAAAGAGTTAGGTCTTTTCTCCGTGGAGAATAGAATGCTCGGGGGGAGCTCATTGCACTATTCCAGTACTTAAAGGGTGCCTATGAAGAGGACAGAGGCTCTCCCTTCACAGGGAGTCACATGGAGAAGACAAGGGGCAATGGGTACAGGTTGCATCAGAAGAGGTTTCATCTCAAAATAAGAAAGAAATTTTTTACAGTGCGAACACTTAATCACTGGAACAACCTCCCCAGGGATGTGGTAGAATCCCCATCACCAGACGTTTTCAAGATACAATTGGACAGAGTGCTAGATAATCTCATCTAGGCTCCCTTTCCGTTGAAAGGTTGAACCAGATGATCTTTGGAGGTCCCTTCCAACCTGGGCTGTTCTGTGATTCTGTTGTATTCTGTAATGCTGGAAATAGCAAAGCAAACAGTGCTAGCCCAAACAGTGCTACAGTACCAGGGGTAGGATGAGGGCAATGGGGGAAGAAGAGTTTCCAGTCTTTTTTGACTTCAGTAAACAACAATAAACCAGCAAAAGTGAGTAACACTTCACAACAGAATCCTCCAGCAGGGGAAGGGAAAAGAAGAAAAGCAGGGGAAGCTGGAGGGATTGCAAGGTTCTTTCTCCAACGATACCTAGAGACACCCCACCATGTAAATTTACTGTTCTGGGGCCCAACTTTGTAAATGTGATAGAACATTTCTACCAATAAAAGGTATGTAGGTATGAATATTCTGCAACTGGCATTGCTGTATACAAAACACCTGGAAAAAATTATGAAAGCCAATTGGCCTGAGGGATCAATCAAGTATTTTGAATTCAGTTATCTGAGCAGCTAACTGGACCTATAAGTTATTTCAGAAACTAGAAGTTTTCTCAAAAACAATGGCTGTTCATTGTGTAAGTGTTTATGTTTGGTACCCCACAGAAACATGATATTTTAAAATCCACATCATAAAGTTGATGAAAACCTTGAAGAATCAGTAATGAAAGAACAGAAAGCAGCAAAGTAATTTTATTTTATCACAGTCACTTATAGGTCTCAGCTGAAATCAGATGCCATTATACTAGTTACTACCCCAGTGGGTAGGAAGCACTACTTCCCTCATGAAGAATTTACCATCTGAGATAATAAAATAAACAAAAGATGGGATTGATTTAATGTAACTTTAGCCATGTAAAAATGAGTATTGAGATCTAAGATAGTTTTCCGGGCTCCTCCAAAGCACAGTGGAAAGAGAAAAACTCTTCCAGAGACAATTTATTTTACCCACCTCAGACATGTCTCTTCGGATTAAGTGTACTACCCTGTGCAGCTTCCCATCTCTTCCTTCTCTTCCCGTCTCTCTCCATTGACTACAGAGATTTCTCTCTCTCAAATTAGATACCCAACTCATGGATGGCCAAGTTAAGGGAGATCCAGAATGACTTGCCCTATGTTTATGAAGTGGGCTAGCAGCAGCAGGGCGATGTGAATGCCCACATCCCCTGTGTGCAGGTAGAGAAGCCTGGGCACACAGCACGTGGTCAGTGAACAGGTGAAGCTCATGCCAGAACAAGGACAAGGTGAAACTGAGAGCACAATTTGGGAGTCTGTGCAGGACCAGATGGCTACAGCTACCCAATGTGTTATTGATTGGCAACATTGGTGTCAAAGAAGGCAGCACCTTCATCCGAGTTCCTAAAGTCACTGTGCTCTTGGGCCGAAGGTATCCTGGTATTTGTTCATGTATTTTTCTGACACATTTGAGCTGTTACATTTTGGCTTGGATCCTTCAGGGCTCCTAGAATAAATAGCACAATATACAATGATAATGCTAATATTCAATACCTCTAACCAAAAGTTGAAAAATGAAAAGAAGCATCAGGAGGTAAATATGTAAAAAAATTTCTAAATTTTTGAAGTGTGTGCAAATCCAGAAGGTCTCCCCCCAAAAAACTCTAAAATTATTGGAAATCAAAGAAGGACATCAAACAAGCTGAAAGTATGAGTTAGGTTCTCTACTACTTCAGTATAAGCATCACTTGAAATTTGTGTATCATCACATCCAAGATCAAACTGATACTGAGTAAGAGGTATTTTCCACATACTTTTCCAGATCTTACAGTCTGGGGAACAAGGAGTAGGAGAAGAAACAAAATTCTATATGACTATAACTGAGGAATTTTTATTTTTCCATTATTATATTAATATCTATTTTCCAATTTCTTACATAGAATCATAGAATCATTTAGGTTGGAAAAGACCCTTAAGATCATCAAGTCCAACCATCAACCTAGTGCTACCAAGTCCACCACTAATCCATGTCCTTAAGTGCCACATCTACACGTGTTTTAAATACCTCCAGACATGGTGACTCAACCACTTCCCTGGGCAGCCTCTTCCAATGCTTGATAACCCTTTTGGTGAAGAAATTGTTCCTAATAACCAATCTAAACCTCCCCTGGTGCAATTTGAGGCCATTTCCTCTCATCCTATCGCTCGTCACTTGAGAGAAGACACCGACCCCCACGTCTCTACAGCCTCCTTTCAGGTAGTTGTAGAGAGCAATAAGGTCTCCCCTCAGCCTCCGCTTCTCCAGACTAAACAACCCCAGTTCCCTCAGCCGCTCCTCATAAGACTTGTGCTCCAGACCCTTCACCAGCTTCGTTGCCCTTCTCTGGACATGCTCCAGCACCTCAAGGTCTCTCTTGTAGTGAGGGGCCCAAAACTGAACACAGGATTCGAGGTGCGGCCTCACCAGTGCCGAGTACAAAGGGATTAGAAGCCATTAGTGCAAGAGTACATGCCATTAGTGCAAGAGGCAGAAAAAAATATTGACAATTTTATAAGAGTTTCACAGGCAAATCCAAACAAGGAGGTTCTAAAAAGCAGAGATGTCTTCTCCAAGCCCCCTTTAGCATTAGTATAAATATTTTAAAATAAGAGCAACTTCTTGACAACTTTCTGGTAATAAGCTTAGATCCTATATCCTAGGAATGAGGTAGCAATGGTAGCATTTTTGCTTTTCTTTGTGCTAATTTGCCTGCAAGAAACTTTTACCTGGCCCAGTCTTCCACAGTCCACTACTACTGCTTCATTCTGGGATGACATGCATGCAAAATGTCTAAAATCAAAACAGCAGAAAATAATTTTAAAAATCAATACAGAAATAGCAGAACTGACAAATCACAAGCTTAATGGCTGCTACCCATGGTTTCACTGTACACCATGTGGTAGAACATTTCCCCACATCACCTTATTGCTTTTTTTTAAGGCCTGTCCTTGCAATTTACAATCCACGAGACTGCTGAGCTCTGTGGAGACATTAATTTGCAAGCTCTTCAAGGCACAGACTTTGTCTTTATTTCTGTGAGGCACACAGGACACTATCAGCACTATACAAATATTAACTGAGATAACATAATAACAACTCCTCCACAAAAGGTGCATTAGGGTGGATTTAAGGTTCTCCGAATGTCTTCCATTACAGTGGACAAACAAGTAACACATTAAGCAGCCAGTTCTCACCCCGCGCAGGACCAGCATTAAGGGATTACCCAGTACCATCACATTTCTCACTGACACCAAACACTAACAACATCTCCAGCACGCACGCACTTTTGATTCAACAGTTATCATCACCCTCAGTGCACACATCAAATAGCTGAAAAGGACCTGCTAGTCATCAATACATAAATGTGCTTTGCAACATCAGCTGGGGTAATGGAGCGCCTAATTCTGGCACTGCTTCCAAGGTGATAAAAATCTAAGTAGTGGAAGGGATGTATTGAGTAAAATAAAGCTCACAGTCAAGAAGCGTCAAGGTTCTTTATGGAATTTGTTGAATTAAATTAATCCTATTGAACTACAAAAAGAAAGAAGCTCATCTAGTTCTGTCCATGCCTGGGTCAAGTAGGAGACCAAATCAATTTATTTTCAGCCAGGTCTAAATTTTTGAGAGACACCTGGACCACAGTTGCTGTTCTGGGTGTACATTACTATCACTATAATGAACCCTATTAATCCAAAGGCTTAGTGCAGCACAAAATGGAAGGAAAATGTCTTTCCCAAAAAAATATGTCTCTCCCAAAAGACCCAAGTGCTTGCCTTTTACTCCCATTTTAAGGCCTTTTTATGGTGCCTCGATGGTGTAAAATAGGTGAAGGAAAAAGAGCGAGTCACTCTCTGAATTAGGCAAACACCAGGCAAGGAGAGGTGAGGGTCCCCTTCTTCCTCCTCCCACTCCCCCCAGCCCAGGGGAGCAGCTCCCGGGGCAGGGCGAAGCTCAGGAGCACACTGGGAGCTTGTGCCTAGGGATGCCCCTGGGGTATCAGGGCACAGGCACCTCTCAGGGTGCAGACACACCCACCCTCTCCCCACGCACCGATCCACAGCCAGAGCTGCACGGAGACATCCGTTCCTTCTCTTTGTGATCTGCCCTGCACGACCGCGTAACTCTGGATTAACTCCATTACACCAGCGAAAGGGCAGCAGCATAAAACTGAGCGTGAATGAGGTCAGACCGGTACAGCTCTCAGCTAATGTGTAAAATGCACACTTGGTTTCATATCATTGATTTCATCCACCATTCTGCAATTACCAATCAAACGTTTTTTTAGGAGCCTGACATCCAGAACCAATATTTTAAATCAGGAAATGAATTACCATCCAATCACATTAAGGAAATGGAGAACACGAACTGAAACTTAATATCTAATTACATTATTAATATATCCAGTATACATTCAGATTATAAAAATCTTGAACGACTAAAATACAGTTTGCAAGAAAAGAATCCTGGTTTCTGCTTATTCACAGGCTGGGGAACAAGGATCTTCATGCAGAAAAAAAGGTGTCATACAGCATTTGTACTCAAACAGTGAACCTGGATTCTGCAAAAAATTCAGGATGGGCACTAGGTCCTCCAGTGGTCCAGACAGGGAAAAGATTTAAAAAAGAAAAGATAAAACAATGGGCAAGATCCAGCCCATCCTCTTCTGGTACCCAAACTGTGGACTGCAATACTAAAATTGGGAATCTGACTCTCAGCAGAGGCATCCAGATTACAACTCCCTTTGCAGGCAGTGGAGGGGATAAAATTGAACCAGAGTGCGTCCTTCTGCATGAGCCCTGTCCTAGAGGCAGTCAAAAGGAATGGACATAAAAAGCCTCCCACCCTTTTGGGGGGCTTGGGGCCAGTCGGACCAACACTAAATACCTCTAAATACCACTAAATACCACAGAGTGCAGGTGTCCCGGCTAGGGAGAGACATTCATATGCACAGGGCTCACTTATTTTAAAAGACAGCCACCAAAAGAGCAAAAGGGGGGCCATCAGCACGTCAGACGATGACCCTGGCAGGCAGAGCATGCACCTGCCAGGGGGGCTGAGATCTTGACCCCGCGCTCTCCTGCCTGGTGGGTTTGATGGGCTGTATATAAAGGAGCGCATGAAAACACCAGACGTTTGGGGTGTTTGGTTGGGGGGAAGAGGGGAGAGATTCTTGCTGCAGCAGCTGCTCTTCTGGGCAGCCAAAGAGGAACCTTCACAATCCAGAAAGACCTGGAGCAAAGGACTGTGGCCCCAGCCTCGAAGTTAGGGCACTCAGGTGGGAGAAGGGAGTTCTGGTTCCTGGCTGTGGCTTTTATCCAATAAAGATCTAATGTAACATGCGTAAGCAGTCCAGGGACTTTTGTTGATCATCATCTTAATTGACTAAAGTGCAAGGATACTGTTCTAAGTATTGATTTTCTAATCAAATTAGTGCCTGGTATTTACCCTCCATATGTTTATTCCTCTGTTGTGCAAGGCCCTCTAATGTCCCACAGGGTTAGTATCTCACTTATAAATTTATTGTCCTGTGCCTTCTCTTCATGTGCACAAAACGCATCAGGCTCTCACTGCCTCATAACCATTAATAACCAACTGAAGTGGAGGGTTTTTTTTTAATTAATAAAGCTGCTGATAGATAATTAGCCTTGCATTTAGGGCAATAAGTTCTATTATTGATTACACTGCTTCAGATTTCCTCCCCGACCGCATGAAAATGGCTAAGTCTCGCTCTGCCTCAGTTTCCCACTAAAAAAACTGAGTGTGATGAAGACGTCAGAAGTTTTAGGCTGGAGACAGCAGCAGTGAAACCATTGAAATCTCTCTCCCATGCAGAGCAGGCTGTCCTCATAAGCTGGGTTCTGCCCTCCCCGACTATGACGGCTTCTCCCCCAGGTACTCCATTCACTCACCCTGAGAAGTGAGTCTTGGATTTGGTCCTAATGAACCAGGGGAAGAAAGCATTATATACATTTCAGAAGTATCTCATAATGCAAAAGGGAAAAATCTTGTTACAGTGTACTCCAAACAGCCTATTCAAGGTACACACATTTATATTTATTAAATGAGACAGCATTCACAAAATGTCAGCATTGCAGCCAAGACATAAACAATGTTACCCAAGACATAGTCCAGAAGCAATAAAATGCTTTACGACACTTCCTGTTCTCAGAGTCCTCCTTTCTCATTCCTAATGATCTCTAATGAGAGGATGTTCCAACGTCCATGCACGGCAATCTCCAGGCTAGCTGCTTCATACAAATGCCTTCTTCAATAAAGGAAACACCATGCAAGGTGGTATATTAAAGATCAATGCCAAACTTCTTTTCCTATAATTTAGTTAATTATACTCTGAAATAGCATCTCCAGTAGGTTTTTAAATGTTTGTTTTTCTGATGAGCATAACTTTTGTAAAATAGACATCAATTTACTTTCTTTGCTTATCCAATGATTTATTTAGTTAATCAATAGTAAAAGAAAGCAGGTATACGATAAAGTGGATCTGAGTCACTTAGAGGTTTTGAAGAAACAGCCGCAGGAGTTTCCTTTGTGCAGAAGGGGTAGCAAGCTTTCAGAACAGGAAACAACCGAAACTGAGGGAGCAGTGCAAGGGGGTTTCTCTCACTGCTGGTTCGAGGGACAAGACAGCTGGAGAAAATAATCTGGCTTATTCATTTGAAAAACAGCAAAATATGGTGCCTGAAAATACACTCTTCATTTCATAATTACAACACCTAGTATTCCGGGATCACTAAACACAAATATAAGTCAACACATTATTTTAACCACGAAAATAGGCACATCTCAGCAAAGTACTTAAGCCAGGCTTATATGCCTTGTTGAATAAGGATGCAATTCTGAACTTCATTCTGTAAAATGCTTTGGGGCAAAGTTTTGAAAATGCATCTGAAAATGCCAGTATACCAGCACCACGCTTTAATGAATTTGTACAGAGATAAGTACAATTGATTCAGGATTTTCAGACACATTGCTGCTGAGGACAAAAACTACTAAATTTTAAGACAAACAACATATTTGAAAAAGTCTGGAGTGGCAAAAAAAGGAAGATTATATCAGAACCTGGAACTTATCTTGTGCTACAGCATGTGTTTAACAAAGCCTCTTATAATCAAAACTGAAACAACAAAGTCAGCATTGCCTCCATACAGCAACAATGATCAGTGCACAAGAAGGCTGAAAGTCACCAAGGAAGCAGCATGATGTCATTGAAATTAAACTTATAAGCTGTAAATAAATACCCATCCCACTCCCCCCCAAAAAAACAAACATAATCTTAAGACTCTTAACATTATACAGAAATGTCTAGAGTGACAGATATTTTGGTCAAGATACCTGTCTATTTTCTATAGTATTTTACATATGAAAATGCTTTCCCTTCTAGGCTTCAAGCACTAATTTGTCTTCTTTTATTTTGATGTGGCTTCCAAGAAAAGCAAGGCATTGTAGTGAGAGTGCAGTATCAGGTCTGTAATATGCTCTGATGGGCAAAGCATTTCTGCTGGCTTGGTCTTGCAGACATTTATTAATGGATGGGCTGATAATGCTTATTATGTGCCTGAGATAACCTCAAAAGAGCCAACAAATACAACTAGAGGTGAACTATGTCTGTTCTTGTGAGGGTTTCTTAGCAATAAATTGGATTTTCAATGCAAAATATATCACATCTTTGAAGAAAAAGCAATCAGACCTTTGAGATACTACTAGCTGTAGAAAGTGCTTGGGAAATAAGCAAAGACACATTGCATGTCTTCAAAATCATTTAATTCATCAAAGGGCAAAGAAATCAGCATCTCATTGAAACGCAGCCTTCTGTGTCTTTTAGTTCTGATTCACATGAAGGTAGGGAATACGAGTTTTCTAGTATTACATTCTCTGGTAAGCAGGATTGACAAAAATACAGTCACATCATTCAGGCAATAAAGATGAAGTGATCCCCTTTTGTTTCCCTCATTAGTATTTTATCATGTACTTCAAAAGAATTTCTGAAAACGCAGATTTTCCTAGTACCATTGCACCTTAAGAACCACAGCTACAGTTCATGTTGAAGTGTGTTTATTTGTATCAGAATGTATGCTTTTAAATTAAATTAGTCTTTGAGGCTTACTCCTCTGCCAAATGCTATTTGTCCTGCAGGAAAACAACTCCCCGAAGAAATGCAAATAATTCTTGGTTCTTGAGGGCTTTGGGACAATTACTATGCCATCTGAGTTCTCAAAATTGCAGTAAGTAGGTTATATAGCCTTGGCATCATCATTCCATATGGCTGCATCCGAAATAAGATGGTTAGGTGGATTGTAAAGTGACAGAGTTTGAATACACATAATTGTATCTTAAGCTCAGCTACAAGCCCTAGGCCACCACCAGTTCAATAAGGGGTCAGACATGGATCAATTAAATTCTGTGAACATTTTATTATCTGGGAGCTGAAAGTCTTTAGCTGAGATTAGACAAATACGGATCTTTACAGATTATAAACACTGCACTGATGCACTGTTACCGAGTTATGCAATGAATATCATCTCATATCACAGATAAAACTAAAAGAAAAATAACGTAAACAGGCAATTTCAGGAGACACTCTAAAAACCCAGCATTGATTCTGTATCTTTTACACATGGGAGCCATTATATAGGGCTACCTTTGTAAAAGTTACATGAGCAATTAAGTAAGAAGGAAACAAAGATAAACTCAGCAGATTTTCTAGACATGAAAGTGTAAAGCATTTCTGTGATGTCAGACGGCAGCTTTCACTGGGAAAGGTTTTCCCCAAAATCTCCTGCCCAGCTCTTGTTAACTGTTCCCACTCTATTCAAGATCACCAAAGTGACAGAATTTATGTAAGACAAAGGAGATGTTTTTTCTCTGTGTTATTGCAATCTTGTCTTAAACTGGACTGACTTACTCAGTTCTTTACGAAATCTCACCACACTGTTTGTAAGAAGGCACAGTGGGGGCCAGCAGTTACAGTAAATTTTTCTGCTATTCTTCCCGTCGCCACATTTCATCTTTTGAATGTTTTGTGTTATCCCTGTGGGATGGACTGCAATGTAGAGTACGAAGTCCCAGATCACAGAATATTTGGGGCTTTTCTGCTTTCACACTTTCCTCTCCTTTCCCTTCCTAATCATCTCGTAATTCCTAAAGTAATTATTAATTTACTCTTATTTTAAAATAGTCTTAATTTTATTACTCTCATTATTTTTGTAATTCTTATGATTTTCCTTTCCCATTTAAGTATTTTTAGAAAGAATTTTCAATGCAAAACAACTATGCAAATGCAAATTTTAATGAAAAGTAATGCAAATGAAGAATTAATATTCAAAACTAGATTAGGAGTTTATTAATTTTTAACAAACAAGTGTCCTATCTACTTCACAAAAAGAGTTCTTGGATCTTGGACACTGTTCTGAGGCACTTGCAATGCAGTCTTGACTTAAGATACAAGAACCATAAGCCAGTAAAGGAGGCGGGGGGGAAACATATTACTGTTCCCACAAGCAACAGCAACTTGACTATGTAGCACCAGCGAAGGCATCAGTTATGCTTCATACATAAATAGATTGCCTTTATTAACAAACACAATTCAGAACTGAAAACTAAACAGTATTTTCTGGAGTACACAATAGCTGGTATTTTGCATTGTGGTATCTTATCACTCGTAGACCCTTAACAGGTATTTCTTCTCAGTTTCCTAAAGCACAGTACTTTGTTTAATCTAAGCTGCAAGCGCAACCACACTGATGACAGGGGACAATATGTAAGGAGTTTCTAAAATAAAATAAAAGCAGAATTTTTAAAAGATAAACTCATTTAAGTCATTAAGAAGATCTAAGGAAAGAATGTCCTTGAAAGTAGGTTAAGGTTTTTGTCAGGTCAGTCGCAGGTACACCTGAGTCCAACACTGCATTGCACCTTAATAGCTACTGTCTCATTTTCTATGGATTTTTTAGAAGATTTATTATAAAGGCATTGGGGAGCGTGCATATAACAATGATAGTGGGGTTTATTGTTTCAGTTAAAAAAATAAGGTCTGAGATGATTCAAAAGCCAAACCACTTTGGGTAGGTCTATATTTTCCAATTTGTAATTTCAAAACTAGACTTTTAGCTTCATGTGGGAGCATACCACCCAGAGTGGCCTGGTTTCCAGTAGCATCAAACATCCCAAATAACACAGGAGTGGAATGTGTCCATATCTACAAAAACTGGACTTCTTGCTCTGATCTAATATTAGAGATCTAATTTGGGTAGCCACTGTGGAAGATTTTGCTTGGTTCAAGGTAGTTCACAAAATTAATACAAAACATCAAATGACCAAATAGGTTTTCTAGGCTCACATCTGGCTATTTGATTTCCTAAAAATATTGCAGGTAATAGAAAGATTTTTATATGGGAAGTCACTAGAAAAAAATAAATCACTGTTCATGATTTCTAATACAGTAATGCCTAGAAGTCAGGTACTTCTCTTTGCTGGACATCTGTGTGCACAGAACAGGGAGATATTTTTGGCCCAAATTGTTTTGCAGCCTAAAACCCAAGCAGCTGTTTTTCAATTAAGAGGGGAAATGGCAAAGGTCTACACACCAGCAAACGGTATGAAGAGTATAGATTACGTGCGCTGCTTTATCTTCTCTCATTACACAAGAGGCAAAGAACGTTCAATGCAATCAACAGGTATCCAGCTGCTACAAAGATATGTGGGTTTGTTGAAACATAATTGAGTTTGGAATTCACTGCTGCAAGGCATCACTGAGAATCTCTACACTGCTAAGCAAAAACGAGGACCAGGGAGTTTGCTCATACACTGGACCTCCAGGCATTCCCATTGCTTAAACATTATCTTATTTCTTTGCTCTCTTCTCAGCAGCTCCAACTTGCTTTCTTGCAAAGCAATATTTGGGAGTAGTTCCCTTTGGGCAATACAGCTGTTCTTGTATGGACAACAATGCACCAGTTTGTCTCCTTCTGCCATCCAATGATATCCTCAAAGGACCAGATATTCCCAGATGCACTCCAGGCCATGAAATGTATGTCCTCAGTTTCATGTTGTTAAAATGCCACTCTCACAGACTCTGACATATTGCTGACATTATTTCAGAGACTTTGAGCAGGAAAAAAAAAAAAAAAAAAAAAACAGGAAAAAAAAGTATTCCTATGTCCTAGGACCACCATTTGGGTCCTAAGGAAATACTGGGCCAAGCCATCATATTGTAGACTGCAGAGTGGCAGTGTGAACGCAAGCCAGTTGGTGCCATCAGTCCTGGGGATGGAAATAATTTCCTGGCCTTCCCGCAATGTGAGATGTGCCACATCACTTACCCTCAGGCAGATGATGGGTCTGGATCTGTTTTATTTACTAGCATAGATGTAATCAGTGAGACCAATAACTTAGGAGGACCAAAAAAGTATCCGCTGGTTGCCAAGAGAGCATGAGAACCTACACAGTTAAATTAAATACAAAATAAACATTAGCTTAGCTGTGAATCCTTATGTTTCAGGATACCAGTTAGTAAAATTCTGTGATTAGACAGAAACTACCACCCTAGACAAATTTATATAGTACATAATTGCCTGCCCCATCTTCTGCAGAACAAATCTTCACATACCACTGGTTTGATTCAGTCTGGCAACTTCTGTGATCCTAATATTGGCATGTCATTGTTCAGCTAATATATCCCTCAATACACAATGATCAAACAATTCCTTTGCCACTACTGGGTTTTTTGAAGTTTACGAATTTAAAGCACTAACCTATTTCCAGCATGAGGTACTATATTATCACACTAAACTATGTAAATTGTTTACAAGAGCTTCTACGGAGTGTGCATTTGCTGATAACTAGCGCCTCCTGAACAGAATGAGTGTTCTTAACTCCCCTTAGTGAGAGTAGGAGACGCTTAGCATTTTGGGATTAGACTTGAGCCCCTCAATCCTTGCCTGATTCCTGGCAAAATCTGTCGTCTGGCCTACATACCACAAGTTCAGCTTGCCACCACATGATCCTCCTGCAAGTAAAATGCATTGGCAGAGATTTGTTGGATCAAAGGTAGACATCTAAGTGTATGATCTAATGTGACCTAGTTGTCTACATTTCCTTCATAGCCCATGAAGGGAATAGGAAGCTCTACAGAGCAATTAATTTAAATCTAATGGCTAGAAATGATCTTCCATCAATTCTAAAGGGCATCTACAGAGATTTATCTCAGACATAAACAACCACGCTAGATGCCTACCATTAAGTGAGGTGAATCCCACCACCACTTACATGCTTCAATAGCTTCATCAGCTGGACTAGACTGGAGTGCAGGTAGGTGCTGTATGGTCCTCACCATGCACAGAGCTTTGCAATTCGCTGCTTCTGTCCCAGGGATGCTTGTGCACACAAAAGCATGCCACATTTTCCCAACCCTGCTAGCTGATTTGGTAAAAAATATTAGTTCTGCAAACAAAACTCACTTTGCCATTTTTTTTAGACCACCACCAGACATCAACACTACTGTTAATCCCCCATTCTGTCAGTCTCCAGCATTTCTTTATGTGGTAATTGGTCAGCAGCACAAAGGCCAAGCAATGGCATAAATAAGCTGAGAGTATTGGACTATAGCTGAGATACATAACCAAGACCGTGGGCCTTCCTCTGCCTACACCCCAGATCTGGATGGTTGTCTCAGACTGTGACGTTACTGTGGGACCCAGTGCCCAGGGCTCAGTACCTGCTACAACCTTGACCTGATGTTACATCAGAGTAAGATCCAGGTGCATACACACTCACACACACACATCAGCTGTGAAATGGGAGACCTGGAGTCACTCCTTTTCTTTGCTTCCCTCTCCTTCTCCCAAGATAATTTCCTGAACCACACCTGCTGATGGCAGAGATGGAACAGGAGGGACCATGTCCTGCAGGAGCTCCTCCTCGCTGCAGGTGGGAATGAGGCCAGAAAGTGGGCATGAGAAGGAACTTGGTGAAGTTTCCCTTCAAGAAGGGAAAAGGAAGGGAACAGGAAGGAGAAAAGACAGGACTTGAGTTCCTATTCCCTGGTCCTCAGACACAATGCACAAACTGATTTGGGAACACAATTTTTTCTCCTCATCCTTTGCCTCTGTTTGCTTGGGTACTCTTCTAGGACACAGGAGATAAAGGTGTTAAACTACTGACTCTGAGGAAGGAATCAGATCTCCTACTTCATAGGCACCTCCTGGCATTTAACCTAGTATGTTTGACCACTAAGCCTTTAGCTGTGTATTAAAGGAAAGTAACCACAACTGCATTTGGTGAGGAATCAAATCTTTGCAGAGTGCACTGTATGTTATTGGAGAATGCTGATTGAATTCAGGGCCTAAGGGCTTGCAGGCAAAAGGATTCTTATTTTCTGGGCTGTCATCAGGTTAAGGCATAGACTGGCTATACACTGCTCAGACTGGAGAAAATTTTGGCATAAACGGGAACTTTCAAAGGACGGCTCAGGTACCTCCAGAGTTTAGTGGTATCTAGATAGGTGTTTTTAGATTGAAACTTTGGACTTTGGGGAATTTCAGGCACCTAATTTTTCCCCTAGTGCCAAATTCCTTTGTGCACTTCTCATATTGTTTGAAAGAAGAACTGTCCTGCAATTGAAACAAGATAACTTTTAAAATTAAAATAGGGAACAATGTGCTAGAAGGGCATAGAAGCTGAATAAGGACAGAGTGAGAGAAGAAAGTGAGCAAAAAGGGTGTGAGAAAGGCAGAATTAGGATGGAGTGGGAGAAAACAAGAACAATCAGAATTAAAAATAAACCCCAGCCACTTTTCATGTTGAAAGCTCACAGCTAGTAAGCTGATTGGCATCTTACAGCTCTGCCAGAGTATTACAGAAAGAGCATTTGAAGTTACCATGATGTGTTTTATGTGTTTCATAATCACATTTGTTAATTGGAAGATGCGTGATTTCGTACTTACTAAGGTCTAGTACTTTACCACTAGAGTCTAATTAGTAAATCTTGGAAAGAAAGGAATGCAAGCTGATGCTTTGCTCAAAAGCTTGTATGTACAGTGGAAGAATATCGTCAGGATTAAATGCCAGATAAAACCATGGCTTTATTAATTATCACTTGACTCTGATACAAATATATGAACCATGCAATTATTTCAAAATCCTAGCAGCATTAAACTCTCCCCATCTCATACTTCTTCCTCATCTCGCTTTCACCTGCAGCAGCAGAGAGCACTTTCTCCTGCTAACCTGCAATAAACTCTGCCTACAGCTGCCTTCAAAGGAGATCTGCCGAAACTTAAAAATAAATGAGACAAGACTAAGATTAATAAAATAGGCAAGCATAATTGTTCATTTTGTTATGACCCAAATTCAATCCATTAAAGGAAGAGTATAAGACTCCCTTCTAGTTAAATTGACTGAAACATTCTGCAACAATGGAGAATAATAAAGCACAATTAAAAGTGAAAGTGACCTGGGGCTTTAAATACCCAAGAACCATGTTAATGCAACAAGAAGGCCATTTAAAGGTCAGCAGCTTATAAACAATATCCTCAGAGCAATTTCTCAAGAGGAAAATCATTTCAGATGGACCTACCATGTAGTTTATAAAAGAGAAGGCTTCTCCCACCCTGAAGGAAGCCATGCAAAATTAAATGCCTACTATGAGGCTTTAGCAGCCATTGTTTCATGTCTCAGGTTCAAGAGGAGCTATTCTTGTTCCAGCTGGCATTCAGTGGGATCGTCTGGCAAGGTAAATCTCAGAATACCATGCTTATATTCATGCGTTTTCCAAAACATTTGTTTCTTTGGACACAATATCTGGGCTGCAGTCCACGAGTTCTGCCTGCCCAGCAGGTAGAGGTTACCTGAGCACCTCCACTGCTGCAGAGCAAGAGGCAAAAGAAAACACTGACGCTCACCGTTCTCTCTGGGCAATGGTGGGAAGCAGCGTCCACCTACTCCTTCTGTCCGCTGCCCGGCTGTGCTTCTCTGGTAGAGTTTCTGTGGCCTCTCATAAGCACACACCTCCCAGCACATCCTGGGGACCGGTGCCTGCTGCCAACCTGCGCAAGCAGCGGGTGTCCTGGCACCGCTGTGGGAGGCGTCAGCCCTTCCCTGCTGAGATCAGTTGGCCTGGATGCGCTGGTCTATGACTTTGGAAATTTGTCCCCACAAGTGAAAATACAGAAACCATTATAAAAACCTAGTATCATTCCTCATATTTACAGAGATCCTGCAAGTTCAAAAGGAAAAAAATATCCTCCTCCACTTAGAGGCCTTTTTTTCCTTCATTTTTCAGACTTAGAGCTAGTACCCCATTCCAGCAGGGTCTGTACCACAGAGCTGGAAATACAGATTACGCCCAAGGAAAATAAGGCAATTCATGTGAACGTCCATCAGAATTCTGTAAAAATTATATGGCTAGAAAATTATTCTTCATCCAAGCAGGCATATTGAATACAGTGGTCCAACAAAAACTGTATTGTGGCAGCACCCACAGCGAAAACTGCTAGGAAGGATTTGCAGGATCCAGCAAGTTATTCTGTGTTGTTTAAATCCATATCCAGGGGGGAAAAAAGTGATCTTACGTACTTATTTAGCCTGTGTTATATCTCAGTCATCATGGAACACCTCATAACCCAGTGTCCAGGGGAAAAAACAACAGGATAGTTGGCACAAGGTATTATCACGTGTAAGGTATGTTTTAAGTTTCAGGCAGCTGCATCAAAGACTGACATAAACCAGTCGTTTCAAAAGTCATCTAATGACAGAGAAGAATTATATTCAGGCTTTTGGTGAATTCTTTGCAGATGTGTCTTGATTCAAGAGTTAGCCTAATAGTAATGCTGCCTTACACAACACAGGTTTCATAGGCTATTTATGGGCATTTAATATTTCATTAGTTCCCTTACTGAATGCCTTTCTTCTGCTGCACTCATTCAGTACTTGTTTCTCCATCTGCCCTCTTTCTTCCTTTTGCATACTGCAAGTTCATTGAATATTTTACTCCCCATTCCTTTCATGCTCTCTTTTACCCAAGGAACACATCAACGCAATGACTTGAAGTTTGGTCCCCCTGTGCTCAGGTTAGTCAAAAAATTAGCCAAAAGAACTCAACCACTTCGTTGTGGATGTGTATTGCCTGTAAAGTACCGTGTGTTTTTTTAAATATGACATTGCATAGTGTTATTAGTATTTCAAGAAAAAGAGTCTCCTCTACATTTTCTGCTGGTACAGTTCATTTACGGCAGGCTGACCATGCACTCACTGTGCACAGACAGTGCATGCAGAGTCACAGGAACAGCTGATCAAACACAACGAAGCTAAATTCAACTCAGTACATTTTCCATTGCGTATAAAAGAAATTTGTTTTTTATAGATTTTGTCTGGGTATTGCTTCTGAGCTATAGGTGTAAAAATAAGACAGGAAGCTGGACAGATTTTCTTCCCTCAAGATTGTAAAATCGCTCAATAAACCTCCTTCTATAATAAAACCCTTAAAACGGTGGTTGAAATCCTGGCTCCACTGGAGTCAATAGTAAAACTCCCATTCACATCAGAAGTGACTGACTTCTGTGCTAATGAAAGCCCTTTAACTACACCAGGTATGCTACATAATGACTCAATATAATAACTTGTTATAAACTACATACTTTTTTCCAGATAGGATTTCACAATTTTTTACTGATATTACATTTTAAAAAATACTGATTTCTTCCATCAATAAAAGACATCCAATATACCAATGCCCATTAATACTAAGCAGCAATTTAAAAAAGCAGTCCGAAGACAGCATGGAAATGAAACTGCAGGGGGAATGTTATATAGGCCAAATGAAATGGTCAAGGCTGTTTTATGTCTCTGCTGGAAGCTAGTACCTCTAGGACCAAAGTAAATGTTAAAAGCATTATTGGTCAAGATGGACTCACATTGACACCTGGCAAATTCATACAAAACCAGGAGGAATTTGTAGTCTTCGTCTGTGCCTAATATTTTGGTTTAGACTGAGCAAAGCGTACACGGTAAGCACCCAGACAGAAAAAACAAATTCCAGTTTATCGCCTGTAAAACACCAGCAAAAATGGATTTTGGAGAGAGGAATTCACATTGTCAGCTGCCTGTTCACAGCGCGGATAAATCCCAGTGTGTAATTGCAGCATTAGTCATGCTGGCTAACAAAGGCACCGCAGTGCGGGCGGGGGACCGGCAGCAGAGAGCAGAGAGGTCATCATCTGTCTGAGCCACCAGCTTTCCTCACCAGCCTCCAGCACAGGCTCCGCAAGCGTGATGGGGAGCCCAGGCTGGAGCGCTGGGCTCCCTGCCGCCCTCTCCGCACCCCACCGCCAGCCCCGACGCGGGGGCTGCCACCCCGGCTCCCCTCGCCGGCAGCTGCGGATGCGCTCAGGTCCTTCTGCACCACTTGTCCCGCACAGAGGGGACGGAAGTGGGACTTCGCATTGAAGCTGTAGCTGTGTCAATGCTCCCTTGGTTTTGGGGCAGGATGGAAGAGGAACAAAGAGGATAAAGCTTTTCCAAACCAGCCTCATGTCTGAGACAGGCTGCTTCTGAATTCAAGCTTTGGGTTAACAAATGTGTTAAATGGGTTAACGTTTCACGGGTGTGAAATGAAAGCCCCTTCTCCACCCACAGAAAACTCTTTTGAAGATATGGCCCTACACGGGTTTTTTTTCAGTAAGTCAGTAACTGAGGGCTTGAATCCATAAATATAGTCCTCATGTAATGATTTCATCAGTTCGTAAATAGTAGCAGGGGAAGAATATTTCTGATAGTGACATCTCTTACATTATCACTGTTTGCAGCTATGGATGATCAGAATTGTAAATACAGAACTACGGGAATAATCTGTCAAGCAATGTGTTAGATTTGCCATCACTTGAAGTCGTTAAATCAAGTGTGGACATCTTTGAAAAACATATTCTAGCTCAATCACAAGACAAGAGTCTGTGTCATGGGCCTGCATTGTACAGGTGGAGGATATGATGACAATAGCTCTTGCAGGTATTAAAAGTTATGAATCTTTGAATCTGCTTTGCCAGACTGGTTTGGATTTCTTTTAATGCCAAGATTTTTGGGTTATTTCAGCATTCATATTTGTCAGCTTGAAGAGAAACATCAAAAACAAAGGTACAAAGCCCAGCCTTTCAGGATATAAATGAACAGTTCCTAGAGGGAAAGGTATTTGTAAGACCCTGGCTGATCCTGGGCCCTTCCAGAAGGCTGCCATTAAACAAAGCCTTCCCCAAAACCCACTGTTAAGGGCATTTGAGGTGGAAGGAGATATTGGCCACAAGACAGGCACTCCAAGCACACATCCTTGCAGGGTAGAAAGTTCAGAAGTGTTTTATAAGGAGCTAAAAGCATCTGAGGAGAACAGCTGGTTTAAAAAATAGTATAAAGGCAGGAGGGCTGAGGAGGCTGTTTCGTTTAAAGTTTGGAGAGTGCTGATGCTGATCAGGAGTGTTTCAGTGTGGCTAAGCTGGAGCACCCAGCATTGCATGAAACATAACAAACCCTCACCGTTGCTCCAGCGTCCTCCTCCCGCTGAGTGCTCCCTGTGCCAAGGAGGAGCCGTGCCAATGTATCCACCTCAACTGCAAATTCCAGCTACGGGCTGGAAGCAAAGCTTTTCTTCTTCTATCTAGTCACCGAGATCATATTGTTATAAACAGTAAGAGATTCTCCAGAGCTACAAATAAACCATCTGCCTTAACACCTCCTGATCCTCCACAGAGGTGAACATCACGGGTCTCTCCGCTGGCACACGTCATGCAGGAATAAGACCATAAGACTGCAGGATCTTAATCTTGCAATGAAGCGCACAAGGGATTCAAACTGAAGCCATAGGAATCCTGCAAACTGTAACACCACTCCCAAACAGTGATTTTTTTTTTTTCCTTTAATACCTAGCACGGTAATGCCCCTGAGACAGAGGGGTATTGCCACAGCACAATTCAGTAGAGCACAGTGATATGAGGTAATTTGCATGATTAATCAATAATGTTTTGTCCTGAATTGTTAAGCTTTTTGTCAGCTTTTTAGTTCTACCAACATGTTAATTAACAGCTGGTCTCTCAAATCATCCCCAAGCCATGCTGGCAAGATACTGGACCTTCACTGGCTGGGGGCAGGGAGGAGGATTTCAGGAAGGTCATTAGTGAAATGTGTGACATGTACAAAGAGCAGCCTCAAATTTCAGACTTGTTTACTCATTTCAGACACCTTTGGAGTCCCACAAAGGGCACATAAAACCTGAAGTTTCTGGGATGACAAAGAAAAAGAAGAGCAGGAGTGAGGAGAGAAGAAAGGAGGGGCTGAGAAAGCCATTTTCCATGGTAACGTGGAGTGGTCAGGAAGAGTGGGAAGAGAAGGGCTGTGCTCCAAAGGAGTTAGGGGAAAAGAGGTTCAAACACTGGGAATGAGGAAATGCCATGAGACCTCCCACATTTTGGGGCTGAGAAGCAAAGAAGCAGGTAAAAAGTAAGAGGACACAAACCCAAGAGGAAAGTAGCATCTGTGAAAGAAAGAGTAGGGGAAGCTGGGAAAGAAGATGTGGGACAGACAAGAAGGAAATGGTATTTTCTCTTGGCAATCAGTGAATCCTTCTTATGCGCTTACAGAGGAAATTGCCTTTCCTTGGAGAAAGAACCTGGCATGTCCTCCGGAGACTGACAGCCTTTCAGCAATGAGATGCCCTGTGTACAAGAGTAGTTTTGTATGCAAAAAAGCAATGGTTTTGTTTACATGGTTCTCTAATCCACTAACGAAAAAACAGGACAGGGCTGCAGCAAAATTGCTCCCCAGCATACCCTTACCTGAAAGAGGAGCTTCGTGGTAACCTGCCGATGGTCTACGTAGTGGTCAGCTCTGTGGTGCGGGCCAGCAGGTTGGGAGGGGAACCACACCTCAGCCACCCATTGATTTGTGAGAGACTCGGGACCATGCTAGTCAGGAGTAATGATTTCTGTACGTGCAGATACAACATTTGCTTGGGATGTATTTGACATTTAAATGCATAGGATTGAAGTTGCTCATAGCCTCTCTGGAGAGAGTTCTGCGTTTGTCCACCCCCTCACCATAACCTTCGGGCCCCTACAATTCCCCATCATCTCGACTGAAACATCTCGTTTCCTCCTCCAAAGAATACAGCAATATAATTAATAGTAAGTAAGAGCTAACCCACAACTGTACGCATTCTCTCGTGTTCTCAGCCAAGCAAATCTTTCATTTTGTTGGGTAATTTCTTTTTAATGTGGTGGTTGCTATTATTTCTTGATAGTGATAAAAGACCTGAAGCAAAACTCTTTTCAGAGAATTCGAGAGGAAAAAAAATCTTTGTTGGCTGAAAGAAGCATATTTAATGCATGCAGAAGCTGTTAATTAAAAATCCTTAAAGCTGACATTATAGCCCTAAAAATCAGGAATATTTTGAGTCTTAAATGTCTCAGTTATCATCACAGAACATGTCTGCCATGGCACCCATTTCTTCGCCCTGAGGCATTACTATAAAATTAAAAATGGGCATTTGGAGCTAGTAAGCTTTGATCTAATTGAATTTGTGGTAGGATCAAATCATAATATGCCCATGATTTGCTGATCTCATTCCTCCCTTCTGGCAAGGGTTTGTCAAGTGAGCCTAATGGACACTTATAACCTACTACAAGATTTGCTACAAAGTAAGCCGCTTTTTCAGTGTGTAACTTATTGTTGTGTAAGGGATTAACAAAAAAAAAAAAACCCCATCAAACAAAAAAACACCCAAAATTTGCATATGCACTAAATGGCAGAGGAAGCTTCCAAGCTGCTGTAATTCAGTAGGTATGACATTTACCTCTATGTGTTTTTTTTCAGCTGGCTTAGTGCACACCACACTGTGCAAAGTTGAAAATCAATTAATTTTGGAAACAATTTCTTTTATACACTCTCTTCTGTGGATCCAATTTCTCATCTGTTCAGAGAATTCTTTTGGTATGAGCAGAGGTAAAACTGATGAATATTAAATCTCCGCAATCTAATAAAGAGTAGTGCCTACCTGAGTTTCAATTAAATACAGATGTGTATATACATATACCTAGATATATATTTTTATATACATATGAAGACATGATAGATGCATAGGTTTTATCGATTTATAGGTAGAGGTTCTAAACAAAAAGTAATGATTTTTTTTATCCTTTAAGATCTCAGCTATAAAAAACTACTTTTGCAAATGAGAAGTGGCACCAGTCATCAGTGAAAGGAGTGTATGGAATCTGAAATAGCAAAGCAATTGAACATGAGAAGTTTGGCATAGAAAAGAAGGGTGAGTAATTTAAACCCACTCAAGAACAGGTGTGACCTGTTCATAAACCAGTTATGAAAAAAATTTGTTCAATTACTCCTCTCTGGTAAATAACAAATTACCATAGCAACTCCATTTTCAAACAACATATGCATATATTTTGTTTGAGAAAAGCTTGAGTCAAAAACTGCATTTTACTACCACGCCATGCCTTTTTTCCTAACTTCAAGATCCACATTCTGTCAACTTCCAGCTCCTTATTTACACATGCTGCCTTGGCCATGACCTGAAACGACCACCTTAAAGCTGACTGTATTGCTCAATCCATGCTAAAAAAATGTTCTGCCTTTTTGTTGAGACTGTTACATTGAGCCAATCCAGCCAGTAGCTTTTGTGACAGGGAGAGTAAATAGCTGTCATTTTGTGGGTGGATTCCAAATGATTTGTTAAAATCAGATGGTTTTTATCAGCAATTACAAATAACCTGAGGCATATGCGTGTATGCAAGTGTGTATTTAAATTTATAATTATATATGTTTGTGGTGGTGGTTAGGAATTTGTAAGCATTTCGGTTTTCAAGAGGTAGGGAATTATTCAAAGGGGATCTGATCAAAGTTTGAAAATAAGCACATACTGGAAGGCTGTTGAATTTAACTGAGTGACCATACAGAATCCAAACCCTTGTGTAGAGCTACACAGCCCACACGGAGCAGAAGGAGTCCCAAACCCCACTGCTCCGCAGGCTTTGCTGTACAGTAACATATACTCACTCACATCCAAATCCTGGCCCAGACTTTACAGAAGAAACGTTCGTCAGCAATAATCCATTTGCAGCATGCAACACTAGCATGATTTATGATTAAACTTTCTTTAGAAGCAACTTAAAGGCAGACAGCGTCAGCATCTCCAGACTTGGATCTGTGTACAAATACATAAGGGTTATAGAAGCTTTGTTAGTTAGATAACATCATTTTAATACCCTGAATCTTTAAAATAGGTATGATCTGGACCTTGCACCTTGAGGGGTGACTATTTTTCTGCAGATTCATGTACTGAGGAGTGTCTCACCTGTTCAAATTAACCTGTCCAGGTTTAAAATAGTCTCCAAGTGGTCTTCAGACTTGGAGAGGTGACCAGAATCTGCTGTCATTGACAGGTTTCCATTTTGCAGTCTGCAACAAATGGGAGTTTACTCAGTGTTCCCATAACCATCTGTTGCCTCCACAATGGTAATTTCAGTCTGGATCCTTCTATCCTATCTATGTTTACATGATTCAGATGGCCAAAAATATCAAAATGGGCAGCAGGCATAACGAATGCTGACTCCTTCAATTTGAAAAGTATCTCAGATCCATTTCTGATTTTATAAAACTATGCCAGAAGGTTGGCCCAATAAAGATAAACCATGTATGCAATTGTAAGCTCTGGTACCCCATCCCCATTTTTCTAAACAATAAGGGAAGAAGGCGAAGTAGAAAATATAGGCACTTATTCCTTAGCCAGTCTCATCTCATAGTTCATTGGGCATCATTTGTGCTCGAAGAGATTCTCTGAACCAAACCACTCAATCATCAGTAGATGCAGTGAAACAAATCTCTTCTTATTCCATTGGAAATATGCAAACAGTAATACATCTCTTGCCTGAAGAAGAATTCCCTGTTCGTACCACAGTAATTTATCTCACAGAATTATCTTGCTTTAGTTATTCATTCTAGAAGCTTTTAAAGGAAAAAAAAAAAAAAAAAAATACACCACAAAACACTCATCAACAGAGCAAACACAATTAGTTGATCAAGTTCACCTGTATCCAGTGACTCAAATCAATTGAATTGCAAATTTTTTTCAGGTCACCCTACGTGGGCTGAATCTATAGTAGCATTTTAGTCTGCGGCAGGTGTTTAGTTTTGAAAGAAGTTTCCCAGTTGTCCCCACTTGCAGTGCTTCGGTTGACATCATGGAGAGGAGTCACTATGCACAAGCTGGGTTCCTCCCAATGGAGCTAAACTGGCAGATGCATTTCAAGGGAGCCCCTAAGGCACTCCAGCCACTCATGGGTGTTCAGTCCAAGCAGGAAGGTTAGCGCTAGGCCAGAGTAAAACCTCCTGACATGCAGACAGACACGAGGTCCACAGCCTCAACTGCTTTGCTTTGCAGATCCATTCCTCTTGGGTTGCACTACTTACTAATATAGATACAGGTTCTGCCACAGAGCTTTGCTTCAGAAGACTTTCTTGCACGGAGTGATTATGTCAGTTGGATTTCATTGATATCTTTGGCTGCATTACCTCCTGCCACCTTTTCATCTTTGTATTCAGGTAAGAAATGCAATTCTACACAGGTATAAAGTCATCATATCCTTGCCATAAACTGAGTGACACGATAACTTGTCTTGTCAGATAGTTTCACAGTGCAATGCCTCAGCTGAAAGGCTGAGAATGAAGCAAATATTCAAAGTTTTTTTATATCTCCCCTCAAGCCACAAGGAGATGTAAGTACTGATATGAAATGACACTACATTTTATTTGGAAAAATTCTGCAGAGTTGCTTTAGCCCAAGATGGCAGCTATTATGTAAGTAGCAACAATATCTTCTCTTTCAAATTCTTAATTTTCTCTTTTTTCATGCAGACCAAATGTACTTTGAGCTCAGTTAGCTTTCCCTTTAAATAATGAGAACAAAGCAAAGTGCTTAAATCAGCACATGAAACTTTCAGAGTAAGAGACATAGGGTCTTGAATTAAAACAGCCCCTCCCAACTTTATACAGATGCCCGAAGCATACAAAGGTAGAGCAAAAATACAGTACTAGCAGCTGGAGACGGGACAAAGCTGAAGGGAAAGAATCCTTTCTTGCAGCATCTTCTTATAGTTTCGAATTTTCAACTTTGAAATTCTTGGCCCTTGTTGCAATGACTGTCACACAGCCATAGAGCATCCCCTCTGTCCAGGAAGGTCATCCCTTGGGCCCTGACTTCCTGCGTCTCCCATGGTCTGAGCAGTAGCAATGCAGGACTACATCCTTCCTTGGCCTTGGGGGAACACCTAGTCAGCATGGGCATCCTAACACAGGTGTTACGTGAAGTTTTCAAGAGTATCACTAGCCATGTTAGACACTGCAAGAGATAGGCAGATCTAAGTGAAAACAGTAACAGAGCTGGTTGCCGTTCCTTGCCTCACTTTTCTGATCATTCTTGAATGCTCCTTGGTCACTGCTGTGTAGGGCAGGTCCTCAGTTTTATTTTAGCCAGTGCTTCACTGCAATCCATGAAGAACTTTCTTCATGATTCCTTATAGTAGGTAGCTGCTGAATTATATTGGTCAGGAAAGAGAGAAGGCAAAAGACATTTCAAGCTCCATAATTTTTTCTTAAAAACTGAACAATGAGACACACCAAAGAGAAGTGCTCCTTTAGATACTATTCCTCAACTTTTTTAAGCGAAGAGTCATCATGTCTTTGTGAAACATCACTTGACTGCTTTTCATTAACAGCCAAATAAAAATTAACCTAAGCTTTGACTAGTCATTTATTAATTTTATTTTTCCACATTGTGTTTCTTATTTGCATGTTTAGGAATTTGTGTATTTGGGGATTTTTTTTTAAATGCAGTTGTTCTGTGGACCATGTTCTGATGTCTCATGGACCTCTTGCATCCTGGAGACAATGGGTTGTTAAACACTTCAGAGTGCAGCTACAGTCTCCTGTTGGAGCCTGGGTTTTATTTCACTCAGAGACTATAATCAGTCAGGCAGGTTTTGTTTTGTGCTCACGACAGCTTTCTTTAACCTTAGCTGGTCCTACAGCCAAGAGAAATCTCCAGTACCTCCAAAAAACCTACGCTCTCATTCTTCTCTTTTATTCCAAATGTTCGCTGCATTTTTAAATCCTTTTGTTACGGTAGACAGCGACCTCCTTGTTAAAGCTGCTGGGGGGGTCCCACAATGTCAGCTTTGTCAGTTTGGCTTTCCTGAGTTGGTTTACCTCAGTTTATCTATGGTCAGAGGCTGGCTTTCACAGTCACAACTTATTTTGTTCTGTAGCTTCTTACAGAGTGTGAAATTTTACCTGAAGTATCTCATGGCTGAGTCCCTGCACTTGAAGCGCTCTCCAAAAAGTAACAGGAATTCCAAGACTACACACGGCTTCTCCCAGTTATCATACTGACACGCTATTAATTAAAATTAAAATTGAAATTGTTTCTCTTGCCCCAAGAGCTGTAGAGCAGCATAACCTTCCTCATCCTCATCTTCCCCAGCCACAGCAGCACAGCCGCTGGTCCTCTGTCCGAGGTCAGCTGTAGAGTTCAATTTCTTCCCATAACTTCAAAGCACAGAGACTGTCAGAAACCAGAGTGGCCGCAAGGAAGATCTAGCAAACTGTCAGAGGCCCTGCATGTCTGTTAGCAGAATTTGCTTGTATTAGAAAGGCACTGAGCCTTGCTGGGCATTGAAGGATCAGCAGCCCACATTTACCCCTGTGCCCCACAGCAAGGACACAGTCTTTCCTTCCCACCTACAGCTCTGGAGGTGAATCAAGGAGGGTATATACATGGCATGGTCACTGAATTAAAGTGTGCTGAGAAAATAATGGGTCCTCTAAAGATTATTTTTAAAATCTCTTGACATTTTGGAGTTACAATGATGGAGCATTTGTGTCCCAAAATAGGGTATTTTGGAACCTCTGTCATTACATGACAAATCAGGACACTGCTGACATTTCCTTGCTCCATAGCAGACCTGAACTCGAGGTTATCTTACAAGGAAAACTGCGAGTACCATCACTTGAGAATTCAAAACTAGGCTGAACAATTTGCCAGAGAATATGCAGTAAGAAATAATCATCCTCTTGACAAGTGACCTAGACTAGAAGGCCGAGCAGGACTTTTCCAGCTTTTACTTTTATTATTCCTTGCTGTGTGATTATTTGGAAAGGCATAAAGTTCCCATCAATTTAGAGAATATCTTTTTATATGCAAAACTCATAGTACAAATCTCAGTACAGGAAACTGCACTTTGCAAATAACATTTTCAAGAGCATTTCTGGAATTCCATTTCTGCCAGGCACCCTTAAAAATATCCAGCCAACCTGAATAACAGCTATCCAGATTTCTTTTAAATTCTGACTTTGCTTCATCGATTCTATTTTGATAGTATAATAAAATGGCACTGTGTAATTTTATTCTTTTCTTCATTCATAATTGCCCTTTTGATTTTGAAAATAATGCTTCTCGCTAACTGTAATGTGAGCTGCATTCAGTTTGTTATGTTATCTAAATTTGAGCAAATATTATAAAGCTCGCACAGTCCCACCGAGGGACAGAATGTTCTCATTTCTTCAATTACTCACATTTGAATATAATGTTCACAAAGACATTTGCACTTGTTCTTCTTTCTTATAATTGGAAACCTTAAGATTAACACTGTTGTTTAAAATAAGATACATTTGAGTCAACAAGCCTTTCTAAACTTAATTTTCAGCACTGCAGGTTACTCATTTTTTTCTGTTCTAGTTTTCATTCTGAAGCAAACATATTTATCACACAAATGTACATTTTTAAATGTTCTTGCTGATTTAGGCCCGGTTTGTCACAGAGATCCTGGCCTAATTATGCCTGCTCAAACACTGCAACTATGGAAAATATCCTTCAAAGGGACGTGTCTTTTACTAAATTCAGTAGAAATCTCCCCACTGCATGCAGGGTCACTGGGCTGGGTCTCAAGCGGACTACCACTTAAACATAACCACCCAGCTCCTGAGGCTTATGCTTGCAGCTTCGACCTCGTGTCCGCACCACAGCTGGCTGTGCTAGAGCTGGGCATGAGGAAGGACGCATCTTTTCGTGGAGTGATGCTGTGTGTCAACAAAGTGCAGAGCTCTTGGAATATATCTGGGCCTTCATCTCCTTGACACAAAAGAAGAGTATCTCCTTGCACAAAAGGACAACCATAATAAGCATGTTTGCATAGAGCTCAAAAGGACCTCCTGGGTTGTGGAGTCTGGTCAGCTGGTATTACAAGCAATCATGTCGTATTAGCAGTCCAAGCGACGCGCAGAGCTGGATTGCTCACTGTCTCACACCTCGTGCAGTTATCCCAGCCTGTACTTGCTAAGCGAGGCCCTTGGCCCCACGGCATCTGCTTTCTGCTCGTCTGTTGGTGGAAAGCAGCCGGTACCCTGGATTAATCAGGCTTACTGTGTGCCAGCACAGGAGGTCTCGCTGGTCTGAGGATGGCACGACGAGGCTCCAGTGCCAGCCTGGGTGGGTTTCCAGATACTACCACGGTTTCACTAGCCAGTAACCCTCACACGTAAAAATACAGCAAGGTTCATTTTTTTACCAATATTTTAAACTTACCTTTTAGCCCTTGAATTTGGAAAATAGAAACCCTTGGTTTGGAGTGGAAATGGTGATGCTTCCCAGCTCCAGCAGGACACTGCTGACCAAGCCCATCGCTGGCTGGAGGAATCGGACAGCACACAACACCGTCCCCCCAGGCTCACAGCAGCGTCCCCCCAGGCACACAGTGCCATTCCCCCAGGCACACAAGGGACAGAGGCACACCTTCTCCAGGGGTACTGCCCCACAATCTGTTTTACTCTGCTCTGGAGGAACCAAAGCTCCTCTCTCCAAGTCCTCTTTTCTTTTTTACTATTCCCCCAGAACCGTGCATGTGCTGTTATAATAGAGATTAATTACAGAAATGTGGCGGGTTTTGACAGCAGAAGGTAACAGCTGTCTGGAAATAGCATGAATTGTAGAATACTTTCACGAGCACACAATATGAAGAAGGACGCTGCCAAATTAATGGCTAGAAACAAAGAAATATAGACATTTTATTTAAGCAGTGTGATATTTAATGTCATAAACTGAAGGGAAATCCAGCTGCGGAATAAATAAGACATAGGAAGTGGATTAACAATGTAAGTTTATGCACATATCACACATAAGTAGGAACAACATGCATCTATGTACATTAGAATCTGGGTGTATGCATAAACAGATTTATTTTTTTCACTCAAGGGTATGGCTCAGAAATGTTCTTAAAGAATCATTTGTAATAAAATGGTCATAAGAAACATCATACTAGAGGTCCACCCTCAAGTAAAGAGTGTTTTTCTCAAGACTTGAAATACTGGCAAGCAGCCATGCCTGGCCTGAACGGGGGCATCGGTTTCTTTCTGTTTAATGAATTGGGCTGCCCTGCTCTTTATGCATGGGAAGTACAGCCAGTTTGAGACACATTCAAATAAAACCATTCTGGCAGTTATTTGCCTCAGATGAAAGAAAGTACGGCCAGCCTTCAACGTCCTAGTGGGCTTTGTGGCTGCATATCCGTTTTTAGTTCCCCAAAAGTTATGTTCTCATTAAAATGTCACCTTATAATAATTCTCTAATGTACTGGCTTCTGCCTTCATTAGCTGTTGAACCAAAGCTAGTAATGGAAAAACAGATTACCTTGAATTTACGATGGGCTAATTCCACTCCTTTTAGCCGCAATGATAAATCACCCTTTGTTTACAGTTGAAAGACCAGGAATTTTGAGCAGAATGAAGAATGGATGGAAAAATATCGTTTTAACTCTTGGCACAGATTGTTATGGGGCCCCGAAGCAACAACATGGTCAACAAGTAAAATGTTAAAACAAGCTCTGGTAAAGCCCAGTGAACAATGCTTTCAAATTGCGCTTATTTTAGCCAGTTGAATATCCCACCATTTACCTCTGACAACGGGATTTGACCCGTGGGCAATTCTCTGTCACAGACATGGTATTTTTAAAGGAGAGGTGGAATCCAAGACATCTGCACAGAGACTTCATTTCTGGAAGGTCACCACCTAAAAACTTTCTGGACTGAAAGCAAATGAGAGGACTGAAACTTTTCAGGATGTAATTAGGGGACTGAAAGTAAAATTGGGGCTGAAACCAGACACTCATTTCTGTAGCCTGGACCTTGTGGGGGGTTAGGGGGTGGGTGTCCTTCCACCTCTGACTGCCTTTAGAGCATTTTTTGATGCTTCTCTGAAGCAGCATCAGGGCCAGCACACATTCTGCAAAATACTGAAGCATGTATAAACCCCCACACACACTCTGACCAGGCAGCAGAGGCACTTACCAATTACTCTTGTGTTTCTCTGGCTCAGAGGTCCCCCAAAAGCTGCACAGATTTATTTTGGCTTGTGCTACCCCTGCAGGTGCCCCATTGGAGCACTGCTGCACAGACTCCTGGTGTCAACGAGAATTAATCTGTATTGGAAAGATCTTTTGGGAAATATTTCTCTGGCTGGATGGAGTAGCTCAGTGTTAATATACTGAAATGGACCCAAAATTCTTTAATTCTTTAATGGAAAAACCTGAGGAAACAAAAAAAAAATACTTAGGAGAGATAGTAGTAGAAATCATCATAAAGTCAGTAGTACCTAAAAGGTATCAGATCTTATTCACAAGGAAAACTTCTACAGAGCATCTTTGGGGCAGATAGCAATTCACTTTTTAAATTATTGTTAGTTTATTTTTTTTTAATCCTGCTTTAAAAGCACAGATAGAAACAAGCAATGAATAGGAATGTCATACAGTGTCATTTACTGGCTTAGTATAGTGCAGGAAAAGGTCTCACCTTCATAGGCATGGGAAGGGAGTGGGGATTCATTATCATGTGTTAGAGAGATGATGGTGAATCCAAATTTATAACACTAAGCAGCTACATTGTATGTGAAAAAATAAAAAATCTGAGAAAACATTTAGCAGCTTTTCCTAAAGCCTTTTTTGTACCTGCCAAAATACACTGTAACTCTGTAGAAAGTAGATGATACGTATGAAAATTTGTGTTAAAATGGTCAGATTCTAAAGTAACAGAGTTTTATTTCTTCTGCAAATTAGTTTCTATATGGATATATATCTAATTATCTACCTCTACCTTTCCTTTTCTTTTTATTTTCCAGCAACCGTGATTTATCTGTACTATTTTGACCAAGTTGTAAAAGTCTAGAATACCAAGTCAAAAAAAAAGTAAAATAAAAAAATAAAAAGGATGCTGTTGGGACAGAAGTTCCCTAAGGGACAAAATGAAATGAAACATTTTAGCTCATCAGGCAAATACCATGTCTGCCTCCCATAAAGGGCAGTATTTTCATTTGACTGGTTCAAACAAAGCAATCCTCAGAACCTGTTCATGTTCCTTTTGCTTCCCAAGTGAAGGAAGGTTCTAGTTAGGGTATATATTTAACTGTTGAGGTGGGAAAACTTCTATTCATTTTGTCTGCTTAAAAAACCCCAGCAACTGATTTTTTTATTTTTTTTTCATCTTTCTCTCTCTTTTGGTTATGAACTGGACTTCTACGCTCTTACATAGGATTTATTGCCTTGTCTCAGACATCAGAAGAGTAAGTGAATACACTGATAAAAGATGTGGCTAATGTAAGATGCAATCTTATTTAGACAACCCACAGAAATTAGTTGATTTTTAAAAAAATCTTGCAACCATCTTCCTCTTAACTTCAGTAACATAAGAATCCCATTCTTATTCTGGAGTTGATGGCCAATGTATTCCTACTTACTACATTCAGAAAGGGATTTAGTTTTGCCCAGAGAGCAAAGTTTATCAGAGCAAGAGATACTTGGTTTATGTATGAACTGAAATCTGCTGCAAACTCTCTTCCTCCAAACTGCAAAACAACTGATTTCTATGTTTTATTTTATAAAGTCTCCCTGGGTGAGAGTGTCAGGAATCTACAGCTGAGACACTGTGAGAATATCTTCCTTTCTTCAACCATTTGGTTGTTTCACTTACTTAAACCCTAACTCCTTTGGGGTATTTTGCTCTTCAAATGTACAATGAGATCTTTCATTGTATATGGTTTAAGGAGATATCACTGTTGTCAGCTGTGCCATTTTTATTTGACTCATTGATATTTGGTGTTTTTCCTAAAGTTCCTAAACTCCTTGGCTGAAGCAATTAAATAAGAGTTTGAAGGAGGTGAGTTCTTAGCACTTGGAGTTCGAGGAAGAATTTTTAAAAACTTGAACATTAAAGCAAATACTGAGAACCCAATACTTCTGAAATAGTAAGATTTTAAATCCTTTCATGACTTCTTAGTACTCAACATTAACAAAAATTCTGCAATACACATTATACATAATAATGTTTGCTAAAAATGTTCCTTCATTAGCAGGCAATAGAGCTTCTGATTCAACAATGAAATTTAATCATAAGCTAATAACCCATGTGCCCATGTGAGTATATCTTATTTCTGTGTCTGCAGTTTTCCTCTCAGTATTATGAGAAAAACACTTGGCTGTCTTTGCCTTCCTTGTCTTTATGCTGATAGTTGTGAAGGTCTGTCTTCATATATGATTACAACAGCCCCTTTCCATCAGTCACCATACTATTTTCATTTAACAATGCTGATTTATCGTAATACTTATTAAATATGCCCTGAAGGTGTTTTCCCATCTTCTCCCCCAACAAATTTGGAACAAAATCTTTCAAGTGTTTTCTGACTTACAGGTCTATTTCAAGATCTGCCCCTTATATTTCTTTGTTTCCCTCAGTGTTTCCACCCCTTCAAAATTTTGTATAGATCACTCATTAGAAAAATCGTTTTGATAAGCTGGTTCTGAAGAGAAGAGGTTGCTCTCCTGCCAAGTGATCAGTGATTGTTAGACCTAATTGCAGCCATTGGTTGGCTTCTCTGAGTGCCACTCAAGATGAATCCAAAACTCCCTTCTTCAGCCCTCTCACAGAGGCTTTCTTAGTGATTTTGAAGCTTTAATTTCTGCTAGCCTATAATGGCTCTAAAGGGGTCTTTAGAAGCACCTATAATTGTCAGGCTGGAATGAGCACGTCTGATTTCTGATAGTTTCCTTTCACTGGCAGATCCTCTCCTCCCTCCTTTCTGGAGAATCTTCAGCTGCTTGATTAGGGCAACTTTAAGCCAGACTTGTGCTTGCCAAGCAGTGAGGAACATATCTGTCAGCTGCCAGGATCTAGCCCTGTAGCCCAAACACCTTTTCCTGTGATAACACCAAGATTTTCGTGAAAAATTCAGCTGTTGCTGCATCAGTATGTTGCAAATCTATATGTGAAACCTGCTTCTTACCTAAAGCTTTCACTATAGGACATTGCAGGAATTCCTAAAGAAAAAAGGCAAACAACTAAAAACAATCCCTAAATAGTGAGTGATACAACACACACAATGGAAGCAGAAGAAAGCAGGAAAACAGGAACATTCAATCAAATCATGACAATAAGGAAAATTAGAATGAAGACTTAGAAAATGCTAACCAACATTAAAAAAAATGTAAATTTTGCAAAATACTTAGTGGTTTTGAACTTGGTATTTAAGGAAAGTATTACTGATTCTCTCTTGAGAATCAGTTCCATTTGTTCCAGCATCCTTATCCTGGTACAAGGGATTCCGCCAGCAAGATGAAAAAACAACTCCAAAGCATAAAGCAGTTATTTCACAGCAAACAGAGAGAAGCAGGTAGGTAGCATTTAACCAGCTGTCAGGCTAAGCATAGGTGTGCTCCCCACCCCTAATGGAGCTCCCAGAGAGCTCTTGCTGGCCAGGCAGGCACGAGTGGGGAGGGGCAGGGTGGCCTCTGCAGCTTCTTGGAGCAGGTCCTCGGTGTCACAGGGTTATCCTTGTCCACCCGCTCCTGGTGGCACTGACAATTTGACCTGATGAGCTGACGCTTCGCAACTAGCCCCCAAGTAGCCTGGCAAGCCTCCCTTATGTTTTTCCTTTACCTTTTCACACCTTTCCACACTGATGTTTTTCCTCTTGAATGCTCCAGCTATTTCTGATCCTACCTCAACAATCCTACTTCTGCCTGTAATTTTACCTTCCTTATCTGCGTACAGCCTTTCTCACAGCTTTTTCTGAGCGGTCCAGGTAGAGGTTATGCAGCTGTGCCACATCAGAGCTGAGTCGTGGGTCCAGCTACATGGTCAGAGAAACCCTGGGTGGCAGGGGAAAGCTTATAGCAGGGGCTACAGAGTGGGGGTTACAAACAAATGTAATAAATTCCTAAAGATATCAACATAAATCTACTGTTTCAATCAGCATAATGTATCCATAAAGAAAAAAAACATTCCCTGTGAGTTATCAGTAGTTTACTCCTGTAAGCTAGCTAGTTACAAAGGATTTTACATGGCAAGCAACGTACGCCTAGGACAAGCCACCCGATTTTTCACACTAATGCAGTATATCAAATGCTAGGCCTGGCATCCCTAGGCACCCATAATTCCTAACCTACTGAGAGCTTTAGAGACACAACATCTGTAAGACTGGACCTAAAATGACAGAAAAGTATTGAAGGTCATGCAGAATAATTTACCTCAGCTTTGGGCATTTGATAGATGAGAAGGCTCTTACTCATTGGAAATGTTAGGAAGCATTATGAGAACAAGTGAGAAACAGAAATTTATAGATCCATAAATTTTAATGCCAGAAGAATCATCTAATCTGACCTGCATACCATAGGCCATGAAATTCCACCAAGTAATTGCTACACAAAGCTCATTAATTTGGGGCTAAAGCAGTGCTTATCTCCCCATAGTAACAATTACCAGATAGCATCAGGAAACTGGTTTTTAAGAGCAAGAGAAAAAAAAAAAGGAATTTGTTAGTGCAACTCTATGCACCCCCTTTTTCTATACATGCTTGGTGGAAGTTTTCAGAAAGCTGTACTGCAGTAAGATTACAGTGAATAAATGAGAAGTACCTGTGCAGTTTGCACATGACATTGCACTTCTTGAGTATCTAGCAGCTACAGAGAAGAGGATAATAAATTATCTTTATGCAGCAAGCAAGAAACAGGGAGTTAAAATAAACATGAAGAAAACTAAAGATGACATAAAGCATTTACACCCAAGAAAAAATACTCTTGGTAAATGGAAAGTAATAAAAAAGCTGCAGCATACATTTACCTTCGATAGCTTTTCACTTTAGAAAATTATGATCATGAGAAAGAAATTATAAAAAGAATCTAGGATAGATGTCGAGCATCTGAAAGGATGAATGCAGTTCTGGAAAACAACAAAAGCATGTCCTTTGCAGAGAAGATTACTGGCTGGGTAGGTAGTTATCTCTCTGTGACCTATGCCAGAGCAGGAAAAGTGGATGCAATAACAGCAGAAGTTGAGCATAAAAGAAAGCAAGTTAGTACATGAACAGTGGAGCTAAGGAAACCTTGTTTCACATGGATTTGTCTTGCCTGTCCCACATCACACCTAGTCACCTCAAGAACAAGAGCTTCTCCATATACCTACAATCACTCCCACCGTATTACACATAGCTCTCTCTCTCTCCAGTGTCTCACCGTTGCCCCATACTGCTCCCCAAACTGCTTTGTTCCCCGTGCTCCCACACCACAGTACCCCCGCCCGCCCACATCGCTCTTCCCCATCTGCCTCTCGGGGCTTACTGGCTGGCAAGAGACCACAGAGGCAAGAGAGAGGGCTACAGACACACCGACTGCCCGTGCTGGCTGCCCAGGTGGCTGCTGTGAACCAGAACTAAGTCAGTACCAAACCCTGTTCTTTTCTCTCAGAAGGAGCATTAATAAGGTCAGTCTCCTCTACTCAGTCCCTGACTATTACAAAATTCGTAAGACTTCATAATCTTTTAGGCCTCTGCCTAAACTGGCTAAAACCAGACAAAGGGGGAAAAGAGGAAGTGGAGGACAGTGAGATAACACAATCTTATCAACCTTATTTCTCATGAAACCAGGCTAAAAAAATAAAATGTGTAATTTATTCACTAGGGGAAAAGAGAGAAAAAACATGCCATCTTCACAGGACTAAATCCTGACATACAGGCTTAATATTTTTGCAAACAAAATGCAAAATCCCCTTTTAACTGAGTCATCAGGATGCCAACCGCCTAATCAGAATAATTAGGGGATCTCAATATTATTCATTACTTTTTGTGTTAATCATATGTGGGAGGTGGAAAACTGAATCTAAACATTTCGGTCAGAAACAAGGCCTTTGTGGGTCTCTCATGAAGGAGGAACACACTTCTAGGTGTTCCATGAGGAGAGTGATGTACAATTACCAGTACAAAGGATGGTACAAAATGTACCCATCTAGCCAGTGAAAGAATATCTAAAGTAAGGGTTGAAATTAATAAATGTATAACTAGATTAATTAAATAAATGCAATGACAAAAGCAACTTCTATCAGAACTAAATTATTATGAGACAAATATGCATGTCATTTTTATTTAAAGTTCCTTATTTCCTTTAACTATAAATACTACAGAATCTCTTAGCATATAAACACATGAATAAGTGTTTAAGTAGATAACACTTCTATAAATATAACAAATGTTTCTATAAATGAAACTGCATCCTGATGAAGAATAATTATTTTTCTGTTTTCTCAGGTCTCTCAGCAATAGATACTTGAATAAATGTGAGACAGCATCATTCTAATAAACGACTGTAAGAAATGCAACCAGGGAGATGGAAAGGAGACAGATCATGAATTATTTATCATTGTCACTGCTACAGCTTTTTGCAAAAAAATAATGCTTGAGTACCACCTGGGACATGGGACAGAGCTGTCCCCCTAACTTGGTGGAGTTTGATGCTACTGGAGAAGGGCCAGAACCTATTTCAGTGATGGTGATAAAACACTGATGAGCCTTCCAGTGATCTCGTATCTGCATGTAAAAGGAGATCCAACCTGCCTATGGTGCTGTTTTCAGGGCAGGATTTTGTACCCTAAGTTTTTATTCTAGAACCAGTTGTTGGTCAACTGCTGCATTCTTCCCAAGAGAATGTCAATAGAGAACTTCTCCCTTGCCCTATTCTCCCTGGTTTTTGGTGTCCCATCAGGAGTGAAAACTCCCTCCCACCTAATGCCAAGGCTGAAATTCAGCCGCTTTAGCTTTCCTATCTTGCACTCAAGTTGGTCACTCTCAGCTTCTGCTACAGTCAATGGAGAGAAGTACTTTTAGTGGTTGGTTGACATATTTTAGGCATCAACTTTAAGTTTGAAACACTAAGTTTAAAATAAAGCATGCCTTTCAGGGTTGATTTTTGGTTTGCTTTGGTTTTCCCCTTGGAGGGGTATGGGTTGTACTTTTGGCACTTGATTCCTCTAATTTGTTTTAGGCATTGACTTTAAGGTTGAAATCAGTCTTGCCTAAACAGTACCGATATGCTCTGAACTTAGGCACATAAACTTTTGATTATGCTCAGAGATGTCTGGAAGGAAAAGGCACATTTTGTAGATGTATTTATTGCAGTCAGCTACATGTGAAAGTTGTTCTGGTTCAGGCAGGAGGAAGAGGAGATCCAAGGACACCCCACACACCAGCGGCTGGAGGTGTGGTATGCATGATTCCAATTACACCTGACACTGAAGTTGATGCCTTGATGAAATAATTACTGAAGCTTGCAGGAAGCTGCAAAGATTCATACATATGCATCAGGAACCCTATTGAAATATGGGAGAGCAGCAGCTGACTTCAACCCAAGTCATTGGGAGACAATGACAATTCTTTTCCGTCTTCCAATGTATAACAACTAATTATTGTTGTCCACTAATTATTGTCTTAAAAATGAATAACCTATACTGTTCTTGTTTTGTGTACTGTCCTCCTAAAACTCCTTTGCACTATACATGTGTAGACCCGTAAGCCTACTACTGAATTTTCTGTTAAGATTCCCACCAGCTAAAAAGCATTAGGGTTATCACTGATGGAGGGAAAGCAGGCTGCAATGGGGACAGAGGCAGCTTGGAGGAACTGGAAGACCTTCCCACCGGCTTGGGAAGAGATGTGAATCACTTTGAAAAGCAGCTAATCTGTGAGCTGAAGGGAACACAGCTCGAAGCCAAAACAGTGTGCAAGGCAGCCGTAAAGTCCGCTACTATTTCCCCTCCCCGTACTTGTCCTAAATATAGTAAATGGTTTCTTAGCTTTGCATTTCAGACAGATAAACTTGTTTTCCTGGGAGGTAGAAGTTCGCCTAGTAGACCAGCAATTTCAAAGGACCTGGTAAAGTGCAGGTGGAGTCCCAGTCCTCTCCCATGCGGGAGCATCCAGCCTCCATCCAGGAGTCCTGGCAAGGCGCCCAGGCTCTGCTTCCCTGTGCAGCAAGGCCAGATGGCAATTTGGCAAGGAGGGGAGAGCGTCCCGTGGGCAGGGTGGCAGGGCTTCCCTCGGCAGACAGCAGGGAGTGTGTGGGGACAGCCGAGGGCTGAGGCCGTCACACTTAACTTCCCACCTCCACTAAGTACAACCCTCAGGAGAGGAGCAGCACTCGGTTATGTACATGACCTAGTATTTTCTTGTAGTTAATAGAGAAGACCCGTGTCCTATTTTGTTAGCTATCGTATATTTATGAATGCAAAGATGGCCATGGCTGGAAGATCTTAAATCATATACTTACATCAAGCAAAGACGTGAATTCTGAAGCCAAGAGGAATATGTTTCCCTGACTGATCATTTCTATTTGTGGCTCTGGTTTTGTGCTTACTTTCCATGTCAGGAGCAGGGTGTGGGTGTAGCAGTGATGGATAATGTGTGTGTTTGCAGTTGGGGGGAGCAAGTGGCTGCCATATAACAATTCTCTGATTTCTTAAGGCTATTCACCAGCCTCATCCCTCCCACAGACTATTTCTGCAAACACGTCCTTTATTTCTTTTTTACCACTAGATGGTAGTAGCAGGTAAAGGCTTGCTTTTTTTTTTTTCCCCCTTCTCTCACTCCCCTTTCTTTGTTTACTGTCTGTGAATGGTTTTAGGACACTGGTTCCAGTAAAAGGTTTATTGTTTTCTCTGAATGATGAAATGATTACACAGATAGTATAGATTTAAAATTCACCGTTTGCAACATAACCGTTTCCTTCCTTTTCTAATCCTCACACCCCCTCTCCCCACACATCCTTGCTGAATCCAGTGGGGGTGCAGATCACAGGCAGCAACCATTACAGAAAGAAACAAGCCTCACCTGCCCACGAAATCCCACTGAAGATTTTCTTAGGTACTGCGAATTACACTCAGCATCTTCAGCAAGTGCTTCTTTATGGGTATTAAGGGGCTTGGGCAGCTGTTCTGTGGCCTCCGAAGCATCCCTGCACTCTCCTTCGGTCTGCCGTGCCTTTCTTTCCCCACTTGCTGGGCTCGGGTGAGAAGAAGCATCCCCAGCCGTGGCAGCCCTGCAGAGGGACGCCCGCCACCCGGCCGGGGCCAGGGCACAGCCAGGCAAGGGGGCAGCTGCATCGCCCGACATTGTCGGCCTCGGAAAATTGCTGGGGGAGGAGGAATGGGGCAAGTGGCATTGTAACTTCCCCGTGACTCCAAAGGTAGGCTCATCTGTTTTGATTCTTACATGGGACACATTTGTGCTCTGTAGATACAGCCAACAATCAATAAAACATTGGTTTAGATTAGGGAAAGCCACCCCAAACCCTCACTAACATTTCATCGATGTGCTCTGTATCAAAGCTGTTTTGCACAATGATTATCCTTTAGAAAGGAGGGAAAATAAAGTCAAGTGCAGCTGTCATTTGATAATATCAAATATTATCCTTTGCTACTCCTAAAGTATCACAAAAGCATCATTTAGCAAGTGCTTGATGACCAAAATACGGATATTAAGACTGCATTTTCTCTATAGATATTTATTATAAATGGGCCAGAACAAATTAAGTACTACACGTAATAAGTACTATATACACTCTCCCAATCCCTCGGGTACATGTTCATATTCAGGTTACTTCATTTATGTGACCCCAAGGAGGGCCCATATGTTAAAGTGCAGCTCAATTTACTTAGAGCTGTATTTACTTTTTAAATGGATGGCACCAATCTACAATAATGATAACTGAAGGAAGAGCCATCCTTTCGTTTAGTGAAAAATAAGCTTTTTGTAATTTTCTCAATAGGCTTATTTCACAATCATGTATTTCTACACAGATAAAAATGCCTGTTTAGCAGACTGTTCACGACTAAATTCTAATGGGTATTTTCATCCTTTTTACATAACTACAGACACAAACCAAAATAACACCCAAGCAAAACAAAAACATATATTCCTAACCTATTTGGGTTAGTCTGGGTTAAAGCTTCCATTTTCCCTATGGCCACCTTTGCTTTTGTAAGGTATTGAAGACATACATCTTTCCCCTTTCATACTGACTTCTTTCTGCCTCTTTTCCTTTTCTGACACAGGAGAGGAACACTTAAAAAAAATAAAATTGAGGGGCAGATCCTCAGGTGCTGAAAATCAATATTGCTCCAATGGACTCAATTTATGCAAATTTTTATTAGTTGCAAAATTGGGCCCACTGGATTTTAATTGCACTTCAACATCTCATGTACCTTTTGATAATAAAAGCAGAAAGCAGGCAGTTCTAAACAACCCTTTAGTTTTCACTAGAGGAAGAAGGTTTAAGTTTTAATGAAACATTTTTCAGCTAGAATTTCTGCTTTCAATTCATAAGTATATTCACCCTCTGTTCAGTAACTTCAATACTTCATATTCATTTCCAGGTACCTGTTTCAATTATAAAATGTTCAGAAAAATGACTTCATTAATAAGGCAAATCTCTATCAGAGGAGAAATATGTTCTTACAGTTAAATCATTTGTGCTGGCATCAGGCGTTTTGGACTGCCTTGCTGCTCTCCCACAGGCTTTCTGTGTGCTCTTGAACAAGCCACCTACAAAATGGCTCTTTCAGCCTGACCATGAGCATTGAGTGAAAGCCCCAAATTGAGAACTTCATAGCCCTGCACTCCACTGTGGTCCATGCTCACATGAGATGTTTGTTTCTCATTGTGGAAGGCACAGTTGGGCTCCAGCAACAACAGTTCTGGTCTGCCTGACCCCACATATATATTTTCTCCCCCAAAACATGGTGATCTCATCCACACTGCTTACTGGGACCAGTCTACCAAACCATGCCCAGACACAGTGCTAGACAGTGCAGGCCAAAACCAACCTGGGGGAGCCTAGCCTGAGCCTGTTCAGTTTATTAGTGTAGACAGAGCACTGTAACAGGAAGCAAAATATCTGCTAATGGTGCATCAGTATTGGGTCCATGATACGGAAACAGGAATACCTGACTTGTCTAAAAACATGCTGTCTTGTCTAGTTAGGTTTGTACAGCCTCCAACACCATCAGGGCACCATTGGACAAAAAGTGAAACAGCCACCTGGCTGCCTTGGGTTAGGATTACATTCTCATGGGAAAAAAATTCCTCCAAATTTTCTATGGAAAAAATTGGCTCTGTGTCTTTTCTTTGAGTCAAGATACTTTGGTTTAACTCAGTTCAGTAGCAACCCGGTTTCTGTAACAACACTGTATTGTATAATTGGGTCTGTAGTTTTAGCCTCCTCTCTCTCCTGTGATTCACTCCCGGATTAGACTCTGTCTACATGGGCACAATACACTCACTCCTCTCGCCGTCATCCCTGCGGCTGCGATGCAGCGCTGGAGACGCAGCCTGAGCCCACAGTCTTACCCACCAAGGACAGAATGGCACAATGTGCGATTCAAACTCCAAACCCCACCAGGCAGTGTAACACTGCAGAAATATGCAGCTTTTGTGCTCAGCTGGGAAAAGATGAAATGTTCAATTGTTTCCGAATCCATGTTTTTCAGAACATTCTGTTCCACAGTGCGTGTTGATATTTTGACTTCTTGTCCCAAAGTGGATGGAAATTCCAACCTTTGTTCAGCCCTTGCTGCAGCCTCTAGCTCCTGCTATAATAAAAGCAAACCAATTACAATTTAAAAAAATAGCTTTTAACAAATAGTTACACAGTTTCAATGGTGCCTTGTAAAACAGTTGGAATATTTAAAATTAAGCTTTATTCTTTACAAAATACAAAAGATTTCAAGATCTTCATCACAGAAAATGGCTAGTTCCTATCAGTTGCATTACATTTTGTGTGATATATATTTCTTCTTTGCCTGACTCATGACAGGACTTCCAATGTGAAACATATAGTACATTCTGCTCTCAGTTACTCTGGTGCAACCGCATTGATTTCAGGGGCTCTGCTGAGCTTTGAATTGTGTTCCCACAACTGAGTGTTCACACACTCTGCAGTCAGACTTGCTCTCTGTTGCGCTCCTTTGGGACACAGTTTCAGGAATGAGTCAAGATGCCTAAAAAGTGCAGCTGTGGTTGTTGTTCAATATAGTTTGCTCCTGACAATAGTCATAATTAATCAGGGCTTTTCACTCTCACTGACATTGTGGTTACTTCTGAGTTTTGGTTGGGTTGGTTTTGGGTTTTTTGTTGGTTTTTTTTTTTTTGCAAGACTGAAAACTATGGAAAGCAAAGATAATTTTTAAAAATAAATTCCAGGAAAGGTTATAATACCATGTTGTGTTATTGCTCGGAGTGCTTTAAAACTGGCAGCTAGGTTATGTTTTGGGATCAGATTGCTGTGCTGTTTGTTTGCAGAGGGGTAATGATTTTGCACTATAGAAAGCACTGCCTAAAGGATAATGAAGATAATGAATGAATGTGCTCTTAGGAGCAAAACTCTTTCTTTCAAATGGCATAGGAGAAGGTATACCTCCTAAGAGGCTAGGCTGGCTATAGCTTTGTAATTCACAGAATTGTTCCAGATATAAACATCTGCCTATATGCTGCATGGTATCACAATGAGCTGGTATCGCATGGTATCACATGGTATCAAAATTCAGCTTTGATTTTTTGTTGCTGTTGTTGACATACGAGTTGGTCAGCATACTGTCGTACTAGACTATGAAGCCAAAAATCACAATTTTTCAGAAACACCATTCTTTTAATGCCTAGGGCTTTAAGTATCTCATCCTCTGAGGCACTCAGGGTGGCTGTTTGAAAGTCAGTGACTTAATAAAGAGCAGGAGAAATAGTAAGATAGCGCTGGAGTACCTCTTGATGTCTGAGGACTCAACTATATCATCAACAACAACGAAAAGGAGAGGAATGTCTACTAAGCAAAAGCCTTCCCTGATAAAATATTTTCTCTACCATTTTTACAATGCTTTATGAACTTTAAAGATCAGATCTGATTTGCATGTGTGATGTCATTGCTTTTTTATTTCACAGTTGCTAGTCATCATATAGAAGGCAAATTTCTGATGAATAGATCAACTTCTAGCAGCTTGAGTTCTCATGTGTTCAGCTTTCTGTCAGTATTGCGAGCATCCTTTGCTCATTTAACTGAGTAGTGGGAAAATGGCAATATGCTCAAAATAACTTCTGGTATAAACATAGATTTTGTGTAGATCTATCAGAGAGATGACATGTCAGAAAATTTTTCCAACCATTTCTACAGGCTTAAGGCAGGGGACAACTTACAGAACATATCAAAGGCTTCATCTTCAGTGTGAGCACCTGCATCCTGCTCAGATGAGCCCAGGCTCTGTCCTCAGTTGTGTACAGTGCCTTGCTGTAGATACCATACACCTCAAATGCCTATTCCTACATTTTGTGTATATATGCTCAGCACTAAGATTTGTGGGTGCATGCTGCAGTTTTCCCACTGTCAGAAAGTGTGATCCTTAAAACTGACTTGTGGTTTTTGTGGGACACCTTACTTTTTCTTCACAATTCCAGCACAGGGGTGATTTGGGTCTGCCTTGCATCACAAGTGGAAATCCAAACCTTAGATGAAATGTCCTGTTTTCAAGATGAAGTAGGGAACAGATCCTTACGGGCTTGCTAATGCTTATGGGCCAAAAGCACAAGTACGACATATTCGCAGCAGACTGGGCATGCTTCAAGAATAATGCAATAGCTGTGCAATTCCACTGCATGCAGTGGTACATGTCAGGGATAAGAGCAAAGTTAAAGAATGGGATCATAACATTTTGGATATCAGCAATGGAAGCAGAGCCCCCAGGTGATGGATCAGACTTTCCTGAAACTGCTAGAGAAACCTTGTCCCAGTTCCAAATGAAGGTGATTACACTGGTGCACAAGTTGATGGCTGTGCACTGCTGGAAGCGGATAAACCAGACTAGCACAGGTAAGTGCATAACCAATTTGGTACTGGCCAGTCAACTGCTGGAAGTTTGCAATGGGATCTTATCATGGATTACAGCAAGCAGATGGCTGGATGGGATAAGGAATATAACTTATAGTCAGTGAAATTAAACTTTTTTGGTTGCCTTGGGTATGGCCAGGATTTGCCCTGAGGAAGGAGGAACCAAAAGTGTTAGAGGCAAAAGATACTTTGCCTTGGGTCTGCAAGGCGTGTGGTCTTAATTGCAGGTTCATTAACACCCACGTGGGAAGCAGAGGCAAGATGTGTAATGCCAGGGTATTGAGGAAGCCTGACATTTATAGGCTGGGACAAATAGGAACTCATTTTCCACTTAACATTGTTATCAATGAGGTGTTAGTGACAACAATTATTCTGGAGGACTGACTTTGGCTTTATATGCCTTGGAAAAAGAACTTTAGGTTAAATACAAAGCAGTTTCAGTAATACAGAGGAGAGCACATTTAGTGGGTTAAATGGAGTATGCATTTACATAGCAGACATTAACTAAAAGAGCATTTGGATACCACTGTGACAAATATCATCTAGACCGTAGCACTCTGCACTACAACTGCAGGGGTAAATTTGAGCACTTTTATACAGAAAAAGTCTAGGGGGACTCACAGTTTTTGGACTGGTCCACACACCCAGAAAACTGTAACCCACAATACTGAGACAGGTTCAGAGCTAGCACAGGGGAGATCACATCTTCCAATATCTTGACAGTGTGATAATGGGGAGAACTGCTCAGAAAAGCATGTGATACTTTATTGATTAAATGGAATGGGAGTCCTAATACAGTCATTTAAAAAAAAAAAAGTTATTCCATATGTTCTTTTATATAACATTGTATTGGTGGGTTATTTTGTAAACCCTTTGTAAAGATATCTGTACCGCATGAATGATAAGAATCTACAAGGAAAGAGCTCTTATGTCAGGATGGGTAGGGAGGGCTGCTGTTAGTACTTGAGGATTAAAGTATGGTTTCTGAATTTCAAGTCTGTTGCCTTTTATCTAGATTCTTAGATGTAGAGGGGACTGTCATAATCAATTTCATTTAACATCTGTGTCTGAGAGTTGTATGAGGCATCCCATGTGCAGCCTAGATGATTTGTATGTTTTGCAACTTAGTAAAAAACATTCTTACACTTTTCATCATATTTATTTATTTGATGGTAGCTTCAAAACCATTATTATGTAGAGAAACACACATAATAGAGAGTGGAGGAGCCCTGTAAGTGAGGAAATATAAGGACCTGAAATACATCCATATGCTAGTAATGGCCGTTGTACTCTCCAACCTATTTGTTACTGCTTGTGAAAAATTACAGTGGAGAAATGAAAGGACTATTTGTTTTAAGATATTCAGATGAATCTGTTTGCACTGAGCACAACACAGTGACTGGAGTTGTTGATAAAGGCAATATTTCAAGAATTACCTTCTGTGATTAGGAAAAAAAGAGACTAACCCTGAACTAATAATGGGGTGATTGATAGTAGCAGAACGTCCCTTCCACACTCCACCCTTCTCCAGTCTCCCCTGCTTTTCTGCTAGCACAGGTTTCCCTTAGAGGATGCACAATGACTGATGCCTCATTTTCTCTTTCAGTTCTTCACTGTTCCCAGATGATTTAAATCAGAGCATTTTAAGCTTAGTATTATCTGAGCAAGAAATATCAGCCCTCTGGAACCCCTTCCAGGGAGCAGTCAAAATGAGAACAGGCTACAGCTACTGCCTGAAAATTTTGGCACCTATCACCATTGCACATTATACTGGCCAATATGCTCTTAAAACCTGGTCAGTGCTTTTATAGCAAAGGCATAAAACCCAGCAATGACTGATGTAACCACTCACTGAAATCAATTCTATAAAAACCCTACTCAAGATATGAAAATAACTCTATAATCACGGTAAAAATTGCAAAAGCCTGCTTATGAAACAATCAGAGTTGTATGTTGGGATTTTTTCCCCCCTCTCTGCCTACCATTTTGAACATATGAGGTCAGAAGGGATGTAGCTGGAAGTAGGAGACAGAAAATTAATTATGAAAAGTCACTTTATATTCTCTGCTCTTAACTGAAACTGAACACACTCCAGAAGTAAACTGTTTCCTGTAGCAGTAAATGTATTGGCCAAACCCCAGGAAATTCCTCCCAAATATATTTCTATTTATACTATATGTAGTTACAGGTAGTAATAAATAGGATAGATGGCCTTAATGGATTCTGGATGTGTTTCAAGTCCATGCATTCCCCTGCCTGGGTCCTAGTGTCATTACCAGATCTGTCCCTACATAAGTCTTCCATTTTTTTTAAAGTCATCTACTGTATCAGCTTTCTTAGTTAGCTGTCTGAGTCTCGCTGGTTGCAGTTGATCTATGTTAGCTCTACTCAGAATGTGGGAATCCTCCTTGAGATCATCTTCTTGTCTGTATTAAACTACCCAGTTGAAAAGTGGAGTGGGGGGAGAAAAAGGCTGTGTGCTGTGGGTGCTGAGTAGGGCATGTTTGCACTCTCTGTTGCAAAAACACAAACTGGGAATCATTGTAAGCTTACACAATTACACGTGCTTGATCTACACACAGTGCTGAACTCTTAATTCTTGTGTACTTTCACAGATAAATCCTTCACATGCTGGTAGGTTATCTTTAACCTGCCATAGCAAGGATTAGCTGTGTCTAGTTTGTGGTTCAAATGGTGAAGAGAGTTTTCTCAGAGATAAAAACCTTCCCGAAATCAGACAACTGGAAAAAGACGATGGATAGAACATAAAAGGAACAGAATATAAATTCAGGGAGTCTCAGAAATAGCAGTGGTGACCTGTTTGCACTCAAGTCCAGGTACCTGCTAAAGCCATGAAGAATGGCTTGCTGATGATCTTTAGTAATAACAGCTGGCTAAGGTAGCTGATTGTGGATGCACCTAGTTGCAATTATGTCCAGAAATAGGACGAGGGGAAGGGCATCTTTATGAACCTGAACACAGAGATAGCCCATTTTGCTAAAACACTCCACTCATCCAAAAACACTCATCCAGAAACAATGCTCAATTATTATATAGCACTGCTACTGATGGGCCCAATCTTGCTTGCAAAGATATCCTCACTAGCTCCAATTATAATTAAATCTGATCTGCTAGATTATCAGTGAACTTTTCTATTTCTTGCATTAAGCTGGTAATAGAAAGTTTAATGACCATAAGGATTATTTGCAATGCAAGAAAGATACAAATATTATCAGGTAAAAGGAGCACAATTGAGATTATCAGGGAAACAGAATAAAATAGCAATTGATGTGGTTAAGCTCTTTGAAGTTCCCATTTTGTTTACCTAACAAATTATTTGCAAAAAAATGTCAACAAGAGAAGCTACAGGTAAAAGCTGAAACCTAAGAAGTTGAAAAATGAAGAAATGGGTATTTCTAATGTAATACAGCCATGGTAGCCAAGGAAAATACGATGTTCTGATGTAGGAAATGTCCACAGCACAAGAAAAGATCACAGACGACTGTGTAAGAGAAGTTTCAGTGGATGGAAGAGTAGAGAGGCTACAGTGGAGGGAGGTCAAGCCTGTGTACATGAAAGCTCGTAGATGGTAATTCAGTATAATTGTTCTACGCCTTGTGTTTGATAAACTGAGACAAGAAGAGAAGCAAGGAGAAGCAGTAAGGTCAAAGATGTATGAGATCTTGGGGCATGACTGATACTATCTTTCATTGTCTTTTGATACAAGAGGACAGTGTATTATCACAGAATCACAGAATCGTATAGGTTGGAAAAGACCTTTCAGATCATGAAGTCCAACCATAAACCTAACACTACCAAGTCCACCACTACACCATGTCCCTAAGCACTTCATCCAAATGTCTTTTAAATACCTCCAGGGATGGTGACTCAACCACTTCCCTGGACAGCCTGTTGCAACGCTGGACAACCCTTTCAGTGAAGTAAAATTTCCTGATATCCAGTCTAAACCTGCCCTGGCGCAACTTGAGGCCATTTCCTCTTGTCCTATCACTAGTTACTTGGGAGAAGAGACCGACCCCCACCTCTCTACAGCCTCCTTTCAGGTAGTTGTAGAGAGCAAGAAGGTCTCCCCTCAGCCTCCACTTCTCCAGGCTAAACAACCCCAGTTCCCTCAGCTGCTCCTCATCAGACTTATTCTCCAGACCCTTCACCAGCTTCGTTGCCCTTCTCTGGACACGCTCCAGCACCTCAATGTCTTTCTTGTAGCGAGGGGCCCAAAACTGAACACAGTATTTGAGGTGTGGCCTGACCAGTGCCGAGTACAGAGGGACGATCACTTCCCTAAGTCCTGCTGGCCACACTATTTCTGATACAAGCCAGGATGCCATTGGCCTTCTTGACCACCTGGGCACACTGCTGGCTCATATTCAGCTGGCTGTCAACCAACACCCCCAGGTCCTTCTCTGCTGGGCAGCTTTCCAGCCACTCTTCCCCAAGCCTGTAGCATTGCATGGGGTTGTTGTGACCCAAGTGCAGGACCTTGCACTTAGCCTTGTTGAACCTCATACAATTGCCCCCAGCCCATCGATCCAGCCTGTCCAGGTCCCTCTGCAGAGCCTTCCTACCCTCAATCAGATCAACACTCCCACACAACTTGGTGTCATCTGCAAACTTACTGAGGGTGCACTCGATCCCTTCGTCCAGATCATTGATAAAGATATTAAACAGAACTGGCCCCAACACAGAGCCCTGGAGGACACCACTGGGTGTTATGGAGGGAGGGAGGTTGAGAACTAGGAAGCAAAGAGAATAGACTTAGGAAAACAGGCAGGGTTTTAGCTTCCTCACTAGCAGCTCCAGAAGGAGGTAGTCATATGACACAAAAAGTGTTTTGATTTGATAATGTCACGTTGGAAGTCTGTAGGACTAAAACCTAGATCTCTTAACACTAAGAGAGTATCTTAACCACAAAACCATTAATCTTCTGCTATGTTCCACAGTTTCATCACCACAAACTACCATGAATAATTCAGGAAGCACTTTGACACCAGTCTCATTAATAAGACATATAATCAAGGAGATGTTTAAAAATGATGTAGAAAAGGCATAAGAACTCAATAAATATCTAATTTCATAAGAAGGCAAAGAAGTACTTCCCAGCCCATCCCTACTAAAGAACAAGGATGTTAAACTGAATGCCTCTGAGGTGTGGACATTAGAGAACAAATGGGTTAGGTTAATTTTTAATAAACCTCAGATTACTAAGGAAATTCGAGAAGACAAAAACAGTGCTAATGTTATGTCAATGTTCAAAAAAGGTTAGTGAATTGGCTGACAGCTCTTTTAGCATGGAGTCAGCCTGGGCCCAATAACAGAAAAACAGGTAAAAGATTGAATCTATAGCAAGAGATAGGAATAGAATTTCAAGATGTGAAATCAGTCTTGTCAAACCAATCTCATTTTTTCTACTACAAATTTGTTTGATAAAGGATGTGTGGCAGAGGTTTGTAAGGTATTTGCCTTAGTATCACATGACAATCTGATTAAACAAGTAGTTCTGAGAGCTAACAAAACCTGGCTTTCTAGGGAATTGTGTCTCTCTTGGTTAATTGACTGTTCAACAGTATTACACTTAGATTTTCTGTTTACTCTGCATATATCAACACAGGGCTATTATTTCTTGCTGCAGGGTATTTCGAAATGACAAACATGCTGTCATCTTCAACCATAGAAACTACCCAATGGATTCAGAAATTATTGAGAGTGATATTTGAACTCTAGTAGTATTTTCCTACAACTATCTACTTTTATGAAAAAGATTTATGTTTAGGATATTTATCTCTCTGCGAATGTGCTTGAAAATGACAGACAGACTCAGAAAATATTGGGGGGTGAAGGCAAAAACAGGCACCTTGCTTCCATGGGAATAAAAGTACCATGAGCACCGTAAAATCCTAACAAACAACAGTCCTTACATGGGTTGGAAACGCTCTATGTGACAGCAGGTATCAGTAAGAAATCATAAACAAATAACAGTATTTCTAAAGAAACCTCTCAGTTGTTAGTATTAGAAAATAGCAGATTATTCTACATGGTGAAAAAATAATAACAAGCATAAGGAAGCCATGGGAGACAGCTATAAGGTAGACCGTTAAAAACACATTTTAAGAAAGCCAAGTTCAAACTGCAACAGCTAGGAACAAGGAAGCAAGCAGTAGCACAGAACTGAGGGATGTACCTTGGAAAGCATTAACTTCAAGAAGGGTTTAGACATCACCGTGAAGAACTGACTCAGTATGAGGTAACTGTGCGATGCTGTGGGGAAGGGGGCTTATTCTATCCGGGGTGTAATACTAGAAGAAAAGTATTTTACATCTACACAAGGAAGGAAAGACCAACAGGCTTTTAAACCAGACACAGCTAACGGTCTACACCACATGGCTATGAGTAAGTATGTTTATACTGGGCTACCTAAGTGCTTGCCTTAGGAAGGAGGAAACTTCAGAAGACAGCAAAGGCCCACGAAATCCAAGATTTTGAACTTTCTGATAGATACATGATGCCAGGGTCTGTTCTTTGACTTGGAGACAAACTGGCACGCTCTAGCCATGGCTATGCTATTTGGCTCTCTTTAACTCCAAGGCAGGATAGCCACATCCAATGTGTCTCTTGGGCAAGGTCTCTGACCCAGGATTTAGCTAAATCCTGAATGCCAAAACAGCACCAGGAATTGCTCCACCAGTTTAACTGAGGGCATTTGGGGCCATGGCTTGGCATTGTGTTTTTTGCAGGTGTGAACTCAGTGACTCAGAAGTCATCACGGTGTAGTTACACAGAGCTCTGTGCAGTAATTTACCCTCCTGGAAATGCTGTACCCACATTGCAAACAGATTTTTCACAGTTTTTTCCTTGAAAACCCAGGCCAGCCACCATGGAGAAGGGTTCTCCTACACACCTAACCCTTTGATGATGTGTTTTCTGGTGTGCCCTGCAGTCCCTGGCTCCCAGGCTGACTCTATCAAGTCAATCACTGAAGCACCTGCACCATCTCCACTAGTCCCATCTTTCTCCATGCCCATGCAGGTGGCTTTCTACAATGAAGGCCAGAGTGGGATGTGCCTCTTCATCCCAAGCCCTTGTAGAAGGACACAGGAGGTGGAAGGTTTAGCCCAGAGAGGCAACATTTACTTAATGCATCCTAATTTCTGAGTGCTTTATTGTGAAAAGTGGGATTTTTTGCCATTTTTGCTATCAGCTACTACGTCTAAGAAAAAAGAAAAAAATGTCACATGTTGCTATTTCATAGGTAGTCACAGAATTAATGCACCACATTACATGCTACATATTCATCACCATGAAACCTCTGGATATTTCTGCATCATGCAAGAAGAAGAAGTATTTTCTGGGGCCCTTTTCTTTCATATGCCCTTTCACAGATCTTATTTGCAGTCCTCAAATAAGTATTAAATTCCATCCACCTTTTTGTGCTTGCATCTTCATAGCTAATGGAATCCTGAGACATCATCTAATCAATATTCACTTATTTAATATATTCACAGAAGTAGAGTGCCATAAAAAATGGAAGATTTTTGCTTTTATCCATTTAATATAATTTACTATCTGTGTATAAAGTATGTTATTAAAGCACTATAATCTTAAATCTGATTTTTCAGCAGACCAATGAAAGGCATACCTACATTCCAGAACTATGTCTCTGACAAATTTCAATTTTTCAGCAGTTTTCATTGCAATGTGAGCACTGTTCAGATGAAGATTGAATAAAAGGGCTTTCTCACCTTCTCACACACTTATTTCCATCTAGAAAATAATTTAACAAGTTTTTCCTTAAGAATACTATCTCATATGTGAGAAAAAGTATATTAGATTTCAGCTGAAAAAGTAAAACTTTGAAAAATATGTTCATAAACAACTGAACATCATCCTTTACACGGATAAATAAATAATTTTAGCATACCATTTTAGAAAATGTTAGTATATGTGTCACCTTTAATTTATCCTATTAACATATCAAGAGTCACAGTATCAGCTAATTTTATGGCCCACTAATCTTTTAGCATATAATGTAATGATAGTATCAATTACTAGGCACCTGATAATATGAATGGATTTATGGGAATAACTAGCCAAATATCTGTTAGAATTGATAGTAATGGGTAAAATTTTCTGCCTTTCTGACGTGCCACAACTTCTTTGAAATCAAAGAGATAAAATCCTTTATGTCATTTTAGGTCCCAGAATTTGCTATTATTCTGTTTATTGTGCATGGTACTATTGTTGTGACTTTCCAAAACCCTGACAATCCCTAAAATCACTAGAATACTAAATCACTAACATATTCTAGATTAATGGGGTTTATTGAAAACAAAATATTGTTACATAACAAACATCAGATTTCCTCTTGTTATGGAAAATATGACATCAGAAAGACTTACTATCTTATTTACCTTATAGAAAAAGTTTCATAGTTGTCTGCTAGCTGTTTCCTTCACCTCTTGAAGTAATAGAGATTGGAAAATTCACTAGTTACTTTAGTTTCTTCACTCTTTACAGAGGCTTTTGGGTAAAACTTAACACAAACACATTAACTGGCATACAATGGCACATCCATTGTTATTTGTTAAATAATGCCTTAAATGACATAAATGCTAACATGCCAAAATAGCATGATACATCCATGCATAACCCCAGTTTGTAACATATGTTAAGATATGTTGTGTGAGCCATTTGATTCCCAAGCTCAGCATCTCCAGTTACTTTATTCGATTCCTTTTAGCTTCTAGTATCAACAGTGATAAGAAGTAGGCTCTGTTGTACTGTTGCTTACACTTTGTAAGTGTACTACACATCTGTAGTGATGTTTTATATGATGTTCTGAGCAAAAAATCAGAAGTTAATGGGAGTTCCCTGACTGACTAAAATGGGCTTTGGGTTCAGTTCTCAACCAACAAAAAAATTCTTGCAACCATCTTTCCCAAATTCCTGATGTCTTCCTTCTCTTTCTCCAGTAAAAACAAGTCCCAGATCAGTAAAAACTGTCAGGAAAATATATTCTACTCCTTTATAATTTGGTCAGTCACTGCTGTAAGATGCAAATACACTGAAAACAGTTTTTCCAGCCATCCAAGTTGCATACTTGAACTGCTTTTTAATTGTGTTCCGGGTTACAAATATATTAATAATTTATTCTCTTAATATCCAATTTATGTTAAATTGGGTGCCTTGTAGAATAAGGGCAGAAGTGCACAGCCAGAGGAAGTAAAGGGTCAGCATAATCACTGGCTAGACAGTGTTCATAATGAAAGATGAAAGACTGCATGCCAGTAGAGAAGTGACAAGATCCTTTGCTTAATTTCATATTCTAATGCTGTAGGACTTTCCCCTCCCAAAACCTTTAAAGTCAAATAATGTGTATAAAGGAAATATAAAGTATTTGCAAGGTATGTGATGTCACATCCTTAAAGATTTTTTTTTCCAAATCACTTTTTACCAGATTGTTTTATTTGTGAATTCCTGGGTTGGACAGCTGTGTACAGCAGACTTCTGGGTGACTTGGAGCCATGGTTCCACTGAATTTAATGAGCTCTGCTCATGTACCCAGAGGATTTGGCCTCATGTTTTAAGTGGGGTTGGCGTATAAATGAGCAGCCACTTCTTAAAGACCTTGGGATGCTCAGCAAAACAAAGTTCTGCTTTTGCAAATCTGTAAGCAAGATCTGATACTGACAGAGAAGTTTATTTACTGGCATGGAGATGAAAAAAGAGCACGGTTGGAGGGCAGCAGTTTAAGAGTAAAAAAATTTCAGCCTTTAAAACAAAAATTTAAAACTTTAAAAGGACCAGGCCAGATCCAGAAGACGATAACTCATGCTTTTAGCTAACTTAGCTGGACCGGTACACCTTTGGAAGCTCTCCAAGGTGCCGCTGACTAGAAAAAGAACTGGGATGCTTAGACTAGATTGCCACTCTTAAGTGTTAGTCACAGTGATGACAAACCCTGGTTCCCACTGACCCCCCCCACGAGCAAGATCAGTATAATTTTTTTTTATTGCTTACAAACACCAGCAGATCAGGAACAAAAGTCCAGTTCCACTGAAATCTGGCATGTAAGTCTGTTCCTTTTATGCGGGTAAGCCTTCTCTATCTGTGTAAACAAAACTACTGCCAAGAGTAAATGCTGATGACTCCTCAAAGAGCAGAAATCAAAGAAAAAAAAGTTCTGGCAAAAACAACAAACAGAATGAGTGAAAAGAATGAAAGAAAAAGAGGGAAGGAAGGAAGGCAGGAAGGAAGGAGGGGAGGGAGGGAGGAAGGGAGGGAGAGAGGGGAGGGAAGGAGGGAAGGAGGAAGGAAGGAAGGAAGGAAGGAAACATGGACAGCAACCCCATTTCAGATGAATTAGGACTACTCATCTAAGCAAGGATTTGCAGAATCAGCATGATCAGGAACTCAGTTTTATCCCTAACTTCTTCAAATACAGATGGATCATCTGAACTTGCTAAACCAGAAAACCCTCACATTAATGTATTTATAGTATTGGGACCTTAACTGGCTACCTCTTGGGGTTTTTTGCATGATATCAAATAATTAATTGAACAAATGCTGAAATTAAAAGATAATCTGTCTTTAGTGTGTTTGTTTAGTTCTGTAAGGAAGACCAGGATGCGAACATTTCATACAGACACTATATTTGTTAGGACAGTTTATTTTTTTCATTCAGATACTGTGTTTGCTCTGCTTTTTCTTTCAGTTAGTTTTGAAGGTTTTTGATGCAAATAGACTGCCTCAGGAGACAGTCTTCCAGAATTTTTTTTACTTTTATTTCTAAAAAATATTTTTCCTCATGCATTCATGCATGGGTATAATTAACTCTATGTATTTCTGCCGGCCTGCAAGTGCCTGCAAGCTCCAGTAAAAAAGAAGGACCCACATTGCACCAGGTTCTGTACAAATACAAACCAAAACAATGGACTTTGCCTGGCAGGTTTTACACATTAATTAGCAAGAAAACTCATACATACCGCTTTTCTTCCATGGACGCTGAAGCACCTCACAGGAAGGCAAAATGTGTTATCTCTGTTTGGACAGGAACAAAAGCTAAGTAGAAAGGCAACGATTCAGAGCAATTTTGTGCAGCAAGTCAGTGGTGAAATGGTGACTAGAAGCCAGAGCTGGCCAGAACTATGTGTGATTTCCCTTCCTTTTAGCTCATGAAATGCGTCAGATCTGAGGGATAAGCTTTTTGTCTTATGGCAGTATTCCCCATGCCCCCGGATCCTTTTCTTTTATACCCACCACAGTGATCCGCATCCTTCTTTGTATTGTTCAGAAAATGTTGGAGAACTGTACTGATTTTTCTCCCTCTTTTGAAATACACGATCAGAGTTACCGCAACTCTTTGCCATTGCATATTGAACCTGAGTAAATGTCCACGTTTCTATTTATAAGCATTGCCTGAGGCAGGGGAGCACTGGAGGGACCTGGCATCCCCAGGAATGGCCGCAGGTGGGCTGCTTACCTCAGGGCCTCACGCCCCTGGCCAGCTGAGGGCTGAGACCAGCTCCGGCTTGGGACGCCGTGATACGGCCCTGGTGGTTGTCTTCCCTCCCATTCAGTTATGGAGGGATATGGAGATGGAGGGACGGGCACCCGAGCCTTGGAGCGGAGCCGTGCTCTGGGACGCAGGGGGGGAGCGCGGGCACCGCCCGGGCCGGGGCGGGGAGCTCCTGTGGGCCGGGCGGCGGCGGGGCGAGGGGCCGCGCTGCCGCCGGAGGAAGGAGGTGTCGGGGCAAGTGCTGGGCCGGGCCGGGCCGGGCCGGTAGGGAGGAAGCGGGGAGGGAGACGGGTGTGCGGGGAGGGCGGCGGAGGGGCCGGGGGCGAGCAGCAGCTCGGCGTCCCGCTTGCCGTGCCCGGTGAAGGGGAGTCCCGCCTGGAGCTGGGCTGGGCGGCGGTTGCCGCCCGCGGGGAGGGTCGGACCCGCTGGGGCCTCCCCAGGCTGGGTCCCGCGTCCCCCAGTAGCGCCGTGACTCCCTGAGCCTCCCCGGGGCCTACAGCCCGGCTTCTGCATCCTCGCGTAAACCCGGCGCGTAAACGGGAATTGAGAGTTCCTTGGTGTAGGACGGACCGCAGCCGGCACGGCCGGGGCCCGGCAGGTGCAGGGCAGGGGCGGTCCGGCGATCCGGGAGGGTTCGCTCCCTCCCGAGCCCCTCGGGTCGAGGCCCCTCGGGGTGCCTGAGGTGCAAGTTTCTGAGGCCGGCGGTCGGCCGGGCCAGCACTGCCCTGCCCATGGCTCCATTTCCGCGGACTTCTCAAGGACGCGGGCTGCAGTTGCGGTTTTTTATTGCTAGTCCGACCCCAAGCTGCCTTCTCTGCACGGGATCTTAATGCCGCATGCCTGCCTTTGGCTGTCAGGGTGGCATAAGGGGCGTTTAGGCAACTGTGAGAATCGGTCCTCCCAGTATTTTACCTATTTAAATAAAATCTTTCTCTGGCACATTATTTCCAGCTGGTGAAGCTGCTTACTGCACAACTTTGATGGATGCTTCACTGTGTGAAAGGAGGAACAAATCCCTGACCTCAGGAAGGGTAAAGCCCTGACCTAAAGCATGATAAATGAGCTGTGGATTGGAGAGGTCTGTGCGGGTTGTGTGTCTGCCCCCTTGAGTACCTTTACAGTTGCTTCATCCTTCTTTCCAGAGGAGTTTGGCTGGGAAGCCTGCATGCTTGCAGATTCATTGGCATACCTCTGCTCCCAGGGTCACATCCCTCCTTTCCCAGACTCTCCCAAGCCCTCTGCCGTGTGATTTGGGGGAACAGACCTTCTGCACTGTGTCCTGCAATACGGTCTGGAGTTCTGTAGCATGATCGACACTGGGGAGTTTTATGTTTGCCCTTGCATTTTCTTTCTTCCTGTGAACATACTTATTTTACTTTTTTGTATCCCTCTATTTGTATTCCCCACTAATTCTTCTTCCAGAAGGAAATCTGTTTAGAATATGAGCTGTCAGATGTCATTACATATTATCAGGAAACTATGTTGCTATGTTTTAAGAACATGCATATTTCAGGGCACACTGATCCATAATGTTTGCATATTTAATACATATTTGCATTTATGAATCTCCATGCCTTTTGGAGCATTGCCAGTCATGGAACTGCCTGACTGTGGAGAGAAAGCAGGCAGCCAGAAGGAAGATGGTTCAGTGCCTGATCACCTATCCCATTCAGTACAATAAAGCTCTCATTGTTAGCTGGTGTTTCTAAAACTGTGATGTTGATACAAGCAAAACCAGAGCTCATCTGCCATTGTGTTTAAAGTAGTTTATGTTCCCTACCTATCAAGTGGTATTTAGTTGAACTCAACAATAAAATAATAGTAATAAGCCCTATGCCTTGATGCAATGATAGTGTTAACACCAGTTGATTCTTGGTAAACCAAAATTATTTGAATTTCACATTAAAACGAAAAAGCATCTCAAAACACATTTGGAAGTCAGCAGTGTAAAATATGGAATGGGTCTTTATTAGTAATTCCAAGGTGTAAAAACCAGTTAACCATTTTGCTACTAAGAATGAAGTCTAACAATGTATGATGCTATATAACATTCTTTTGTGCACATTTTGCTTGTTAATTTTCTCTATTGCTCCTATAATTTATAGAGCATATAAAATTAGTTGTTATTTTGTTTTTGACCACAAAAATCAATTTTTCACAGTGTTAGACACATTTCTTTATGAACCATAAATCTATATGTGTATATGTATGCACTCACACATGAAAGAGAGGAGCATATGCAAAGAAAGGTAGCCTTGTAGTTAAGGTACAGGACTTCAGAGGCAGGAGATCTCTCCTTCTATCCTGCTTTATATATTTTCTCTTTGACCTTAAGGATAAAAGTTAATGTGGTTCACTTTCTTTCCTTATCTGTAAAACAGTGATCTAAATATGCGCCTGTCTTGCAGAAACATTGTTTACGGTAGGTTGTTTCCTCTGGCAGTAAACTGCCTGACACATACTGATTGATAGTTATTTTGTGTATTGCCCCTTAGAGAACACTATCAATATGAAATCTAGTCAGTCAAGAGTGTTCTTTCACAACAGGGATTAACTGACCTCCATTTGCACTGTGTGTGATGCCCTTGAAAGGGGTAATTTCACTCCTGCACTGGGGTTTATGCAGCTGGTTGCATGATGAGCCAGGTCTGGAAACTGATCTGACTGAAAACTAACCTGGCAAAACTCAAAAACAGAAAAACAGAAAAATGCTTTTGGCTAGATCAGTTTCCCAGTCTTTCTTTAATGCTGGCAGAAGGGAGTGGACAGAAACTTGCAAAAGGGAAGGCAAGAACGCTCATGTTTTTGCAATAGTGTGTGGATTTCATTTGTCTTAAGCTGACCATGAAACTTCACCTTAAGGCAAGTATGTTACGGCAGTTTATATACTGCGAGTATCTATCTATTGAAGACTCCCTGATCACTTTTCATGGGCTTGCAATTACATTGCTGTTTTGTGCTGTCTCCTTTCCCTCTCTGTGTTGCTATATAAAAGATACATGCAGGCACTACCGGTGCAAATGACTGCACGAAAGAAGGGCCATCTGCAGCAGAGTCAGTTATATTCAGAAGTATAAAATGCATGTTGCATTTCAGGTTGGCTGTGAGAGAGTGGGAAAAAAGACCATTTTGAATTTCATGTCCACTTTAAACATCTGGTGACAATTTAAATACAACAGTAAATCATGATTTACATCTGGATTAAGAAAGCATATGATAATTTTTTAAGAAATAAAATACTATGTTAGCATGTCTGGCCTATAACAAGCATGTTTATTTAGTGTTTATATTGCAGTCTTACAATAAAGCTTACCAGGCCTTCTGGGATATATAATAAATATCCCCACAGGGTTTACAGGCTCTTGAGTGTGTAGCAAGGCTACACAGGCTCAAGAGTGTGCAGCAAAACAGACAAACAAGCAGTCAAGGGCTGGTGAAAATGTGTGCAAGGTAACAAGGACAGCTACATGTGCACAACTCCTGTCCAGTCAGAAACAGTAAAAAAACCAACATGCACACATAGAGTGCCTTCTTTCCAAATGAACTGCCAAGTGAACAGTTCAGCTTTGGTCACATCTGGAGAACTTCACCGGGCGTATGAGCATCAGGTGGCCAGTGTGGAGGTTTTGTTGGAGTTTAGTGTGGCATCGTGCTTGGAAGCACTGTCAGTGGGCTGGGGCAGTCGGCCTCCATTTACACAAATCCCATGTTGTGAAATCACTCTGAAGGTGTAGGTGGAAGAGAATGGAAAGCTGCCAACATCTGTGTGTTCTGGTTTGGGGCTTTTTTATTAAGCTCTTGAGGATTATATGGTTCATTTGGTTTCTGTTTTATTTGTATTTAAACACTATGTAATACTGCAATAAGAATACATAGTAAGCTTCAACCTGGTGCTGTGTTTTGTGTACCATAATCCATAGTTCCAATTTGCATGAAATGTCCTCCCAGAGCCATGGAAGTTGCTGTTCCCAGGACAGATTCAAAATTAAGGTGAAAAAAATGGTGCTCCTGTGATTCCTAGCCCAAGCTCTGGGAGGCTTCTCGTACCGGTTTTTGTGGTATTGCTGTTTTTAAAGGCTGTACCCCAAAAATTTTAACAAATTGTTCCACTCTGTGGATGGGGTTGCTATGGAAATGAACAGGGCTAACATCTCTGAGAACCCTCCTAAAGAGCACTATGCAAGGGGATGGGGGGGAATTTAAGAAAGTATAGCATGCAGGGGATTAACATCTTTCTTTAGATTCATGCAGAGTTCCTGTGGGCTTCAGAATTTGGCCCACTGGATAGAGATCGGGGTGGGTTTTTTTCAGTCCATTCTACAGAAATTTAATGCAAATTGAATTAAACAAGATGCAAGCAAATGATTTTGAAAGTGGTCTCTAGGAGTAAGCTTGTATAGACATAAACATCTGTATTGAATTATTTTTTGTTAATAATATCTAGCAGAAAGATGTGATTATAATGGAACTGAAGAGTTATTGAAGCATAACGCTTTACATGATTTTTTGGGATAGTTACAGTTTGCCCAAAACCTGAAGCAACTGTGGTGTTCAGAGCATTTGGATGGAAAAATATTGCTATGGCAACAAATTACTTTTATATTCACATAAAGCAAAAATAGATCTTTCTCTCCCTTTGTGGGAAGCACATATTTTAAAGTGCATGAAAGATTAAAGGTGATAGGCAGAAACAGCTGCATGAATATATTTTCATTTTTCTTCATTTGGTTTATACATATTTCTGTATAAATCTGAAATGCAGAAATAATTTACAGCTAGGAGCATTCTGCAGCGAGAAAGTAGAAACAGCTTAGGAAATGGGAAAAAGTATAATATAGTCAGAACTTCTTATTCTGATTGCAGTGTAGCAGCATCAGACTTTAATTGATTAAAACAAAATATCCCCAGTGTCATTCAAAAAGGGAGGAGAGAATCCTCTCTCTTCTGTGTGTACCCGGCAAAACTGAAATCGCTTTGTGTCCACAATTTAAGAAAGAGACAATATTTTTTATTTTTGATCAGTCAGGCATCTTGTCAAACTCAAGAAATAGACCTAGTGGCAAGATTAGCGATTGCTTCATTTTAGCTGTGTGGTGGTGGGGTTTTTTTATTTAGAAGGCATGCAGCTTTTGCTTTTGTTGGGTGAAGAGCTTCTGATACCTCTATATGCCATCGTGTGCCATCTGCAAAGGGAGTATAATATGTCCACATTGATATGTAAGGTCTATCCTGAGGTTCCCTCTCAATTATTCTGAACCATGTGAGCTGTCTTACACCATCTGTATCTCTCTTCATAATGCGCAGCAGAACAGCCCACATTTTGTGCTTCTTTACTGCAAAATAGAGGCCTCCTCAGAAGCGGTGTGTGAATTTCTTGGCTCTTTCTCCGGCTGGTCTCTTCATATGGACAGCAGAGAGAGGTACCAGAGAATTGGGGGTCAGAAGCGAGGAATATGAGGGCGTTTGTGGGACAGTCGCTTACTGACCTCCCATTCTCAAACCTTCAGCCTAAGCTGAACAAACTGAAGGAAGAGGCAGTCAAGGGGTGAATTGGGTGAGTTTCAGTCTAGACTGCTTTAGGGTAAATGTAGAGGTTTATGGTATAGATAGACCTGCAGACCTGGATTTGAGGGCCACTTTAAAGTTGACCCAAAGTACCAGACAGTTCAAGGGGCATCACATCCCTTCTGTCAATACCCAGAGAACAAGAGGGTCTCTAAAGGATTCGAAGGGACCACTAAACTGAAGTTCATATTGTCCATGCTATGAAAATTGTAGAGAGGACATTTCAGGGTGAGGGAGGGAAGGCTCTAGATGTAATGGATGTAGAAGGGGGAATGGAAGAATCAGTGGGTTATTCTGCATCTCTGCGATACCTCGTAAGCTCTTTCTGTACTGATTAATAGGAGGGTGCTACAGAGCAATTTGGGGCAAGCTGGCTCACATCCAGATTACTCAGGGCAAGCGCTTTATCTAGTACACTGCATTCTTCCAGGCTGTGTGCTACTTGGCTGTGGGTCTCCCTGTGCCTCAAGTGGTGCTTTTGAGGCCCAAAGACGTAAATATTATTTTGTGGTTCTTTTCCTTTTCATCTTAAATTGCCTGAAATAATGTGATACCTGTGTGGCAGCTCTCTGCAGTCTTGTTTGCACAATGTGAAACAAGGTGCGTGGCATGCCCTAAGATGCGGCAGGAGGATATATGGAAGAGTTTGAGTGTCTGAAGCTGGGATTCTTGTAAGCCACCCCTGGTGCAGTTATACCTCTACTACCTGTTGCAGATAGTCCCTGGAGTGAGCTCTCCCCCAGGCTGTCCTTGGGTGTCTTGGAGAGACCCAGAGTAGCCCAAAACATGCTCTAAAAGTTAAGCAGTGTGGGTGAGCAGAGATCCAATCCTTTAGCTTGGTCTCTGTCTCACTTCAATGCAGTGCTGGCACAATTTTGGCTGTACTTGTACTCATACACAAATCCTGGCCATGGATCAGGAGTAGGCATGGGCCAGGGACTCTCTCAGTGGGCAGTATGGGTGCAACCATCCAGTACAGAGAGGTAAGAGGTTTTTGTGGGGCTGTTCTGTCTCAGTTGGCTTTTGTGTCCCAGTTGCCCCAGTGCCAGCACAGTCCCAAGCACGTTTAATTTACTGCTGTTGGCTGCAATACTAATGCCACTAGACATGGTGTCACGGTACTATGGTCAGAATAACCCAAATAAAGAGTTGCATCCTATTTTTTTTTTAAATCTCTGTGGCTGGTTTATCCTGGGTTTGGAAAGAAAATTGAGTTGAATGGGTTCTATAATGGGACCCAGTCTGGGCAAAATTTCAGTAGTTTATATTTTCTGGCAACATTGTCAGAAAACATGTGTTGGACTCCATCCACAGCTACAGTGCTTTGAGTGCATGAACTAGATATTTTAAAAGTTGAGTATATCCACACAATCCAAAATTATGCCTTTGAATGCCATGTTGACATACCCTCAGTTACACTGATGCAAACTTGTTTGCATCAAAGGAACTGAAGTGGGCTAGAGATATTTTTATACATGCAACCCAGAAAGGGATGGGAGAGACATGTCATGTTACCCTTCCGTAATGCAGTCCTCAGAACCATAGGACTCTTGGCTTCTGCATATTATCCCTGGGTTTTTTGTGTGTGTGCAACTGCGTTTTTGCCCTCTGTGCCCTGGGTTTTGTTGTACTCATAGATGTCAAATGCAAATTTATTCATGTTACCAGTTCAGACTAAATGGGTAAAGGTCTTGCATACCTCGCTATGTCCTGTGGCCTTTTTCTGAGAAAGAGGGGAGTAGCATACATTTCTTTTCAATTTTTGTGTCTTTTTTCTCTCTAAGAAGAAAGAAGATTGAGGAGAGTGTGCAGCGTGACAGAGAGTGCACACATATAACTTAAAACATGTCCGAAGTAATTCACCCCATTTTGTAAAGACTAGGTCAGAATGAGGTATAAATCTGTCCTAATCTAATCTTAGTTGTTTACTCACTTGGTCCTGTCCTCTCACTCTCTCTCCACCCTTACTGTGTAGTTTTCTGGAGTCTTTCAGGTTCTGCTTGGCACTGGTTTTTTTAATTACTTAAGAATGAACAGAGTTGGATGTGGCTGTTTTACCTCTTCTCTCCACGTGCACTCCAAATGAAGATGAGACTAGAGTATTTTAGTAGCAAGTGGGGCATTGCCTCCCAGTGATATTCCCACTGGTGGGATCTCTGCCAATGGGAAGACAAACACAGGAGGTATTCACAGGTAGTGATTTTTCCTATTTTGTCAACCAGAGTCCAGTGACTGTTTTATTATTGCAGACCTTGCCATATATTACCTCCAACATAACATTAATAATACACCTGTGCATGATAAGTCTTCTTCTGCATTAGGCATAAATCAGTACAGTGGAAAACAAAGAATTTTGGAGAGAGAATGCTGTAGACTGTGACTAGCATATTCATTTATTCCTCTGTTGTTGGTGTAATCTAACAAAATTGCTGCACAAGTGTTTTTTGTTTAGTTTAGTTTAAGCAAGTTCTTGCAGAACAATGAACAAAGGGATTGGGGGATTTACACATTCCATTATATATACAGTGGCATTTCCACGACCCTGTTTAGAAGAGTAAAGCTTCTATTTGTCTCCTGCTGATTCTGTCAACATTCACACGGTAAGATCAGTAGAAATCCCTCAGGTATTCCAGTGTCAGACCACAAAGTCATTTCTGCCTTTTAAAGAAAATACTATGTTTCAAGGAACAGGGACTTTGGGGAATATTCCTCTGAAGTGGAGACTTGATGCAGCAATGCAGATGTAAAGAACTGAAAGGCTGGGCACAGAACTGAAAAACAAGCAAAATAAAAAGACAAAATATATATTTATATACCTTCTGAGTTTAGTTACCTTGGTGAAAAACTGCAGCAACTCCACGACATCTTCAGAATTTCCTGGAATAGCTCAGATTACAATATATGCCTGCCCGAAGATAAAATGAACCACAGTAAACAAGGAGAGGAGAAACACTAACCTGTGCTGGCAGTAGATAGTTGAGGAGGAAAAATAAATGAGATCATGAGTTTTTCCTTCTTTCTTTTCACAAATATTAATCCTTTGGATTAATTCAGACCCGCTAAGACAAAGTCAATTATCACAGAATGCAATTACTTACTTAATTTCCTGGTTTCCAAAGGATACACAACTCATGCAACCGTGTTGTCTTGTAGGCTGGTCACTCCTTTTCCCAGTAATTTCTTAAAATGCTGGCTGATTTTAACCAAAAGGACAGACAGGTACCAAGCTCATAGGTACCGTGTTCCAACATGCACGTGGAACTCAGTGTATGGGTAGAGGAAAGAAATGCAGACCCACCAAGGAACAGGTGGTTATAGTCGAGCCTTTTACCATTTTGACAGGCACCGACAATTGGCTCTTTCACATGTGTTTGCTGCCTGCCAGGGCATGGATATAGGCGTGTGTGATGCAGCGGGACACGCAGAGCACTGAAACGATGAGGTTCATATGAAATAGAAAGTGGAAAGCTGGTTGTTACATACACAGATAATAGCTGAAGCATAAAAGCGGGGGCATAAGGTAAGCACGGTGCCGTACTGGTGCCTGTGGTACAGTTCAGGCACAACTTATGGCCCACTGAACTGATCTCAGGGCTTTGTAGGCATAATGGAACAAAGTAATGGCAGAAAGGGTCTGAAGAATGGAAATCACACCTACTAATACCATAGAGCTGAATTTTATTCTGTTGTCTAGAATTGGTGCTAAATTGCAGAAACAGCAGGGGAGAGGACTGTGATGGAGTAAACTGCATCTCCCTCCTGCTGGGCTCTAGTAGTTTTGCAGTATATTGCAGCCTGAAAACTGCTGAAACCTGCCCTGTGACCCTAAAGGGAATTTTTCTCAGCCTGGGATTGGCAAAACGCAGCACATTCCAGCTGCGTTCCTTCCCCACTTTGGTAGATGGCAGTTCCCCACAATAAGGGCTTTTGGTATTCGTAAAGCACCAACAAAGATAATCTGCGACAAGCTGGATTGTTTCTCAAATTAGAATTTGGCTTTGGTTGTGTAGGATAAATTCTCATCATTGCATAATGAGGACAGGGCTGGTATTGATTCTGTATGATTTTCTTTTCATATTACCTGTATAACTTGAAGTAGCAACTCTAACACTCTTGGATTTTCATTCGTGTGATTGAGAAGACAGGAACTTTTTCTTTCTCTTTCAAAATACTTTTTTTAAGATTTTTCCAATCTTCAGCCTTTTGAAAAGCTGTATGTACTGAATATTTTTCTCTAATTGGCTTAACTTTTGGGAGCCAATATTAACTGAAATTTCACACTCTTCAGTGATGCTTTTTGTGGCTTTGGAAAGGGGACACAGTTTCAAAGCTTTGTGTGCAAAAGCCTATGATACGATATCATCTGGAGATGAAAGCATTCAAAGTCCAGATTTCAAATCCCACTGCAGCAGAATATTTACTTGTCAGATCTTGCTTGTTGTCGGTGTTGAAATGCATGTAATTTCCTGCAAGGGAGGGTTTTGGAATGTGAGGCCGCAGCAGTAATGAAAGAAATTTGTACGGTGGTTGAGCTGATAGCGGGAGTGTGAGAACTCTGCATTGTAAAGTCAACACAATGCCAGCATCAGTATTCAGATGAAATTTAGGCTTCCCTGAAGAGGCCGTCATCCAGTCAATTTGTTGAGATAAAGCCTCGCTGTGTTCACGCACCCTGTGAGCGGCTCTGCGGTATTTCAGAGATGAAGTGCAAGTACTTTTTGGAGCATCGGCACCGTTCATCCTTGGCATGGGGTGCCCTCTGCTCTAATAGGAGAGTTTTTGGTTGTTGGTCCCTATCTACGCAGGCTTCTCCCTGTGTATTCCAAAGATAACTGAGCACTGTTTTAACTGATTTTGGTTGAATGGTATGATTTTAGTTTTTTAAAATCCTGTTAAAAAAGGATGAAGCAGAACATTGTATAAAATCAGAGCTTAAAATGGATGATACTTTGCCTGCTAGCATTAGTAGTTGTTGTTGCATAGTTACAGCAGCACTTTTGGGGTGCTTAGGGTGCCCGGCCATGAACTGGATCCCTGTTGTGCAAGGCAATGGTAAGCCATGAACAAAAGAGCTTACAATTCACCTCTGTAGTCTTTTGCATGCGAACAAGAATGGCCACGCTCCAGGGACTGGGTTTTTCCTTGCCATGGTGCTGTGCCCAAAGAAGGAAAACGGTACTAGCTTAGCTAATGCAGTTATTCAATTTCCAGTACAATTGTATTACCGTTGTATAACTGCATCAGAACAAATATTTTATAACGAACATGAGCAGAGAGCAGTGTGCTCATGTCTACCAGAAAGGTGGCCTGGGCTGTGATCCAAGAAACAGCACAGGGTTGCTGGCAGGCAGGGGAGTAAAGGAAACGGGGAGACGATTCTGGGTCAGCAGCAGTCCCAGACAGTGGCCTAAACACTGCCTAGTATTTTGTGGTGTCGAGATGGATTCTGTACTCATTTCCCAGCCTTCACTTGGCATACTGCATGTCACGGAGACAGGGATAAGGCTGGGAAGTCACTTGATACTCTCTGCAATCCCCTGCTGCCTCCTTTTGATTCAGTGTCTTTGTACATCAGCCTGCTCACGCAGACGGGCCCAAGGCAAGCTTTGAAGGGAGCAGGAGGTGGAAAAAGATGAGCTTATGTCTGCTCAGAGAAATTCCTTCATAGCAATGGCCACATGGTTTCTTAAGAATTGTTATACGGTAGGAAAATGGGAAATTTGCCCCAAACAAATGCAGGGTTGCAATGATTTTAACCATGTATCTCAGCTGGAGCCAAGGAAGGTCTTGTTTGGCCTCCACTGTATGAAGTTATTCTGCTAAGTGTAGGGAGGCAGTGAAAAATAACGATCTCTGATCAACAGGTAAGCTCATCATGATGTATGCTCTCAGGTCCTCCTGCACCATCATTGACCTGGAATCCACAGCATATGCTTTCAGTCTGGGGAAAGCACAGCTCACAAAATCTTTGCTGAGTAGTGGGGGGTGGTAAAATGAAAACTAGAATACAGCCAGCTGCTAAAAATCGTGTTTCTCTAACGTATTAGTGTTCTTTGAAAGTACCTTCAAGCTAGTGTGGAAAGAAGAACAAATGGACATAGTTCTATCCTTTTGAAAAGGTTTGATAAAAGTTTTTTACATGAGTTTGTGAGTAAACTTAGAAACCACAGAGTGATAGATGAAGTCTTGTTGTGGATTAAAAACAGACTGATACATAGAAAAAAAATGGGTGCAGTAATAAACTGTCCATTCTAGGCAGGCAGATGAGCTCATGGTGCATTGTCCTGTGAGCTGAAATAATGGTAAATGTATTCATAGGTTAAATAGCCAGTAGGCAAATATGCAAATGACATATATGGAAATAAATGTAACCTGTCAGATAAGTAATTGGGTTACAAGGCAGACTAAGCATTTCCATTAAAATTTTAACCTATTTTTTAAATAGTTGAGCGGTTTGGAGAATTGCCTCTTCTCTAGTTTATATTTGTGCATAAGCCAAATCCTCAGAAAGCAGGACACTTAGGGGTAAAGGGGTCGGTGGGTTTTTTGGCCACTGAGATTGAGGCAGCGTGTGCCTGGTCTTCCTATACCCAGTCAAAACAGCAGGCTTTGTCTGGTTGGTTTGTTTTGCAAGGGTTTGGATCTGACCACACATAGGCAATCTGTTTTAGCCCTCTTCAGAATCACACAAGCACTTGTGATGGGAAGCAGCAAACTGCAGGAGCACAGGGCAGGAGATGGAAGTGGGGGAAAAATAAGTTATTTGGCAAATAGTTGGAATTCTTTCTGTATTAATATTCTAAATTTAACAGCTGGGCAATAGCTTTCTCCTTATTGACATGAGAAGCCTATTGCCTGGCCAACACTGATTAATTTAGAGGACAATTATTTTCCCATTGGCATCAATGAGATCAGACTAGGGCCCCAAATACTTCTGTGTAGGACTGGTGTTACAGCAGATTTACTAAAGCTGGCATTTATATTCCAGGGGAGAATAGAAAAGCAAGATACAGAGGAAGCAACACAGTCAAAAGTCACATAGAACAACTAAAACCAAGAACAGAAAGTATTTCATAAAATAGAACTGAAGTAGCACATTTTTATAGAAAGGTGGCAAATATTTTTGAAACAGAGGAGCAACCATATAGTCTGAAAAAAAATTTAAAAGGCTAATTTAAAATTAGTAACTATTTTTAAACAAACAGAACTTTTTTTTTTCATTTAAAAGCATATATAATACATATATACTAATATATATGTCAGCAAGCATATTCTGTGACATTTAACATGTGGCTGCCTTTTGTAGTTGTTTGTGGTTTCATTCAAACTGGGGGGAAAGAGAGGAAGCAATCCCAAATTTATTCTAAGTAGGATGATGATAGAGATTATCACTCCCAGGAATGCAGGAGACCGGAGACGTTCTTTCCCTCCCTGCTGTGGGGCTGTCATGCTGTTGCACGCAGGTTTCCCCCAAGGTTTCTGGCGTGTGCTGCAGCCAGAGCCAGAGCTCCAGACAGGAGGCACCTTTGGCCTCTGCCTGTGCAGCACTTGCTTTGTTTCTGGGATAAAACTTGGGCCTGCAGAAATGTTTATGAGCCATTACTGACATAATGTGATCTAAATTAATCTTGTTTTATCTGTTCCAGTTAATGATACTTTAAAATTCGGTAGTCAGTAGAGAATAACTACGCTTTTAAGAATTTTCCAAATACATAACTTAGAGTTTGTAATTAAAAGAAAGGCACCTTTACTTTCTATGAAATAATTTTTTTGGGCCTCCCAAGATATGAATTATACTGAAAGATTGAATGTCTTATAATTAACACTAATTTATATGCATACTAGTGCTCTGTGCTAGTGGAATCAGATCCATTCATCCATGTGCCTCAGAATCTTTACTGCTAAGAGATAATTGAGGTTTTTCTATAATATAGATAGAAGGGAGGGGTGAAAAAGGTATCTTTGTTCCATCTTTTTGACTTACGGTCCTGCGCATTGGTCAGTCTCTGTCATGAGTTGGTTCTGCAGCTGCTTCATTCGGTGCTGTCTGTGGCCCCATATACAACCTTGACCACCCAAGGTCATTCTTGCCATGGAAGATCACTTGTGCAGTGAGAGACATAAAGACGTAGGTATGTTGCATTTGCCCAAGCCATGAGAGTGGGAGCAAACCGCTTACAGGAGCCCCTTACGCAAAAGAGGCCAAGCTCTGTTCTCCTCATAGTCCTTTCAACAGAAACGAGAACCCTTCGGATGACTTACAGATCTGAAACCTCTATATTTTATTATTTTACTTAAAAATATTTTTTTCATGTCTTGCTGTAGTTCACCAGGAGTTTCATCTCCTGAGTGGACTCTGAAAGTTTTACTGACTTATCAAGCTCTTATAGGTCATGATATCAAACGTATCCATCTTTTATAAACATTTTCAATTGTCCTGGTTTCATCTAAGAGCTACTGTCGAAGATAACTCTTCTGAAGAGCACGAATGACTGTTCTAATAGGGAACATATATTTCGGATTCCAGGAAGGTTTAATATCTGTCTAAGCAGCAAAGGTTTTCCCTTCCCTTAGAAGCTTGGATTGATGTCATCCTGCATGGAGTGGATGCTTTGACATTGAACTTGTCTGATTATTTTGCCATACGAGAAGCTATAGGCCACTTTATTCACCAGCTGGTCATTATTCCATTGTCTTTTCTTATTCCAATGAAGATAAAAATGTGGAGAAAAATGATGAGAGATTTTCTTTTGCCAATTTTTCCTTTAATTTCAGAATATAATGTTACTGAATTTTTGGCATCTTACATCCTATCTCATTCCTTAGGCCAAGGACACTGAGTAGGACAGATTGCACAGGCAGGAGAATTACTATTCTTTGTCATAAGTTATAGACCTGTTGGGGACATTGAAGTTTTCCTTTGGCTTCAGAAGAACCTTCTTTATTTTGACTTGTAAACCCATATTTATTCCAGAATGCATTTCCTACAGCAGACTGTAATATTTTTTTAATATCTTTATATTGTTTTATATAAAGTGACTGGGCAATTGGTAGCAAGTTCACTCATGAGAAATAAATTACTAATAACTCCTATTAATTTTTTTTTCCTAGCATGAAGCTTGTTTTGTTTAGTGATTTGTATATCAAAACTCTTTTAGAACATTCATTTTGCTTTATAACTTAATGTTCAAGATGCTGTAGTGCAATATGACTTGTAACTTTTTATCTTCATACATCAACAAATATATTTTTTACAGATCACATCACATTTGTATATTTATGAGGACTACTTTGTGAATTGTCTAATAAATAAAAGACCTTCTTTGTCTTTTAGACTAATTTTTGCCAACATCACTGAATTGGGTAGAAAGGAACACTTTCTAGGTTCCTTCATATGTAAATTACTTCATATCTCTGCTGATGTGGCTGAGAGATTTTGACCCTTCTCTGTGGCAGGAACATATCATCCTGTCCTAACGAGAAGACTCGGCACATAGGTATGAAGGTGTCTGTGCATTATTGGACACGCACACATGCAAAGACAGTGTCTTCTGGCAGAGGCGTGTCATGTGATACTCGTGGGTATTGGCCATCCAACCCTGTTCCATCTCACTTTCGGCTGAAGTTGCTTGGGACAGCAGAGCTAAAAAGTCTTCCAGAGTCAGCAGGTGTCAAATGAAACAGTGTTAGAAAAATTTAAGATGTTAGAAGGAAAGTAGAATGTGAAATCAGATTATGGGATTAGCTACAGTAGCAAGCAAGGAGGCAAATAGGTGACATAGGGACCATGACAACGATGCAGCTACCAGCAAAGTGAGTCCACCTTATGGAATGAATGACCATGGATGGCTGAACTTGACCAAACTGGACTAGATACAGAGAGTGAAGAGTTAACAGATGATGACATGGAACTTATCTGTTTGAATGGTTTTTGGGGGAAAAATGATGAAATGAGATGAAGACATTGAGCATTCTTCAGGCAATAGCTGGATAGTCTGACTCTTTTTGTGCTGCCTAGGGATTTTGAAAGCTCACTTACTACTGGGAGGCCGAGTCCTTTATGCAGCTCTAAGAAATGCAAACAATGGATTTATTTCTTCCACCTGTGATGCAGAAAACAGAGCTCTGACTTCCCACAGTTCCCTCCCCTCCGTTTTTTCCTGCATTTCATCCTCCTTGATATCTCATTTCACTTCTACCCCCTACCACTTCTCCACAACAGCAGCTGAGGCCGGGGCTCCTTTACCACAGAGAGCAAATTCATAAATTTTGCATGGCTTCCAAATCTCTTGCACATCAAGGCTTTCATAGACTGGAATTCAATCAGCTTCTTGGCTGAGGGACACAGAACCCTCACCCTCATCAGAAGGGAAGGGACCCCCTGAGTCAAGCCCAGGCTTCCGCTGCGTGAAGTGCAGAAAAACCCCAGAAGCTCACTGAGCAAAACATGGTCTTTACTTTAGGCTAGCTTCAGTCACATGCTGGAGGACAGGATTCTGATGGGATATTCGCAGTCCCAAGTCTGAGTCTTTGGTGACCTCACATTTAATTTTGACGGTTCTCATTACATTGTTTAGCACTTTGGCAAGGAGATGAGAACACTCTACAGATCCGTCTTGTCCTAACTGATATACACAACACATAGGTCAGTTGCACAGCTCATGTCAGTCAGTAACTGGTACAAAGTTACATCAGATTTGGCCTGTAGCATTTTGGATAATATCTTTTACTATATCCATATCCTGGAAATAACTACAGCTCACTGAACAGTTTTAAAACCTCTATAAACCTGAGGAGTGTAGCAACTGCAGTGATGGCTTCAATAAAAATATGTTCAGTGCCAGATTATGAATCCAGTCATGCTGGTATAAAGCCAGAGTAATTCTGTTGATGTCGTTGGAGTTACTTTGGCATTACATTATCATGACACAGATCAAACCTTAGCTCACAAGTGGCTCCATATTGCTTTGAAATTTTTATGGATTCCCTTTTGTCTCACTTGTTCTCTTTATATCATGTTTGTTTGGTTTGGCTTAAGGAAATAATTCAGGATTTACCCACAGTCCCTCCTTATTTTTTTAGATCTGAAGTCAGTTGTAGAGGGTTTTGTTTTGTTCTGAAGACAAAAATAAATAGCAAACAAGCTGCCGTTCTTTTCTTTGCATTTTATCAGCTAGCAGCCAAGAGCTCCCATTCTTTGGATTTCTGAAGGGTTTTTAAAGTTTTATCCTTTTTAAGCTGAAAGGTGTTGCAAAGTGAACATCGTTTTGTCTGTTTTCATCCCAGCAAGAAGAACCTTGGGGCTGTGCAAGCTTCTATTTGCAGACAGGTTAAATTCTGGAGGCCTGCGAGATTGGGGCTTTGCAACTCCTGTAGCTGTCAGAAGTAATTCTGGCCACAGACATTGCAGCTTTGTATTCAGCATAATTAAAGCAGCCACTTGGAATTGTTTGTATGTAAGGAACAAAACAATAGGCATTGAGACTTTATTATTGAAAGCAGCTGCAGGAGAAGAAGTCCTGCAGCCAGAGGTTAGTTAGCAAATCCTGCTCGGGACATTTTAGTACTGCAATTCAAATTCTCATGATCCTTTCTGTGAGGCTGCAGGCTATTTTGCACTGTCTTTTACCTTTTCTGTCCCATTCTTTTCTCAAGTATTAAATCTGTGAAACCAAATTTAGAAATATTGGAGGCCTCCCTGTGATCCCACAGCTATCTGTGGTTGTATATGCCGCCCCGGTAACTTGATGAGCTGAGCATTGTAAAACCAGATAGGGGAGGCTGTAGCTGGAAATAATTGTGGAAACTCTTGCCAACTTCAGTGGGTTGGATGTACATATTTCAGTGGGCTGCAGTTGCTTACGATGAGAGCACGCTAGGGCTAGCTTCTTTTGGAGCAGGTTGGCCACATCCACGCTACGCAGCACGTGGCTTTAGCTGTTTTCTGACTCCCGGGTGATGTTTCTATGACCATACGCTGTGATGATACTTCTCTGTGGTTTTTTTCAGTTTAGAGGGGGATCTTACTAATGTATATAAATACAAGATGGGAGGGTGTAAAGAAGACAGATCCAGACTCTTCTCAAAAAATCTGCTTGAGCATAAGAAACATCTTTTTACTGTAAGGGTGAAGACTGGAAGAGGTTGAACTTGAAGACTGGAAGAGGTTGAAGACTTGAAGACTGGAAGAGGTTGCCCAGAGAGGTTGTGAAGTCTCCATCTTTGGAGGTGTTCAAAACCTGACTGGCCACAGTCCTGGGCAACCAGCTCTGGCTGACACTGCTCTGAGCAGGGGGTTGGACTAGTCGATCTCCAGAGGTGCCTCCCAGCCTCAGCGGTGCTGTGATTCTGTGGCTGTAAGAGATAGCATCCCTCATCATCTCAGAAGAGAGATTTCTGGGCATCCGTGGGTGACCAAGGTTCAGAATTTGGGGTAGTTTCCAACTGAACAGCGACATGCCTGATGTTTATGTTCAGAGCATTAAGCAGGGCAGGAAAGGAGGCAGGGGTCTATTTATGGGGACTTAGATGAGGTTTGTCTGCCTATACCCCAGTTCAGGTGGGTCCTCTCCTTAAGTTAGGCCAGGTTATACCACTACACTTTCTGCTTAGTTGCATTTGGGCTATTTTTAGATTAGAGTACTAACAAATTTGAGCAAACATGGCAGAGCTATAGCCAGTGGGGCTGTGGCCCGCTTGCTAGCCCTGCCTGCTGTGGCAGATACCTGTACGTGCCATGGCTGTGCTGCTGCACAGCTCTCCACACACTGCCTCCACTCTCACACCTGTATCTTCTTCAGGATTTCTATAGCATCAGAATTTTAGCACCAATTTGGGGCGGCCCTAATCTCTTGGACAACTTTCTTTTTTCTGCCCTTACACAGATTACATTACCCACCTGCCCCCGAACTTTGTCTGTGGATGCTGTTATTGCATTTATTCACACAGTTTTCCTTTCTCTCGTCTCTCACCTGCTGCCAGCTAGCCATTCTGCCATTGCATTTTTTTGGCTGTCTTTTCTGAACTGGATTCTCGGCATGCATCGTGTAAGCATGCGTGGTAGCGCAGAAGAAGCACGGGTGGGGAGAGATGCTTCTGGCAGTTTAGAATGGCTCTTCCAAGCTGGGCAGCTGTGTCTTTTCTAAATGGATGTGATGTTTTAATGACAGTCTAAACTAATGTGAAATCAAGTTATTGATTTCTGTTTCAGGACCCGATGATGCTTCCATACCTGCTTTGATATTTCATTTTCTCTGTGGTTTTTTCAGGCTCTGCGGTTAAAAGTAGGTAGTAATAGAGGTGGGGAGAGGGGAAGCTTGTTAAAATGATGTTAAATCAAAAGCTAAGAAATTAACTATTACAATGCCAAAACTGCAGCTGTGGCTAACAAAATTAAGTACACCATTCCATTTGGCTAAAATTGTGCAACTTAATCCATTTTATTATTCAGATGCCTTGTTTACAATGCTGAAGTTTTAATGAAAACAGATTTATTTTAGTTCCATCTCTTCTGCTTTTTTGTCCTCAGGAGGGAATATGAGGCAAGGAGCTCCAATTTCCCCTCTGTGGCAAATGTCCCACGGGCCAAGCAGAGGAGTTATGAAGCAGGAGCTTCCCCCCGGCTGAATTGGCAGGACTCAACATAATCATTTAAGCATGAACCAGACTGGTTTTCTCTCCACTTACGTAAATCCATAATACCTAAATCCATAGTCCTTCACTGTTAAATTACTGCCAGTGGTTTCCAAATACAGACTCTTTATTAAATAAACAGGGATCAGGTGACATGCAGTAGAGTGCAGTGCTACTATAGATTGCTTCTATCTGAAAAACACAGATTTGTAAGGGGATGCTGGACACATGCAAGAAAGGATTACCAGGCACAGATGGCAGTGCTCATTTATAGCAGTAGGACAAGGATGTAATAGTATTAACAAGTGAAGGGTCTGATTTTGTACACGAGGAAAGTGAAACCCATCACATGGAGATGCAGGAGAGAAAGTCACTGATACGAGCAACTGGCAATATTTTCCTGCCTAGTTCGTTGTCAGCTACATTAGTGAAGACGCTTGAGCTATTCCCACATGAAGCAGCATTTTAACCCATCTTTTGTCACTGCCTTGAGCCCAAGCTGGGGAGGAGAAGAAGGAGTAAAAGAGTACAACATCATGTCGGTAGGGAATCTCACAAGTGTATCATCTGCATTGCCCACACTCTACCATCATCTTGTGTGCCAGGGTATACATGAAGGCCAATGTTTCACAGAGATTCTAAGAGCTAGACAGGCAGCCAGTCCAACTCTTCCACAGCATCATCTCCTTTACAAAGCAACAGGCAAAAGTATTGAGATGTGATACTTCAGTGATGCCTTGGAAAAAAAATCCCCATGGGAGATGTACCCATGTTGGATTGTCTATTAAATAAAACCTAAGCAAGCCTATTTATACCCTCTCCAGACCCTTTTATAAAATCTGTCTTTACTCAGGATCCTTACTGTAACTGTAGGGTCTGTGAGGATGGAAAAGAACAGAGTAAGAACTTTCCATGTCTATTAACCCAAACTGAAAAGTGTGGGGATTAAGGTAGCACAAACATGCATTTCCAAGCACATAATTGGCCACTTTGAACAGACTATCAGACTTTTCAGACTTACAGTGTGTAAGCAATTTATTCTGACTTGCTTATATCAAGATGGTATGCCTGATGCTCTGCTGCAGAAAAATACCTGGTGACTGGTTAATTCCAGTGCAAGTGTTACAGCTGCATGTTCAGGTGGTTTCATCTCTTTTGTTTGCGTGCTATGAATCATAAAGCCTGGTACTGGTTTGCACTCAGGAAATTATCTGAGTTTTTGCAAAAAGAAATGTTGAAACCACATTTTTCTCTGAAAATACCATAGATTAATTTTTTTTTAGGAATTCTCATTGCAACACTCAGCTCACTGAGCTGTGGTCAATGTGTGTTTTCTTGACTATCTGATTATTTGCCTTTGTTCATAGTTTGCTCTTTTTTTTGTTTCTTTGTTATTAAACAGAAAGTTATATATTGAAAATTATTTCACATGATGTCTCTGTTCCCATCAGTCTCTGAACTGTAACTGTGCCATGTACTGTTTTGTTCAGCTGACTAACTGCATCTACATCTATAAAATGATTCAGTCTTCAGTGGCCAGAGGCTCATCTTATTATTTTCTTCCCCTTAAATAACTCTTTAAATAAAACACTGAAAATGAAAATGCGGTTCATTGGTTATTGACTTTTTTTTTATAAACTGTTATCTTTCTGAATACAATTCATTTCTTCAAGGTTGAAATTCTGAGTGTAAATATTAGCTCGATTAATGGAAATTGTATGCATAAAACCTTAAGCACAGTGCTGGAAATCTTTCCTCCTCTTTGTTCCCAGGTACAGTCCCTTCTTAGTACCTCAGGCTTGAGGGAGAGGATTTGGCCATAATGCAACTTAGAAAAATATATATTTTTTCAAGGTCTCTGGAGCAGGGAGAGGGAAGTACTAAATTTACAAGAACTTCAGTTTAATACTTTTGATTTTATGCTTTCCATTTGTATAATCATGTCAATTTTATAATAGCATAAAGTAGCACTAAAACATTCAATCCAGCATAATCCAATTACTATTTCACTCTCTCAGGCATGTCTTATTCTTAGATAGGAGAAAATCACCAAGTGTGATTATTTTATGGATTCAGATGAACACTTGGTACCGTAAGTAAGCTATGTCGTGATATTTGCATTTGTTTTCCCATGTAGCTGTTACTGAGAGGCTGTCTCAGTGCTGTGACGTGGAAGGAGGTAATATTTCATAAACTATGAAAGGGGTGCACTTGTAACAAGCAAGTTTGCCAGTGTCTCAAACCAGAGTTTGCAGGGTCAGTCTTTTTGGGGGGAGTTTTCTTCTGTCTCCACTTAGGGGGATACTCCCTGAGCATCATCAGCATTCTCAGGGATGCGCAGATGCATCTCCAAGGGAAGTTTTATTACTTAAGCCCCTCTTCCAGTGACAGCTCCATGTCAGGAAGAGCAAGCGTGATGCTGATGTAAGTCTGGTTTATTACTCGTAGCTGTTGCCAACATGTGTTTGTAAAAATTCTCCTCAGATGTCAGATGAAGTGGTCAAGACATGAATTTTGTGTCACAGCTGCAGCTGAGGAGAGTAAGCTGTAACTGGCACAGCAGCACGGCTTCTAGAGGTGACATCTCCACTCCACCAGTAGTTTTTCAAATGCTGTGAAGTGCATTTTTCTTTCCGCATTAGGGCTGGGGGAAGAAGGCTGCTTTTGTTATTTTTCAGGCTCTAAATTTGTCTCTTTCCTCCTTTGCTGTGAGGCGGACGCTGTGCCTTCTATATATTGTGTTCACTTAGAGACTTGCGAGGGGTTCCTAGGAAAAGGTGTGTTGTAGTGGTACACCTCCACAGGGCTGGCATCAGCAGACTGTGTCATTGCGATCTGAGCTAGTGAGCAGGAGATCTGTCCATCTGTGAAGGCAACAAGAACAGGTAGAGGGGAATCCCATGACTGGTTATGGCTGAGTAGGTCAGGGTGTTGCAGCCACCAAAACAGAAGTCCAAGAACGTAGCGCTGATACTTAAGGCAAAGTGGGTTAATATTTATTTTAACACTCAGGTATCCAGTGTCCCAAATTCCCTAAACAGGTTTTGCCTCCATTACAGAAATACTGGTAAAATTATTTTTTATATTGGGACCAAAGTTCAGATCTTGAAAGCCACAGATGGCCTCAGTGTGTAGCTCAGGTCTGCGAGGCTCGGCACCTTCTCTAGTCTGAAGGGCCACAAACTTCTCCCCTTGTGTCCAACCCTGCTGCCAGGTTGCTCTCCAGACTCCAGGACTATGGATCAGGCTCCACACTCCAGCCTTCTATGAGGACACCCAGAAAGCACCACCATCTCCTCTCCAGAATTAGCTTTACCCTTCTTTTCCCTTCAAAATATGCTGTGCCTTTTCAGGCAGGCTTCTCTCCCTGCCTGCACCTGCAGCGCTGGGAGCGGTGTCGGTTATTGGCAATTACTGAGGCTGCCCTTTGAGGTTCCTTTCCTGGATTGGGCGAGCCTGTCCCCATGTCAGGTTTTCCAAAAGTTGTGGCTTTTTCTCAGTGACCGCTGGCTCAGTCTCACAAATCCCATCCTTCCCTTTCAGTTTTTCCTTCCTGCTTCTGTTCTGCATGTAACCCCCTCCCCAGCAGCGCCTGCAACACGGAGGGAATTCAGAAAGGCAGAGACCGACCTTACGCTGCGGCTGCCGGTGGCTTTAGGAAGGTGGAAGAGATGCAGCTCTGCTGCCTCTCCCCCATGCGAAAGGGTGAGGATGAGGCCGGTAGGATGTGCTGCCGGAGCTGGGAGGCTGTGGGAAGGCTTCACTGCGCTATGGTAATATTAATACAGCATTATGAGGAATCCCCAAATGGCTGATTAACTGTCAAATTGTGATGCTGTGCCCATGCATGATGGTATCTGGGAAAATGCAGCAAGGCAAACTAATTAAAATACTAACCTGGAGTTTCTCTACATGTCTTTGCTTTTTTATCCCCTCTTCTTTTTCTCAGTTTTTTCTCCTCCTTTTCATTTCCTTCCTTGCCCTTCATTTTCCCTCTTTATTATTTATAAAATTCCCTTTTATCATTTTCTTCCCATCTAGCTTCTTTCGTTTCTCCTTTTCTCCTAGCCCCTCTGTGCCCCATATTGCCCTTCCCCTTCTGTTAATCAGTCCTTCCCCGGATCCGGACACCTCATGGGAACTGTCGTTCAAGGGCTTTAAGGCCGATTTTACAGTTTTTCCTCTCTTGTTCTTTTCTTATCTGCTTCTCAGGGGTAGGGACCGTTAGTCTGACTGGCAGGGCGTTCCTGTTGTGGCTGCTGCTGCTGATGGAAGAACAAACTTGCTGAAGGTCCCTGAAGGGACCCTACCAAGGTCCAGCTGAATATTTGCCGTGTTTCACACACAGATTAGGCGCTTCACAGAAAAGCTGTTTCGATGCAGTCGCAGTGTAATGTTTGTGTAGAAGGTGGGAATGATGATGGTGCAGGCGGCACAGAAAGGGAGAAGAATTAAGCAGGATTTGCAAATGTATCATCACAAAAATACTCATTTAACCGAGGGGAGGAAAGGACCGCCATCTCTTTCATAGGTATTAGAAATGGTGTGTTCCTGGAGTTGTGGTTTCAATTTTCACCTATGATAGCCAGCTGTTATGTCATTTGCTGGCACTAATTACTGCAGGACTTGAGCTAATCTTGTTTCTGAAGGAGCCCGGCTCAGCCAGGCAGCTCCGGTTTTGTCTCTCTGGCCGGCGGCAGGGAGGGCTCGGTGGCACGGGGACACGTCTCAGAGCCAGCCCCATTTCTCCTGTGCTCCCACCAGCTCTTCCATGGGGTGGCCGATGTGCAGGGGGCTCCGGAGGGGTTGGAGGAGCCTCGGCAGAGCTGCCTTCCGCTCACCGGGCTGAGCATGGCGAGAGCCACGGGGCAGCCCCGGCAGCCCGGTCCTGCGGCTGCCTCCACAGCTGCAAGCACTCAGGGCAGAGGGAAGGAATAGGCATTTTTTAAAATCAGGAATTACTCATTACATCTGGGAGCTCTCTGATGACACGTCCTTCCAGAAGACTCTCCCTGTCAAAAGCAAGCTTATTACCGATTCAGTCTATTCTCTCCTACAACGTTGAAGCACAGAGCAGCTGAGTTAAACTGACATCATTGGGTATTACCCAAAGAATTAAATTATTTAGAATTAGAAAGCCTATTCTCCTCCCAAACATTTCTTTTTAAATTCAAAGATAAATTTAAGGCACTCCTAGCACAGCAGAAGCTGCCACGCCGCAGCCCGAGGATGAGCTCCTGCTCCGGCTGCGGGAGGCAGGCTCCTCTCTACCAGCTGCCTGTGGTACCCATGGGGAGCCCCGCGATGCTGCGGGGTGTCAGGGCTCCCCGAAGCCTGGAGCACAGCCTGCACGAGGCTCACATCCCACGTGAACAGTCAGAGGCTTCACAGTGTTCAGGGAGTTAATCATCACTTATGAACTCAGAAGTTCTTAATGGCTTTTAAACTCAAATTTAATTTCACTTTCAATCAAGTTGTGTCAAATTTAGCTTAAGATTAGGTGACAGGCAGTCAGGCTGAACTGCTGCTCCGTACCTCTTCGTTTTGCTTTCCTGCCAGCCCTGGATGAATAGATTTACTTTTTTTTAAATTTGCATAAAGGTAGGGGTGAGTGTCTTCAAAAGAAAATATCTGCCTTCCCCAAAGCCTTTGTTATGCAAGTAAGCAACCAACACCAATGTAAAATGCTATCATGTGACATTTGCAGCACTAAATATCCAATTTTGTGTTGGGCAGAAAATGTTTTTTTTCCTGATGCATAGCTTGATTTCTTAGTTATTTTCTGGCTTTCCCTGTGACTAGAGAAAGGATGTTGCGGATGACAGAGAAACTGGAAAGTCTTTGAGGTTCAGATTGGCGTGTGTAAATCATATGTTTGAACCTGAGTCAGTCCCCCAGAAATTATTTTTCCCCAGGCTAGACAGGTGGGCATCCCTGTTTGCTTTTTGCTTTTGGTTTTTTTTCTTGCTTCTGCAATGTGGGTCGTAACCAGCTTCCTAGGATTGTCTGAACATTTTTACTTAATAAACTTAGTGGCTATGCCCTCAAACATTTCTCTGCTTTTCCTCTGGCACACTGTATTTTATACGGTTTTCAGTCAGTTGTACTAAAAGCATTAAATGGAGTGTTGACAAGCATTTTGTGGTTTATGGCTTGGTGAGTGTAGGAGATGGGCGTTCATTGGACTCCTCTAGGCAGAAATGTCCATGGCGTGGCTGCTGGTGGTTGCTGGAGACCAACCTGACTGGTCTCTTCCTCCAGCCTCCCCCACAAAAGGTTACTTTCTTATAAGAACCTTAAAGAAAATTTATTTTAATAGCACCTTGTGGAGTTGGACTTTGAAATTTCAGAGAGTCCAGACCGTTGCCCCCACTCTTGGAGCTACCATTTTAAACCAAAAGATGCTATGTCTTTCTTAATTCTAGGTGGGATTTAATCATAGCCTCTGTTACATCTTTTTTGCTCCCATTCCAGAGGAGAGACTGTTTTACATACAACTCGTGATGGGTTTTTTGCATTTAAATGTTTTTTTGCCTTAGTTTGAAAGGGTGTCTTACTATGTGCTTTCTCTTGCTAGCTGCTTTCATATGCACCTTCTTTCTTTTCCTGGTAATTAGGTGTCCCAAGCTGGTAGCAACTTCCAGACTGTCCCTCTGCCTAAGTGAGCTATCCTGAGTGTAAGGCTTGAGTTAAACGGAAACAGCTTTGTTCTCTTCACTCCTGTGATCTTACATCAATTCACCAGTTATTATTTCCTCTTGTCAAATGAAGCAATAGCAAGGCTTTGAAATGATGTTGCGGCTTTTCCAAAGAACAATTTCCCTCTCCTTCTCTCGCCTCCTTCTGCCTTTCCCTGTATATTTGATAGTACATCAACTTCCTCTTGAAATGATCCCCAGTAGAGCACTTCAGCTATTTCAACCAGGGTTTTTCTGAAGGTATTTTTTAAAAACTAGCTTCTACAGCATAGTTCGGTTATAATGAAGAACAATAAAAAAATCCTTCTGCCTTGAAGAGCCAGTCTTGTATGCACTAATGCATGTGGTGAACTCCGTGCCTGGAATATCCCCACTGGATTCAGTCAATGGTATTGTTTGCACACACGGAGTTAAGCACCTGTGTAAGTGCTTGCAAGGTGATGGCTTTAAATCTCACTAGAAGCTAAAAAGACATGCATTGCTGTGCAGGAGACTAAACCAAGACAACTCACATTCATTGTCATTTTTATTTTAGCTGTGTTTCTAAAGTGGCTGTTATTTAGCAACACATATAATGAAGAGAACAGCGATGATCTTCCAAAGAATTTCTTCACCCCACTCCAATACTTGTCATCACTTTGATCTAGGCAGGATATTCAGGAAACTTGCGGTCTGGGCAATTTCACAGTGATGCTGAGTGAATGTCTGATATGACAGAAGACGCCAAGGGCTACAGGATTTAATCCTCACACTGTTTTTCGGATTAATAAATGACATAACCAAAACCCCTCCAGAGTTAGTTTCTTGCTGTTACTGCAGGAGCGAATTTGGGCTTAGTCTATTCCAGTGTTTCTCTTTGATGTAATTGCCTAGGAAGTCACAGAACAATAGTCTTTTGAGTTGACAGGATTTTAAGTGCTTATGGGTTTGAAAATAAGGACCAGGTAAGGACTGTATCAGGAGTCAGATTAATGGCCAGCCTGCAGTGCAGAGATCTTGAGTGAGGTGCTGTCATCGATACCTTTGGCTCAGAGAAGTTATTCTGCATGGAGCTGTTTGCAGCATGCGAGCAGAGCAGAAGCAGCCTGTCTTGGTGGCCCACATCTTCACATAAATCAATGGAAATACTGGCATGGACAGCATATGTTCAATGAAGTTCACAATTTTTATAGCCTTTCTGTACAAAGCTTCGTGGTGGATGGAACAATGAGTTAGGATGCAATAGGCTGTTCACAAAATCACAGGGTTTTCCTGGGGGTATTGCTAATACCAGTGCACCAGGCCAATCCAGAACAGCTGAAAAAAAGGATGCTTGGAAAGCTGGAAAGATTTTTGTTCACAGTAACACACAGTGTCAATGAATTGTGCAATGGGAAGTCTGTAAGCATGGATCTTTCTGGGTGCTGAATGAAGCGGGGGAGAAATTATGCCTCTCGGAGCTTTTGTTCCGGACTCTGAGCAGCTTTTGGTACGCATCATCATTTTCAGTTGCTGTTTTTAAACAAAGGACTGTGTCTGTAAACAAAGGACTTCTTAGGAAACATCTTTTTCAAGGGTAGACTGAAAAAGGGTGAAAGACTTTATGAAGCAAAAGTTAACAGGTTCCAAAGTATAACAATATAAGCAAGTTAATAAACATTGAGTAGTAGGTCATAAAATACCTTTCCGATTTATATAAGAAAACAATACATTTTATAAAATCATAGAATAGATGACCTTTCTTCCTTTAAAAGCCTCAGCAATTTCTCTTTAATGGCAACATAGTATTTGGAAATACTGTTTCCTAAATAAACAATGTCATACTGCTTAACTTAATGAAATGTACTTTGGTAACGAGTTTCAGCACTTGTTTTTCTCCCTTCCCTTTCTCTAGGACAGTTGCACTGCCTTCAGTGAGTTAGCCTAGCCTGGTTGTGATGGAGAAGGAGGCAAGTGAACTCGAGAGGGACCACGTTCACAGTGTATATGAGAAAATTGCTCCTTACTTCAATGACACACGCTACAAGGCATGGCCAAAGGTGCAGCAGTTCATTTCAGAGCAGGAACCAGGCAGCCTGATTGCTGATATTGGTGAGTGGGGTTGTTTATCACATTGCTAATGACAAGTCTAAGTATGTCTTCTCTTTCTATCAAGCAATATTTGTGGCAGAAGAGTTTGGAGCTTGTGAATCAAATTGGGCAATCAAAATGGCCAGTCTGACTATCAAATTTGCCTCCTACTTTGCTCCACCGTTCATAGGTATATGAAGACAATTTGACTTTTCCCAGTATCCAGTAGGTCAACTAAACTGAAGATAAACTTATTAATATGTCATTAGTGGATGCTAATTGGCATGATAATTCTGGACTTTGAAATTTTGTTTAGCTCTTACAACATGTATTGTGTGTGGCCAATTTGAAGCAAGTATCATGACACTGTCCTGAGTGCTTTGGGGAACAATGTGTGACAGTTTTTAATTCCCCGAAGGTTTGAGAATGTCTAAATGGTACGAGGGAAGCCTCTGTACTGGCTGCAGCTCCTGCACCAGAATTGGGTACATGCTGGTTGCCCAAAAGAGATCTGGGCATTAACTCATCATTTCTACATGTTTAAGCTAGACTTCTAAATAGCTTTTTGGACCTGTAATCCTTTACAGCAATACATAAGTGTAGTCTCCCCACTGTAGCATGGGAGCGTATGTGAAAGAGAAAATTTACTGAGGGTTGGGCTAATCACAGTAACGTTTTGGGCGTCATTCAAACTTTACCATATAGTTTTCCCAGTTTAAATGCTGAGCACTATACTCCTACCAGATCTTGGCAGATTTTGCAATGTTTTCAATGTAAACAAATAAAACACGTCCAAACAACTAGGACATTGAATTTTTACCGATGTCACAGACTTTGGACTTTTTTAACACTGTGATTTAAGCTCAGGCTTGGCTCCTGGGCTTTGGCCTGCAGAGGCTGCTGGCACGCTCCTGTGGTGTCCGTGGCCAGAGACAATTTTGTGCAAGACACAGTCACTAAGAGTGGTACCACAGCACTGGAGAGGAGTCTACCGACAGGGCTCTCCTCTGCCCCTCCATCCCTGGGAAGCAGCTGCTGGTGTCAGGTTAGAGGAAATGTATTTAGTAGCTGTTGTTTGGCTTATACTGGAGCCTTTCCCTCCAAAAGTGAAAACCAGAAAAAGTCCTGGAGTTCTCTTCCAGTCAGAGCTCTTTCTGCTCTTTCTCCTTGGAAAATAGAGTCTAATATTAGCCAAGTGCTGGCACTGTTTCACAGCACCTCATCTCAGCTGGTGCTGAAGTCAGTCATGGGAAGGACTGAGAGAGCTCCAGCTTTCAGCTGGAAAGCTGGATATCTTTCTTTCATTCCTGGGAGATGGGATCAGCAGTTAGTATTAGACACGCAGTTAGGAGCAGCCTTCTATCTGCAGTTCAGCAATGATTCATTTCCCATTCAAATGACATAACAGATTGGTGGGGCTGGGAGGCTCCTTACTGAACATAGGGACCCACACAGGGTTTCAGAATAGGTGCTATGGGATGGCTGTAACCTGAACATAGGGACTTAAATATTTGGAAGGCTCCAAAATCACTATAATTTTTTAAAAAAATTAATTAGAGATAAAATCTGGGCTCTGACCCAAGCTTAATGTTTGATGTAAGCGTAGCCATAAACAGGATGTGAACTAAGGTCTGCACAAGGTACAGGGTATTATGCTAGCCCCATGCATTTACCTCCCTGATCTTAATCTGAACCATGACTTTTATGATGCAAGAGGGAAGGCAATTTTTTAAAATTAATAATCTACTTTAAAATATGCTTTGTGTTAAGTTCCAGATAGTTCTGCAAACAAATTATCAAAAATTTAGATAAGATCTGTTTCACTGCTGACATTAAAATTGTTCTTATCTAAAGATGTCTGCCTTTATTTCAACACAAGAAGTATTTCAATTTGGGAAGATGTAAATTTCCATGTCGCAGGCTCCGTTATGAAAGGAAACTGCGTGGAGATACCAGAAAAAGAAACTCCGCTGTTGTCATGGTGACAGCAATTAGCAGCAGTTAAAACAGCAAACAATGGATTTAATGGTTGGGTCTTAGTTTGTCTATCAGCATTTCGATACACAGGAATAATTCAGTGCTCCGCTCCCATGACATGATGCTTTCACTTAGCGTTTTGAGTCTATTACAAGCAGAATTGCAGTAGCATCATTACCATAAATATATTTTATTCCGTATGTGGTGGGAAGGCCAAGGTAAATGCTCTCTAGCAATCCCACTTGAACACCTCCTGTCATGCAGCAGAGAGCCTGCTAGACAGAAAGGAGCAGTCTGTGCTCATTGTACTGTGATGGTAAAAAATAACCTGAATTCCACTGCAATTGTATCATCTCCTTTAAAATGGGTGGAGAATTTCAAGCTATTAGGCCAGTCAAGGGCGTACATCATGGCTATGTCAGGCATACATTTTCTTTTGTACAGACACCAAATGTCCGCCTTTCTTTCTCCTCCTCATTATTTCTTCAGGCTGCGGAAATGGCAAATACCTTCACATCAATTCTCAAGTCTATAAACTGGGTTGCGACTACTGTTTCCCGTTGGTGGAATCAGCACGAAATGAAGGCCATGAAGTAATGGTATGCCATAGCTTGTACCTGCCTTATCGAAGTGAGTGCTTTGATGCTGTCCTGTCCATTGCTGGTAAGTCCTGCGTACTGCCAGTGTCTACAGGTCAGACCCTTAAAGGCTCTAAAGCATTCATTCTTTTCTAGGTTTGGGTGTTTTTCAGTGGCCAACAGAATATTTTGGGTTTTGTAGACCAGGTAAATCTATATTAACACAAGAAATGTATATTATTGCGAACTCAGTGAAAAACTGCAAAATGGGTAAGTCAGTCACACAGATGTGAGCTGTTTTATTCTGGTCCAAGCACAACTAAAGTACAATGTGCAAAACAGGAAAGGAGAGCCTTATTTTTGCCATATTGGCAGAAATTTGAAATGTTGGCGCTCTCAGGAGGAAAATACAACAAACCTTGCTTAGGAACACTGAGCGTCTTCAAAGCTCAGTATTAAATCCTTCTGCACCTTTCCAAACGCTGTTTTCTTACTCCCATGCTCCATGGTTTGTCGGCCAACACAATCATTTTTGTGCTGATGAGGACGACCATGACACTGATCCGGCTGGAAAGTAACCAGCAAAAAGAAGTGTTGCTTTTAGCCGAATCGGTTACCCATTCCTTCACTGCAGAGAGACCTGTTTCAGCAAAAGTAGGGGATAATGCAGAGGAAGAACAAGGAGCGATGACAAAGCAAGCAGAAGTGCTTGTTTCAGTGGCACTGCTGCCTTAAAATGTTCATCAAATCATCTCAGATTTCATTTCTTGTAAGATTTTTCCGTTTTGTTTAGTTGCCCTTTTCAATGAAACTTAATGATGGAGGAACACTACCTGTCTTTGCCACTTTTAAAGCAGACATTGAATGGTAGCTTTAGCCTTCACTGTTTCCTCTTTTAAATTTTGAGGGTTCTTTTGTTTTGGGAGTCTTGAAATTACTCAACTACCTTTTAAAAGTTAGGTATTAAGCTTATACTGATTAGAACTTGGACAATACTTTAAATAAAACAAATTACAGCGCTCAGCAAACTTGATTTTCCTTTTCTCAGCCACAGGAGTGTGAAGGTCTCTAAGCCTTGTTAAATCAAAGTGAAATGTTAATACCTCACATCTCTCAAAGTTAGTGAGTAGCCTTACACAGCCTCTTGTCCATGTCTCAGGTGACCTTTTTTTAAGTCCTGAAGGAATTTACTTCTCCAGTCCAGGTCCATGTCATGTAATTTGACATTTGATGGAAATTTGAGATTGCATTATTGTCACTGGTACATCATTGTACAGGGCTGTGAACCATGCTCAGCTACACCATCTGAAAATCTTTCAGTCATGATTTAAGAAATGTGACCAATAGCTAGCAGTCCTTATTATTGGGTTTTCACATCCTTTTCCCAGATGGAGTAACAACCATCTTGTGCCCAAAGGTGATTTGGCATTCTCTGGAATCCAAGGTAAGGAAGTGAAGGACAAGACAGATTTATCGAAAAGGGTATGTAGCAATGTTCAGAAGTTGTCTGACTCAAAAGAGTCTGTGCCCAGGAGTACTTGTGAACAGTCTACAGAAAAGCAGAGTAGCTGAGCTGAGGTTGCTGCTGGATATGCAGAACTACAGACCTTCCCATCCACAGCAAGCTGTCCGAGAAGGTAGAATCGGTGAGGAATCCAGAAGGACACTTGAGCGACAGATAGAACTGCGTGGTTATGGACTGTGGCCCTTTCAGCACTATAATATGGCTGCAAATTACAAAGTTATTTCTGTTACAGCCTTTACCATCACAGATCATGCACGAACCATAGTAATGATAGTGTTTCCTTATTATTGCTTAAAAACGTGGTTCAGATGCATTATAAAGCTTCAAATAATATGTTGAATTATTATATATACTAGTATATCGTATAATACTAGTATAGTACATATATACTATAGTTTGGGTAAGCATGTGTTCTCTTAATCTTGTCAAAGATTGTCAATGTCTCTTAAAATTGTCAAAGGAGGCAAGAAATTTCTATAGGTGTTCTAAAGCCAGGTCTGTAGTAGGAAATATTGGCAGAAGAGGAGTGTCAAGCCTAACTTGATGATTTTTCCTTGTACTCAACACCTATTGCGTATGCATATATAATGAAGGATTTTTGCCAGTTCCTTGAATGGAATAACCTATACTGACAAGAAACAAATCTAGACATGATATGTCAGCAAAAGTTTAGAATGTGCTGCTTTCAAATGCTTAACTTTCTGTTCAAGGAGACAAATTTGCCCTGTGAGTATGCGATTCATTCCACAATGTTTTCACTGCCTTAAGAAAGAAATCATATTCACTTTCCCAGTGTTTTCCCATAGCATAATTTTATTTGAGATTTAACATCACCAAACAACAGAAATCATCCCCTTTGCCATATACTGATGGCTTTGTTATTGTTAGCATGATGAAGCCATTCCTGTATTATTGAAATAAGTAGGATTTCTGCCACTTGCAGTAACGGAAAGAGGACTGGCACTCATGTTTCCACTTTGGCTAAGGAATTGTTCCGAATCATAATGCAGGACTGATTTTTTAGCACGGCTTTACCTCTGTCAAGGTGGCGTTCTCCTTTATATGGAAAGGTCATGTTCTGTGTTAATAAAATCTTGTATATGCAGAGCTCTTGGACTCTGAGATGGGCAAGGGATAAGAAGCAGCTTCTTTTAATTTAGGTAAGTAATTTCTTTCCTCCAAATGCAAAGGGGAAGACCTCACGTTTTCCTCTCCTGTTAGCAGTCATATACTCAAGTCAGTAAAGTTATTTTATTTTACTGAAATACCTGATCAGACTCTTCATCCCAGTGGGAAAAAAGGGTTCCTGGAGTGAAGAGCATCAAGTGGCTTTCCTTGGTGTTAATACCGATATGTGAAAATTAACTTTGCTTTAATCTGTGATCTTTTAGTCATGTGGTAATTTAACAGAGAAAGCGAGGGGAACCTAAGGGATGTAAACCTGTCTAGTCCTCTAATTTACACTGTCTGAGAAAATGGTCTGCGTAATTGCAAATAGTATAGTTCTTAAAGTTTACACGGTGGAAGAGTCTCTTGGGGAAAAAAGAAGTCCGAATAAAAGATCCAGGAGAGTTTCCTTACTATATAATGTTCTGTCTTTATGGTAAAATTCAATGAGATACTGAGCAAGAAGAAACCAAGTGTTAGTATCAGATCATATCAGTGTAGTTAGATTGCATTGTCGTGCCAATTCATATGGGCACAACATTGCAATGCCATCACAACATAGTTTCTTTACCCCATAAAGAAACCTCATATTTCTGTGCAACCTTGGTTATTTCTGCATAACACGGAGTTTTGTCAGATAGGTATATCATCAGTACCTGCCAGTTCTCCTAAATTCTGTTTTTCCTAAGGATTAATCGGGATTACATTCTAACAGTTTTTTAACTTTTTCCAACAAAAAGGCACTGTGGTCAGAAAATTACATTCCCTAAAATAAGCAATATTAAAGGCACAACAAGCAACCTGTCCCAGTGGAAAGCAGAGTCTAACGAGGTCTCGTATGACAGCATCAGGAACTCTTTAATTCCATAGAAATTGAAAAGAAATCATCAAAAAACATGTCTATCAATAATTATAAGGGATGGTGTGAAGAACCAAAGTCAGGATGGCTACAGCATAACATGAATTAGAACTAGGATAAGGTTTTATAAATGCATACAAAGCAAGAGGAAAACAAAAAGGAAAGAAGAGCAAATGACACATGACAGGGGAAGTTGCATTTTTCTTTGGTCTTTACAAAAAGATAATAGTAGTCATCAATAGGTAAGTAGACTTTTAACCAGAGGACAGGAGTTTAGACTATAAAAAGGAAGTGACATCTTAAAGAATATTTAGATAAATTAGGTTACACAAATTGTTAGGAAATCATGAAATTAATCTTAAACTACTGTGAACTAGCAGATTATCTTTAAGATCTCCAGCAAATGAAGAAAAGCAAACATAATACTTGTTTCCAAAAGAGAGAGAAAGGACATCAAGAGGAAGCCAGTCTGACTTAGATTTATGCAAGGGTACTAGAATAAATAATTTAAATAATCTAATTTAAATAGAATAAATTATTTAAACCTACAGAATACTAATGTAATGGGAAACAGTGTATTTGTCAGGAGCAAGCCAATCTGCTTTCTGTCTTTGACAGGGTAATCATCCCAATAGACAGGGTAGCAGGAGAAGACATGATATATCTTGACTCTCATGTCATTGGTGCAAGTAAAATAAGTAAATAGAGCTAAGAATATGAAAAAAAAATCATTCTCGAAATGGATCAGTGGTTCACTGTCCAATCAGGACACATTTCAAATGGGATGCTCTTGGGACCCACTCTACATCTGTTTATATGCAAAATTTTAATTAATAACTTTGGTGGCAGGCTAGAGAGCGTATTGAACAATTTACGAACGGCTCCTGTGTAGGAGAAGTTGGAATTATTTTGGAAGATGGGATCTGACATACAAATGATGGTGAGTTGTCTGAAATCAACAAGAAGAGATACAGGAACCACTGAGAGAGACATTCAATGGACAAAGTGAGAAATAATGGCCAGGCAAGAGGGACCACGGGCCAAATATGTGTGCGTAGTGTCGTGCTGTTACAAAACCAGGCAAATGCCTGTCTGGGGTATGGTAACAGAGCAGTTTCATGGAAAGCACAAGAATGAGTCACGCTCCTGCGCTTGGTACTTTTGAGATCCTCGGTGGAATATCATATCTGCTGCTGAGGACCGTGCCTTAAAACATTTGCAATCAATATGGAGACATTTTAAATAACTGAAGTTTAGAAATTCTGAATTATTAGAGGGAACCGAAGGAATTGGGTTTGGTTAGTCAAAAAAAAAAAAAAAAAAAGAAAAGACTGAAAGAAATATAATAGTCTTCAAATACATAAATGATTTTTAAAGAAAGCTGATATTACTTTTACATAGAAAGAAAAAAAAATCATCTTAACCTGCAGCAAAGGTTACTTACCTCAGATATTAAAAGGCTTTTAAGACCAGGTTAGACCAATTTGGGTCACATTTGGGCCAAGTATTTAATTCTGCCTTGGAGCTGGAAAATGAACGACCTCTATTTTTCTATATCTATTTTAATGTAAAGGCCATCTGTCTTTTTTGAGAAAAATCCATTGACTCTCCTGTATCCAGTTGCTGCCTAATGTTAATACAGCTCCTCTCACAGCAGCTAACTCTCCTCCCTGATGGAAGTCAGAGGTGCAAAATACTAACGAAGTCTGAATATCACAAGAGATCTCGGAGACAGAGGAGAAATGCCACCCATAGTGGGATTTTCTGGGTTTGATGAGGCCACCCACAGAGTACTGTTGCTTCTTCTGAGGCATCTGCAAGCCCTGATTTCAGCTTTGGTCTCACCACTGCTAGTGTTTCATTTAAAGCAAATAATACAGTTATTGCTAAGCTAGTAATTGCAAATTCTTAGAGATGTGGAGAAGCTCCATAGGACAGTCAGAGCCTGTGGTTGACACCTGCAGGCTTTATCTGTCATTCACGCGGTTGTTCTCACTCGTCAGCTGACAGTGTTGTCCATCGGTACAATTCTCACCAACAGCAAGGAGCCTGATTTCTATCTCACTTAATTAAATCAGGAGCTTTGCGTTCCTTGCATTGATATTTTCATGCAAGTTATAACTGATTTATCAAAAATATCCTAAGTTTTTTCCCAGTGGATGTTATAGTTATCTCACAATGGGGTCAGGTCAGAAAACTTGACTCTCTCTTTTTTTTTTTCTTAGAAAAATATGCATCAGAACAGAATGAGCTCTACCCCTTACAGTGCCCTGTATTGCTCCAGGTTACTGGAGTGCAGAACTGGTGCAAACTCCCAACAGCCTTATATTTAGTTTAATTTTCACAGTAGCAGCCAGCAGCCTGCTCAGCATTTTTAAATGTAATCATTTATTCTAGACCACAGTTGGCTATCTGTGGTCTTATTACTTTCGTCATGTTGACAGTATATCTGTTTTAAATCTTACCTACATGTTCTTAACAACATGTTACCTGCTTGCAAGGTCTTGACCAGCTGTTGGGTGTCATTAGAAGAGGTGACAGCTTGTCACTGGCTGCACAACTTGCTCATGTACGGCTGTTGTCCTCTGCTCTCTGGGGGTGCAGAGCAATGTGGATGTGGTTTTGGAAGGAGGGTCGGCTGAGCAGCTTCCACATGATGCTTTTGGCAGGTTTGTGCTGTCACCCAACAGCAGGCTTCCGAGCACGGGGTTTCGCTCTACAATACCAAAAGCTTATTCTCTTGCTGAGTAAGACAGTGAGATCCAGAATGGATCCAGAACGGCTTTCAGGCACCCGAGCTGGGTGCACATTTAAACCTTCTTCACTAAATAGAGATCCCTAGTGCCAAGGCCTCTTTTGGGGTTGGTGTCTGACAGACCATTGCAGAGATTTTACTTTTTTTCTCTTTCCAGTGCACCCAAGTCCTCAGGGCATTCACCCAGGAAGTGGGAGAGCTCAATTCACCTCCTTCCTCAGCCGGAGGGGTTTCAAACCCGCATTTCCAATACTCGGGAACATGCCCAAGTCCTCAAACACCCAGCTGCACTGGATGGAGAAAACCACCGCCATCCCTTGGAACCTGCAGCCAAAAAGCCCAAAGGGAGGTGGAAGAGGAACCTAATCCTGTAGCCCAGCACATAGGAGCATACCTGGGAAGGAAGGAAGGAAGGCAGCTACCTGCGTTGTTTCCTCTATATGCAGTGGCAGACTAATATGAAGTGTACAAGCAAGATTAAATGGTGCTCAAGAGCAGACCGAGCCGGCTCCAAGAGTCCAGCGGGTGAAGCCCAGAGGTGCTGCAGTGGGTGAGAACAGAGCAGCGGCTCCAGGCAAAGCCCTGCTGCTCTGGGTGGGAAGAGGGGAGAGTAATTCAGGCTGGGAGCAGGTGGCTCAAGGATGGCATGAAGCAAAGGAGGGGGGCAGCTTGAAGAGAGCTGCTCCACCTGACCTTATTTTATTACCCTCTTTTGCTGGTTTTAGCTATAGGTGCCACTTCTATGTTGCTGTGAGAAGCATTTCAGAATTATCCTTAATATAAACGCAGGAGTAATCCCGCTGAAACCAGTGTAGCTATTCAGATGCTTAAAATTAAGCATATAATTATATTCCTGAATCAAGGCTTTAATAAGTTAATTAAATTTCATAATTATAATGATTTTTATAAAGGCAGCATCTTCATTTGCTAATGCTAACCATAAATGTGGGAAAATTAAAGAAGGAACAAATTTTTCAACCTAGAGTAATTAATGAGTTATGTTTTTAATAGGAAAAGTTTTTAATGGAAACACTGTTTGAAGTTTACTTAGTAATTCTTTGGTATATTAGTATTTTTCCTCCCCTTTTTATTTCTGATACCACTATAATGAAGAGAATAAAATCATATTTAACTTAGAATCATGCCTTCTATATATGTTCCAATTGTTCCTATTATTAGAGCTGACAGAGATAAAGTGACATCTGAAGTGTATATACGCTATATACAAAAGAGTCTCCGAGATAAAGATTCTGTGATCCTTAAATACTTTCCAAATGTCTCTGAAGGGATTTAACTTCAGTAAAGAAATTTGACAGAGAAAAGCAATTTCTGATCACACAGATTTCTTTTTGCCATTTAACAGGGTTTAAATTGAATCACTGACCTAAAATACTCATGTTGAAAATGACTTCTAAAAAAAAATTCAGACAAAGTTGTTGATGCTTTCAGTTTTGTTCTCTGAAGACAGCTGAATGACACAAAAATGTATCTTGCATTGTGTGCTTGTTCTAAATAATCCCTTTTAGTAGGATTAGTCACAGTATTAAATTAAGAGAAGGAGAAATTAATTATATTCTTATGAAATGAAGAAGAGAAGAATCTTTGAAATGTTCTCCCTTCCTCCTCACCCCCTGCATATGAAATCTAAAATTGCAGTTATGGAAAATCTTTCAGTCTTCAATTTAAACAAAAGTGGTGGGAATGAGCAGTACATGGCACAACATTAATTTGGATTGACTTTTAGGTACGCTAGGGAAATGTACAGCCAAAATGAAAAGGAATGCTTGATTTATAACAACTGCTAATCTACTAAGCAAGGCCTTGCTGCAAAGAGAGCTGTCAGGGGTTTTGGCACCTGTGCTCTCTCCAAACAAATATTTTTATGCTTAGATTTCTTTTTTGCAATGGTTTGTTTGGATGTTTAAAAAATTGAATGTGGTCCTACTTGTCCCCATCACCATGGCATGGTGTTGGTTAGCATGGTAACGATACAATGTTCATTAAAGCTCTTTTTGTAGTGAACCGAAGGATTTTTTCTGGCTTTTGTTAGAAGGGTTACATAACAGCTAAAAAGCTCTGAATATTCTTCTGTGGAAAAAAGCATGAGGATAAACTTCTGGAAGAAACGATAGTAGGTAGACAGCTATAGAGGAGAGCAGTCTAATAATAGGGATGTATCACTAACTCTCTGATAAACTTGGAGAAAATGACCACAGATTATTAAGAGACATTGCGAGGGCTGTGAGGGCAGAAAACACAATATTGAGAAACAGCAATTATCCATATGTAGGTTGTGTAAATGATACACAGGGGCACGAAGCCTCTTGGAAAGATTAATCTGAGAACCCACAAAAGGAAAACAACTCTTATTAGTCTGAAACGGTGCATCAGGCCCACATCAATAAGTAATTGTGCAAGAACCACATTTTCTCACTGAATTTAATGTGACCTTAATCGAACCTCCTGCTAGGAACAAAAATGCTTTAAAAAATCCACTGCACAGAAGTTTACTACCAAAAAGGAAGAAACTCTTAAGGAAAATTGAAAGGGAAAGCCAGAAGGGTAAAACGCTAGTAGATGAGTGTGGAAAGTGCTGAAAGACTCAATGTTGAATGCTTAGTGTAGGTGTATGGCACCTATAAAAAGGTCACTGTTCAACAGATTCCTATGTAATTTATAATTACAAATGGAATGAATAGGCTAGCGATAAAGTTTGTTGTTGACAACAACAAACAGGATTACTGACTGCAAAAAGTTGCAAAAAAAGTGTCATGTGAAACTAATGACTGGGTGCAAAATTGCAGAAAAGTACTTGTGGATAAATGCTAGGTAATGGGCATAGAAAAAAATAACTAAGTGTACAGGCACAGTGTTACCTTCTATTCTTGTTCGGGAAAGAGATACTGAAGTCATTGTCAGACTTATTTTCATTGCCCTGAAAAATATTAGCTCAGTGTTCACACCTGGTCAAAAAAGTATTCCAATATTAAAAACAAAAATGAAAATCCAGGGGGATGGTAGAAGATAAATACCTGGTGCATCCATATCTTGAGTGCTGCATGAAATTCATGTTTTCTCCATCTCTGGAAAGATATAGATTAACTAGTAAAGGTCCTTATAATGATCAAAGGTACAAACTGTTTATGTATGAGGATGGATTAATGGGCTAGGGCTCTTCACCTAAGAAAAAAGAGTATAATCATAAAAGTATCATAAAAGAAGTATATACATCGTACTGCTCCTGAGGGAGAGGGGGATAGCATCCTGGAACCCACAAATGATATTAAATTAGTGAATAGGGAGGAAATTTCTGTGGTTTCTTACAACAGGAGAACCACAGGGAAATATTTAAAACGGAACCATTTTTTCTAAAAAATATATAATTAAATTGCAGATTCCTTTGACATGTGAATTTGTGTAATCAGAAGTACAAGCGAGTCCAAGAAAGTATCCATGGAGGACAGATCCATCACAGACTATTAGATACGAGCTCCAGCCTGTGGCTGAGGAAGCTCTTAGGCTGCCGACTGCAGGAGGCGAGGGGAGAGAGCATCACTATTCCTCCCTTCTTTCTCTCCCAAACATCTGGTGCTGACTGCTGCCGCAGCCCCGCGCTGGAGGGATGTTTGCTCCGACCCAGGATGAGTTTCCTCTGCCCTGATATTGTTTTCACCACCTGCAAGCTTCTGTATTTATTGTAATTTAAGACAAAACTAATTTTCATTTAATGTACCAGTCATTATGACAAATGCGCTTTCAAGCATCTGGACCCTTGTTTTATAGTGTTTGGATGGTGGGAAATCACCTTAAAATATGTTGAACAGCTGCTGAAGGATTGTTCTAGGGGTGTAGCACTGAAAGACTCCAGGGAAACCTTATTGCGGTCTTTCAATGCTTAAAGGGGGCTTGTAAGAAAGACGGAGAGAGATTTTTACCAGGGCCTGTAGTGACAGGACAGGGGCAACGGTTTTGAACTGAAAGAGCATAGATTTAGATTAGATATTAGGAAGACATTTTTTACAATTAAGGTGGTGAGACACTGGAACAGGTTGCCCGGAGAAGCTGTGGATGCCCCATCATTGGAAGTGTTCAAGGCCAGGTTGGATGGGGCTTTGACAACCCAATCTATTGGAAGATGTGGCAGGGACGTTGGACTAGATGATCTTTGAAGGTCCTTCCATCCCAAACCATCCTATGATTCTATGAAATATCGCTCCCAGGGCCATCTACTCAGTATGAGGGGAGTTGCAGGAGAAGCAGATTTGAACCATTTCCACCGGAGGGGAGGGACGCAGGCTCATGTCGCTGCTGGGCTGCAGTCAGGCCCTCAGTGTTTGTGCCTCGCTGCCACCTAATGCGAGCCGCTCCATCTGTGAAACGGCACCTTTACTGCACAGCACAGATTGTTCAGTTTAAACACAGTTTCAACATACAAGGAATTTAATGTCAAGGAAAAGAAATAAATGGTTTTTTACAAGCCACCTGCTTTAGGTGAATGTGGCTGCATGGTGATCTTGGAGCCTGACAGGTTTGGCTTTGATTAAAAACAATCGTGTGCAATAATTCGTGTGATAAACTGTGATTTCAGGATAGTGTGATGTTGCCCCATGCAGATGCTCTGTTTCCTTGAGTTATACATTTTTAAATGGGATACATCACCCATAGCTTTTAAAATTATCTGACAAATTTATCTTGACAACACTAAAGTTTTGGTCTGCGTGAGATTTTATTAATACACTGTAATTTCTTAAATGATACTTGATGCCTTTTTAATTAAAAAGGCCATAATGTTTCAATGTCAACATCTCGACTAGTGCTAGAAGACCTGAGCTTTTGGAACTGATTTCTGTTCATCTCAAACAAGTGAAACCTACAGGCAGAGCAGCTGAATAACTAAATGTTAAAAGACCCTATTTCTTCAAAGCTTGCCTTTTGATCCTCACATTGCCGCCGAGGCTCTGAATGCATCATTCATTGCAGTGAGAGTGTTTTCCTATCTCAGCTGAATTGCATGCTGTTATTCTTTTAATTGTAAAGTGTCTCTTTTTCTGAAGCAAAATGGATCTGATGGTGAATGGCTGTCCTGAAAGACACAGAGAGGCTGCAGATACAGAGCTTCTGCTAACATTTTCTATACTTACATTTCTAGAAAGAATCAAAAGAATGCACCTTTTTTTTTTCCTTGAAAGATCTGTTATTTTTGTGTGGAAACCATCGCCTCAACAGCTTAACCAAAAACTGGTTTATCATTGTAACCTGAAGTGGTATGTGTAAAAATATCTTCCCAAACTGGCACAGGCATTTTCTCTGAGGAAAATATAAGGTTGGATAAATATCACTAATTCTATTGCTTTTCGTTTTCAGCATCTTTAATATATGCCCTTTCCCCTCCAGCACTATTCCAGAATTGTTTCCTATTCTTATTTCTCATGTAAAATTCATTTAATGTAGCTGAAACTTTGCTGAAGTCCCTGCTGTGCACCGAGACCCGATCAGCCTCAACGTCTGTTGTGAATTGCTCTAGAGCTGCGCAGTCTCAGAGCAGGAGCCAACCTGCAGAGCTGCTGTTGGACAAATTCCTACCAAATCTGGAGACCAATTGCCCTTTTTGGGGCAAAAATTTTTATTGAAACGAGAGTCAAATTTAAACTCAGTTCTGACTCAAGCGAAGCTGTGCTGCTTGAGTTTTGCCATCATAACGATGAGGCGTTCTCCACGTCACGTGTGTTTGTGTGGTGTGGGGGGTTATCAAGTGTGGGATTATCTAATTATTTGTTTTCATGCTATATGCTTGTTAATGGCAGAAGTAGACAAATGCTAATCGACTAACTGTCTTTCACTCATATGTTGATGATTTAAATGCATCCCAGGATGATAGTGGCTGTTCATTTTTCCTGCTCTGTAACTGACGTCTGTCAATAAAGAAGGAGAAATGGGCAGGCAGTTTTAACCTAGTCCATTTTTAATGGGTATTGTCAGCAGGATCACTAGCACGGCTGTTGCAAGGACCATGTATGGCCTCGGTCATTCAGAAGTGCTTCTTTCAGGCTGCGGATGAGCATTAGGTGAGGGTAAAAAAGGGCCAGGTTGCTTTGCCACTGACCAAGTGGTAGCCTTTCATTGAGAAAACAAGCCTGTTGTGTTGTTTATTGCCGATCTGAAAGATGTCACTTGTTTCAACGTTTCTAAATTCTGCTGTGTTTTTAAAATAAGTCAGTGTGTTATGAACTCTTTTCCCATGTTAGAGGTAGTACAATAATGTGTAGCACAATGGAAGATAAATGATGTATTCCTGTGGTGCAAACTACCAGCTGCCAGTGTGTCAGAGCCAGTCCTTGTCCTTATACTCTGTATTCATTAGTGCCTCGAGGGATACTTATTCACCTTATCTGTTCTGTTCTAGTGATTCACCATTTTTCAACGGAAGAGAGGCGCATGCGAGCAATAAAAGAGATGGCTCGCATCTTGAGAGTAGGAGGCCAGATAATGATATATGTGTGGGCAATGGAGCAAAAACGGAGAAGATTTGAAAAGCAAGACGTCTTTGTTCCTTGGAATCCTTCACCCCCTTCCTGCTCCTTGGGTGAGCCTTGCTCACGTGGAGTACAAAAATCCATTCTTCACAAGGACAAAGAGCTGGCTTTGAACCAGCCCTGTCATAAGTTGGATGGGACTTCAGAGGTACACAGGACAGCAAGGAGCTCATCCTGTGGAGGGGAGAACAAAGCACCGTGCACGGTGTTAGAGAAATCTCTGAGATGGTCTCTGTTCTCAGGATCACTTGACTCAGATGTGGGTGATCAGTGGCACCAAGAAGAGCTCATTAGATACTGCAATTACGGTGTTCAGCTGAATGAATTAAACAGAGAAGAAAAAGTTGAAAAAAGCAGAGAGCGTGGCTTTCTGAAACGTGCTTCCGACTTTTTTCTACATTGCAAACAGAGTTTTGAAAATACAACAGTTTTTGAAGTGGCTGTTAAACCTGTGCTGCCCATGTCACGCTGCTCGAAGGCTTTCAGAAGTCACTATTCAGAATTAGGGCAAGCGACTATACAGCTCCCTACGGCTGCAGGTACTGTTCATGGTTGCAGCGGAGTCTGTTTACCTGACCTGATTTCACATCAGAAAGAATTAGCTGTCAGACAACAACTTAAAATAGACCATCACCCAGAACAAGGAGCTTTCTGCCAACCTCAGAACAAAAGGAGAACAGGCTCTTCTCTGCACAAAGCAGTCAATGAGCACGCCCTGACCACGCAAAGAAGACAGCAGACGGGTCCTGGTGGGGCATGGTTGAGGTACTACCATGTTTTTAAAGAAGGGGAGTTGGCTGAGCTGATAGAGCGTCACATTCCTGAGCTACATATTACTCACTCATACTTTGACCATGCCAATTGGTGCGTGATTGCAGAGAAGACTGAAGTGTGGAAGATATAGGGGAAATTTCCTAATTGAAATGCACAGGGAATACTTCTGGGCTTTCTTTCTTTTGAAAGCTCAGCACCTTTGAAAATCTTTCCTGAAGCTTTTTATAGCCTTGGGTTTGTTTTGGGGGAGAGGGGGACGTATGAGGAGGAGAGTGCTTTGAAACTCTCAGGTTCTTTGACACGGTTTTCTTTAATTTTGTTCTTAAAATACATCTCTCTTGAAATATTTTTCCTAGAGTTATTATTTCAGACTAAGCGCACTTTAGCGCACTGATCCCTTTTAATAAACAGCTGCCAGCTGTGTTTTGTTGCTTGAAAATAGGTATAAAACAGTTGGAAGGTGATTGCTGGACTATTTTTTACATGTGCATTAAAAGTCTTTGTTATTAATTTATTACTATATAATCATTCATGTCATCTTTTTATTTTAAAATTTATTGTACTCTGCCACTTGATGTAACATAACATGGGAAATAATTGAAAGATGCGCTACTTTACTACAGTTCACTTTGTCAGCCTATATGATACTTCTAGTCATAGAAGACAGACAGTCTTTTATGAGAATTACTAGGTGTATAGAGCCCTCATGGCAGAGGCAGTAACTCATGACATTGTCATAGTCTAGAAATCTTTTTCATTGCCTTGTAGCAGTCACAGCCAAGAAAGCAGAGAGGTATTTGCCTCTGTATATGTCACTACATGACCCCCCACAAAATAGTTTTAAAAGTGAGCTTGACATGTATGCTTAAGCCTGGATTGCTTTTTCTCCCTGTCAGCAAAACTAGGAGGAGTCAGAAGGATTTAATACCTCATTTAAATCTGTACAGTGAATGAGCATAGCACAGAAAAGTGTTCCAGTGACCGCTAGTCAACTGAGAAAATATTTATTAACATCAGCATGCAATACTCATGCTTTTATCTACAGATTCATCTTCTGCAAAGAAGATCAGATTCATTATCCAATTTTTAGAGATAAAGAAACTGAGGTAATTAACTTTGCTTAAGGTTGCAATGCAGAGTAAAATTTGGAAGAAAAACCAAACAAAAATCCCGAGCAACATGGCTGCTTTGCTGATGATTATTTATGTGCTAGGAAGGTCTGTCTGTAATTTTACTTCCTGCCTTTGTTTCTGCGGATTTGTGAATCAGCAAGTCAGAGATCAAACTAGTTTTCTGAGAAATAAGCCCCTGCATGTTCTTTACATGTCTGTCAGTAGCAGATGCATATCATGTTTTCAAACATAGCATGGAACCGTGCAGTAATCTGAGTTTTTTAATGCAGCTTTAATTCAATTTGGATATAATATCTGTAATCACATTTCCTTTACTTCCTCCCATGGAGTTCATGTCGGTGGTATCAGGTGGAAAAGCTAGAGGAGCTAATCAGTCTCCTCCATCTGTAATGACTACCTCTGCAGTGTTCCTTTTTTTCCCCTAAATGTTAGTATCGTTGTGCAAGTGAAGAAAATAATTTTCAGTCACAAAATGTTGCTGCCGTTCAGCTCTGACGACACCATTCCCTTCATTTTGTACACTTTTTTCCATTGCCAGAAGGACTTGACAGCATCTCCCTATTTTTCAGTGCAGCTTCAGGTTGCACTAAGCAGCAGCAGCATATTGCAGCCCTGAGCCTCTCCATCATGTCTGCTCCTATGGTTCAACAGGCTGTTAACCCACACGACGCACCAGAAAAATGCCTTTGATCGTAGCTGCCAGTCCTTGCCCTCAAGCACGCCTAATGTTTAGTTTTCCCGGAAATGAACACAGGTATTTTAACTGAACCTGGCCGGTCCTCTTGGAAGGGTTTTTAGCCTGCTCCAGCATTCCCTGAAGGAAAGGTGCTCATCATCTCCAGTTCTTCCCTAGGGTGCTACTAGATTTCACTACTAGTAGTAGGGTCACTACTAGATTTCTCCTAATGCTGACACCCCTGGTCTGCCTGCTCCGGGTCAAGTGTTCCCAAATAAGATCCACGTCACAGGAACAGTACTAGCCTGACTGGAAGGAATTCTAATCTCTGGACAACTGTCAGTGGCTCTAAAAGCAATCTTCCCCTTCAACAAGGAGTTAATGTCCTTGTTTGGAATGAAACAAACTGCAAAGGCCCGCTTCTCGTGTAGCGAAGTGCTGCCTAAGGCGTGGGTCAGACCTGCTTCCACCCACGATGGCTTGCTCTCATGATGGTTGCTCCTGGAGGGCGCTGAGTCCTTCCTGGGATCAGAGCAAATTCAGCCTCTTGCAAATGAAGCTGCCACAGGACGAGGCCCTGACTATGCAGGGGAAGAAAGTAAAAACATGCATTTGGTTGGAAGCATCATGTGTTAACACTTCCTCACATTTACACATGTCACAAATGTCATAAAGCCATAAGCTCTATTTGAAATTCCCGTTTTGATCTGGATGCCAGCAGCAAAGCCAGGACTGAGTTCATTCCTTCGTTTGTACATCACAGTCTGCATTTGCAGTCGTCAGGGTAGGCGCTACCTTGCGCCAAGGGATATAGCAGGGACACGCTCTGCACTCCTGAGCCATGCTTGGTCCTAATTTGTTTTCCTCTTGTGCTCTCTGCTTTTCTGAGATGGATTTTTGAATAGAAGGATACAATTTTTCTGGCCTCCTTTGGGCATCTAGAATGCAGATCTGTAAGTCTAGCTTTGTGCTCCGTATTGCCTGTGGAGTTAATAGCAAGAAATAGCCCCTTTAGAGGACAAATAACAAAATACACATTCAGCAACTGTTTGGATTAGAGGGCTCGTGTTCTGCACCTGCTCATCCCTTTCCGTGGCTTGTGGAAGTATGTAGGAATCATTTAAGTTCTGAGGATGGAAAAGAGGAGCACGAACAAAAGCAAAATCAGACAGACTCTTCCCCCACCTGCCTTTGGCCAAGCAGTGCTGCCTACATATCCCTGTTTTGTAGGAACCATGTGGAAAAATTCATTGTTAAGCTGGGGGAAAAAAAAAAAGACAAAAGGCAGCAGCGTAGCTCAGCTCTTCTTTACAGCGTCTGCCACTCTGAATTTATGGTCGTTCGAGGCCTCGTCTGTCCAAGGGATGCTTTCAGCAAAGCTTCCAATGTCTGACGCTCTCTCTGATCTACAAGTGATGATCACCTTTACAGATACTAATATTAATAAAGCCAATGTCTTCTCACATTTCCTGATTCTCAGGTCCCTAAAAATTCCCCAGCGTCAGAGATTTCTCAATTTGCTCCGCAGACAGTTGGTTTGCTGTTCCTCATTTCTTTCGTGGGCCCCTTGGAAGTCGTCCACAGCCATCCCGGGATCCACGAGCACAGCCTGGGGTTCTCTGTTCAGTGCTTGCCACGTTAAGCACTGTCACATTGAGTCCCACGCAGCCCACATGAAGTTGGCGCAGTAGCTGCAGCCAGCGCTGCTCACATCACTAGAGCTAAGGCACTGTGAGCATGTCAGTGTTTATCCTCCTTTGGCGTAAACAGGTTTGATGAGTGTGAGTCTATCATAAAAGATTTTTGCCCACTGGGTAAATGTCTTTCTTCTAATTGTCTGCTAATTGGCAAACAGCTAATCCCACTTATTATCAAAATTATTTCTCCAGAGAAAACTCAGCCAAGAGTTTCATAAATCCTTTTCCCTCATCTCTTTTAATTTTAAAAATTGTTCCAAGTATCATTTGGTAGCTATCACCTAAGGAGATGTTCTGTTTGAGTTAATCAGCTCCTGCAAGGTTATCTGTGATCTATTTGAAAGTGCCTTAGCCAGCATCTTGCCTTCTGTCTTAATTAGTAATTACTGGCCTAAAATTGTCACTTACTGTAGGCATTTGTACTGACCTCTCAAAGTAAGATCACCCATGAAATTAAAAGTGGAAGAAGCCTATTGGGTCACTGTCCTCCAAAGTGCATTTATTATTCATGGTGTGTGGCAGGGAACCCAAGTGTAGGGTGTGATTGAGAACACTGCAGTTAACTCGTCTTTGAAATGTAAATACAATTAATGAGTATACCTGTCTTCCCCCAGGATCTGTCCTTGTCTGCTTTGTCATTCAGACTTCTTTCTTTCTTCTCTTTGATGGGGCTCCTGATTTCCTTTCCTTCCTTCTCACTCAAGACTGAAAACAACATTTTGCAGGAGGATTCCAAGTGCTAAAAAGCACAGAAAATATTCCATGAATTCCTCAAAAAGTGTGCTTTACTAGCTTGCCTTTCAGATCTCATTGTGACCAGGACTGTGCTAAGTGTCGCCTTCATAATTTGGCACAACAAATCATTTCACATGAACATACTATTGGAAGTTTAAAAAAGAACACCAGCTTGCTTGCAGTGAAAGCCCACATTGGCAGCATTTAGCTATAGTGAAACTGTGCCATTTGCTGGCTGTCACAGACTTCCGACTAAAAGCATCACATTTAATACAGCAAAGTAAATTGTCCTAGGCAAAAACAAGAAAAAATTTTTGTGGAAACACTGGATCAGCCAAGAGAGGGAGCAGGACAGTAGGTCTCCATCTCTCAGTCTTCAGTTGCCCCATACCCAAACTCTGCTCTTTATAACTGTATACAGAGGCTTGAAAAGAGGTTAAAAAACCCCAAGAAAGGTATTTTAACAGTAAGCCAGGCCAGAGTTGCTATAGAGTCTTTACAGGAACGTGAACAGAAAAGGCACCTTCCACAAAAACAGTCTGGCTAGTAAAAATGCAAGCTTCCTCCTGATAAATCCCAGCAGCTTTTTTCCACCAGTGCTTTCCCTTCACCCCCATATTCAGGTATCTCTACAGAGCTTTGTAAATTAAAATTGAAAATGTCTTCTACTGGACCCTGCTGATCTACTACACGTTGGAGCACACGTTGTCCTCTTCCAAGCACGGGAACACTCATTTCATGTGCAGAAATTTGAGCAGATGTGGCAGAAGGCCAACACAGCTGAGTGGGGATCTCCTGAGTGAGCTCAAATGCGTAAAGGAAGGTTCCAGTTAGAAATTTTTAGCAGTTAGAAAATTAGGAAAATATTTTCCCTGTGAGAGCAGTGAAATGGGCTGTGCAGAGGGGTGGTGGATTCTCTGACCTTGGAGATATGAAACCTCAGCCATTGAGGGCTGAGCAACCCGGTGTGGTTGGACCTGCTGGGAGCAGAGGGTTGGACAAGACAACCTCCAGAGGTCCCTTCCAACCTAAAGCACCTTTAGGAGGCAGAAAGACCTTGTCTTTCACAGGAAAGGTTACTGAAGAACTGTTATCCTGGGCAAGGCTTGCTGGCCACAGCCGAAGAGACTGGAGAACAGGTACGTGCTGGGGCCTGGGGGCAAAAAGGGGCAACTCGTGCCAGACTGGCAGACAAGGAGGTGTAAGGAAGTTTGTGAGTGGGAAGATTTAAGACTGGTTGGGGGATTACAGCTATTGAATTTGGGGTGTCCTCATGGAAGAAGGAGCTCTAGGACACTAGGGAATAGAAGACAGCAGCTCTGGGTTGGGAAGCATTGAGTGTGCTGGGCAGGAGGACCTGGGCATTGGTGGCTCTAAAGCAGGGTGGTTTGATGGACACAGCAGCCTGAAGCTTCGAGGTGGAGGAGAAGTACTGGGGCTATGTGAAGATCCCATGTTTTAAGGCAGGGAAACATGTAGAAACTGCCTTTTCTTTTCCTGTTCTTGGGCATAGAGTAGCCATAGACATATTCTAGGACTCCTCCCTCCTCAGCGCCTTTTCGTGCACCAAACCAGGCTCTTTTGCTTGCTGTCCTTCCGGCCCATGAACCTTGGCTGCAATGGACCACATCAACGAAAGAGGTGGAGTTTGCCCCCTCCTGAGCCCTGCCAACCCCATGGGCTGACGGGAAAGGCAGGTAAGTGAGCTGGATTTGAATTACAAATATTAAGCATTAACTAGTTCACTGACCATCATTTTCAGAAATTTGCCCTTTTACTGCTATTTTAAGAGGTTCCGGTGTTCCTGTTTCCCTCAAATGCAGCTGTGCAGACCAGTGATTCAGCAAATCTTGTGGGGGTTTCAAATGAATGGTTGGGTGGAACAGGCAGGGACACCATCAAACAGATCAGCCACTGATACACAATGGAAATTATTTCTGTCATGGATGAGGCAAAATTTTAACAGCTATTTTTAACCTCTAACTTCCCTCCTAAATGCACTGCTAGGTAACAGTAAAATGCATTAATAACTAATATTAAAATAAACCTATTAATTAGAAACAAAATGAATCACCCTAGTTTAAATCTCTTTAGATGGAGCGAGTGCAGAATCCAGGTCTCCCACTTCTGGCTGAGTGCTCCAGCTTTGCACTACGGAGCTCTACTCCACCCTTCAGAAAAGCATGAGCCTTGCTTACCTCCTGCAAGGCATATCTGTAGATCCCTGCCTAGGTAGATGGGTCCCAAGCAGAGAGGCATCTCCCTTCAAGTGTCTAAAGCCACCCCCTGCCTGGTCTTCATGTTTCTGGTAGCTGACCTCCTCTGCCTGTCTCCAGCCACTCTCAGACTGACTCTTGCTGTTTCCACCCACCTTCATTCTTGGAAATTAATTTCAGGTATTTCAGCCTTCTTTGCAAACCAGGTGAGAAGGGGACCTAAAGAGGAGGAGAAACCTCAAGGGCAGCACAGACAGGGTTTGAAGGGACCCTGGGCGGAAGACAGCATGCACAAGGTAGAGCTAGGAACCTGCACTCCAGCAGTTATCATGGCATGAAACCACTTCGGGAATAACACTGAGAGGTCTGTAGAAAAATAGTAAGAGTGATTGACTAAATTCTGTGAGATGGTCCCTGAGAAAGAGTTAAAAGTAACTGCAGGGCTTCCATGGGACTAAGAAGCTGTAGTTTTGATCAAGAGCTGAACATCACTTAAAGCACTAGCAGGGACACGTTTCTGATAAAGTACCTCATTGTATCAACGGCAGAGGTTTCCCCTGACACAGCAAAAGACATTCCTCCAAGCTGCAGGTAGTCCTGTCTTGCCAAGCCACCCACACGCATTGCTACTGGACCAGGACTGATTTTGAAAGAGGACTGTGGTGTGGCAGCAAGGATGCTCCCACCACTGTGTTACTGCAGGGAAGCAGAGGACAGCAGAGAACAGCTGTTGCCCAGCATTTTAGATGACATCTCATAGCATCTTGGTCCTAGACAGGCTCCATGGTGAAAGACCAACACCTACTCCATGTCTTAGGACAGGGCTGAAGATCAGCTCCAAGAAGGTGTCAGGACAGAGGTGGTGATGGGTGCCCCAGCACTTCTGCTAGGAGAAACGCAGGTGGACCAGTGGTGTCAGTGATGAAGTTACATGCTTCAGGCTCCTTCTCCTTGTATTCTCTTTATGTCTCACTCCTATTTAAGAGATGCCAAACCCATCCCCACTGAAATACCACCTAACACTCAACTGATTGGGACAACATTTACTAGCTCGGGGTTGCTGAAACAAACAATTTATATACAATTTCTTCCAGAAGTTCAGCACAAACACTGTACACAACTGTAGAAAAAAACCTGTTATGGGCTCATTTTTCAGACAAGCAAAGCATCCACTGCTTTTAAAAAAAAAATACTGGGTTAGGCCCCAGTTGTCCTAGTTAATTTGGACAGAAAACAATTTCAGTTTTGATGACAGAGAAAATTCTGGATCAATTCCTCAACGTATTGAATTAATGGCAAACTCTTTTCATCTTGGTCATTTTGTGATGTGCAGCTAATTCCTGACATGCAACTTGCACGACATACTATTGATTAGCCTGCAGGGCACATTCAACAATAGAGGTTAATTTTTTTACATGCTTATGTATTTACATTCCTTCGCTCCCTATGAAAAATAAAGATCAGGAGAAGTATGTCGGCCTTCAAGAACAAGAAGCACGTTTCACTGTCATGTTAAGACAACTTTTGTTTAGCAGACTACAACTCTGGGGTTTGGTTTGGGTCATTGATTGAAATCCAGTGCAACAAATTCTTACAGCACTAATTGTTAGCGCAGGCATAAAATGTTAAGTAAGAAGGATTAAAGGCTACTCAGGCATACCAGAGCTCTTTCCAACAAGACAAATTACAGCTATTATTTTATATCAATGAACTGTAATAATCTTGAATTCCCTGCACTGGAAGGAAAATTTGTGATAATGAACTCTTCTCTTATCTACCTTACCTTCTAGCCCGAGATAATCAGGGTACCTCTTTGGTAGAGAAGGCGACATTCCTCATGTCAGCTTTGCTCAGATGAAATTTATTTAAGAAAATACATTTTAAAAATCAGTCTTCTGATCAGACAATATGTTTATTATGATTAATGCTCAAGTAGAGTTGTTTACCATGGATGTCTAAAAATAATGTGATTTTAAAAATAACGTTTCCCACAGGAGTTAACACTTGGACTTCAGAAATGGGGAATAAAGTCTTGAATGCACCACTCGCCCTTTGCGCAGCTGATCTTTGCAGAGCAGAGAAAGTTTTAACTAAAGTAGTTGCTGCCTTTAGTTTCTTGATCATTTTTTTAAAGTTGGTTTCACCTCTGGCTTTCTGTGCTAGCATGAAGCTGACTCCTCTGCAACCTCTTAGACTTGTTCAGTACTTAAGTCCCACCTGGGTGGGAGTAGCTTGGAGTTTTCATTTGGAACTAGCAGGAGGTGACGCTGGATGAAAGCAAGGGTAATCCTCTCAGCATGCAATTCAGAAGCAATTCTAAGCAGGTCTCAAAAGATGAAATCAGCTGAAGAAATGGATCATCTAGAGGTTGGTCCTGTGCTATTCAGTGTTTGAAAGTCTATCTCCACTTCCTCTCCCACTTGATCTGTGAAGCAGGAGTGCAGTGGCTCAGCGTAGGTCCAGCACAGTGCTGCCGCCGGGCTGTGTGCATGCAGGCTGCGGAGGCAGCCGTGCCCACCCCAGGAGACTCTTGCTTATTGGGCTAAGGTTCTGCTTTTCTGGTAAAAGGGTTACATGGTAGGCACAGGAGGGGAAAAAATGGCAGAAAATTCCCTTTTGTTTCTGAGAGCCACCTGCTCGTACGTTCCTATCAACCCCATTTGTCAGTGCACAGCACAAGGGATGGGGGTTACTGGTCCCCGCTTCCTCTAGCGCAGCCCAGGAACTCAATTCTGTGCCACATTGCCTCTAAGCAAGTGCTACAGCTACCCAAAAGGAAAGGGAAGCAGCATCCAAGGTGGCTAGCAGCCTCTTAAGATGTTCCCAAAAAAGCACAACGCTTACTGATCATTATCATAGAATCTGTCAAGTTGGAAGGGACCCATAAGGGTCATCGAGTCCAACTCCCTGCTCCTCGCAGGACAACCTAAAACTAAACCATATGACTAAGAGCATCATCCAGATGCTCCTTGAACTCCAACAGGCTTGGTGCCGTGACTGTTTCCCTAGGGAGCCCGCTATGGAAACTAAGGCAAAATTGCCTTAAAAATTACTGTAGGAACAAAAAATGTGTGCAGAGACTTATGAGATACTGTGCCCATGTCTTTAAATTTGTGTGTTCTACACTGTGGAAAACAAAGAGGCAGGAGCAGGATCACCAGAGGGAAATGCTGGCTTTCAATAACAGCGATAGCCATTTCCTCTGTCAGCAATCTTTGATCATTATCCCATTTCTCCATCCTTGAGTATTCTTGATTCATCCCAGGTAGAAAATGATAAAAATGCAACTTCAAGAAGAGATAGCAAGAACACCTACAGTTGGGGTTTCAGTCTCCTAGACAAAGCTGCTGAGATCTTTTGAAACAAACAGCAAGCTGCTCCTCTGCCTCCTACGATCCAGCCCCTGCCTCTCCACCTTCTGCATCAATACTGCCCCTGTGCATTTCAGCTGTATTTCACAAATCCCTACACACATTCCTCTTCCTCCATTAGTTTTGGGGGTTGGGTGGGGCGAAGTGTTTCATCATCATTTGAACTCACGCTTCTGCTTCATCACATGCTATACTTCTAATAGACAAATGGTAAAGTCTGTTCAGCTTTTGAAAAGACTAGGCTCCTGAAAGAGCAGGCAATTTGTACATGCAGTAATTATGCCCCCCTCTACCATTCTTGTGCTCTTCTTTGTAATGGATTTAAGTACTCCTTTCCACGACCACCAACTAATTTAATGGTTTTATAGGATCTCTGACAGTTAAGACACTCACACCCTGACAAGCTACCAGTGCTGTGGATTTGGGTGACAAGAGCAGATGGAAGGGAAAAAAAAAAAATAATCTGTTTTCTAGACTTCTTCAGTTTTAAGGAGACCAGTTGAGGGTGAAGCAGGCCAGCAGCACCTTTCTGAGAATGAAACTGAAGGCAAGCTGTGAATTAACACCACACATGGCATGGTCAAGTTCCTGAGAACAGCAGTGACACTACCTCTGTAAGGATTAATGCTGCCTTTTGTACATTTAAAAGGGGATGACAGTGTTAGTAATAACTAGTGAGATTCTTTCTTTATCAATTACTAGAGGAAGGGCCCTAGCTTCCAATAAACTGCCATTATGCATAACTAGCTCGGACACAAAAATCCCCAAATACTAAACCCTTCCCTGCTAAAAAAAAAGGTGTGGGGGGAGGGGGGGGGGAACAGTATTTAATTCACTTTAAATACTATCTAGTAACAGCCTAAATTAGCAGAGTGAAGTAACAAAGGGCATGAATTCATTGTTAGGGTACCAGAGCACATAGGAATAACATGTGAAAGACTGGCAGCATAAAGTGGCATAGGTGGTGTTAGTTGGGGTTTTTATTATTTTGTGGGGTTGGGTTTTTTCTTTTTTTGTTGTTATGGGTTGGGTTTTTTTTAAAAAAACTTCAGTGGCTCCCTTTAGTCTTACAATGGGGGGGATATACCCCACCTTTCTGAAAGACAGTCTAAATCAAAGCAAATGAATGCATATACCTGGGTAGTCACAGACAGTGTAAAACACTAATTCAGTATTTCATTTGTTGTTCAGATTTTTACAATTTATTTTGCCATTTTAAAAATGTCACATACCATTTTAAGAGGTGAAAGAATATTTTTAAAAGTTGAAACCTTACCCTTGGTTAAACCACATCAAAGGAGTAATCTTTCCTGAACAGCAGTATGTATGTTGAAAGTGTCGGCCAGCAAGTGACCTTGCTTTATATAGGTATATTCCTTCTAAACAAAATGTTCCATGTTGTCAAACTGATTTAACAAGCAACACAAGTATTGTTCATCCACAATTTCAATGCAAATGCTTACAAACAACAGTCAGAAAACATTCTGTGTCAGCACGCCACAGAAAACAGTGTGGCTAAAATAAAAGAAGCCAGATGAACAGTGAGATATATAAATCAGTAGGCAGAACATAGATGCTCAAACGGGAACTTACCACAACATGGAAAAAACATCTTTTCTTTACAGCCTTGCCCATGAACAATCAAAAGGCAAGCATGCAACATCCATGTTCTCTCTTCTTAATGTCAGCTTAGAAATACTGCAAAGTGACTATGATCTTATACAACTTCCAAGGCAATTTGTTGTCTTTCTGAAAGGCTTATGTATTTTGTATGGATCTAAAGATGGATTTGTGACTGTCAAACAATCCATCTTGTTTCTAAAACTGAACAAACATTGTTCTTTAGTTCACTGTCTTTTATACTAATAGCAAAATAAAATATTTGACTTTGAACTAGACCCAGATGCAATCAAGCATGGACAAGTAGACAACATTTGCAACATTACTGGCATCATGACACAACATTCTGTGTATGACTTTGGGCATCACAGTTAGAACATCATGTCATCTAGTCCATCCTCCATAAACTTCTTGTAAATTGCCATAAACTTTGCCACAAATGCTTCCAGATGATAAATGGCTTTGCTACCCAGTTGCAGGCGGTGTTCATAGAAGGCCGCCATCTGTGCAACTTCTCCTTTCAGTTGTCCATCACAGTTATTTAGAAGTTCTGTCAGGAGGCCCTAAAAGGGGAAAAAAAACCAGGACGGTATGTGAAAAGTTATATATTTTTTGTTAAGAGGATAACCTTATTTCTCTGAAAATAGCCAAGCTATGACCAATAGTTCACTCATGAATCCAACAGAAAAGACATTGAAGAATCATTACACCACCTATTTGACAGAACTAGATTCGCAGAACCATGTCATTTCAGAACCTTCTTTCAGGATAAATCCCTCATGTCAAATAGATGCTACCTATTGTGTTCTTCGATGGAAAAATCATGTATTTGAACTACTTATACCTTAATAAAGAAAATAAATTAACCTCATGTCCAAATACTATAACCTCTACTGCATGCAGGCACATGGCCCTGGGGAGAATTTTTGCCAAGATAGCAAGTGTAGTAAAATCACTTACTTCCTATCTCAACAGCATCAAGCACAAAGAGAAACAACATTAATAAATAACAAGGAAAGGGCTTATTTAAAATTTAAGTATATCTGTTTATATTTCTGTACATATGTATGTGTAGACACACAAAAGATACTTTACAACAATACTTCAGTCATTACAAAAAACAAAAATGCATTATTTTAGATCCGAGACAGCAATAAAATCATTGCAAACCCATCTCTATTAAAACCGTCAGGATTAAGTGGAAGGTATCATCTCTAGACCATTTCAAATTTATGAAGAGGGAGTGGGTAGAGAACATCCATCTTTGGCCCAGTGACAACAGGGCAATGCAGAATCCACTAACCTACTATAAGAAAGGAAGGTTAAAGAAACATCTAACTACCAGAATTGTCAGAAAGCAGAAATCAGTTAATGTGAAAAGAAATTTGTTATCTTGTAATTGTGTCTGATGGCAAAGTCCACCTAGGGTAAGTTGCAAGCTTTAGCTTTAATCTTTGTTCTGCTCTAGCTGTCTTCAGCACGCTTTCATCCTGCCTAAAATAAAAACATACACATCCCTCTTGCTTTCTTTCCTCCCAAGATGACTTCTGTCTTTGAAGAGACCTGCTGGTCTAGCATCCTTCAGCAAAACTCTCCACTAGGAGATCACAAATATTGAACTTATAACAACAAAACTTTTACAAAAGAAAACAAACTGTATCAAAATTAGCCCGTAAGATATATCTATGCTTCAATACAGAAGCTGGCCTGAGAAGTCTTCAGGGGAAGAAAGCGGGTCCTTTGTTTTTACTCAGCTATGATGCTGCTGTTCTGTGATCACAGAACAAGTTTTAGTAAACCATTCAACAGAGGTGTGAACAAGGAAGCCTGCAACAAAATTAGCTAGACATTTACATTTTCCAAATTAGAGAACAGAATCTTCCTGCCCCCAAAATCTACACAACTCAAAACCATCATGCCTAAATATATTTAGGCATGAACCTAACTAAACAGTCTAGTATTAATCAACTGAGGATCATGAAAAGTGAGTGCTATGCATCAGTGTTTGCAAGAATGAGGTCTTTAATTACTGCTTCAGAGCGATAACCTGGACTATTTTGGTTACTCCAGTGGAAGGAAACACAAGAGAAAAGTATCTTTTGGTCACTCAAGTCTATTTGGAAAGGACACAGTTTTTCATCAATATTTGGATAATTTGTGATGTTTTGGTGTGGTTTTGGTTTTTTTTAAACTCAAACTGAGACTGTCATAGCATTAATATTTATAACACATTAAGAGTTAGATAGCTGAATTACCTTCATTATAATCTCAGGAGGAATGCAGTGTGTCAGGAGTTCATAAAGCCGTCCACGGACCTCTAAAAGCCTGTTGGAAAGACACCACAAAATATCAGAAGTATGTCCTCAAAGTATACTAATGTGTTTTCATTATTTGTGAAATATGCTGCAAGAAAAAAAGTCAACTCAAGCAAAGGTTTGGGTTTGTTTTTTTTTTTTCTCCTGTTTTTGGTTGTGTGTTATTTTACACCCAAAAGCACTGCACAAATCAGTCAGTTTCAATTCAAATGCTACACGTCACCTTTTATTCAAAACAGTAAAATAAATTACATACACTCTAGTTACAATGGTCTCAGTTAATCTAGAAGCTACAAGGCCATTAGAATTTGTCTCAGGCTTGTCTCCCTTTAACTCCTCTTCATATCTAAATTATTATTCACGCTTAAGATTTGTGAGAAGACACCACAAAATTTATTAGAGCTACAAGATTCGTTTATGCTGTTTTTCCATCTTCATTATTTACAAGGTGGGGGTAAGATGATTAGGTGGCAGGAAGTGACACAGTTATCAATTCTCAACTTTTGATATCAGGACATCAGAGGCTACGAGCATTTAAATTAAATACAAGAATTTAAGTGACATCTCATGTAATATATGGAATAGACTGAAAGGATCAGACTGCGTATAGATAAAGGGGGATAAAGGGGGCATCTCCTAATATGCTTTAAAAAAGCGTTGATTTCTCATTTCCAGTTCTTTTACAAAGGTGTATTATGCTAAAGATGGTGAAACAGAAGCCTTAAAACAAGCAAACAACAACAAAAAAACACAAACAACACAACACCACCACCCCCCCCACCCCCCCCCCCAATAAAGACAGACAGCACAACATGCAACTAAGCTTATGCTCACTTTTGATTACAAAGCTTCAACAGAGAAAACTAGCAATTGTTTCAGTTCCTGACGCTTATTCAGCCTCCTCTGGTAACTGAAAGCTCACCTCCTCTGGCTGCAAAGTACCAGCTCCAGTAGAAATGCTAGAAAATTACATGTAACTAAAGTAAAGATGCCACATTTTTAAATGTGGCTTTTTTTTTTTTTAGGGTCAAGAGTACACCAAAAACATAATTTATAGCTGCAAGCAAGTGTATTCACCTACCTTTGTGGTGTCTGTTGACTCACAATAGCATTTGCAGTTTCTCTCAGATAAACTTCCCAGTCCATCTCAGGAATGTCTTGATCAGCAGTAAAAGGATACCTACATAATAATAATAATTCTAAAAAATAAAAATCAAAGCAAACTCACCTATTCTAACAAGGCCTCAGAAGTAAGTTCATTTATGTGTCTCAGTATAATTTACATTAATTTTTAGCAGTGACTTACTGTTGTACTCTGCAGGACTCACACATAAGTAGTGCTTTCCGAAGATTCCTGCCAGATTTCTCTGCAAGCCTTTGAGCCAGTTCCTGAGGAAGAGTCAGACCTTCTTTCTTACACACACTGGACAAGACATGGCAGATCTACACAGGAAACAGATAGCAGAGAGTACAACACTTAGCAAACAGTTTAGCACCTACAGATTCTCCTGTTTGAAACATTTCTGGACCAGAGACACACCAGTCTTTCCTAAGACATGCTCGACAAGTCACCCACCACAAAGAAAAACTAGGTCACTTTGTGGAATTAAAATATTTCATAAGTCCACAGCAAGAACTTATCTAGTAAGAAGTTTTAAATAACTTATTTTTGCTTCTGTTTCAACATACATCTTCAATACTGGGAGCAGGCACTCGTACAGCCAGGCATCTGCTTTGAATAGGCCCTATAATTTTTGACATGGAGTTGCAGCACAGGATCAACCTGCAGGTCGCCATGTACTTCTCCATTGTTCTTCGCAAAGCATGCTGAGCATCTTTAGTGAGTTTGTCGACTTCTGTTAGCAGCACCACTAAAAAAGGATTAAAAATAGTGGGGGGTTTTATTAATATCAAATCTTTCCAAGAAAATTAGTGCTTTGACATACAAGCGATAATACCAAAATAAATGATACAAGCAGAAAAAGGCAGCATGGTTCCACAGGCAGGAAAATAAAGATTAAGACAACCTGCATGTCTTTTTGACTATATAATCTTCTGCTCCTTCACACCCTATATTCATGTCCTGGAATGTCAATTTCTTCAGAGCAGGACCTGCAACACTTCAGTGCCAAGAAATAATCCAGGTAGGTGTAGAAACTTTCACTTTGATAATTAGTACAGTAACTTTTAAAAGGAATTTTTAAGTAAGAAATGCAAAAGAATTTATGGCATAAGGACATATCAAAAAGCAAAAATTTCTTGAAGACTCCCCTCAATACATTTTATATTTAAAAGCCAATGTCTTAGCTTAACAAAGTAGTAGTAGAAAGCTGCCTTGTTATTGTAGCTGCAGCGCCTTTCCATGGTCTTTTTTTTTTTTCTTTAAAAGACAAACGTATTTCAAAAATGCTTCAGAACAACCAGGAAACACCTAATATGAAGCAGCTAACCTGACCAGCTACCTTCTGCGGTTTCCTCTATAGGCAACTCATAGATGGCTCATTTCAGTACTCTGAATGGTCCAGTAAGAACAGCCTGGAGGAATAAGTCAGCCCAATACTCTTCTCCCATTGGTCTTCTGGTTATATATGCAGCCTAAGGAGATCAGCCAGCTTATCAGATACTTTGAGATGCATGGTATGACTGCAGCTGTAAGGATATATACACCAATAACTGGTAGAGCCAATCAGTGTCTAGCAGCTCAGGTGAAATATAGTATTTCCTGAGAACAGTGAGGAAAACGAGACAAAGTACTAAATCCATGACCATTTTCAACTAATTTCTGCTCTACTCTAACTGTCAAGATTTCTTCTATCCTTCAATCTCTTGTTATACAATTCTGATTTTGCTTTCAATTTAGTAATGGGGAGGAAAAATAAGCGAATTGTCGCAACATGTGTCTTGGAAAACTTAATTAAAGCCTTCTTCATTTTCTTACCCAGTGTCCTTTTGTACACTACGGATAAAATGCTTTTAGGTTTGCCATTAGGTTATCCTGCCCCTCAACTCAACATTAAGCCTCAGTAGCTCATAACGCAACTACTACTGTAGATCATTAAACTAAGTTACAGTGCATTTCAATGATAGACTTAAGAAAAAGGCAGCAGGAATCCCAGCTCCCTCTGCCCGGCCACAGTCTTCAACTACACCCTGTCCTCTTAAGAAACCAACACAAGGGAACCTCATACTGAGTATTTAACCATTCAAGATATTTCCACAGTGGAAGAAAAATGGGAGGTTGTTTAATTTGGGAAAGGTTCGTGTGTGCCCTCATGCAATATACAGGTACAAACAAAACAGTCAACTGAAATCTCTGATGAACAAGTTTAAAAAGTACTTTGACTGGTTTTAACTCTTTTTACTCACCTTTAAAATCTCGTTGAGTACTTGTCTCAAGCTGTTGGGATTGTGCTACTGTCTTCAAGAGTTCCTGAATTACTACACGGTCATTGTTTCCTGCATCACTGTGCCAGGAGTTTGAATAAAACTTGTTTTAAAACAACTTTATACTGCATATAAAATACATCCTCCTAAGCAGCCCCTTGGTCAACTGACCAAACAAGAATGCCAAAAGAATTCAGAAGCTGTTGAGGTTAGAATTAAGCTCAACACACATACTTTGTTGAAAGTTACCTTTCCAATAATAAAAACAACCCAAAGCTTACACAGACACAGCTAGATTAGTAGTACTGTATTGGGAAGTAGTGAAAGTGTTGTTAAATGTTTTATTAACACTTTAGAACAGAACTTATTTTTCTGGTATGAGAAATATAAACTTTTGTTACTTGTGATTTGGGCAAAGACATGTGATGTGAACATTTTTACCCATTATGGGAAAAAAATTAAGTCTAACCACATAATAGGATGCCTGACTGAAAGGACTGATGTAAATGCATACGTTTTTTTCCTCTGAAAATTAGATGTCATGCTATGAACAACCTTTATGCTTAATGTAAACTTGAATGGCAGACACAGTGAAGTTAAAGAGTTACTAGTAAAAGACCGATACTCAGGTACTATTACAGCACAGATGGTTAATTTTTTTCCTCTTAGAAGGCAGGAAAAACATGGGGAAATACTAGATTTCATTCCTGCCTCTTCTCCTTACTATCCCCTAGAGTAGCACTGCACAGCTTTCTCAATCCCCGGGTTAGTAGTTCAGCTAGCTTGACTAAAATTTGACAACCACTGGGGACTGACTTGCAAGCTAGATTACTGAAAAAGCAAAGAAAAAGAAGGGAAAAAACCCACACTTTAGCATCCCCAGACTATTGCCTTTACAGAGGCAGCAGTAGCTCTACAATATTTTTCACTGGCAAGCAAATGAAAAAGGCATTTGTCTGTCCTGTTCTAGTCACCACTCAAACAGACATTCCCTATTCTTGCCAAGGAGAAGGCAGCAGAATGTAGAGAAGCATATTAGCTCAACAGTTCACAGTCTGCTGAATAGGCTATGCTGACTTTGACTGCAGAGATCTGTCCTTCAGCAAGGGAGCAGGCCTGTGATTACAGCGCAAAAAAAACCCAAAAAGCAAAACAAAACAAGCCAGTTCTACTTATGAGCTAGGCCAGTTTTTGGAAATGGAAAGTGATCAAAATAGTTTCCTAACATTTAAAGATAAATTATTCTCTGCAGTAACAGAGAACCCAGAGTTATAATTTCATGGTGAAAGATTATCCTCGATATTACATGCCCACACCAAACATTCCAGGAAAACAATGAACAAAGGCAGTTACTACACAAACATTTAATTTTTGTTGTTCCTTATTCTTTCATTACCCACTTACTCAGGAGAACCCATTTTAAAGCATCTACCCAAGCTAGTCAAGTGACCAGCAGACAACACTTTGGAATTCAGACAATATCCTCTTTTTGGAGGAGAAAGAACAGCTCTATCTAATAAAGTTCCATAATAAATTCATTGTCTGCAGAGTCCTTCCCAGAAGTTAATTTCCTTTCCCTGTTAGCCATTTATCATGTTACTCAAAGATGCACAACTTGATTTCACAGTATTATAATTCAATCAAACTTCACAGACTATAGCACAGCGCACGCAAGTTCACTGTCTGGTCAGACATAAACATGACAATTGCTTGATCAATTAAAGCCTATGAATCAATATATTAATTCTTAATCAAAACTCAGCACTACTATTATATACAATAACCATACAGCAGTTCTACACTTACAGGATTTTTATATTTAGATTAAAATACTTTGGTTGACCAAATTATTTTATATGTTTCAAGCTAAAAGTACTCTACGGAGAATAACAGAAGTATTAGTAGTATTAGGTTATCAGAGCAGAAGATTGAATGGTTAGACATTTTACATCACCAAAATGACATATTCAACAGTTAATTACCAATAAAAGTCTCAGCTTTAATTATTTGGGTCTGTATTAGAATACCAACAGATATTCACTAATCAATACACAGAGATTAGCTGCAGAACAAGCTTGTAAAGGAGACATGGTACATGAGAATAGCTTCTAAAATGCAAAGCAACATGAGAAAAGGTTTAGCAATAAGCACAAAGCTAAAAGTTACTTCAGGATACACATTGTCTTATAATTGCAACCCAGACAGCAAAGCCAACATAACCAAACCCTCCCAGTGCACAATGACATTTACTCTCATGTGATTTAAAGCAACGTTAAGGGGTTTCAGGTAAATACAAGCATTTACTTTGGGTCAGTGAACTATCACCAGCAATTTCACAACTGTCAAAGAAGACGTACAGTACACCATTATAGCTTCTGTCATTTAAATCGACATCTGACCTCGCTCATGACAGGATTCCCAGTATTTTGTGATGGTGTTCTTTCCCGTGCTCTAAACTCTTTATTTTAAGAGTTACTGGGTAAACCTCAGTTACTTTCAAATCACTTTATTTTTGTATTTGTGAGAGAACTAACAATATGGGGGTGTTGGTTCCAATAAGTGTTCTCAATTTCAACTTAAATGGTTAGATCTATGAATCCAGAATCGTTTCTGTTACCCAGTCCTCAACATCAGCATGCTTATGTAGCTAATTAAGCACAACATTACTGTCTTTACTATACAGCAGTCCAAGTTTTTGTTCATTTAGAGCTGTTCAATTAAAAATCCTCTCCCTGCTCCCATATGCAGCCCAAACCCATAAACCATTATCTAATTTGCTCAGGCAATAAATTGGGCAATCAGGCCCTTATATACGCAGTTTGAAACCACTCGCAATATGACTAGTGGCTTATATTTGAAGTGGGAGATTTTTACCATACACTTACCTTGGGTTAACTTCAAGGTGATAATTACTTGCAATGGTGCTAATTTCAATTTTCTTTTTAGAAGGTGCCTATGTAGAAAGTAAGCATATTAAATTTCGGAAAGAGCGTTATAAAGATCTGATGCAAAAATTTATCTTACAAATTACAACTGGCTATGTCACAGGCAAACCAAAAGCCTCAGAGATCAAAGAACTGCTGAGACACTAGACATGCATCTCCTACTCCCCAACCCCACCTCCAAAGGAGGAGTACTGACATATCATCCAGCTTGTAAAATAATAACAGTAATGATTATTATAGCAACACATAGTACATATTACTGCATGCTCCAGTTACTGAGTTTCGTAACAAGAAATCTTATTATTGGAATCAGCCATTCAAAATAAGTGATACTTTGTCCCTCCAAAGAAAAGTTTTGGAGGGAAAACCTCTGGACAAGCCTGAAGAGGCTGTTTACTTCTCTTAGCAAAGGATTTCAAGTCTACACTTTGTTTAAAGAAAACACTAGTATTCATATCACCACTAAATTTGGGTCTGAACAGTTAAATATATCCTATATTTCTGTCACCCAGTCCAAGTATTATACTTGTTCTACTATTAAGAATTAAAAAGCAAGCATTAAATAACCTACTTATCAATAAAGCTTGAGAAACCCTTGCTAGTTAAGCCTTCCATAACAAGGATTTTGAATGGATAATATAACCTTTGAATAATAAACAATTAAATGCCTAAGACCAAGGCAGACAGAATTTAAATTGATTTTTTTTTTTTTTGCTAATGCTGAAATTGTCACTATGGGAATGAGAAAACAAGTTAAAACTTGCATATATGCAAAAAGCAGTGCTAATAATTTAAAAAATAAGGGTTATTTTTACAGACAAATGAAATTCTATACATCTAATGAGAGCTAGTCTATTTCAACACATGCTATTGTCCAAACCGACCTGTAAAACAAAACAAAAAAACAAAAAACCCACCACCAGCCATAGAAAACAACAAAAAACCTCACATCCTCCCACCCATAGAGACCTAAGGAACAAGAACATCTGGGAAAAGTATTTGTTCATGTAACCAAACTAGTCTGATTAATTACATAAAAGAGCTTGAAAATACTGAGTGCAAAAAGTTATTTTTAAAAATTAAATAAATATAAAGGCCTCACAACAGAAATATGTCAGTATATAAATATCCACATTACTTCGCAGCAGATGGAAGATTTATTTTTTTACCGTTATACTCTGATGCTCAATCCTCAGTTTTTCTACTCCTGCACCATATAATTCCCTTAACAAACACATTATTCTTGTCTTTTTTCCAGCTCCTGATGGTCCATACACCAACAGATGAGGGAAGTCACCACACTGAACCTGAACACAAAGCAAGACTATTAGTTAGCTACAACAATATTTTCCTTATAAGAGAGTATTCATCCTTCCATTCTCACCCAAGTTTACATGGAATGACTTTTCCAGTTCAGTCACAACTTAGTACCTAGAATTAGAAGTGCTGAATTCCTTTCCCACAGAAATATTTCCTATAGAATATCATATTTTTCTGAAGACCATATGTAACTCATTTCACTCCAAACACCTCACCACTCAAAAAAACCCAACAAAGCCAAAACAAACCAAAAACCAACAAAAAAAAATCACCCCAGCATTCACATGCTTTCCAGGGTTTCTAGAGTGACAGCTGCAATAAACACACAATAAAAAGGATTAAAACAAAGTTTAAAGCAGATTACACAATTCTACATGTGTATTATATATGCATATACATAAAATTACTTTGTTGTTTCATTTGCAAGCCTTGAATCTGGCCACCTAGTAATAGATGGCCTGTATTTAAATGAAGTTAGGAGTTTGTTTCTTGCAAAGCTAAAAAGCATGACCTGGAGAACATCTGACCAAACCCCGGAGTCAGAATTTACATTAGTTAGATACAATAGTCATAGAGAAACACTGAGAATGAATCAATCCAGCGGTCTAGTGAAGAGAAGTCAGCACTTCTGGCAGGGGAAGCAGTCCTTCAACATCCAAGCAATTATATAGGCCTGACTTTTATTCCCAGCTGCGCACCTTAAAAAATTCAGCTAACTTTAAGTAAACAAGGTAAGCCCTATTCTCAGAGATACTGATCATTCTCAGCCCAAACCAGCAGGAAGCACAGATGCACACCACTGCTGAAAAAGTCAAGCCACCTATTTCTTCGCAGCCTTTTCCTTAGCGTAAAGGCCATGCTCCCGAGCGGACCACGATGCTAGCCGACCACTTTCCCAGCGGCGGCGCCCGGCAGGGAAGATCCTCCGAAGGCTGGGGCCTGCACCGAGGGAAAGCTCCCTGCCCCCGCCCTATAAACCCGCAGACGCAGCTTATGGGCCGCGGAATCCCGACCCCTGGAGGATCCCCGCCGCGGGGAGGAGAGGGGCCCGGTGGCGGGCTCGCCTCAGGCGGCCCCCGCCGCCACAGCTGGAGGCCGCAGCGGCACCGGGCAGAGCCCGCCAGGGAGGCCGCCGAGTGCCGCACGGCGGGCCCGGGCGGCCTCTCACCAGGTTGCGGAGCTGGGCCGCCTGCTCGCGGTGGTAGTCCAGCCTGCCGAGGGAGCCGGGCCGGTACTTGTCCACCCACAGGCTCATGGCGGTTGAAAAGCGCGCGCCGCCCGCCGCAGCCCCGGCGCGCGCGCAGCCCCGGCCCGCAGCAGCAGGAGGAGCGGCCCGTACGGCAGCCGCCGAGGGACAAGCTTCATTGGGGCCGGCGAGGGAGCGGAAGCGCGCTGCTGCCCCGCCCCCACGGCTCCCCGAGTGAGCTGCACCCGGCCGTGGCGGGGGCGGGGAGAGCGGTGTCCGCCATCGCCCGCTCGGTCCCCGCCAGCTTTGGGGTTTCTTTTCCCCTCCCAAATGACAGTTTTTCCCTCCGTGCCCCGGCGGGCTTTGTGCGTGAAGCTGCAAAGCCCGTGCTCGCGGTCCCGGCGGCAGCAACCGCCACCGCACGTAGCCTCACGGCCTGACGCCCGCGAAACCCGGTCCTGGCGCCGGGGACGCAGCCAGCAGGGCGGGGAAGGCCCGGCACGGCAGTGCCAGCACCAGCGCCGCGCACCGCTGCTGCCCGCTTACAGCAGCGGATCTCTTGCTGTTTGTGGCGAACTCATTGCTTTTGCTCATCGTAACTCGGGATTTTTTTTCACAAATCATACGCGGATACTTCATGGGAGCGGGGGTGGCGGCGGGGGCACGCCGGCGACGGCGGGCGAGCGGTGCGGGCTGGCCTCCCGCGGCAGAGCCGTCAGCAGGCGGGGGAGGTGGAAGCTGAGGTGAGCGCCCGTAGGGCCGGCCCGGCGCCCCGGCCGCCGGAGGGCGAGCTGGCGGGGAGGGAAGCGGCAAGGGGCTGACAGAAAAGAGGCCTGCAGGGTCGCGGGGCCTGCCCGCCCTGCCTCTGACCAGGCTCATCGGCGTGCCTTCGGCCTCTTGACCTCTACAGACGGCCAGCAAGAAGAGGCCGGTTTTCTGGGTCAGGGGAACATATGGTCGGTCCTTAGGTTCTTTGTCTTGCTGTCATCCCCCTCTCGCAGCCTCGTCGTGAATCGATGGGCTGCCCATAATCTATGTATCACGTTGTGAATTTGCAAGCTCCATCTATGTATGTGGCTTTATGTATATACAGAATATGTATAGACAGAATAGGTATATAATAGAGAAATTCTCATTTTGATTCTTTGAGTAATAGCCCTAATAAATGAAGCATCATGCACAAATGATATTATTTGAAAGCAGAGGAATTTCTTAAAGTAATAAAACATGAGTATACACATGAATAGGCTAAAATGTGTCAGCCTAATTTTTTTACTTGCATGATTTCTGTGAAAAAAATACAATTATAGGAAAAGTTCATCTGACTGTTGATATTTTATCAACTCTGTGTTCACATTTTTTTCACATATTTAGAAAGCTATAATGCAGGTAATAGCTTCGTTAACCTAGACACTCAAGTTACTCATAAAGATCACGTAAAGCTAGTGGGGGCAAAGAGAGAGTACATCAGTTAGTACCATGTTAGCTGTTTATCCGAAATAGTTACGTTACTCTCATAGACGCTCATGAATCAGTTTTATTTGCAGATTGCCATGAATTCACCTTGTACTGCTTTGTCAGCACTGCCCTTGTACATGACTGAGTCTGTGAAAGCTGCAGCAGCAATATCCTGCCCAGTGCTTACCCTTTGAGTCCCTTTGTTCTACTCAGCACCACGGAGTGACCTGTTCCTCTGCCATTTTCTGAATTTACATGTTGTGTGTTTACAGTTACTCATGTGTGGCTGTTCTCTCCACTTAGCACCTGCTGTTCTTCAGAGTAATCTCTGAATTTGACCATTAAGTCCTTTGGTATTCTCTTTGGTTGGCTATATTTATCACTAGCCTTTTTAAACTTTTTCAGATCCTTTGCTCGTTTGCCTGGCTTTTTAATAATTTCTGAGTGATGTGCTGCTCTTCTTGTGTCTACCAATGTCATGCTTAACTTAATTGCAACTTCTGTGATAACTCCTTATAACCTACTCAGTTTTTCCAGCCCCCAGAGATACTGTTTTTACTAACGCATGCCAGCTTCCAGCAAGTGCTCCGACAGATGCTCCAGGTTTTCCAAAGTACCAGTGAAAACAAATCCTTTTTGGATGAGGTCAGACTTAAGCAGGTAGGACTCAGTCCCATAGACTTTTAGATACTTTCAGCTCCCAAAGAGATCAAGGAAGAGTGAAGAGATGTAGCATCTCTGAAAGGGCCCTAAGCTCTTTGTATTATTAAGTCATTAAACTTCCATAGGATTTCTTGTTATCCTGAGGAGAAAATGTTGGGAATTGTGCCCTACCTCAGCAATGCATTTAAGCATGGGCTTATGCTTAAGCTTTCCGTTAAGTTATTCCTTGCCATAGAAAGTAATTAAGCAGATGAACAAAATTAGTTTGTTCAGTAAAAATCTTATCATTTTAAAACCTGGGCCTGCATGAAGCATTGCAGTTGTGGTACTTTATATCTGATTAAAATGCTCTAGAACGTTTTGGTTTTCTTCTTCATTAATTTTTTAACCTCACTATAAATCTAAACAAAAATAAGTAAATATCTAAAATGGAATGGTTTGGCCAAGTTTATTACAAATAAATTAATGTGAATAGTACAGGAGACTGTGGCAATTTCAGCTGCAGTCACAATTCACTCAAATACAAGGACTGTTAAAATACGTCTTCACTCATTTTGTTCAGTCCAGCAGAAAGGTCAAAAGGTAAAATGACTTCTCTGCATGAATAAACTAGACAATGTATCTGAAAATAGAGATTTTAACTACAAATGGCATTTTGAGCCTCTTACTACCAGCAGCCACATTATTAGAAAGTGACACAATGCAGGCACTAGAAAAGAAGCTCCATCTTATACCCAAATTGAAGTAAAATTATAAGACTTGGGTCCAGTGTTTAAAAATACATATATATATATATATATGTATAGTTTTTAACCAGTTTTAAACCAATTATTGAAACAGTGTTCAAACAAATTAGAGCGTTATTATACTGACCTCCTAAATATCTTTACAGCGTGATTGCTGCTAGCATTCCAAGTAGCCATTAACAAGTCCAAATACCATTTTCTGCACAACAACTTGTGTTTTTCAGACGGAAGACTGTTTGGCATCCTTTGATCCTTCAGGCTGCTTAGCTGAGCGAGATAGATTTTTCTTTTCAGTTTCAAATATTTTAGTAGATTATTGCCACTCTGTTGGCTGTCACTCTAGGTTATATCATGCTGTCCCCATCAGAGCGCCTATATTGCTGCAAGTAAATTGTAGCACGTCAGGAAAGACCAGATCACTAATTACAATGCAAAAAAAAAGAAAAAAGACCGTAATAAAGTGACATCTGTTCTATTGATGACATGCTGATGTCATGCAGATTGAATGTGACAGTGGAAAGAACAACATTAATGGTGATAGCCAAATAGAAATCTGAAATAAATATATCCCATATAGATTGGCAGCACTGAAGAAGCTGCTTCTTTATAAGAGATGTAAAACCAAGAAATCCTAGTTCTTCAAGAGTCTAATGGTGTATCTTACAATCCTTTATTTAGTCTGGAAAATTAAAGTAATAAAAAAAATCATGGAAGTTTTCCATGCAAGGATGAGGCAAACTAAAAAGGTGTAAGAAGACATATTTTCACAACCACTGAAGGTGTATTCTGGAAAAGGCTACAGGGGTAACATTTAATTGGAGGGTACATCCTGTCCATCAGTCCTTACTGCAAAAGCTTTTGGACGTTTGTCCACCTGGAAAAGATTAAGCAAAGCCCTTTACCAAAGAAGTGGAAAGATTAAAAGAAATAGGTGTATTTAAGAAAAAAAAAGGCAAAAGTATGACATTTTCATGCACTCAGGACACTTGGCAGTGTTAGAAAATGTTCTGATTTAATCAGTACTTCTTCATGTTCCAACTCCTGCTGCTAAGGGCCAGACCCTGCTCAGCTTCCCTAGTCTCTAATGTGCCTGGAGAATTAGAAGAAAAGGAGATGAAATATGTTTTCTTGTTCTTCAGCCTCTGTGGCCTCAAAAGTGCACAGCTGTGCAAACTTAAGACCTTTTTTTCTTACCGTTAGGAATTGTCCAACTACACATTTAAGCAAGATTTACAGCAGCACAGTTAATCGTGATAGAAAAACATAAGGAGACAGTTGAAATTTTTTAAATATTCTGAACATAAATTCAAACATCCAGCTGGGGACATGTAGAGTTACAGATCCATTCTTCAGATGAACTTCAGATGAGCTATGTTGAATACATGCCCATTTTCTACTGAAGGTTTTGATAAAAACCATAGGCTATTTTCATTTGTAATTTAGGTCTTTCCCCCTGAGATTTACAAGGTCACTGACTAAAAGATAGAGCCATGTTCTTCAGTTTCCATCAGCCTGCATTTTGCAATAACGGAAGAACTGGAACAAAGGAAGCTGTTGTCCACTTAGGGTTGCAGACTTGAATTTAAAGCTATTCTGAAACAGACTCAGTAAGTTAAGAACTACTCAACATTCTTTTCTGGATATATTCTAAATGAGACACACAAGTTCCTTATGGAAATGAATCATGAAGCTCTTTAAAGTATGACATGCTGTCAGATATTTAAATATATGAACAAATATTGGTGCTTGACCTGTAGTTAGGAATTAATTTTGTGAAGATGTTGACATATGACATTTTTTGTTGCTTTCTGGGCAAGGATAGATGTCGCTGACAAAGGACTATGGATTATTTTGAAATGTGGGGGTCTTTACTTCCATTCTCACCAGTACTTGAACTAGAAATGTTTTTATTGACTTGAGCTACTTTTACAATGAAAAATTCATGAAAAATAATGCATTTTTGCAAAAAGTCAGATGAATGTACAGGAAAGAAGTAACATCAAAAAATTCCTAGCTAGCTCTGCCTGTAATATTCTAACCAATGTGGCTAAGATAAAAGGTGTTTTCTAGATATCTAACATTTGATAACTTTTTTTTTTAACTTTTCCTCCAGATTATAAATAGGTCAGCTCCTTTGAATTCATAGAATATTAATAAATGAAATTCAGACACCTCTGAACACATCTTGGTGTATTTCCAAAGATGGCAATAAATGTGGGACATAAAAATCAGATTTTCATTGTATTCCTATGAAGAAAGTTGCTAGAACCTGATGTTACCCAAACCTGTATCTATGCTGTGCCATTGGCAGAACACATTGGTTGTCCCTAATCGTGGTTTTCTTACATTTACTGAAACTTGAAGGTTCTATAGCACATACTATGTTTTATGAACCCACTAATATTTCAGAGCTTGACTACCATAATTTCATCTCCTATAAAATCATCAAATTATGTTTGTAGGATCTCTTTTATTCAGGTCGCATCCGTCTTGCTCGTGTCCCTTAATTTATCTCTTCCCTTGTAGAGTAATTACATTTTTGTTGAATTAATGGACATACCGAAACTTGAATTTCGTAGTTTTCTCCTGAGACTCTTCATTTTCAGAAGAGCTTTCATCTTAAGTTCAATGTCAGTTTCAGTAAGGTTTGCTAATCTTCCAAGTTTTGATGTTTTAGTCAGTCAGGAAACTCATTGGAGGTTTACTCGGATTTACTAGCTAGTCTGAAGCCAGCCCTGTTCATGTGTAAGTAGGTGGAATCTGTTTACTGAGATGGGAACAGTTCTCTGTAATCTGGATGAAAAGTAATGCAGGGTGTATGACCAACAACAATTTCTACTCACACTTTCCTTTTCAGTTAAAAGCAGTGTATTCTCATACCCTCAATGAGAAAGTGTTTCTGTTATAAACATATATAACAACAAAACATGCTACATCATGCTAGACTTCCTGTTTTATACGTTAAAACCTCCAATACACAATGACAAAAGAAATCTGGAATTGAAATTTAGTTTGGAAAATGTTTACCACAGTTTTATCTGCCTTTACTAACAGTAGACTTGTGCACATGACACTGGCACATAACTGTGGTCTTGGAAAATTACCACAGAGCAATACCTACTATGAAAAGCTATTAATATTGATACGTCTTCATACAGCTGTATCGCTATTGGGGTGGATTGGAAGGAACCACAGTCCCAGAGCTCCTGGTGCTGAAAAGCTCTACGAGCTGAGATCAGATGATTGATTTCCTCTTCTCCAATATTACAACTCTATAGTGAGAAAACTGATGCTTTTCTTATCGTCGGACAAAAAGGAGAACTGTGTCATAAGGTCTTCTGATCATTCCTCTGGTTCTTACCTTTCTTAGGCAAGGTCACTTTAAAATTAGTGGGTTTTGTTAAAGTAGGCAATGCAGAACCCAGCATTAAACATTAAACACACCTTGAGGAACAGACTGCTATGCTGTTAATGAGACCAGCTGTCACCAAATGTTATGGAGGAGGACACCAAAATGTTTGTTCCCATCCATGGGGCCTACTGAGAATAGCTCCTGACCTTTGCTATTCCCCAGGCAACGCCCAGGCTTCCCTTTGAGTGGGTATGCATTGGCCCAAGCCAAAATCTTGCCAAGGATCGTGTAGACAGTTTAATGATATGGGCCCTGGCCCTGTGTGGTGTATCAGTATAGAAGTAAACTAAGGCTATATGTGTGCTACTAAGTCAAACTAGGCTTAGGGACCATTCTCTGGGCCTGAAGCTGAGTGATGCAGACTTCGGGGTGTCTAGCCTACAGACTACATAACACTTGGCCCTCAATCTCCTCTGGTCCCCATGGGGAGTGTCTAAGACCCAATAACTGTTTTTTATGTGTTTTTTTCCATCTTGAGTGTCTGATATAATGTGAGGGCTGAGTTGCATCGCACCAGAGTGAAGTTTTCATAGCACGACACTGAACATATGTATGACATATCCTGGGATATGACTTGAGTGCCTGTGGCGTGTATTGGAGGATGAAGGGCCTGCTAGGGTAGTGCTGGAGGACAGGGTAAGGTGGAGGAAGCCAGACATGGTGCAGTCTTCCCCACGCTGCCCGTTAGGAGCAATCCCTAGCACGTGCTGTTCTCCAGAGAGAACACGCCTTGGCAATGGCTTAGAAAGCATTAGTGAGAATGGGCCAAAATTGTGCCAAGGAACATGCTTAGTCTTGGGTAGCGTAGATGATCAGTGATACAGTGCTGACATGCAGTCCTTGGCCTTTCTCACTTACCAGTATAAAGAAGCATGAGTATTGCATGACTTCCCGGCCCTGGCTTCAGTAGTCACTGACCAGTCATGCTGACTGCCTCCCAGAAAACCATGAGCACAGGAGACGGATTGCTTGTGCTGCTTGTAGGAACTAAGGGGCATGAACTCAAAGTAGCACTTGACAGGTTCAAAACAAGGAGAAGAATGTGGTTCTTCACTCGGGGCATAGTTACACTGTAGAAGTCCTTGCCACGGGATACTGTGGAGGCTAAAAGTTCACATGAGTTCAGGGAGGAGGCTGCATGAACTCACAGAAGAAAAATCTGTAATGTTTACTAAATTTGTGGAAACTACATCTGGCTCGGAGAGCCCCTGGAACACAGTTGTTGAAGGCTGGGAGAATGTCCAGGGAAATTCTCACTCTATATTTGCCCTGCTTTCCTGCTCTGTGCTGTGCATCTTTGGCTGCTGCGAGAGACAGGAGACTGAGCTGGAGTTGTCTGGTCCAGCTGCTGCGTTCTCCCACATTTATCTTCAGTCTCATCTCCATCACTGTGCATGCGTCTAGAGAACTCAGATATACGGTGTCTGTCAGCAGCTGGGACTGTTCATTTTTTCCATTGCCTTATGTGGGGATTTAGTCCAGACAGGATCGAGTCATATGTATTTATTCAGGCCCTACAGACCTAGGCCCTTTTGTCAACATAAGCTTCCTGCTTAGCTTAGTAAGCTCTTAATTAGCTTCTGTATCTTTTCTGTCATTCTTCCACTCAGCCGGAGTGGACTGTTTCTTCTAGGAAGCAGAAATTTGGCTTTTTAGGCCATTAGTGCCTCTGCTGGTAAATTATCTCGCCCCCAGAAAAAGCTACTGTGATTCTTGAACATTGCCAGGCAATAAACCCTTCCTTTCTCTTGTACCTTTTCCTGTCAGCACCTTGTTTATCTTTTCCAGAAACTCTGCCTTTCTGCTGCTTTGTTGGTAACGGGTGGAAGAAGTCTTGGGTCTATTTGCATTCTGCAGCAGCCTGCAGTGTCTGAGCAGCAGCATGAAGTGTCTGCGCTTAGTATGTCAGATATGTCATGCCTTTTCAATTTCTCTTCTCCTACCACCTTTTACCTGCAAGTCCCTCAGTTGGCCCATATTCTAGAAAACAGAGCAGTAATTTACTAGGACATGACTTCCCCTATTAAAAATGAGTACATCTGTTCACTCAGCTATGGCTTCCTCAGCACCCTCCAGTAGCAACATAATTAGAGTTCTGATTGCAACTTGTTAATGATTCCTTCCCCAAATATCTCCCAATCTAATTTTAAATGCGACATAACAAATGGAACTAATAAACAGCAAGGAGAGAACATGATAAGGGTAAATGAGTTATGGCAATACCACATACGAAAATTTATTTAAGCATCAATACAAGTGTAAACTCACAAGCTTCTATAGGCGTTGCAGGAGGAGTGCCTTAGAACAAGGTATCTAAAAGATCAAGGAAGGGTTTTCTTAGATGTTTAGGACTGTGTAAGAAGACAAAGACATAGATGTGGAGGTACATTCAGGACCATATCACTGCGCCTATCTTGCATATTGTACCTTATCTAAACTTGTTATTACTAAAGATACAAACAGAAAATTTGCTTCTATTTCTAATAGAAATTTTCTATTTCTAACAGACATCTAAAGTCTTAATTTTGTTCTAGGAGGTACACTATTATTTCAGAAAACTTGTGTTTCTCAAACTAGTGATTATCAAAACAATTCTGAGACCTTCCACTGATTTCTGAAGGCAGCTGATCAGCCTTACTGTATAGCTGCTTGGATACACGTGAAGCCCATACGGTATCAGTAGTCAAAGAACCTCTGAGAAAAGTCAGATATGTAAGTTTAAAAGAGAACACTATTAAAATTTTTGGTACTATCAAAAGCTTTAATTATTAAATCATTATTGAAATGAGGGGAAATTTTTATCATAGTGAAGGAAATGGTTATTTTGCTGTTGTTTTCCATAGGTTCAGGATTTTGTCTATAATGTACAAAAAAACTTTGATCTACTAGATTTAAAATCTTAGTAACTTTACAGTATATTTAGTAGTATAGTGGAATACTCATTCTTGACCATTCAGCTGTTCTGCTAAATGTTACAGAAGCACCCTCAGGTAAAGAGTCCTTGCTTTCCTCTCCCTTTTTTTTTTTTTTTTTTTTAACTTCAGTTTATCATTGAACACCATATGGTGCATGTCCTTGACATCATTCATCAATATAATATAATGCTTTCTGTTCCCCTATTGTACATGCTGGTGTCAGTCATCCTGTGATTTCAGAATAAAGGGATCGTCCAAAGTTTGTTTGTTTCCAACAATCAAATACTGTGGATGAATTGTTTACGTAAACCTAATTATTTCCTATTAAATTTATAAAATAGGGTAAAAATAGGGCTATTTAAATCTTATGCATCAAAGAGTAAGCAGATTGCCTGTAAAGATCAGAAAGAATGTCTTTCTTCACATGCAGTAACTGATAAATAGGTGGATGGTTATGAACAGGACTTCTTCTTCATCCTGCAATATCAGATATTCATCAGGGTTTGAAACAGGATTTGATCTGTTGATCTATTGTCTTTCTGATTTAGAATCCTATCTTTCTTAAACCTTGGAATTATTTTGTAGGTAACTAAGAAATGCACAGGCATGACAGAATAAGTTATTCTGCAATTCAGTCATCACTGTATTAGGATTGCCAAGAAGGAGGCCAGATGCAATTAGCAAAATTTACACTTTGTCAGCATTGTAAAAATTACTTACAAGGTTACATAGAAATATTTTGAAGGTATTGAGCAGGAGATAAGAGTTAAGGAAGTACTAAGGGTTATTTTTCCTATTTAAAAGTAATTTAGAGCAGCTTTTGGGCTTTTTTTTTCTGTTTCAAAGTGTATTCCATTTAAATGATGCTTTATTCTTGATCTAGCTGAATGTAATCTCTGATTTTTATATGTCATATAAGGAAATCTTGAATTTTAAAATCTCTCCATTAACAATCTATAGCCTTAGAAACCTTGTTGCTGTAGTCAAATACTCAATATCAGAAAAGTTTGTCATATCACTTCTCAGTGAAATATTAACCTGTGGAACCTTTCAATATTGCTCTGTAAAACTTTTTGAAAATCACACAGAAGACAGAGAGCCTCAGAAAAATGACTTGAAAAAAATCAACAATGTAGCTTTTTTTTCAGCTTTTATGATTATATTGCATGGTGTGGCTTTCTTCAGATCCTGCTTAGAATCACTATTATTAACTTGTATTATACAGTGGTTCATTTGGACTATGATTTTCAGATATATTTGATAAACTATGTCCAGCTTCAGTAGAAGAGGGATTCTTTGTTTTATTAAAAGCAAATGTGAAGGTACGATCTAATGCAACTCTATGCAAATTCAGATTTTCCCACTGATTTGAATGGATGTTGTTTCAAGCAGTCTGTCTGTCATTGCAAGTAGAGTAAAAGTCCCACTGATTTTGCGGGGAACAGAAGATGGCTTTGAAAAATGGGACTTAGACAAGATAGCAAAGGCAAAGTACAGCGATACAGGTGGGAGATTTTTTCCACCCTTTCTTCCACCAGTTTCCATCCCGGTTCTCTTCCCTCATATTCCAGGATATAAAGTCTTCTAGGCTAACGCTAATGCTTTCTGCTGCTTCCTCTGCGAGGTGGTAGCATTACGTGCCGAGGAAGGTCCTTAGCCCCTTGCTGCTTCCCCGGCCTGGCAAGGTTCCATAATCACCAATCTGAGCAACTCTTGAATCCTTAAATCCCAAGTCCCTTTACCCACGAGCTTGGGAACCACACTGATTTCAGTGTCTGGGAAACCTTGGTACAACAAGAAAATAAGCTGAATTTTAGGCCGAATGAAATATCAGTTTATAATGTAATTTTGAAAAACTGCTGATGTGTACAGTCTCAGGACAAATTAAAACCTCAGCAGGAGTAATAACCATGCTGTGTGAAAAGATTGCAATTGATGCTTCTATTTTTTACTGTAATTGTCTGAGAGCCTCAGGAGGATACACACCAGACTCTGAAGGAGAGTGCATTTGTAAGCCCTATGAGCTGCGCCATAAACTGGTGTTTTGAACAGCACAGGGATGTGAAAAAGAAAAATGACACTGCATGAGGCTCTGGATGAGAAAAACAAATTAGCTCCTTCTGCTATAGTTGCTGCTACTGAAATACTCACAGGTTTGCTTTTGTTTAAAAATAATCTAAAATGCTTTTTTGATTTTTAAAAATAAATTATTGCTTCTAAAAAACTCAGGAGGTGGATGTTTTCTAACCACGGCCAACACAAGAATAATATGCAGCATGAGCAGCTTCCTACTGCGGCAGAATTCGAATGGTAACAAAAACTTAAGTACTAGTATATAGGACAAAACAGCAGGAGGTTTTATTGCACTGGCCTGAATCATCAGGTCATCGGGTAGAGTGTTGCAAATCTAGCTGCAACTGTGTGTGTTCCTCTAGTCTCTGCCTTACCTCTTGCAAGCCTTGCCAAGCCAAGCTGAGTAGAGCCTCTTAATAACGGAGAAGGCAGTGTGTTGTGGGCTGAGTTCCTTTCCTGTATCGCTCTGCTGTCCTCTCTCTGGACTAAGGTATCAGACTCGTATGATTCAGGGAAGGTTTTATGATGTGGATTTTTGTCAACAACCAAGGGAAGGAGTTCATCAAATTCCTTTTAAAACCACCACAGAAATATTGAATTTCAGTAATTCTGAGCTACATTGCTCCTGGCCCTAACCACCCTGAAAAGATGCAAATAATCTGCCTTGCTGTGCTTCTGCTTCCGAGATTAAAATAATCTCATTACGATATGACTGTTACGATAGTCCTGGTGAATACTGACCACATTTTAAAGGGTCCTGTGACACATCGTATTTTCTAGAGCAGCCAGTCCTTCCTAAGTGAGAAAGGTAGGAGTCACACAACAGCAGACAGAATGCAGAGGGAGAACTAAACTGTATTGCCTGCTGTTTCCATGTGTCTGGTGACCTAGCAGGGTCAGATTATTTCCCTGGTTTAAATCTCAGTGACTACAAATACGATGTGTAGCGCTTATTAAAAATATCATTGGTAGTCCTATGTACAATAAATGCTCTGCTAATGGTCCCAGAAAAGAAAAGAGCTCAGCTTTCTTCAGGAACATTCTTTTTTCTTCATCACATGGAATCAAATTGTAAGTTTTTGTCAGCTCCTACAGAAGATCTTAAACTTTCTGCTTCATCACTTTAGAGACTTCTGTTCTTGCTGCCATTGGTTAATGGCAAAAAAGATACCGGCATCCCTCATCCAGGCTACTTGATTTTTTTCCCTCAAAACCATCTCATCAATCTGATAGTATTAAATGAACATTATAAAAATAAAAATAAATGTAAGGAACTCCTGTAAACTTCCCACAGTTTACACTAAAATCTGGATTACCTCAGGAATTTGTATGACTTTTACTAAAAAAAACCACTGCTCATTGAAAAACATGTAGTAGAAAAATAGAGTTTCCTTTTCCGTATCTTCATAGAAGTATGGCTAGTTTCTAGCCCCCGTCAAGGAAATACAACTGTAGCATATGATTCATCAATAAATGAAGCAGAATCACATCTTCCTTATCTACCTATCGACTGCTACTCTTTAACTATTTTTAATCTCTTTAACTATTGCCTTCAATACAAAAGCAGCTACAATAGCAGTCACCTAGAATCTCTGATGCTGCAGTGTATTTGATTCATTTATCATTTTAAACATATGTAATATATAAACATTGTTCCTAGTATATTGCTTAAAATCTATTGAAATGCACATTTATTTTTTTTTTCCTTATTTTTTAACTCTACCACAGTGAATTCCAGCAGTTCAGGTAGATTTGTCTACGTGCTCAGTCACTTGAGAAACAAAATTGAAGCATATCTTTTGTACACATCTCATTTAGCTCCTTGTTTTCATTAACAATTTGTCAAGTGCTAGACATTCAGAGATTTATCTTATAACAAGTAGTTACAATTCCTGAAAGCACCTGATGTTTTAAGTTCTCAGCTTACTTTGGAAATGAGACCTAAGGGATCAAAGCCATATGGATATATCTGAGAATTTTCTTCCAGCTCATTCTTTTTCTTAGTTTTGTCACAGAGAAATAACGAACCACTTCCTTTAAGAGCTGAGCATTTTTGTTTAGCCAAGAATAGTCAAACTCTGTAATACAAAAATTTATCCCTGTAAAAGTGGCATTTTCACAGACATCCTCCTCTTTCTTATTGCTTGTGGCTTTTCAGATCAAATGATTAAATCAAATATTAACAATCTTTTTGTTCCTCCTCTGATAGATTATATGCGAACTGTTGGTTAGGTGACATGGCTAAAACAGCATGTATGTGAGGAGGACAGCTATATTTATGTCACAAGATGACATCATTTTTTGGTGTCTGCCACATTCTACAACACAGAGACTTTCTCCACTGCAAGGCTTAGTAATTTGTTTCAGTGATGGATCACGGATTTGTACCTGATCAAGGTCAGGAAGCCAGACACGTGAGATAACACTGGAACCATTGTGTAACAAGGGGTCTGCCCACACTTCTCAAGCAGTCGTGCCCAGTTTAGTGCTGCTAGTTCACAATTAGGATCACAAGTCAAAAGCAAAGAGCTATCTAGGCACCTTGAGTGGAACTGTTGAATAAGGAGCATGCTAAAATTGGGGGCAACTTAAAGTATTTTGCCTTGATTTGTTAGTAGTTTTATTCCTTCCTGAAAATGCAAGAAAAGAAACGTTTCTATAAAGAAACATTCACAGAATAACGTTCTCAGCTTGAAATCACCAAGCTGGTATTTTCAGCTGCTTAATGATTACTCTTTTCAGTCAAAGAAATTTTGCAGGTCAAGCCAAACTATTTTTCCGGCTTTTCATTTGACAAGAAAAAATCAATTTTGCTTGTTTGTTTGTGACTCGATTCAGGTTTCTGGTTCAGGTCAGCAAATTGAAAAATCAGTGGTTTGCATAGTCCTGTGAACTTCTATTAAAAAAATGACAAACAGCTACCAAAGAAGTATATCTGGGTCACGAAGCTGGACTATGGCTGCATCTAGCATTGCCTGCCAGGGTGCAACTTGTGATGCTTCGGGGTCTGTACAGATTCATCTACCTGCGAGCCAGGGCTGGAGCACAGCAGGCGGTGTTCCTGCAGGGATCTGGGACATGCACGGACCTTGTACCTGGACCTGGGAGCTGCAAAACACTCCCAGATCCAGTAATACAAACACTGAATTAATATCTCATGATAGTTAAAAAGCTACAGTCTGGAAATACCAGTTGGAAAAATCAGCGAGAAAAATATGCCTTGCTGCCCTGAGGACGTGATTGCCTTTCCAACACGAGAGCCGAATTTTAAGAACTAGGCTTCAAACCCCTCGTGTTAGCGAAATGCTTTCTAGGGCTATTGTCCAAATCCTTTGTTTCAGGCCCGATTCTGCCTGCGCCGCCCTGGACTGTCCCTGGGGCCGACCCGCGCTCCCCGGCCCCGGCTGCGCGCTGGGCGCTGCAAGGGGGCAGCAGCCCACGAGGTGGCAGAGCTCGCCTGGGAGAGCAGCCGCTGCTGCCAAACCCCTTCGTTTGCCAGCAAGGCTCCCTCCCCCTCCTTCCTTCCGCTTGCTCATTAATTGCAAGTGTAGCTTCCTTTTTGCACATAAATCATCATTTCCTTAGGCTAATAAAGGAAAAATATTCAGCCAAATGTAGACATGGAGATGAGCTTTTATAGCGCGCTCGATTCAAAGGCTCTTCTGTCAACAAAATAGGAATTTTTCTCGAACTTCGTTCACCTCAACGGAGTTTCACACTAGTTGAACGAGTTGTAATTTGTTTAACCCCATTATAATTTAACTCAGTTGCAGTGTTTGTCTGGAAACTTGAAAATGGCAAAACCAAATGAAAAATTGGTTCAACCCTTCAGCTTTTAGAATAGTAAATCCAAAAAACTGAGGATGCTTCGAAAACTATTCTCCAACAAGAAATGTCTGTCACTGTTTAGAAATGATTACATTTTCATCTGCTCATCAGAAGAGTGACCTGAGCCTGCTCAATATAGCTTGACCAGTAAAAAAGTTCCTGAGTGTGACTCCATTTGATTTAGTTCCTTTTCTTTTTTCAACTTCCAGGCATTAAGGGAGAGCGGATATAATTAACATTATTCTAAATTAGAGTCAGCAGTGTTATTGTAGGAGTTAGTAGGAGTGCAATATTCATACTAAGTGTGCCAATCCCTGTAAGAAAGCTGAACAGGAGAGTTATTTAAAGAGATTAAATGATGCAGAATAAAGCTTCCAAAAGCTGTAATTGAAAGTGACAGAAACATTAGCTTTGAAACAAGTAACATTTAATCACACAGATTATACAGAAACATAATTTTTGTATGTTGTTTTCTTCAATAGAATTTAATTTTAATCTGTTGCGACAGCTCATCACTTTCAGCTGCCTACTGCCAGAAGCCTGTCAGAATATGTAAATATTACAGCTACTGTGAGGAGTGGGACCTGTTCTCTCAAACACTGGCCTCAACTTCTGCATGCCTAAAATTTCAGTTGCTCCTACCTGTACCTGCAGGTTGCAGGTGTAAGCGTTTGCACCAGTTCTTGCTTTTGTATGTACCATTTGAATGGTTGAACTTCTGAATCTGGACAAGCAGGGTGGCCCCAGTGAAAGCGTAATATTTGTGCAGTCATGAGTAGAAAGATATTAAAGGGCAAATGTACGCAGGAAAAAAGCATGAAAAAACCTTTACATGAACACATGAAGTCCAGGATAAGGGTTCAAACCTTCCTGTAAATAACATATGATTTTATTCTCGTCAGTATATGGGAAATCCAAATGGGCTACATAGTTTTAAAATCACAGTAGCTGAAGGCAGAAAAGAATTTGTAAGTAAGTGGATTGATTAGTCAGGACACAGAGAGAGTAAATCTCAATGTAGTAACAGACTAATAACAGCTCATCTGGTGTTGCAGGACATGTACATTTACCAATGTCCCTGTCTTGACCGATATGAAACTGAGCTCTGTATTTGCAGAATGTGTGAGCAGGAGTAAATGTGACCTTCAGGAAAGCCGATATGAAGAGCCTTTGCCTCCTGGGGACTCAGAAGGGCAACAGACAGGAGAAACTCACGTTGACACTAACCTGCTGTTTACAGCAGCCAAGAAGTACATGTGAAAGCATGTCAAAAACTCAAAGCATTTTGGATGGATACCATCAAATATTTTGAGTTTATTTGCTCTTGTTATAAAACTTGTTTGAAAGCGAAGCCAGCTATCTAAAAAAGGGTTTGAACTGCAAGGTTATAAGGAGGTTTATTTTATTTTTCTCTGCCAATGTCTTTCTCTGCTAGTATGGAAGTTTAAAATAATACATTTCACCTGTGGTTCACTCTCAACTCCTCACGAAGTCTGAGTTATTTAGAGATGCCTTTTGTTTTGGGGAAGGTCATATCAATAGGACAGCATGGCCAGATTTTCAGAAAACAAGTATTTTGCAAGTAGAAGAGTTCATTCTGGCTTATGGTGAGAATATTAAAACAGAAGCAGTTTCAGTGTGACAGGCAATCAGGGACAGATCCTGACCTCTTGAATCTGGAAGAGGCCAGGCTGTCATCGGTAAGGCCCAAGCATCAGTTATGGCTGTCCTCTAGTCTCTAGCCCTTAGGGCACTGCAACAGCCATTTCTGTCCTGTGACTAGCTTATAGCTGACCTAGGAACTATGTGGATCTATTCAAAGCCTTACCAGAGTTGATGCCACCCCCTTTTCTTTGACAGGGTGCACCTGAGCACGAGATCAGGAGACAGGAGCCCCAGTTCTGGGCACACTGTGCCTGAAAAGGTTTGGCTCTGCAGCTCCCGTCATGGATGAGATCGCCTTAACGGAGAAGCTAAAGGGGGACAGGGGAAAAGACACTTCCACCCTCGCCATTACAGCCAGGATACCACGCATCGGAAATGGAAGACTCAGAGGCCCAACATAACACAGGGTGCAGGTGGTAGGGGAAAACCTTGGGATCTTGCTTCCTTCACTGCTCATACATTTCCCACTGACCGCCCTTCGGATGAGAAAATCAATCCAGGGTGCAAGGCTGGGACTGCAGCAGTCTCTCCTCCTGCCCCACAGGTTGGGCTGAGGTTTGCTCTGTTCCCATGGCACAGGTCTGGCACTGGTGGTTGCACACCTGTGGGGGTAAAGTTTTGGTAAAGAAACCAAAAGTTCAGAATAAATGATTAATTTGTCTGTATCCAAAGTAGATTACATTCTCTTCAGGGCAGGGACTGTCTTACGGTGTTTGTTTGCAAATGTTTGAGCCATTTGCCCTTTGTCAGTAATAAGTGATAACGTAGCAAGGAAAGAAATGGACGTCAGAAAAGACTGCCAGCCTAAAAAGAGCAGCCAGAGAGATTAAACCTGCAGACATAGCTTTAATGGTGATACTGTCACTAAGAGAGACACAAGCTCTCACCAAAGAAGAGTTATTATAATACTCCGTTTATTACAGTGTCAGTACGGGACATGTAGTCATCCTAGTACGGAGTAACACTTGCTATATTGTACTCAGAATGAGTAATGCATATCATGTGAGTAATGAATGTATCAGATCTTTCCAAAACTGTATCTGGGCAGGCAAGGGGGTCAGCTGCCTCCCTCAGCAGGACACTCCAGCTACTTTGTGCTACTTTAATGGCACAGAGCTGCTAGGAGGTTTTCTTGTCGGGCTGCATAGGGATGTTGCTTGTGTAAGGACAAAGCCACTGATGGGCAAAAAGCCCAGCATGGCTTGGGGCTGCCTTGAGGTGCCACAGAGGTCCCAGCATGATCTTGATTGTCTCCAAGTCAAGAATCTGCAGGGGTTCTGAAAAGCTACTGTTGCTCCTTGTAGATCATATTTTTTCTTGACGATGGTTGGCTGTAGCTGTGATCAAAAGGTCGTAATTTCTGATTTCTCCACATCCATTGATGACACCAATAAAGGGATTTGGCCAGATTACATAATACTCCTCTCAGTATAATAAAGGAGCAAAATTATTCCTAAGTGGTATACTATGTGTCCCTTGTTGATGTGGCCCAGGTGATGGCTGTGATTCTCTCTGGACATGACTGGGTCATCAAACATCTGAAGCCACAGTGCAAAAGATGGAGAGCAGGAGTTTAATGTCTAGTAGGCTGATGGGCTTCAGGTCTGTGCCTTCCTGGTGTCTGCTCGTGGCACTGTTACGAAGAAATCAGCAAACCTGGAGTTTCTCTGAAAACCAGTTGATTGCCACTTCATTTGAGTGCTGAAGTCCTGTTGGTATCTGGAGGGATGCAGTGAAGAAAACCTGTTGGTTTCATACTGGTGCCTCTTGCAAGGCCTCTTATAACTAAAGCACGTGATTTTGGTGTTGCAAAGACCTGGACAGCTCTTGCAAAGTGAGCTGGTAACTCTGGGCAGTGACATGCATCTTCCAAAGTTACCTTTCGGGTGTGATGTAAAGCCAAGAAGTATCTGCAGGTTTTGAGGAACAGAAGTAAATTTGGGGGATAAAGGAAAATGGTGACATTTTATTTATCTGTCCATGTGGAGTGAACAACCGTTATGTCCAGCTTTGGATAAACATCTACAAAAGCTTCTGAACAACAAACTGTACAAGTGGGAGCTTTTATAAAAAATAGAGTGTATTTCTATAAAAGTTCTTATTTATCTGAGGTGATAAAAGAAAAGCTGAGTAGAAAAGCTTAATACTCTACTATATCAGTTTTATAGCAGAGTAGCTGCCCATAAATTCAATGGAATTTCACCAGCATTAAACTAGAAAAACACAATGGAAAAAAATGTTATTCTGAATTCAAAGAAGAAATAAGATCAAGGGTTAGTTTGCTTATTTTGATAATAAAGTAAATACTGTAGGAACATGGAACGCTATTAAATGATCAGGTTAGAAGAATCAGCAAGGCTACTTACACAGAAATATCATTGATGATAAACTCATGCTCAGTAAATTTTTCAAAGGCTAAGAGAGTGATAATTTCTACTATTAGTTCTTCACATTAACAAACACTATGGTATAGAATCTGTTATAAATATTGTCTGTACAATAAGGGAAGAACAAATACTTGTTTGTCAAAGGACTCCCGTTTTTGTGAAGTGGCATACTTCTACTGCTTCATATGTGGCTTTTATTTTTTAATCTTTTTTGTTTCCTGTTTTAAAATATTTACAAACTTTCCTTTCCACATAAACATGTAAACTTTTGTAGAAAAAAATACCCTAGACAAAAAATAAGGCTTTCCTTTTTTCTGTAAAATCACTTTGTAAACTCTTTCAAAAGCTGCCAATCTAGCAATTTCCCCAGATGTCTTGTTATATCTTAGTAATTAAATTGTAGTCTCTGAGCTGTCTTTTTCGTAACTAAGTTTAGGGGAAATGCATCTTCATCCTTGTCTAGCACAATATAAATATGTTCTACTGGGAATACAGTTGTATTTATTGATTCTTCAGAATTTGTAATTCCTTTCAAAAGAAATTTAGTTAGCTCTTTTGAGCTTTCATGAACTGATGAAGGCAGAAAACAATAATAATTTTAAAAGATACTTCTAGGAAGTTTTATGACTATATAAGATTTGGTACATGATCTGCAGTAGAAATGTGTTCTCCTTGGTACCCACGTATTCTTTGCAATACCCATTTACAAACAACAGCATTCCTATGTTCTTTATAAAATGTGACTGATTTCAAGATCTCAAAAACTATATGCTGTGTTTAAAGGAATGTGTATATCACCATTGCTAATGTGAAGTATAAAGATCTTTCTCACAAAATATATTCAATCCCACATCAAAAAGCCAGCGTGGTAGAGAAGATCACCAGAATTGATCTCTTGGGTGAGTAAGAGAACTAATCCCAGCAATCTGCTGGGAGATGATGCTTCCAGCCTCTTCATGTCCCTGTTTAGGGACTCTTAGTGGAAGCTTCCTGGCTGACCTTGGATGTCGGAGCAGCAGGCAGAGCAAGGCACCCTATGGCTTGTCTGTTCTTGGCAACTACTTACAGGAGCCTTGAGCTGCATGTGGCTTTTTGCTTCCCAGCAGACACCCCTTACCCAAGCACAATCTCCAGGCATGCAGGGCAATTTTCTAGCAAGCCCATGCCATCGGAAATGCACAGCAAGCCTGGCAACGTACTTCCGTGTCCCTGAAGCCGTACCTGCCTGGGGACTCAGTGCCAAGGCTTTGTCCACCACAGAGATCCCAAGCACCCTCAGTGCCTGGCACAGCAGCGAAAGAGGCAGCGTAGCCCGCAGGCCACCCACAAGCCACCACCGCTCTCCTCTGCGGCTAAGGCAGCCAGTGCGTTGGCTGGCTTTTGGGACCCACCACCCAAACTTTGCAAGGCTGTCCAAGAAACCAGCCTCACGGGATGGGAACTGCTCATATCACCTTAGTTGCGCTGAATTTAGCCAAAGGTTTCAGGGCTTGTTTTCCAGGAGCTTGACATGTAGCTCACATTGGGTGTGGGAGCCAAGTTAAAGCTTCCCATACTCTGGACTAGTATCCCAGCCAACTGAGTGTGGCAAGAGGGAAGGAGAAAGCAGTCTCCCTCTCCTGATGACATGATTTCACATGGAAACATTACTGAGAACCCAGGGCAGCAGATTTCCAGGAGGACGTCCAACCCAGTGGGCTAGAGATGCATCCTGACACTCGCCCTCGTGTTTCCATGTCTATTTAGATATGTCATCCAAAACCAACCAAGTCCCACAAGAAAGACTAAAGCAGTTCCTACCTAAGGATAATCTAGAGGCTTGTAATTAAGTTAGGCTGCTGACAAATTAAAAACTTTGATAAAATTATCTTGGACAACTTATTTATTTGAGTGAGTTTGTACTGAGATTTCCCAACAGAATTTTCTCCCTTCTGGAGTACATCGTGGTTTCCTATGGGTATGCACCAAACCTTCCTGTTGGAGATGCTCCACTTTTACATTAACTGCCTAAATAGTCAAATTAAATGGAAATCAAGAACCCCAATGCTTTTTTACCAAATGTATAATGGCTTCCTACCCAAATAAAAACATGTTTCTGCGGCAGTGACCTCCTGAGTCATTTGGCTGAATGCTCTTAGTTTATGCAGCTGTGTCGATCACAAAATGTCTCTTAATCATGCAAAGAAGTTCAGTGTCTGCTTTGCATTAGAAAACTACGTCCATAGGAGATATTAAACTGCTGTAAATTCAGTGCATTGTTCTTCTCTAATGCAGTGATTACAGCAATTTTTCCAGTTTTGCTAGCGAAATCAGGAGGTCAAAATTTGTATCAGTATTGACTGATACTTGTTTTCATCCAGCTATATGTTTTTCAATAGACATGTTGCTCATATTTAAAGATACATGTTTTTCCAGTATCACTGAGAATCTAACATGGATTACAGCACAATTTACAACATGATGCCCAGTTACTGCTTTTTTGCTGTTGCTGCATACCATTTTAAATGATTATGAGATTATTCAGAATATCACAGCTTTTCAAATTTGATTTTCACTTAAAACACTGCAGTAGATTTGTTCCATTCTTCTTGTTTTCCACTTGATAATTCAAAGACTTGGAATGAATGATTTAAATGAGTCATGTGCATTATGAACTATTCAGTGTATTAGGAACACAGATGTTTACTGCCATAAATTATTGACATCATTTTGGGATGAACTTTGTTATAATCTTGAAATGAGCAAGCTGATGGAGAATATGAATCGATGTAACGTTTTTTCTGTAGCTCTGGAATATCCTTCTCTAAGAAAAGCTGCAGAAGTATTTTAAAAGCAAAACTTTAAGCTCAAAATTATCTGAAGAATGAACCAGAAAATGTTTCCCATCTATGATAAGAACTAAAATGGCTTCATCTGTATTTCAAAAACCAGAATTCCAAATAGTTTCTTGTTTTAGAGTGTTTATCAGAAAAGAAAGGTTGGTCTGAATAGGCTATTGTTAGTAACAAGCTTTGCTTCACCAAGTCAATAAATAGTTGAGTTGTTATATCATGTAGTTTCAGTTCATGAATTGTGCATCTGTTCAAGCCGTGACAGACTGAGAGTGCCTGTTTAATACTGCAAACATTTCTTAGCTCACAATTTCACTCTTCGAAAAATAAATGAAATGTAGCACCAGTTGCTAAAGGAGAGAAATCAACGTGAGAGTTAGGATAATTAGGGGTATTTGGCACTCTAGTTTGTCTCAAAACTGTGAATGGCAACAAACACTGCAAGCAAAACTTCCCAAACTCACTGTGTTTTCTTTAACATAATAACTATCGAAGCTAGCTCTTACCAGTGTTTTAGTTTGAATGGCACAACCAAGCAGATATCAGGCGATTATCAGCACCTTTGATCTCTTGATCCATGTATGCAAACCCCTGTGATGTTGGGTGGAAATCCAGCATGAATCAAAGACAGCCTATTTTCTAAACAACAGAGACTGATCTGGAAAAGGTCAGGCAGAGCAAATGGATACATACATAAGCCAGTATCATACTAAAAAAATCACATCTTCCTCTAACTGGCCAAATGAACTTTTCTGAGTCTATTTTCTCTGGTTTGTTATGCCTTAATGAAAGTGAAATATAATGCACAAAGCGTTGTGGGTGTAGCATTTTACTTCCTGGCTTTGACATTTCTGGTGGGTTATTACTGCTAAATATTTGTGAGGGTTAGTGGCCTTAAAAGCTCTAGAAACTGCCACCGGGAGGTAGACATACACAGAGTTACAATTAGCATAGTATTTAAAGTACCGATGGGAGCTATTTTAGCGGCAACTTTAATTTCAACCTCTGTCCCTGGCCTTGCCAAAGTCACTTCTCAGGAGGATGGGGTGGTGCACGATTGCCCGGGCAGCAGTAGTACCGCCGAGGGGATCAGTCGGGACTGTGGGTTTGAGAGAGTGTGGAGGAGGCTGCTGCTGGACATCTGCCACTGGGGTGGTCTTGAGTTTCTGTATGCAGGCCCTCAGCGGGGAAATATCCCAAAACAAACAGTGGAAAAAATGTGAAGAGGGAACAGCACCATTATAGTAGATACCTAAAGGAATAATGACTTTCATTTTACTGTGTCTCTCATCTTGCCCTCAACAGATGAGCATTTTCCATAGGTTATGTTTTGAGGCACAATCCTTTTCATGTGTTTTCATGTAAAGAAAGCATTTGGCCAACTGATGTGAACATATTTATTTACAGCATTAAAAACTTGTTTAAATTGTCTGTTGTGGATATGCTATTTTTAATCACATTTCTGGATATGTCTGTTATGGATATGCTATTTTTAATCACGTTTCTGGATATGTTCTTCTAGTAGCTGTTCTCTTCATTCTGAAAGGCAAAAAAACTTCAGTCCTAAGGCGGTCAGATGACAGATGCAAACCGCCCTTTTTTCTCCTCCCTTAGCTGCGTAGAACATATACTGTGGGTCTGCAGAGTAGCAAGTCCTCTTGGTCCTTCCCACCCATAGCGCCGAGATACTGACGTACAGAGATGCTCCACAAGGTTTGGCTCTCACTGTAGCCCCAGTTCCTATATTGCTGGTTGCTGTGTTGATATGTTTAGAGTATTTCACATTTACAGAGAATATTGCCATGCTAACTAGTATACTGTTCTGTACCAAAAACATCCTAGCAATGAATTCACACTCATAAGGACATTTTCAGTATAACAGCAGGAATACTCGTAAAATTACTATGATCTAGGGTGCTTTATTTAGGGACTTTTATTCTTAAAAGGGGTATGCTTCAAAAGTTGTTCTTTTTAAAAAAAATAAGAACTCAAAGTTTCAGATTAGTCTTTGATTGCAAAATTTCATGTACATTGATGCTTTATAAGGCCTCCAAAACTCTCTCAGAGAATGGATGGCAATACAAGAAGTCTTTTCTTTATTTAGCATTTCTGGACAAGTGGCTGCCAGAATCGGGGTTTACAACTACTTATGTTAGAATGAAAAGGAAAAGTCATAGAGGCCCAGATGCACAGCGACCCAGGTCTGACGACATCCAACCTGACTTTCCAGTGCCCAGCTCAGAGGCAGAAATTTGCAGTCCTGAGTTACTCATCTCGCTATCCTATACAGCTGAGGGAAGGAGTCAGGCCCCAGGCTGTGGGACGTACAACAGCCAGGATGCCAAGCGGAGGGATGCAGAGAAAATGCTGAAACAAGGGACGTGTCTGAAATTCCCTCTCTCTCGGGGCTTCAGGTGCCTCTGAGAGAGAGGGATTTACAGCTCTCTAGTCCTTCTTAGCCACTTCAGTTGCTGCTTGGGTATGACTGACTCGTTTACTTTTTCAAAAGAAGATGCCTAGCATTAGTGATACTGTTCCTCACCTTTTGTGTAGCGCAAGTGATGGGCATCACCCCACAGGGGTGTTCACTTGAATGCTTTTGGAGTAACAGTAGGCGTATGAACTCTCCGCTTTGTGCTGAGCTCAGTGGGGTTGGTACAGGCTAGGCGTTGTGTAACCATCCCTGATCTACGAAGGATTTTAGGCATCCGAACAACTAGTTTGAGAATGCCTAAACACACCGTGAAACAAAGTATCTGCTGAGACGCTCATCTCATCCAAGATAAGAAGGCCCCTGGAAATATGCATTAGAATTACTTTAGGTGCTTAAATAACTTTACTGATGACAGCTTAGGTGCCTTTCAGGTATGCATGCCACAGGCAGAATTTTTGTGACTCACTCACTTAAATTCAGGCATCTAAATTCTGCTTGAGCTATGCCATAGGCACCTAAAGGCTTTTGGAATCTCTTCCTAAATCATTTGAATTTATGAAAATGTCTTGTTTCAAAAATATGGCAAGGATTCAAACAGTTTCGCATTTTGCTATGTAAATGAGTAGGAGGTGATGTTTTAAAATTTTCTATATTGCTTCATATTCCTAACATAATAACTAGAATAGGATTTAAATTCATCCAGCACTTCCGAAGCTTGCATTGATTTGACCACAGCTATATGTCAAACAACATTAAAATTTTAAGCCAGTATCTCAGGACTTCTCAAGTTTCTTTGCCAACCTCTTTTCTTTTGCAAACATGATTCTGAGACCAGATTTTTGTTATGCCAGAATATTGTATCAGATAGCATCTAGGCACTGTTTTGCATTTTATATATAACCTTCACACCTTATTTGCCAGACAAGCACCCTCAGTTTCTACAAACTTTTTAAAAATTCCCCACGGCAATGGCAATTTAGCTATAACATGAAAGGCAGCTCTGAGTGAATGCACTGCTTTATGAAAATTGGAAAGTAGCTTTCTTTTTTGTCTCATGAAGTTTTTTCTCTAGGATCTGGAGCTGTAACTTGGGGCTGGCAGTTTTAATGGTCCTACTGAAGAGAGAGCAAAAGACAAAGGCTGATCAGCTATGCAGAGCAAGACTGTGCTGTCTAACCAGTCTTATACTAGAAAACCCAGAAAAATAAATCTGTTGCCCTAGCCTAAGATTTTACCTGGTTTACAGCAGTCCAGTTTAATAAATCCTGTATGCTGTTGTGCTGTATGGGCATTTGGTTGGTGGCTGTAGCTATAGTCGGGTGATTTATTACTGCTAATGCCACATCCTTTTGGATGAATGTATAACATTACTTGCACTGGAAGTTGTTCTGCTTCCAGACATGCACACCAGAAAATACGAGCGGTACTACATCTTCGCGCAACTCAAATACCAGTGATACGTTGTTCCACATCTCTCTCGGTGGTCTTTCGTGTTGCTAAGGCAGTCAGCGATGAAGAGGGAGCGCATCCAGGTTCGCATGATGCTGACTGTCCCCGGGACGGAGGACTCTCAGGGACGGGCAGGACCCCGCGCACTCCTGCCACGCTCCTCCTCCAGCTGGCACACCGTGGTTCAGGTATCGCAAGGTGGTGCTCTTGTACTTATGGCAAATTATTCAGTAGCCAACACTTGAGGTGCCTGAGGCTCTCACTGAACCTTGTGCTACATATGACAAACTGAACTAAACAGCACTGTTGGTGGTTGCACACCTGCTATACCAGAAGAGATGCCCGGTGAGAACAGCATCTCCAGGGATGGCTATCTTGTGTCTCCCTATGTAAGAAAAGATTAGACGCTGCACGCTCACAGGATCGGTATGTGTTGCGATACTGTGCAATCTCTTCTTGGTGCCTCATCGAAAGACATTCTCTTGAGCAGACGTCATAAAATCTGGGCTGAATGCTTCCTTCATGTTTGTAATTCTCCAGTGGGAAGCGAAGTAGACCCAGAAGATCTGTTCTGTAGACTAAGGATCTAGCTATCTTTTTCCATCCTCTTTTAAAGCTGAGCTCACCACTCCTCTCCAAACTGAAATATTTTGGCATCGTCTCATAGTGGTGTGATACATCCCATTTAAAACAGAGTATTCATCTTTTTTACCCAAGCGGGACTCTGTATTTTACTTTCTGCATTTCTCACTTATCCATTGTCTTTTCTCCAAAGCTTCCTGACTGTAAGGAGGACACATTAAAGAATTTGTGATAACTCAAAGGTCCTTTGTTATTGTACATACAGACCTAATACCGGGACTCCAGAAATCATACAAAGATAATATGTCAAGAGCAAGAGGGGTTGTATATGGAAAGCAGCTCTGGGACTATGTTTAAAGAAGATAAAACATCTACTTTTTCTACAAATCTAGCAGGTGGCTCTTATTATAATGAGGCTGTAGGAGGCTATTTCAGGAGACTGGAGGATGCAGCAGTCTTGTAGTTAATAAGGGCAATTGGATTACTGAGTAGGCTACTGTGGTTGCTGCTCATTGTGTACCTGAGCGAGAACTGAACATCTCTTGTGCCACATTTCTCTGAGCATCCCCTCTTTGCACATGCATTTTACTACAAGTAATAGGCTGTGTCTAATAAACATTACTCTGTACATGAGATAACACATTACTAGGAGCTCTGAATTGTACTGTAATAAGGCCGGTGGTCTACAGTTTTAAGCTACATACTGGAAAATAGAAACCCATTGCTTGTTGCTTCTGGTTCTCTTTGAAAATTTTCTCTCGTCTTCGTGTTTAGTGATCATCTTGGTGCTCTGTACTGTCTAACAAATTCTGCATGCCCAACTCTTAGCTGTTTCTTGAGTATTTCAGTATCACTTCAGTGAAGTGAGGCACACGTTGGAATGATGCTCTTGTCACCACTGCATACGCCAGTAATTCATATGCATGCAAATAAAAATAGTACTAACTTGTATAAGTTTGGTACAAGGTCTTATATGGTAAAAAAATGACTGCAGAAGCCATTGCTAACAACATTGCTTCAAAGAAATACAGAGAAAGTTTGAGCTTGCTACAGCATTCTGCCAAGTAAAAGGAAATATGTTAAGAACAAAGCAGCTTTTCTCTCTCACTCAATAGCATTGCTTATTCTTATGACCGCCCCAGTCTGGTTTTAACACCAGTGTGACAGCGTGTGCTGTCTTCTCGTGAAATGCTTTCCCTAGCTGAAGGAAAAAATTGCTTGTATTTTCTGTGATCTTATCCTGTGAGGACACTGGAAAGAGCTGTGCACAACACGTTCCCTACTTGCTAGGAAAGATGGTGTTCGTGATGATGCCATTTCTATTTTACCGTCTATTGGATTCCATAAATGTCAATTCCATTGACAAAAGCAGCCTGCAGTAATAATATTGAAAATACAGTTGAAACAAAATTTGAGTGTATATTGGTAATGAAGTTCTTCAATATGATTGTAAAGTTCAAATAATGTATCATGAATTTTGATGCATCCTGTCACCCACTTTTGCATTCCAGGTTAAGGTGGTACTTCATAAAAAAGAATACAGCATTCAAGCATGTACATGTGTACAAGTAGTACACTCAAATGACTTTGACTGTCCCTGAATGTGTAGCATCAACGAGATCCACCTTGGGATCCCTCATTAGCTTCTCTATGCAATATCTTCTATTCCTCTTCTTGAATGCCAGTCCTTCAAATTCACCAAGGACCCCTACAATCAAGCTTTCTCTCCTCTTGCCACATCACAAATCAGACCTTCAGCCACCCCCACGAAACACCTGAATCCTCGTGTTATGTTCCCATCATTCATGTTCAGATTCCTGCATGGGTGTCACTGAGGATGTGATCTGAAGGTAATGACATTGCACAGTTATAAAGGTATAAAAGTCTCTGTAGATGCTTAGAACCCCTCTTCTACAATACTGTACAGACTGAAAGCTAAAGCATGGTTTTCACTCTTCCAAGAATAGATATCTGCTGGTTAACTTTTGGGGCTTTTAATTTTCATCTCAGCTTTGTTGGGTTTGCTGGCAGTTTGACATAAGCATTGAATTTCAGAGGATTTTAAACTGTTCAAATTATTAGCCAGCTTTCATATCTTTTTAAACTTTTATATTCTGCTTACCCATAAGATAAAATGGCTCAGTTTTGCAGCTTTTACAGCAATACTAAGCCTCCGCACTTCTAGTTGAAGTCTGTGGTTAGCACTACATGTTCAATACTGAAAATTGGCTCTGAAATGACTAACACAAAACTTCACAATATGCGAATTGGAGGTGAAGTGAAAAGCTAATACTCAACTCTTTACATATGTTTATGCAGCACAGTGCTGGAGCCAAAGGAGAGTTAAGCTAATGAAGGCATCAGCAGCAAAATAGTCATATTAGTGCCTTTCCCTCCTCCACAGCCCCTGGGACTAGCATAGTTTTCTTCTAAGCAGAGCCATTTAGCTTTGGGGGAACATTGTCTTAACACAGTTATATTGCCTCTAGTGCCTGAACCGTCTTGTTCAGAAAAACTGTGCTGGCACTATAGTACAGACTCACTTGTCTTAAGCCCCTATCATTGTGTCACGCTATCCTCTCTCTTTTTGGACAAGGGGAATGTGGTGGGTGTGCTATAATGTGACTTTAGTGAGGCTTTTGATACCCATGACATTCTCACTCAGAAGCTGAGGACATATGTATGGGCTGGAAGAGCAGACTGCGCTGCACCACTGGGTGCATGAGGAATAATCAGTAGTGGCTTGATGCTCAGCTGCAGTCCTGTAACACACAGAGTACCTTAGAGCTTGGCATGGAGCCCATTTTGTTCAATATGTTCATAACTACCTCAATGATGACACCCATGTGCACCCTTGGCAAATCTGCAAACCAGGGGGAACGGCTGATTTTGACTGGTATGCTTCATCTCAGTGTGATCTTGAGAAACTTGAGAACGGGGCCAACAGAAATGCTACGAACTCTCCACTTCTCCTTCAGCAAGGAGAAGGGCAAAGCCCTGCATGCGTGACAGAACAACCCCTGCACCAGTACAGGCTGGAAACAACTGGCTGAGTAGCAGGCTGGCCCCAGTGAAAAGAACCTAAGGATCCAGGTGCCAGGTTGAATATGAGTGAGCAGTATGCTTTCATCAGAGATGAGGCAGACTGCTTCCTCAGCTCCATTGCAAGGATCATGGCCAGCATAGTGGGTGTTACTATCCCCTCTGCTTGACGCTGGCCTATCTGGCATCATGTCCAGTTTGGGACCTAAAGCACATTACCTGAAGGAGATGCTGAGGTGTCTGGGATGAAGAGGAGGCCAGGAGGTGATCAAATAGCAGCCTACAACTATGCAAAGGGGTATTACAAAGTCTACGGAATCAAATATTTCTTGGAAGTGGGAGATGCCCAGTTGCAGAAGAGGCAATGGCCATAGATTGTGGCTTGAGAGATGCAGGCTAGAGTTTGGGAAACATCTTGAGAGACTACTGAGAGTGGCGGTGAAATCTCCATCGTTGGAATGGGTCTTGAAAACTCAACTAGAAAAAGCATGGCTGACCTGACCAAGTACTGGCAATAGTTCTGCTTTGAGCTGCAGGTTGAACCTTCAGAGGTCCCTTCCAACCAACATTTCTGTGAGCCTATTCTCCTTAAGAATACTCCTCTGGCAAGAAAATGAAGATTATTATTCCTCCAGTAGTCATGGAGGGTGTTGGAGCATATATTTTCCCTGAATATTGCAAGTACACACAAGACTGAAATGTGCCATTGCCAAGATGTGTCCACTTGCCAAAAAGAGAAGAGCATGCCACAGTCTTGTGCCAAAACCAGAAAGCCATATGATCTTGGCAAGCATAGTACATGAACCTAGGGCTGGCACACTTCTAAGGCATCCACTTTCCCTTCTTTTGCTTGGAGCAAAGGCAGAGGTAGTTCAGCTCTGCCCAGAGCATGGTGAGGACACGTGTTGCTCACAATATGCACACGGGTGATGAGACCGAGACTCATCTGGCACATTCAGTGTTTTTAAAATACTCGTAGAACAAGGAGATTTTAATTTTACAGCCAGATTTGAGAATTTCAAATTTTGTTTGATTCTGTGATAGGATTAGAAGTCCAGCTCTAAGAATGAAGATATGTGGCTGGGGCCCTTGCTCTTCGGGGAGCACACGAGCAGCAACCTGGGGCTCAGTGACTAAACTCCAGACTTCAACTCAACTCTTGGTCTGTGAGTGGGGCTTGAAGGAAGCTGAGCACCAAGCTAAAAGTCTGTCCCCAGGAAGGTCTAGGTTGGCAGGGATTTTGAAGGGTCAGGGCTGTTCTGTTGCGTGGAAAGTGGTACGTGGAGGCATGACAGGGAACAGTGACTCATTTGCTCTAGGACAGAGGAGATGAAGGGGAACAGAACTTCATAAATCCAGTTGATTCAAGTGATTTTTTTAAATACAGTTACTTTGCAGAGTGTTTCTCTTAGATACAGAAGCTAGTGCTGTAAGAAGCAAGAACGCTACATAAAATGGGATAATGAATAATATAAAGAACAATAATAAGAGCCCTCCAGAGGTTCTGGAGAACTGCTGCAGTATGGACCTCACAGATGTTGAGGCCCTATTTTGATAGACCCTGTGCAGTCACTTTATCTCACCTCTGCTTTCAGTATAACTATTGTGATTAGATGGGGAAGAAACAGGGTATCTTTCTCTTCTGTATCCTCCCCCACTTGCATTTCTAAGAGGTTTGCCCTGTGCAAAAATTGCCTGAGAATGAAAGGGTTGTCCTTTTTGTTCATAGTTGCACAGTATGATCTCTTAGACCTTATATTCATTCTTACTGCTCTAGCCACCAATCTCAAATAAGCCACAATGTATATTGCTGCTTTTGTGGATCAGAAGAACACAACCATCAAGAGCAATGCAGAAAAGAAACATCCAATAATGTTGCTGCCTGGAGTTTTATAATTAAAGAAAGATCTTATCACCAGCAACAGAGTGTCTGTCACTATGGAGGGAAGTTGCTTCAATTTTGTATTTCTTTGTAGGGTTCATTGCAAGTTTTCAATACTTCAGTATTCCTTTTTAAAACATCTGGGTTTGGAAAACAGTGCCACTGCCTTGCGAAACTGATGGGGTCAACATCTCAGGACCAACATTTGTGTTTGGGGGATGTGGAAGGCTTTTAGATGTAAGCCTGTGAAATACCTTGTTCCGTGTCAATCTGATCTTCAGAAACGGGATAGTGCTATAGCCAGCTGACAAGGTGAGGATGGAGAAACAGGGACATTTAGGAGGTACAGTTTTCTGCTTGCTCTTAAAAGGCACCATTTGCTCTTTGAAGGTCGCAGTTACCTCTGAGCAGGAAAGACTTATGTTCTCCTCTCTCTGGAGTTTGTAGCCCTTGTTCTAAAACTGTGCCCAGGGAAACCTCTCTGAATGGTTTTTCTAGCATTCGCTTGAGAAAAGGAGCTATACATCATTTGGTAGGATTTTATTTTTACACTCTAAATATTGATTTATTCCTGCTTACCTCTTAAAGATCCACTCCCTTGGGCCCACACATTATAATGCATCTTCAGCTCCAGCTCCCCACGTGATATTTCAGTCTCTCCATCACCTCCACTGTTCCTTCCCTCCCCCTTGGGAGTGTAGCCAGTTTAAGTTTGGACTCTATAATTGACTGGAGGCAGCTTCGGTGAAAGGGGGTAGATAATAGTTGGTTTGTATCTGAAAAATTAAAACTGAAAAATGTATGGGTAGCAGAGAAAAAGTGTATTATGACAAGTACATTTAATTAGACTAATTAATACATCTTTTAGGCATTTAAACCCTTTCCTGCTAAAATGTCCTTACCTTCTGTATCAGGACAATAAACCTCATAGTAGTTTGAGTTATCTGAGTTTTATAGAAATTGAATTCCAACTGTGCAATGGTTGCCGACTCAGTGACAATGCCCAAAGCTTCCTCCTGTTAACTCTCCCGTAATTTAACCTTAAGTGAGCTGCATCAGGGGACTTCTGTGCCTCCTTGCGTTACAGAAGGTGTGACCTAATCAGTGTCCAGCCTGAGGGATGGATGATGGCACAAGCTAACATTCCTGTAAGGTGACCACTGTCACCGCGTGGAATTTTAGACTGAACTGCTGTGAAATGAAGTATCTCAGGTCACTCCAGCAAAGTCAGATAAAAACTGTTTTTTGCATTTTGGGCATGTCAGAACACTTCATTTCAATATAAATTACTAAGAAACCTAATGGAGACATCTTTCCTAAGGATATTAAAAAAATCAGGTTGGTATTTCCTGCTGTGAATAATGAAAATTTCAAGTCCTGTAGTTCCAACTTGCAATGAGAACAAATGGTGAAATGTCAAAGTATCCCACTGGATAAAAATATTTTCTTTCTCAGCTGTTCCTTTTGGGAATTCGGTGGAATGACATGTCTGTATACTCATTTTTTACATTATCTGTACACCCTGAAACTGCTGGAGTAATTTTAAAACAGACCTTTCTATCCAAAAGTGAAATTGGCACGTAGCCTTTTGATTCAGTTAACAGATGGTGTATGGTATTTATGAGAACAGTTGTTAAATGCTTTCTAGTGTGAGTCACCAACTGATAGCTGCATATTAATGGGAAGTGGACGGTGCTATCACATTTACAAGTGCTGTATTGTTGAGGGGAGCACTGATTTATATAAACAGTTGCCCTCAGAAGTTCAGTCTAGAATATTTGGATTCTTTCTCAAAGTACTGTTTTTATGGGGCTGAAACCAGCTAATCTTAAGGAAAAAATAAAAATCTTTTAAACCAGAACTTTGTTTCTGGGGAAAAAAAATGGAGTTCAGTCGTTAATTATATTTATTTTTTAGAATTAATTTCTGAGCTGGGTGATACTTCTAGTTACTAACTGAAATTATCTAGGGAAAATGAAAATGTATTTATGATTTGGTATCAGTATACAATATATTAGCTGTTAATCAGACCAGCCAGAAGGCATTCTTGCCTTTTCTTGGTATGAGTTATGATGAATTTTAGATAGAAATTTGTTTTGCCCATTTTCACAGTCTTAAAGAAATCGTTCTAGAGCAACGTGATTGGATTGAATTCAATTCAGGTATTATTTTAAAATCTTTGCTATGAGGTTTTTCAATGAAACACTCTGTCTATCAGTTATTTCAAGAGCTGGAAAAACCACTGAAAGCATGCCACACATTTCATGAAATTAAAAGGACCGTAAAATGGGCCTGAACCCAAGACCATGCAAATTATTGCAAAGACAACTAGCTGTCATTGTTAAAGCACTTATTTTGTTGCCTTTATCTTGCATTTGGTTAGGTTGCTTTTGTTTGCCTTTGAATGGTAAAACAGCCTTAATGGAAACACTGCAGCTGAAGTGACATTAGTGGCACTGCTACAGCTTACTGTAGTTCATGTGAATAAAAATAAGCCTTAATATAACTAGAATAAAATCACAGACCTCGTTCTCTCCGGCCCCTGCATTGCACAGACAGACTGGGCCCCAAAGGGAATAGCCCCTGATGGCGAGAGTCAGACAGAAGGTGCAGACTTTAACCTTTTTCCCAGGATCTGGAAGGAGCCAAACACCACCAAGTACTCAAAATACACCAGAAGGAGGGCAGCCCCAAATTGTCATCTGATTCTTCATCGTCTGTGCAGGAATTTCACTTATCTAAAGCTACAGTCTGGGTTTAGGGGCATCCAAGCAAAGGGGGTGGTTGGAAAACAGCATCTGGGGCAATGCCAGAGGCTCCCAACAAACCCAGGAGAATTTTAACATTCCCCTGCTGCTCCCATGAATAATCAAACCTTATTTAAACTGTCTGGGGATTATTTTTTTCTCCTTCAGTTCGCACTAAGCCTTAGTAAGTATAGTGAGATTCCAGTGAGATCTTTAGCAGAGTAAAGTACTATTTGTGCCACAGGCAACCATGCAGTGTCTGGCGGCCAAGGTTGGAGAGACGCGTGTAGTATTCACAGGGTGTTGCAACATGGTTCTCTTTACTCAGATGCCTGTTTGCACTTTAGCTGCAGCGTAACGTAGATGAGATACAGAGACAGAGAGACCGCTGCAGGTACCGACCTTCTCAGCTGACCACTGGCCCAGCAGCCTGCTCCTAAGTCGCTGCCTGTGACTGGTATTTCAGGCAGGGCTGAAGCTCCTCCTGGGCCCCACGTTTTGGCTGCAGAGACCCCTCCTCTCTGGCAATGCTGCAAATTGGTACCACTGAAGGTCTCGTCCTGAGGTTGCAACCCTACAACTGTTTGCACACACATTTACCTGCGTGTCCAGGGGGCTTCACGCAAGTCAATGGGTGTATCCAAGACAGTGAATTATTAGTGTTTTTGACAAAAGAGAATGCAAAAGTTTGTGATATTAGGGTTTCAATAAAACTCTGGTCATTCAAACAAATGTAACGTAAAACAAATATGAAGTTTAGAGTTGGTCAGGTCAAATACAAATTTGCCTTAAACTCTCCTTAACATGCCTTTATTTTCATCCAGCTATTGACCTTCTTTAAAGAAAAGAGAATTAAACTTCCCTCTGCTGTCTTTTAAAAACAAAATCTGCAAACTCTACAGGAAAGAGCAGGAAAAGTAGAGGGGTTGGAGGAACTGATTAATGAGGAAAAAAATACATAGAGCTTGGTGAAGCGGTGGCTCACAGGCAATGTGATAAGTCTACAAATATTTGCAGGCTGTAAATACCGAGGACAGGAATTTAGTATGACACAGTCAAGCATAATCAGGACTAAAGGGAGAGGAAAAAAATACATTCTAGGAGTTGAGGAAAAAGACTTGCCAGTGAGATGCAATAGACCTGGGAATTAATAGATGGCACGCGTGTCCTGTGGGGAGCCGCGCTGTGTTGGTAAGTAAATAAGCTGAGAGAGATGACAGGACTGTTCATCTTGAACTGCTGCAGTAAGGTGACTTGTTAAATCTCAGCCATCAATGCCTATACACTTAGCTTTCAGGAGCTGGCTTGGCCGTGTGTTTAACAGAGGCTGGCAGGCTGAGTTTCCCAGGCCCGATGCGAATTTGGGCCGGCTGTGCCAGCCCTCCATGGCTGTGGCTGGTACCGACGCGCAGAAGGTTAAGGCAGGTCTCGGGTGTGCCGGTGTGGATTCGCAGTCCCGCTTGTCAGTGCCGGTGGGTATGAGGCTGGACAGGGCAGAACTGTCTCTTTTGGAGGCTTCATCTTGTATGGGACCAAAAAAGGAACAATGAAACTAGACCCTTTTAAAGCTTGTGGGAAGCCAGTGAGGGTGTTGGGGTAACAGAGCCAGCGGTCTGATCCCCTGGCCGTACAGGGGAGGTTTCTGCTCGGGTCCCTCTGCATTGCCCTGGCAAGGTCTCAGACTCAGCGGCAATAACCATTTTACAAGGCTCAACATTTTTTCCTCCACCTCTCCCTCCAAGGTGCTGCTGGATGGTGCATCTTCTTCAGCAGCAAAAGGGGGTGATGGTTTGTCCTGCCGTGCTGCGGGCCGCAGCCCCAGGGAGAGCCGGGCAGGCTGACCCAGCTCCAGCCCCCTGCCCGGCCCCAGGCACGGGATCAGGATCGGGATCGGGATCGGGATCAGGCAGGAAAACCTCTGGCCAGCCTTGCCGCGGCCGCTCCCAGCTCGGAAACTTCTGAACAAAATGTTCCCAGCTGGGAACTGGAAACAAGTTTGCTCCTTGTTGCAGATCTGAGAAAGACCTTACACACCCCAAAGACGGTCCCTCTCGCTCCTCCCCACCCCGCCGGCGGCCGATGAAAGAAATTACTTCCACTACAGTTCTTGGCTCTTGCTAACGGAGAGTTATTTCCTGCTCGGGGTGCGCTGGCCTCGGCCTCTGGAAATGGGAAATTCCACCCTGAAACCGGCGGGAACTTATTTCACTGACCGAAGTCCGTCCCGTCTCAGTGTCTTGCTGCGGGAATTTTTCCTCGGAGAAACCGGTGGGTTCTGGGGGTGGAAAAGGGAGCTTTGTTGAAGTTTTTAACCAGCCTGATTATATCCGCCATAGGAGAAGCATTGTAAAATGAGCCTCTAGAGACCTACTAATCTACTAAACTAGAATTTAGAAGCAAAATTAATTAAACCAGCAAGTTATTCACAGACTAGAGCTACCATTTATTACAGCCAGTCCACTCTAACCTGCACCCTGTCTGCGAATCTAAGGCTATTTGATCAAATAAAGCTACTACTCTGAATTAATAAAGCCAGCAATGAGATTATGAGAGGTGTGAGATGGAAAGGCCTTTAGGTCTCGTACTTCAGCTTGAACAGGCACGGCTTTCGCACTGGTGTGTTTACTGGTTTCCCTTCCCAGCATGTTGTGACTTGCAAGTACGCTTCCAGGAGTGAAAACAAATCTACAGACGTTAGTTCATCATGCTCACCTATGTACGGTCTGATTTTTTGCTTTGTGCACTGCGTTACCACTGCACTTTCAACTCGCATTAATGTACACGCATTTTTCTCGCCCCTGGTTCTGTGCGAGGGCTGAGCGTGCAGCGAGCCGGGAAGCTGTGGGTGTATGTCTCTAAATGGGGTTTCTAAGCAGTTCAAATGTCATCAGGTTAAACAGATGCAAGAAGAAAATGACCTTTCTGACTGACAGGCGCGGAGCAAAGCAGCGCGGGGAGCTTGCACGGCAGAGCGGGGCAGCTGCACATGGCAGGCGGTGGAGGCAGAGGAGCAGGGAGCCCGCGGGCAGCTGGCCGTGCGGCAGGGGGAGAGGGCAAGCTTTCGGGGAAAGGGAAGAAAACCCAGACGAGGCTGACCCGCTGAGTCCAGAACACGGCCAGCCCCCCTGTTACAAGGGGCTGGCAATGCCCAGGACTTTTCCACAGGCATGGTTTTGCAGGGATGAGGTTTGGAATAAAAAGCCATAAATGGGGTTAGAATTGCAACTAGGAGAAAAAGTGAAGAAGCATTTAGTACAATGGTAAACAAGCCGATTTTTATTAAAACAGTAAAGAATAAGGCCAAAAGGAGCAAGGCACAGTTCTTGGCCTCAGGCTCCGGTTTTGCAGGGCGAGTGGCACCGATGCGGCTTGCGAAAGGCTCTGCCTTTGCCCCGCGGCCGAGGTCGCGCTCCCTGCCAGCCCTCCGTTTCGCCTCCCGCAGCTGGGCCCGGGGCCGGGCAGCCCTGGCGGGGCACCCTCAGCGCCCTGGTTTGCCGACACCCCCCTTGGTCTGGCACCTGGGTCCCACAGAGCATGTGCTGCCTGGGACCGGCGAGCGGCTTTCCACTTGTGCTCCCAAGGTCTCCCGATTGGTGTGCTCCGCAGAAGGGGCTGGTCCTTGAAGTCTGCTCCTGTGCCTATGACAGATGATATTTTTATGCAAGAAAACAAAACCAGGATATCTGATGGACTGCATTATCTTTCCAGACAGCTTGGAGCTGCAGCTGCAAAGTAAGAAGTTTTATGCTTAGACTTCGAAACTGTGAGTGGAATTTAAACATCAAACGCCTACTTTTTTTTTTTACTTTTTTTTTGTGTGTGTGTGTGCAACTTTGCATGAAGTATATATATCTGCATAATAACTTTTCATTATCAAGCAAGCTGTTGCGAATTCTTGTAAGATGAAATAATTACTGCTTTGGAAAACTTCACAAAGTGTTAGCTGCATTTACGGCTGGACTAATAAATGTGTACTGAGGAGGAGGAGGATGCTCTTTTCAGTGAATGCAATTAGTCTAGCTGGAAATGATTTCAAATTATCTTTTCCACTGGAAAATGTGTTTGAGCAGGACTAGTTGTGCTGAGGAAGAATCTCCTGGGAGTTATCAGCAAATGTCAGGCTGGTCTGTGTGTCTTTGTCACGGGCATCATTTGATGTTTGCTTGTGTGTGGAGAGGGATTAGGTTAAAACCTGCTGTTACCATTATGTGGCACTGCGCTCGCTAGATGAAAAATCTGTTGGTACCAGGTGCTAGCAAGCTGTCCAATTAATGATGATTGCGGGAAATTAGTTTAAGAGAATATTGTCCACTATGATGCAGATTTATAGAAATAATTTTAACAGATTCATAGCACTTACTAGTGCACAGGAGAATCATTCTTGTAGCCGAAACATTAATAACCTGCTCTTTCCTGCATGTGTTTGAATAGGAGTAATGAAATGGTTTTCTGTGGGAGAGCTCTAGGAGCTGATACCCAGGTCAGGAGTCCAAACCTGAGCAGACAGTTTGCGACTCCAGGCTTGTGATATTTTCACTTTCCTATGGGAACTGTCCAGGATGGTCTAGGAAGATCTCTGTCATCCTATGATGTTATTTTATATACAGTCTTGAGTGAAGAGCTGTATGTTGGACCTTTTCTTGATTCACTTAGATTTTAGTAAAAGCTGAGATACATGCTTTAAAAAAAAAGTTGTTTCAAATCCTGTCTGGATTGTTCCACATCTCTCTCTAGCTACCCAAAAAAATCCAACACCCTTCCCAATTTAACATATATTTTCCTCAGAAAACAAGCAACTTCATGTTTCTGTGCCTTGGCAAGCGCATTGCATCAGTTTATACTTTTATATTCTGGTGGACCCGGGTGAAATCCAAAGGTGATATGAAAAGAAGAATCAGTGGTGTGTTATTGCTACCTAGGTATGGCAGAAATCCCATCCCCGGTGGATCCACCACCACTCGGTCTCCACCTGGGCACCTCCAGATCATGCAGCAACACAAACAGCATCCAGATGAGGTGTGGGCATACAAGTGCTTTTCTGCTGAATTAGAGCACATAACATGGGATGTATACCAACTCTGTACAACTGGCGATGAGGCAATTCAGTCCATTGCCTGGTACAAAGTAAATGTCAATATTTCTTTAACAAATGAACCTCTAGAGTAAAACTATACCATTTTGCTACTCAGAGTAAAACTATACCATTTTGCTACTCTTACATCGTTGGTTGCAGAGTTTTTGTTACCTGGGATCTCTAACATCAGATTTACAGTATCATCAAGCCATGGCCTGAGTGAATTTGAATTATTGGAAATAATACAGTGATGATAGATTTCCCTTACCTTCATTCCTTTCCTCTATCTTTTGTTGGTCACTACAGCAGGGACACCCCGGATTTGTCCAGCAGAGCAAAACACACTGTTTTTCCCAAAGCTGAATTTGGCACTGACAGAAAAATGCTCAGAGAAAATAATGAAACTCAACATATTTCAGCCAGAGAGGCCATCTTAACTGATGTGGAGGAAATCCTAAATGGAAGACATCTTAACCCAAACTGCTAATAAATGTATAATGTGTTAGTGTTCTGTGTTGAACAAATTGCAGTATTTTTATTTCAATAATGTTAAAATCAGTCAATTTTCTTTCCATTTGCTAAAATAGCAAATGAGGGTTAAAAAAAAAATCTAGGCTCATACAGAAATACTTTTCAGTGGCCTGTCCTTTAAAAGCTGATAAAGTCCTTAAACTAAAGGGCCTCTATAACCCTTATAATGTAAAATGTTTCCCCTTCATGTGACATAGTCTGGTTCTTCTTGTTCCCTTAATTTGGCAGTCTTTTCTCTATTAGATATTGCTACCTAGATAGAATGGGCCAGATTCTCAGCTAGGCAAGCGTGAATAAAGAATAACTTCACTGAAGTCAATGACACGACCCTGGCTTCATTCCAGTGTGACTGGAGTTGGAATGTGGCTCCATACATGCAGCTGGCATCCCTGCCAGGCTGGGCGAGGAGGTGAACGAAGAGCTACTGCAGTTGTGCATGTGGCTAGCAGAAGGACGGCTGTGGTCCTGCCAGCTTCCAGTTGTGCTTTCACCTGCAGCTTCTTCCAAAAGAAAAGATTAAACAGCACAATTAAACAGCACAATCTCACTTCTATTCCACCAGCTTCAGCCATGTCTCTTCAAACTATGCATGGTTTTGTAGAAAGGTGCTAAATCCAACTACTTGCCATCATACCTTGTCTAACCCTTTGACATATACCTCAAGCAATAAAGTGCATGTGTTACTCTCTTTTCTTTCCTCCTGCTCAGGAAGATTTTAGGTTTTCCGTGATAACTTTTAGGTTTATGTTGTTCTTTACTGGTGATGTTGTTTTAGGAAGCTTGGCTTCTTGCTGTGAAAGTGTTGCTCTCTGTGATACTCTGGGAACTCCTGGAAGCTGCTTCCCCGTTCCTAGAGAAAGTTCTGTTTCCACCTCTGTTTTGTGATTATAACCACACTGTTCCCATGGCCACCTACCCAGCAAAGTAACTCCCAGGTCTTTGTCATGGAAAGACTACTGGGATTATTTTGTACTATAGGTGGGGCTTCCTTACAACTGTTTTGATTTCCCTGTTCTGCATGCTAGGATAGTCCAGAGCTGCTGCCCTAAAGAGAGGAGAGGTTTTGTGTGGCTATCTGCAGACTCTGTCCTATCTCCTGAAATTCATCCCAAAGGCATAAGTTGGCTGAGTTTCAGGTAGGCGAGCCGGCTCATACTGCTATTGCTGGTGAGAAATGACTGGTTTATACCTCTCTTGCTGCAGCTAAAGAACTGAATTCTGTGATATTTTTACCAATAGCAATTCATCTCTGCTAGTTGGAAATGCCAAAGCTACAAAAGGATTTTAAGGGGAAAACTCCGCATAGGGTCTGGGGTGAGGCTGGCTTCCTGGTTACTCTGAACGGGAAACAAAAACGTGGTATGTTCAGATTTTAAAGAGTTCATTACAAGTGCTACCTGCTGCATGGATTTCCAGGGACACTCAAGTCTCTAAACATTCAGCATCAACAAGAAAAAAACCACCAACGAAGCCAACAGGCAGGGGGTGCCTGTTCTTCTTTGGCGCTTCACCAGTTCCTAGAATGAAGTGTGCTCATATCTACCACTGAAGTGAGGATTACATGAAGCTAAGGCTCAGCTGAACTGTAGCTAAAATAGTTTCTTTTGAAGTACATTTTATCATTACTCAGATATTTTTGTGCTATGTGGGCATGTTCTTAACAACAGCACTCTATTAGTCCAAAATAACTTACTAAATTCTGTGTGTATGGGCACAAGGTCCACCTGTAACACAAAATATTCATATGATGTATGCAGCCTAATTACAAAGCTTTCATAAAGATTTATAATATTCTATCAAAACTTTAAATTTTTATAAAATCTTACCTTTTATAAGTATTTAGCATTCTGTTGCATGTGGTGCTGATGACAAGAACGTATCACAGGCTGTTATTTTGGAATAAGTAGTTCCACTAGGAAACTAGAAAAATGTGCCTGATATTTTTATTTTTAAAATGAATATTCTGCTTCCACATATGCATTTGTGAGATGGGGATATTTGTCGTGCAGTTAGTCAATAAGGGTTATGAAAGGGATCAAGCAGAAGAAGAGAAGCAGTATGGCTTAGCACATACAAAAGAGTCCGCAAATTCAAGAAGGTTTGTGGACCTAAGAGATAACACCTTGGCTGCAACACTGCTAATATCACTGTTTTTTCAGGCCTGAGAAGTATCACACTAGAATCTCATAAAATCTTTGTGAAATTGGGGCCTTTGGGTCACCTGAGAGAAGCTGTCCAGAAGCCATGTGTGAAAGGAAGGGAGTTACAGGGCAAAGGAAAGCACTGAAAAAACAGACTCGTGCTAATACTGCACAAATGCTTCTTGAAGCTGAAAATGAGAAAGCACAAAAGCTGGCAAGGGGAAAGATGAGGGTATGAGTAAGAGTCATGTATCTCTGATGTTGTTTTTTACCCTTTGTGCTATGTGTTTCATGCCTTAGGGTGAATGAATAATACTCTGTTTTGAAGACAAATTAAGTTACTTTAATTAATGCATAATACATTGTTTTGAAGACAAATTAAATTACCTTGATTAAATTGCTGGTTGTGGGTTCTCAGAGAAGAGGTGTATCCATGTGTCAAAGGTAGGTGCATCATTTGGGTTCACACACTTGTAAGGGGGATGTGCAGGGCAGGAGGGAGGTGCACTGCTGAGCAACCCAGACCACGAGCTCTCCGGCTCTATCCAGAAAAATTAGAGGGATCCCAAACGCAGCTGATCCCCAAACTTTTACAACCACAACTGGATTTTTCAACATTTAAACCCCAGCTGTCTCAGTGCCACTGCATTATGTCCTGAAATTACAGCAATGTGAATGGCATATCTGACCATCACAAAAAGCCCTACCTTTTTCAACAGTTCACATATCGTACAGAACCAGCAACTGCTATGGTTTAAGTTAGGGCTGTCCCTCTATGAATAAAGGGCTAAGAGCCCTTTCCCTGGCATATTATTGCAGTGACACAAATGGAGGAATTAAGTATATTTTAAAGAGGGGGCATTTAAAGACCTAAATTGTGAGCAAACCAGTGGGACTGACTCGAATATTTTGGAGTTTAGCCAAAGAAAAAACAGTCTGAAAATAATTTTGGATATTGTGTGTCATGGTCTCAAGCTGAAACTTTAAAAATTCCAATCCATATCTTTATACCTTGATACATATCTTTACACCTTTATATCTTTACACTTACCTTCATGTTTTCATACCTATCTTTATTAACCGGCAGAATTTAGGCCCACCTAATTCTAATTCTTGGAAACAAATGTGGATTTACCTTTTGTGCAGGGTAGGATTCTAATCTTGATGTTTACCAAGAATATTCATCTCAAAAGAAAATCCAGGCAACTGAAATGGAAAATAAGTAAAGGCAACATAAACATTCATGATTTTTAAGCACTTTGTGAAGTTTTTAATGGGTGGCTGGAGCAGAGTCCAGTTTTGGGTTGAGCAGTCTTGCAAATCCACTAAACCTAATGGGAACAAATAACATATAATTAAGGTGCCCTCAAACACTTCGTAAACTCTTCAGAGAACTCCCTCCTGTGTAATTTCTGCCTTTGAAACATTCTGCACCGAAGCACAACAACAGCAACCGCACGCAGCTCAGGCTGGGGAGGAAAGATAAGGATACTCTGCCCCTTGTATCAAGAGAGCAATATCGGGAAGGAGGACTGTGACTGTATTTGCTGGAATTTGGCGGGAGTTAAAATTTAAAACATTGCAAAATGCCATGAGAGCTGCGATGCCAACATAGGATCGGGATATCAGTATCAGCATAGACCGACATGCCTGAACACAAGCATCAGTGTTGAGGATGCCTGCGCTGTTGGTATTTCATCATTTTAATTGCAATAATACCTAGAGGTTAAGCTCCGCTGTGCCAGCTGCACACAGTCTGTGGCAGTACACCTACACGGTGTGTCTGCACTCCACAGGTTCTGCTCTACTCGCAAAAAAATACCCATGACCTCAACTTCGAGGTGGTTTAAGCAACCCTGCCTGGCTGCAGGGCAGAGGTAGGTTATAACCCTGCCCACTCTCGGTGCTAAATCTGAGGCCTCACTTGAATGCTGCATTTTCCAAAAGCCTTTCCACTATTTCTCTGGAGGGAACAGAAAATTTTACTCCCTCTGTCGCGAATATGTGGGTGTGAATCCCTGCAGGCTGGGAAGCAACAGCACCACGTCCTGCCACGTCCGCAGCAAGTGCTCTCACCCCCGGAGCATGGCACAGGCTGCAGGAGGCACAGCTGCTGCTCCCTCCCATGCCACCCCTGATTTTAGCACGAGCGATCCCAGGGGATGCTCTGGCACTCCTTCCTGAAGCAGCTTCACAGGCACGGTGGAAGACTGCTGCGTTGTCCCTCAGACGCCATTGCACTCAGTTATTCCATCACCCCTCCAAGGAACTCAGGCACCAAACTTCAACACCTTAAATTATGCTGCGAGGATCAGGAGCTGTGATGCCTCAGGTGGGTATCCAAGTCAGGCATGCTAAAACTCACCCCAAATTTCCAGGCAAGTAAGTAAAAGTAACATTCCTCCTCATGTTTTCGACTCTTGCTACCTCCATCCCAACATGGATTAAACAAACATACAGATGTTAGCAGAAGTGGATGCCAAAGGGTAGGATGTTTTACATGGATTATTTGCATGCACAGCTCACGGGTAGTCAGGAGCAGTGATTTCAAATGCTGCCAGCTTGGCTGCCCAGTACTGAAGCAGAGAGGAGCATGTCTCTTCCAGGTCCTCAGTACAATTTTCTGCAACATTGAAGTTGGCAGTCTGTAAGTGGTATATGTACTCTTCATTGCTGCTCTTCATTGGGGTACAAAGACCTTGGGATGTATGCACTGTCCCTTTTTTACATTTTGAAGTTGACTTCCATTTACTTTTTCCCTCAAACCTTAAATTGCCAAATGCTTCTGAGAAACATCTCCATGGAATTGAGATGCTGCTCCATAGCCTTTGCAAATGTAAATTAACTAATCTTGCAGGAGTAATTTACAGAAAAGTAATTTCCCTTTATCATGACAAACAGTATTGCAGTATGAGAGTAATGACTACAATTTAAGCAGCTATGAATTGTGCATTAGGGAGCTCTAGGCCTGAATATTGCTCACAATGAAATTCAAATTGCATTTTTTCTGCATCTAGCTGTTTATAAATAACACTGCAGTTACAACCACAATAGTCATTTTTGTCACCAATTTCTTATTGTCACTGACAGTAGAAATAAAAGATCTAGCTAGCTGATGGTCAGTGCAGTAAATAGGGCTTAAAATACTCTTTACTACATTCAAACTTCACTGGAAATGGGAACAAACTGAAACCCTAGATCCAACCAGAGCATGGAATGTAAGTGCCTTGAAAACCTAAGTAAACATTTAGCAGCTAGGATCTCTTTCAATGGCTGGTAATACAAAAAAAAAAAAAAAAAAAGACACAAGGCTCCTTGAACTCTGTCATATAAATTGAGATTTTTATACAAATTCCTGGCTTGGGCCTAAGTCTCAACCTACCTGGCAACTGTATTTAGGTGCAGAAGAATAAGTACTTTAATGTGTATTGTAGTATCCTCCAAAACCTGCTGGATCCTGCATGCTCAAGGACTTGCACAGGTGTGCTGTAAGCTCTACAGCTTTCAGTCCTTTGTAATGCACTCTGTGCTCGCATCCATGGTGCAACACCCCCCTCTGACTGTGCAGGCATCCCACATGCATGCTGCTGAAATCCTTTATTTACAGTTAGCTTGTGAGACTGATCGTCCTGTGAATATGGGATAACTAAGGGACAGTCCTGATCGTGGTTTTGATACGGCTATTTTTACAAGTCATCACCATGATAGAGTACACCAGCAATCCTCTCTTGACTGTGGCGGATCTTCCTGGGGGGTTGGAGCTCAGGGTCTGGCACCCATTCTTTGCGTGTGTTTTACTATGTGTGGACATGAAATCTGTGAGGGCATTTCTTAACGTCAGAGCAGGTTAAGCTGTCCATGCAGCTGTAGTCACAGCCCTCTCCACGCTGTGTTTTATAGGTGGGGTGAGCATGGGCTGTCCTTTACCCCACGGACAGTGATGCTGGAGCCGCAGCTGGTAGAGGCAGCCACATCTGCAGCGGGAGCGTGCTGGTCTTCAGAGTCTTCCTCCAGCCCGGGTGCCATACGCATATACCCAGCAGCTCCCAGCTTCTTGGAAATGCTTTGTCTGAGAAATGCAGGGCTGCCCAAATGGTAGGAGAGGAATGCAGTAGCAGGTTTTCTTTGCATATATTTAAAGTATCTTTTATTGCTCTACAGTTGAGCCATTGCCCTCTAATTTCTCACTGTTTTTACAGTAGGAATGAGTCCTCAAGAGAGAGCTTCAAAGAGGAAAAAGTGTGTTGAGGCAGGGGGTGGGGTTGGTAAAGCAGACATAGGAGATGACATCGAGGCATGCAAAGCAAAGCAGACGTGGGCATTGCTGTATGATGTGTGTTGGCTCAACTACATGGAAATGAGCATCTATTACATTTTTATTAACCAGGCAAAAATAATCATAGGTAGAGATAAACTAGCTACAGTGTAAATACAAGCTCTGCTGCATGCTCCTCTGTGATAACAGGATAATTTACTGATGCAAAGAATTTTTTTTCTGCAGTCTGTGAATTAGCTAACATAGCTGTGTATGCAAGATATAAAAAAATACCCCGTTTTTTTAATGGCCCTCACAGGGAAGGAGTAAACGATCTAAAAGATCAGCGGAAAAAAGGCTGAAATAGCAGGCAAATGAATCATTTTGTGCATGCAGGACTCTTCTGTAGTTTTTTTGCAAGTGTCCCTAACACTGTTTTCTGTTCCTCTGACCTTTTTATTATCGCTCTGCAACTTTGGAGAGGTACAGATATCACAACTGTCTAATGCCTGTGAAGGAGCAAAAGAAAGAAACAACCTAAAGATGCAGATCCCTATGCTGCCAAAAAAGCGTAAGATAGTGATTAATGGAAGAAATAGTTTAATGTGACAGCTGGTGAGAATTTACCTTGAAAAAATAAATATTCAATCTAAAAACATACACCTTGAAACTGCTTGTAATTGAAAGCCACTACAGTAGAGCAAATTGGAAACCTTTTAATAGTGGCTAAAATATTTTCTCTTTAACTGAGACCTGCATATTAGCTTCAGTCTGTGAATAAATATTTTGAGTCAAGAATTTTTTGATAGAAATCTATAATTACCTTTGCAATATTGCTGGTATCCATCTACTTAGCGAAGACTCTGACTTTATTAGCTATTTAATCATCTGAAATACTCTATTACCAAATGCTCAGGGAGAACAATGTCTCTGTCAGGTTCTGCAGCTGTTGGGTTGTGTGTTTAATAACCTGTTATATTTCAGACCCTGTAGAAATTAGTCACTGAAACTTTTCTCCTTTTGATCAATCCCCAGATTAAAGGTTTGGCCAAACTAAATCTTTCTTTAAAGGTAGCTTCACAGAGTTTTCATCCTCACCTAAGATTTAGATTACCTCAAAGTCTCTGTCAGCAATCTGTGTTCCTCCAAAATGTTTAAAAAGGCGTGCTTTTAGGGTCATGTCCTTGTGTGTGCACCAGCTGTTGGGGACTCTGCCCCGACCTCAGTGGGAGCAGGGATGGGGAACTCCTGGAGCGGTGCTTCTGAGTGCGCTGCAGAGCCACGGCACCCGCCTGCCATCTGGCCAGCAATCCTATCTGATGATGAACCTCCAAACTGCCAGGAAAATGATGGCTATAAGTCCACGCCTGGCAGTGGGGATGTAGCTCTGATGTAAATGGGAGTGACTGACTCCCCGTCCCTTTCCCCCTTTCTCCATGAGGTTGCCTGCTGGAGGCAGCCTCAGACAACGTGACTGTGAGCTGGGGGAATATAATTCTCCATGCTCCAGCCAGCTCCATGTCTTTCCTCCAGGAGACGCTAAGGGGACAGAACTGCAATGGGAAAGTCTGCAGAAGTTTGGCAGGGCTTAGAAAGTATGCAAAAATGTTAGAGACCATGTGCCTGATTCTCCTGGTAGAGCTGCACCCATAAGTGAATCCCACATCTCTTCTTTTCTGCACGCAAGGTGTCTCCGGCCAAATTAGTCAAGGAGGCCAGCCTTTGCTAACTGGCCTCCTTGTTATTTGGCTAACAGCTCTAGGGCTGAGTCAGTTTCAACAGCTTGCAGAGCCAAGACAGCCAAGAAAAGCCTTCTGAGGAGCCCAAGCCTTGTAGGCCAGCGCAGTAAGGAAACAGTGTCATGGTTTAGCCCCAGCCAGGAACTAAGCACCACGCAGCCGCTCGCTCACTCTCCCCCGGTGATTCAGACGGGGTGAAACATGGGGATTCAGAACAGGGGTGGTAACCACTGCTAGTCTTCATCTAAAATAGCAAATTATACAGCTGAGGAATGAAATAATCTAGTATCTAGTTTGTTCCTCTGCCACTGCTATTCTCTCCATTGCATTCCTTTGCCATGAGTTCAGCCCGTATCATCTCCCCCCGTTGCTGATCCCAGATTAAGCCAGCTGAAAGGCAGGGAGTACGAGGGAAAACTCTGCTTTTCACAGATTGCAAACCAAGACTGCTTAGCGGGTTTCCCAAGCGTGGGGACTCCAGGGACTCCAGGGCTTATGGCTGGTCGGGGAAGGTTCTGCAGCTGCCTGGAGGTGGGAAAACAAAATGGTGGTTTTATTTTCACATTGTTAATGAGAGATCAGGGTGGGTTGCTACAGCTGGAAAGACAAAGGGCAAATGGAGGTCAAGGCTATTACACTGATTCAACAGATATCTCCTAGCCTTCCTGGAGATGATGGTAATGAGAGCAAATAGTCCCTAGCCCTGCCCATAGTGAAGACTTTCTATGTTAGGAGGACTTTTCTTCATGGTACAGTGACCGCACTGACAGACGGCTTCACAGCCCCACCTTGATCCACACTTACCTGCACTGAAGGTTGCGGAGATGAGATGGCTTAACAAAAAACAACAGGTAGAAGTAGAAGTAGAAAGTAGAAAGCAGAAGTAGAAACAAAAGTCCACATTCACCTAACCACTGTTAGATGAGCATGAGCTGCAGGGCACCACAACAGAAGTAGGTATCAAGGAGAGATTTTGAAGATGAGTTTACTAAGCTAGCTATATTAAAAATTAAAAGTTAACTATACTTAAAGTTTTTAACTATATTAAAAACTATGTTTAGAGTTTACTAAGTTAACTTTACATGTGAGTGGAAGAAAAGCAAGAGAGGTGGATGATAGACTGGAAGTTGAATCTGCTGCTGTTATCTGGGCCAAGTCAGTCTCGTAAGCTGTAAGATTTGATAGAAAAGGTGAGCTCAAAGGGAAGGACCTTACAGGGAGGACCACAAATCAGTGTCTGTGGAGAGGATGAGAGAGGATGACAAGTCGATCTTCTGAAACCAGGATGCAAAGAGCTTTTTCTGTATGTATCTTGGTTTCGGCTGGGATAGGGTTGATTTCCTTCCTAGTGGCTGGTGTAGTGCTGTGCTTTGGGCTTTAGTATGAGAATAATACTGATAACACACTGATGTTTTGGCTGTTGCTGAGCGGTATTTACACTGGTCAAGGGCTTTTTTCAGCTCCCCATGCTCTGCCAGGTGCCCAAGAAATGGAAGGGGACACAGCCAGGATAGTTGATCCAAACTGACCAAAGGGCTATTCCATACCATATGATGTCATGCTCAGTATATACAGCTGGGGAAGCAGAAGGAAGGGGGGGACATTCGGAGTGATGGCATTTGTCTTCCCAAGTAACCATTACGCGTGATGGAGCCCTGCTTTCCTGGAGATGGCTGAACACCTGCCTGCCCATGGGAAGGAGTGAATGAATTCCTTGCTTCGCTGTGCTTGCGCATGCGGCTTTTGCTTTCCCTATTAAACTGTCCTTATCTCAACCCACGAGTGTTCTCACTTTTACTCTTCCGATTCTCTTCCCCATCCCACCGCGGGGTGTGTGTGGGGGGGAGTGAGCGAGCAGCTGCGTGGTGCTTAATTGCCGTCTGGGACTAAACCATGACAGTATGGATTTAAATGAGGTAGTTCGGACGGTGTCTGAATATTGCAATGAGGATGGGATGCTGGCCTAACATTACCAGGATCTGGCCTTTATAGAGCAAGATACAAGCACAGTCAGCCTAGAGAGAGGACCCTTTTGGTGATGCCTTGTGGAGGGAGGACCCTTTTGGTGATGCTTTGTGAGGTGCTGCATTGCCACGGCAGCAGTAAAATGGACAAGGATGTCCAAGTAATGTTTTAGTGGCATTGCATCTAACGTTAAGCATGTCAGTAGCCCACTGACATCATACTGCAGGGCAGTCCGAATTATTTGAATTGCTTTCTTTAGGAAGACCGAGGTGCCTTTTGCCTTCAGGTAGTGTCCAGCCTTCCCAAGTGTGGTTCCTGCACATTCTCAAAACTTCTGCTTTCTGTCTGGCCTTCCAGTTGCTTGAACATTTTTTGTCCTTTCCTTCCTCTGGATCTTTTTCTATGCTGGCTTTTCTCTCTTGGTGCTTAATGCATGCATTATCATATTGACTATGGCATATTCTCTGAATGAATTCTTCTTTAAAGCACTTCTTTACTACCAGGTAGCTCTCCAGGGAAAACTGCTTCTTGCACTGTTGTCTTTTTTATTTACCCCAAAGCACATACTCGCCCAGGTTCAAGCACATCTGTTTCACATCTCCTTTATTTGATGTCACTTCTCAGCCCTTCCCAATTTTCTCCTTCCTGCTCTGTTGTTTTAATTCTCTGTGTTCATCTGATTTACGCTGTCAGCTCTGCCAAAGCTATTTGGCCCAATTCTCACACTAATTATGGAGATTTACTCCACAAAGGTGGAGTAAGAGGAGTTATTCTGGTATTGCTGATACACCAGGATCTGAATCTGGGACTGATTTCTTTCTTTCAATAGCATGCATGATTTTGGCAATATAATTGGATAATAACCTGTTTTCCTTTAGAGTACGCAATACCAAATTTAAAATTTTTGGAAGATGAATTCTGAAAAAAGCACCTCTTATTGTAATTGTGTAACAAACAATGTCATCTGGCAAACAGAAGTTGCTAAAGAAGCTTCCAGTCATAACCGGGAATAAGACGGTATTCCCTGTTGTGTAAGCCATCAAACCAACGTAACAGACAGGCTAGCCTTCAGCGGCCTACAGCAGGGAAGACTTTAAAGACTAAATTTATTTTGAAACATTTAAAAATATTTTGAAAATTCAAATCTCAGAAATAAGGAGGAGACTGGTCATTGTTACCCAGAAGATGTGAAGCTACAGAGAGGAATAGTGTAAATCCTTCAGTTCATCAAGAACAAAATATTTTTCCATTAAATACAGCTTGAACCTTCCCTAGTGCTTCTTTTTCATCTGATATTCAGCTCACCAAAGCTACATTTTCTTAAAGCATCACACTTTGGCAGAAGACACAGCGTGGCTTCTTGCCAGATATAATAATTTAAAGGTATTTGTATGCTTACTTGATTTGCTTTGAATGGACATAACTGCTGGGTTTTGTACCGTCAGCTCCTCACATTCCTGCAGTGAACTCTTTCCTGTTACGCTTCGGGTCTCCCAAGCTCCTTGCCTCTACAGGTTAGGGGACACTGAAAAAATGTGTAACCCTAGAGTGTGATGACAGCTTCTGCAAAGCATGTTGTTGACTGGTGCCGATTTGAGCAACGATGGGTCTGTCGGGGAATTTAGCCATGTGCCCAGAGGCTGCCCGGGAATGCCTGCTGGGGAAGCAGTTCCCCGGCCAGCAATGCCTTGTGTACGTCTGAGCTTACTCACAGGCGGGAGGGAGAGTCTCCAGAGCTGCTGAAATCCTCTGCATGAGATATCCACACAGCTTTCTTCCATGGACAGAGGGGAAAAAGAGAAGAGATACAAATAAGGGTCTGTAGACCTCCATAAGTAATAAAAGGACAAAGAAATGCTTTTGATGAAGCTTGGTCCCCTGCTTGGTGCACTCAGGGCAGCTTGGGGGACAGTGCAGCACAAAAGCCGTGGATGGGAAGAACCTGCAGACCCTACGTGCGCGTTTTCTTGCAGGCTGCACCCTGGTGACCACCGTTGCCTTCTGCTGTGATACGTGGCTCAATCCTTTTGCCAGCCACATCGCTGCTGTCAGGAGGTGGCATCAATAAAGGAAATCAGCTGTGAACTGACATGGGTATAACACTGACAGATACTAAAAATATTTCAAAGCGATTCAGCGTCTCCTCTTTTCTGTGTGGATTCACTTCTTCTGGCCCTTCATGGTCTCCCTGACCTTGCCACGTGTCTGTGACCTGCTGACACTTCAGCCATTAGTTATGACAGAAGTTATGGATCTGTGCAATCCTCTTTGATGATGATGATTTATCGTTTGTGTTACAGTCATGCCTAGAGTCCTCAAGCAAGATCAGAGCCTCATCGTCTGAAAAGATCACAAACAAAAGGTGGGAGGAGGAACGGAAATGCAGAGATATGAAATGCATTCCCCAAGGCAAGCCAAGGATAAGTACCAGGGCAGGGAGCAGCAGCACCCGCATCCCTTGGATCCTGCCTGCCCGTGTCCACAACTGGGCTCCGCAGTCTGCTGCTCTTCCACATCCTCCTCACCAGGGGCTGTGCAGGGGATGGCATGTTCCTGCTTCATCATGCCTCTGCCCGTGGCCTGAAATCAGGCACAGCGTGCCAGGAGGCACATCTCTGCCTCCTCCGCGTGGGTGCTGCAGGTGCACTGGTGCGCATGCAGATCACTGCTTCTGCTGTGCTTCCGAAATTATTTTATTTCCATTGTTTTTTCACCATTGACCTGACAGTCATTGCTACCAGCAGAGTTGTTGGTTATCACCTCCAAACTGAGACTGGATGGCTTCATGCCTTTCGAGAGCAAAATAAAACAGGTAACTTAAAACAATTCCTATGTTAGATATAGATGCAAGATATCTTTGGTGCAACAGCAAGACCAACAATGTACTAAACTGAAAGCACAGGGACATACTATGGGACAGCTGCATCCTACCTCCACTTATGGGGCTTGGATCTCGCTTCTGGCTATGCCTAAACACTACCCTTGCTTTGCCTTTGCAGCAGTTGGGGGATAATTGCAGTGCAATGTTTTTCCTCCTTTTGTAATTGTTATTCCGCTTGGCATTATGACCAGAGCTGTTCTCTACATATAAAAATGCAGTTTCCAGAGCTTCACCCGAAAGCTGGGTGTGTGGACTAGCATCAGTCCTGTGTTAATATGAATTATACATTGAATATTGCTTTGAAAACATTGTGAGCTAACTCTCCTGAAGCGCAAAACTCTATATAGGAAAGAAAAATGAGATGCAGACTTGGCCTGAAGATTTTCAAAGAGGAAAAAGCTAGACTGCACATATGAAAATACTTGGTTATGCCCTTTAGAAAAACAGGGAAATAAAAATACTGAGAGAGCTGCTCTGCCTCTCAGTGCTGACAGGAGTACCAGTTCAGCAGTCAAGAGTAGGCAGACGTGCTGAGATGATATTAGGGTGACAGGTAGGTAGCAAATTGAGGGGCCCTAGTGGGCTGTGAGGGCTTACAGGCTAGGCTCCAAGGCCTGCTAGAAGAAGCAGAAGATGCTGCTCCCAAAGAACCTGGAAACTGTGAGCTGCATCTAAGGGCAATGGAAATGTTGGCAGGCCGGCAAGGCCACTGTCAGAGCCATGCAGGGGTCCACCTGCCCTTCAGCGAGCTTCTGCAATGAGGAACTTGCCAGAGGATGGCACGAGTTTTATCTCCAGGCAAATATTCAGGCTTCACCTTGCAACATCTGAGCTGTCTTTTGGTGCTTTCATGACAGAAAGTGCTTACCCCAGCTAAAGCCAATATATCCTCCATTAGCTTAATATTAACATTGCAACTGTGGCAGGTGGGGCCAGGCACACATTTTCTATCTTGAGTGTAGTACACAGTCTTCAGTGTAGTTCAAGAGCACAGCAAAGAGCTGAATCACAAATACATCCAGGAGTGTTTGCAAAACGTGGGAATTCCTCTTTTCCACTCGGAGCCGGGGAGTGTCCAGACTTCCCAGCCCCACCTGCATCTTTCCCAGGCATGCTCCACCAGCTGCTGTGTGTGTTTGTCTGACTCTTCTCTCTTCATAACACAGTTCAGCCCATGCTCATTATATCTGCATGATACCATCACCATATAATGCCATGAGGAGTGGAGACTCTCCCCACAAATGTGTTTAAAAGATTTTATGCCACTTCATTCTTTTACATGGATGCAAATACATTCATAGTAAGCAATGTCTGCATCAAGTCCGTTCTCCTGGCAAAGCAGTCCACCAGCGCCTGGTTCCTCATCCCCATTAGGAGCTTTGCTGCTGTTTGATTCAGAATTTTCCATGAATTCCCTGTTGCCATCCATCAACTCACGAGTTTGAAATTTTCTGCCATTGCCTGAGTAAAGTAGTGGTTGTTGTTTTCTCCGGCTCCTTGAAAGAGGGCTGGTTCCTGAACTGACATTTATTACCAGCACAAACCTTTTTCTGACAACGAAAAAACAGTCACCGAGTGTTTTCCACCTGGTATTGTCTACTTAACATCCCCATCCTTCTTTTTCTATTTCTTGTTTTTATTCCTTCTGTAAAACAGACACAAGGGGTGGTGCTGGCCGCCTGCGCAGTCAGTCAAGCCACCGCCCCGTGCCTCAGTGCAGATGTCATGCATGCTACATACTACTTTATGCACTGATGGAGAAGCAGCCCCAGCCCAAAATGAACCGTCAAACAAGTCTGCTCTCACCAAACAGACATTTTTATACCTTGTCTATGCGAGCCAGCTATTGACAATCCCAGCATTTCGGGCTGGTTTTCCTTTCCCTTTGTCATCAGAGATGTGAGGGTGATCTAAGCTTCTTCAAGTGTGAGACTCAGAGCAGGTAGGACACAAAATTTTATGGCACCAGGCTTTGCTACTGACACTGCTTAGGGAGAAAATCCATTTCTGACGTGGCACATGGTCTGTAACACAGCTTAGCAGCAGGTCCCTTCGGGAAACCTGGCAGAGCTGAGCTGCCTGCCGGGCTCCTCCTCACCGCCTGAAGTCTGCCATGTCCCTCCTGGTCAGGGCAGGGGCTGACGCCTTCTTTGAAAACGCACACTAAATACAACGCCAGCAGCAGCATGAAGAGGTTTGGGGATCAAATCGGCATCGTCAACTCCTGTGGAGACATACCCATAAACAGCTCGGCGGCCGCACTTCTCGTGGGCCGTTAGCATTTACCAAACAACCTAACGCTACAGCGTCAGCCAGCGATGTCTTGCAGGCTGGATCACCAGCATGTTCATTGACTGCAGCAGCACTGGTTGTAGGAACAAATATTACACCTGTGAGGAGGAAATGTGTTATTAAAGCCATAAAGATAACAACATTGCTCGTAAGTGGACAAATTTAGTGCAGCGCCTGTTACTGTTAAATGGCAAAATTACAGTTGTAACAATATGGAGATGTAAATGTAATTGTGTATAACATTGTGTAATCATTAAAATCCATATAAATTTTGCGCACTCAAATTAAACACAAGCGACTACTGCTTGACACCTGAAACGTTAGCATAATATTCATGCCATATGGTTGGCATTTTCTGTTTCTTATATCTGTCACTCTTCATTCTTGTCAGCTGCTCAAGAGAACTTGCCAGATAATGTCTGCACCATTGCCAAAAATGTCTAACAGCTGGCGTGGTACTGGTTAAACACTCCATAATGTTTCAAACTTTAGTGCTCCCATCTATGCATTAGAGAGCTGGTTCTTGGAGCAGATGTTTAGCTTTGTTTTTAAATTAACTTCGGTCTGCTTTTGTGTCAGTGGTGTGTTTTTATGCTCCATCATGCTGCTGCCTTCTGTGAGATAAATGAGCTCAAATGCATCCTGGCTCTGACAGCCTTAAAACACATAAGCTGGCACGATAAACACTGTGTTAAAAATGCACTCTGCTGTCTGTTTCGGTACCTGACGTGGGCTCAGGGGTTGGACTTGAGCTGCAAACTTACAGGGACCAGTTCAGACCATCTATTAGCTGAGGCAGCGGTATCTTAAATTTTCCTGTGTCCATGTGATCCTCCTTGCAGGAGAGAGATGTGTATCTGCTCAATGCCCTCAGTGCCACTGGCCACCAGAGCCCCTCTGTGAGTCAGAAATCAGCACTGAGGGACCTAAATGCCCAAATGAGTCTCCTGAGGGACCCAAACTGTAATGAGGGCTTAAAACAGAAGCATTGCATGGGCCTGGTTTAGAGCTCTGTCCCCCCAGATGGGGAGAGGGCAGCAGGGTCCGTATTGGCACCCAGGCTTGCAGCTGGAGTGCAGCCCCAGAGCCCTAAACCCACCTTCATCTTGCAGGGTGTGAGGCCACTGGTGGAGGACTGGGAGCAGGAGACACATTTCTGGCTCTGTAAATACCCTTTAAAACAGTAATAATGACTAAACCGGGAATTCTCTAACGTCTTCTGTATGGAAATCAGTGTGAACTCTGAACGTGCTGAAATCTATGTAGTTGGGTGATTTACATATTAAGATTTATGATGAGCCAGGCACATCAACAGTGATGAATTAAACAAACATCCAATTTCATAAACAATCTGATTTTATGGATAGCATATGCAGTTCCCTTGGGGCTGTGAATTTAAAAGGCTGATTTACGCCTTTGGAAAAGAGGACTCCTTGCTTTTTCATTTTGCTCTTCTTTTCCTGGAGACAAGGAGTTATCTTACCTTTTGCTCCTTCAGGTTCACTTCCAAATGAAGTCACTACCCAGTTAAAACACTGGGTTGAATTTTGAAACACTGTGATGGAGGGCATTTACTGAGAAGCTGCTAAGACATCCTTCTGTCCCCAGATGGCTTTGTAGGGACAGAAATGGGGAGAGAAGAGTACTGAAGAGAGGAGACCTCTGCCCCTCCAGAAGTGGGCAATTTGATCCTGCTAGTCTGCTTCACCTCATGTAGACAATGACCTAATACATGTCCTTTTTACACAGAGGCATTTTAATTTGTGCTACCTTTTGGCACAGGACACCCTTTCTGAACGGGGACTCCCCTGTTTCGGCTGCCATACAGGCACACAACAAAAAGATGACGGCTGCCTGAATAAGCTTCCCATCTAACACAAGGCAAGAAACAGAGGTAGGGACAGGCAAAGAGTGCAAGTAAATATATAGGTTCATGCTATAGGCAGTGGTCTTAGCATGCCATCACCAATGGCAGGCTATACACTCACTTTTGCCATGAGGGTTGCATAAACGTTGAGTATTCAGATAGTGGCTTGTGCCTCTCCTTTTCCTCTTCTCTGCACAGCAGACCTACTCAGATGGAAGAAGTGTAGGCAGAAGAGTCGTGGGCTGCATAGATCAGAAAATAGATTTGCACAGTTTTTATTCTTTGCAGACGTTCCCGCCCCTGTACTGCATCCCTAGAAATTATCCATCTTGGATAATGGATGGAATTAGATTAGAAACAAGACAGGATGCAATTACTCACTGAGGACGAAATGGATAAACTGGTAAAATGGGGCCTGCAGCTGGGCCTGTCGGCGTCTGGTTTGTGCGCACGCGGAGGAGTTGCAGAGGATTTTATCCTCGGCATTAGCTGTAATAGGATAAACATATTTTATGTTTATTGTAATATAGCCTTTTACCCACTTTAAAAATCATTACTGAGCCATGATCTACCACAAAACGGCTGGTATCCCTTATTCCAGTAAGGTGCTATCCACGTGAAGTTCCTAAGTTGAAGCAAACTGTGATTAAAATGAAAATAAGCTTTATTTTTGATGAGGAATAAAGAAACTACCTTAGGCCAGAGAACTGCATCAGGATGCTTACAATGTCTATTCAGTGCCGTGGGATCCAGGGCAGGAGTAAATGTTAGCCCACTCATTTCTCGGTCCAGGCTCGGCTCTTTTCCTAAGGAAGACCTTAAAGCTTTTCTTCACCGCCTGGGTTTGCAAGTTCATTCCTGAAGTATACAAGCAAATGGGACAATCTTAAGTTGCTTAAGTGCTTGGTACATCCCTTTAAATGATTTTCGATTTCTTTAGGCATTTAGACACTGTTGAAAGTCAGGCCATCAGATTAGTTTCAGGCCACACAAGAGGCATGACAGAGCTGAGAACGCAGATGCTGTTGGGAGGGGTATCCCACTGCTTTTCCTCTCACACGTGTTTACTTGTGAATGTGCTCATTGACACGGCGAGGTTTTGAATTTGAATTTGAAGAAGTAAGGGGGGAAAGTGGGCAACTTCTGCTAATGAATGTTCACGCCTGATTATTTTTCTTTTGTCTGCAGCATCCTTGGACTATTTTGTTGTAAATGTTTCATTTTACATGCAGTAATTGAGACTAAAGATTCGGCACAGTGCTACACCCCTGAAACCAAAGATGTTGGTTATCAAACTATGATGTTCTGCTGCAAAAAGATGACTAAAAAGAATGACATAAGTAGATGTTCCTGGAGGCAAAACATGTAGTACAGTGCAGCTCATTACTTAGTAATGTAGCGCACATACATGTGATTGTAATCCATCATTTTTACCACCACCTTGAACAGGATTATAGCCAACTTGTAGGGTCATACAGGTACCTGTAATCCTAGGCAGTAAGTTCCTTTCAGCTCAGGCCATCGCAAATCTGTCATTTGTGGTGTTCCATTTATGTTCTTTAGTTTATGAATGTGAATTATTTGATGGAAATAGTTTCAGTGCAAAGGTAACCAGGCAATGCTTTTGACTGAGTGCCAGCCAGCAGGTCAGGAAATCAGTTTTGCACTTCTTGCTGTTGATAGGTTTAGCTATGGGACTTTTTTTTAATGTCTCTTTTATGTCTCTGTATTGATAGGAGATATATTAACGTGAAGTTTCCAAACTCAGCCCTTGCCCTGCATATCCTTTGTGCATGTACTTAAAGCATTTGAGTTGTCCCATTCACTTCAGAAGGCTAATCAGGTACATAATCAGGTGTGTGTAATATTTACAGGGTCAGGGTTCAATTCTTAACAAGACTGCAAAGGAAAAGGCAATGCTAAGCATGACGGTTGTGACACAAAGGTGTTAAAAGTTTCTTCTTTTGTCTGCTGTTCAGGCCATTGAGGCCGTGTGGACAGGCCCTGCTGTCTGTGTGGGCCTAAGAGGCTGCACCACAGGTCTGGTGTGGGATGTGACTTGATGCTCAGCATGGGAAAGCACCCATGGAAAGTCAATACAGTTTCTAAAGGGGAGAAAAGAGAAATAGAAAGAATAAACAAATCTGGTTTTCTTTCTGATTCTATTCCTTTCTGCCTCTGTTATGTTGCTATGGCATGTCAATGCCTTCTGCTGACATGGAAATCAGCAGAAGTAGCCAAGTCCTTCACGCACTGTAGAAGGGGCACCGTGCTTTGCTTTTTGGAATCAGCTTTTTTTTCACTGGGAGTATTTCTAAGGCCAGATTTAGAGAGGTTGAAAGGCTGAAATAGTTGTCTATATTGAGCATCATTTTTATAATGGACTTTATCAAAGATTTTGTAGACTTCTAAATCTTTAATTTCTCAGAACTCCTCTTGAGGCTGGCATACTTCTCCCAGCTTCATAATTTCAGTAGAAATAACTTAAAAAAAAATCACTCAAAGCAGTGAAGATAACTCATTGTTCAAAAAATACATTTTTGTTTTGCCAGTACTTCTCTTAGGAAGTATTTTGCTGAATTTTAGCATAAAAATATACCGTTGTCTATTTAAATTTCTTAAGTAACTTTTAAGGGTTTCACTTGGCTGACACCTCTTGGACTTGCGATAATCTTGGGGTTGTTTCACAAGAGACCCAGGGAACACCCACTGATAACAATGTCAAACGTTCAATGTATTTACTGAACGTTTCCACTTGCTTGATCATTAAGGCATGCTTTGAGTATGAGGTCACTCATGTTGTGTAAGTGTAGAATTTATGGGGTGATTTGAACTATAGGGGAGTCCTGACATGTTTTTGGCAAATACCGTCAGATACCATGGACTGATGCCACTCAGAATTGTAGCTCTGGGATATAATCAGGTTCTAGCATGAATGTGTTGCATTAGAATTCAAATCCTCTGATTACAGAGAAGATGGGAAAAAGGTTATTTAAACAGGCTGTACATACAGGGTAGGAATCTTTTAACAGAACACATTTTCTTATCTATTAAAACAGATGATTTAAACATTAAGTCTTTTAACAAACAAAAATGAAAATGTAGTTTTAGAAAATCAGAGGAGAAAGCTTTACATCAAGGTAGCATGCAATCGTTGTGCTCTCCTTTTGAATCCTGCATTTAAGTTGGAGGGAGCAGTGAAGGACTAAGTTAAGAAGGTGGCAGTGAGACCGATTCACCAGCAGTGTGGGCTGTAACCGAGTCTGTGCTTCCTAAACTGTACTCCTGGTTTTGCCACCATCTTGCTAGGTAGCCTTGCAGAGCCTATTCAGGGCCTGTTTAAAACTCATTTAAATCACGAAAAAAATATTCAGTTGGATTTTAGCACCTTTTAGATATAGCGATAATGACTTTGGCTGCCTTAATTTGCCACTTCTCTGCTTGTACTGTTATGAGAATAACCTAAGACTTGGAGTCCTTGAATGAAGCCAAATGGGAACAGGATCTGGATCTATGCAATTGCTGACTTTATCACATACCTGCTGCCTGACTTTGAGTTTTGTGACTCTGTTTTCCCTCCAACCTCTTGTTTTGCATGTTTAAATTGCAGGCTCCTTCAGACAAGGTGCATTTCTCACAAGACGTTTGTAGTCTGTCGTCTGTGGTCGTGTTGTAAGACAAACAACCAGCGATGGCTGCCACTCATGCCGGAGGTTTCAGCAGCTCCCTCCCAGTTTGTCTAAAACATGTAAATAAAGCCAGTTCTGGTATTCTGGACTTTTTAATCCTTTGCAAAGACATTAACTCTTTGACATTAGTCCCACTAATTGGACTTTGTTTCAGTACCTGAACTTTTTCCCTTAACATTTTAAAAATCACGTTGTTAGCTGGTTGCCAAGTATGAGGCCACAGGTAAATGAACAGCATTTCAGTGTGGGTTCTGGAAGGAAATACTCTACAGGTATTGACTTACACTTTATTTCTTCATCCCACCTATAATATAAAGGGAAGAGACAAAAACGAAACACAGAAAGACGTAGAATAAAAGATAGAAGAAAGGAGTGATTGTAGGAGTTTGAGTATACACTTGTCAGAAAAAGGCTATACAAGACTAGCCAGAGTCTTTTATAGAGGAGGTGTGACTGATACACAGAATATTAGATTTGACACATATTTTATAGGCATCCCTAGCAGAGTATGCACTGGAGGGTTTTAAGGAACAGTCCTGCTCTTGATATTCACGGAGCTCCACAGTTTTTGGAAATGTGCTGTCTAGCCCTAGGAGTCCATCTCTTACAGAAAAGGCCTTTGAATAACATGTTTCAGAATTTCCTGGCCCACTCCCTGAAAGATTTTCAATACTGCTTTTTAAAAATAACTTCATTTTATAGACCCATTTAAATGGGATAAATTGGCAAATACTGCGATCTACTTTCCTACCCTTATTTTTTATTTAAAGTTTTATATTCCCACTGGGATTAGGACTATCCTATGACACAGAAAGGACAACACCGTTTTCTGTGCAAGACAAAAGTGCAAAGTCTGCTGACAAATAGCACAAAAATGGTTTTGCTTTTTAGGCAGACATCGCTCCCCAGATACCTGAAAGGCTTAGATATTAGCGAAATGGGTGTATCACCATAGTGAAGCTGACATTATCCGGTGTTGTATATGAGAAATGTCATTTATGAGTTGTCACACAGCTGTTATTAAGAGACTATTCAGCAGAACACAGTACATCATAGTGACTGTCACTGCACTTGCTGCAATCACCGAACAACCAGGCACAGTTAAACAGAACATTTCTTTCGCTTCAGGACAAATTACACTTTGTGCTGTTTACAGTTTATTTATGTGATGTATCCGTTGCATTTAGGCATCCCACGTAGCTGTTTTACGCTCGCTCCGGAGGCGCAGACCTGCGGCACGGTGCCTGCCAGGTGGGACGGGCGGCAGGCCAGCCTCCCACAGCTGGCCAAGCCGGCCGGGGAGCAGAGACCTCTGCACCTCCCCAGCGTGGCTGGGAGCGAGGAGGTGGGGGTGCTGGCACTCCAGCTCTGGTCCCCCTCCCTTCCCTGCCAGCAGTTTTGGAGGACAGCGTCTGGCGGCTCTAGGCAGTCTCCTGGCCCTGGCTCCGGGCAGGATGGGAATCCGGCAGCTTCCAGAGCTGCTCCGACCTTGCTGCCTCCCCCCAGCCTCTGGGGCAGGGACCCTTGCTGTCCTCCTTCCCTGCAGCATCTCAGGTGTCTCCCTCCAGCTACGCACCACTTAGAGCAAACTGCAATTACTCCATGGGCTTTCCCACAGCCATAAGTATTTACACCTGGTATTAAAAGGCACACAGACAAACGAAACTTAGCCCTAGATTTAGGATTTGAACAGACGCTACTTGAATCCCTGCTAACATCTTTAGGTCACATACTGTATTCAGACTGTTAAGCCTTGATCCTCTCTAATCTCTCCATGGGCTGAACTTCCATTGACTTTAACCTGCCCAGCCATATCCTTTAAAGCCAGCCTCCCCCAATTATTGCACCACGTGCAGCCCCGCTGGACCTCTAAATCTTTCAAGAGGTTTGTAATTTGGTGCATTCCCTAAGGAAGGTTTGGAAGGGGTCCAGGGAACAAGGCTAATTTAGGAGATGGGAGAATATGTCTTCTGAAGAAATGGCTCCAAGACCTTAACATGTTGGGCCGTGAAAAAGGAGCAGGTGAGATAGGATTTAATTACAATGCACAAGTACCTAAGGGGGCAAACAGAGAACTAGGTCTGAATCTATAGCAAAAAGGTAAAATATGAGGTCATGGGCTGAAACTGAAGTGTATTTCTCTCAGCAGACGGCTACTCTCTATATGTAATAATCTGGCAAACAGGGTAGTGGAAACCGGTAGTAGATGCAGCAACCTATTTATTACTGTTGCAGTGTGATCAGCTTGCCCTGCTGATGGTTCTTGTCAGTCACAAATGGCTTTTTTTCTCTGTTGTTTAGTGTTTCAATCTACTATGCTATTTGGGGTGGGGGAGGTGTCTTCAAAGCTGAGCTTCTGGGGGTTAAAAATAGAGGCAATATTTAGAGGCTATCAGTAAGAAATATGTAACTATTTTTTTCATGAAATGCTTTGAAGGTTTATGTACACGGCATCATAGGTCTTGCAAAATGGCATGACTTCCTCTATGGTCTGGTGCTGCTGAAGAACATAGCAAATACTGCGCAATTCTGATGAACTCCTGGCAGGTGAAAAGTAATGTTTCTGCGACACCAAAAATAGTAATACGGTACTGGCATAAATGGGCATTCCACCTCATTCACCCTTTTCATGTTTATATATTAGGGGAAAATAAAAGATCTAATTTGGAAGCTGAGTAAAGCATGTGAAGCTTGAACTTAGGCTCCCTTAAAAAAAAAAAGTGGTATCTCTCCACTACTTTGCAATGGTTTGGTTTTAAGTTTTTGAATCAGTTTGTGCAGGAGATGGCCTAGTTTCAGCTGGTGCTTCTGACTCTGAAAAATGTCAGGACGCATGGAGGCAACTGGGACATTGGTTTGCCCCTTTGCAAGCTGAGTAGCTTTGTTTTCACCCATTTCCAATCACTAAATCATCTACTAATGAAAAAGTTGCTCAGAGAAAAGGTTAACGTGAGATTTAAGTTGGACTTACGGGGCATCAATAAACAGGCTATTATTTTAGACAATCTACATTCATGCTGCATGTTTCCTAAACAATGTTCAGAGCTGATTCATTTACTCCACCAGAAGTGCAAGAAAATAACAAGTAAGGCAGCAGTTCTTTCTGCCAATATTTCTGTGTACGTTCTGCCCTTTGTTTTTAATGTTAATAATGCTTTTAACAACTTAGATAGACTAATCCCAAGTCTATAGCACCTGTAGATTAATTGAGGATGGGACATGCCTAGAACTGCTACGTCCTTCAAAGGTCCCTGCTGAAGTACTGAGGCTTTGATTGCTTCCCATAGCATGTCAGAGCACTGTGCTGGTCCCCTCTAGCAATAAAGATGCTCCCAGCTAAACCAAAAGCTAGACCCGCTTTGGGTCTCTCCTGGTAGAGTGGTTTTTGGCCTGGATAGTCCTCATGAGATTCATCTGGTCAACAAAGGTAACCTATCTATAGTGGTCATCCTATGCTCCTTCTGCTGTCCCTGGAGAGTGACAGACTCTTCTAACATGCAGCTCATTTTGAGGAAAACATTGAAAACTGGTCACACGGACTGTGCCTAGCAGGCCCTATTCCTAACCCTGGATTATGGAGTAAGTCTTGGGTAACTGGTTGAGCTCCTGGGGTCCTTTCACAAATTATGGTTGCAACTTTATGAAAGATTTATCCCAGTTGCCAGAATTGTACCCACCCAAATTCAACAGTTTTATCTTCTCCAAGGCTTTCCTTACCACTTCTATCCTAAAGCAGCTTCAGTAAGTAAACCTGAGGCTCTCTTCTACTAGCTTCAGTTTTTTTCATCTGTGTATCTTTAGAGTATCTATGATGAGATAATGATCTTTAAAATGAGGTTAATAATCCTTCTTAATCTATTTTGCCAACTTATGTGAATTTTCTAGAGCAGAGACTATTTTCTCTAGTGTTTGGTCTGGTAGATAACAGAAATCGTAGTTTATATCCTGCAAGAAATTTTAGCTTTTTAAAATATATTTCACTGCAGCTCAGGATGGAAACAATTTTGTTAATTTCTTCAAAACAGGGATTCCTGAAAGAATTCATATTAAAAACTATTTTTTCCATAGTTTCAAATTATTTTCTGTTATTTCAGAAAATGCATTTTATTAATACTGGTAAAATGCTTCCCTAAATTAATTCAAAAATAAAAGCAGAGCTAGAGTATTTGACCTATTATAATGCTATACTACAGCATGTCAGAGTAGTGGTACACAAACATAAACTTACTTTTAACACTTCTAAATTTTTCCTGTTTCAAAGTAGGTGAGGTTTTTTGTGGGAAATCATTTTGCTCACAGTTTAATGAAAAGAACCATTTTTTAAAGCAAAATGTCTTTGAGGAGCTCTAGTTTTGCTTCTATCCCATCTCCTCACATCTTTCCTCAGCTGAGTCTTCTAGCTATACTAAAAAACCTAATACTTTTTATTTTATTTTGCAGCTCAGATTGATTAATTCCTGGGTACAGTAGTCAATAAAATGAATAATGCAGCAATGACATTTTTTACAAAGAGTTCAGAGTACTGCTGTGCATTGCTTTATTAGATGATATATCTATAAGATCTAGTTATATTAATCAACTTTAACAAAATACAACTAGACAGCACAGCTGTAAACATGCCAAACCAAGACTGTGTGAGCCTCAGCAGAAGACACACCTCAGCAATCTATTTTGCTCTGATTCAGTCAGTCATTTGGAGCAAACCACCAACTGGGTTTAATCCTTTGTTGTTGTTGCTCTTTGGTGTGGTATCATCTGAAGAACTGTCTTAAAATACTGCATTAAATAGCAGTAGAGTAGCTAATGGAGGAGAATCACACCTCTGACCAAGAGATTTCTCATGGAAGAAATTTCAGATTCAGTTATTACAGCAAACAGTTCCCTTTGCCCATATAGCTTATTTCACTCAGGAAATTGCTTTAAGTTATGCTAGCAAAAGAAGTTTGTTGAGGACTTATTTTGCCCAAACAAGCTGCATCTCTCTGGATTTCCAGGATTTTTTTTTTTTAAGAGTAAACATGGTGACAGACTGAGAATTACTTTACAAAATGCTCTGGGGGTAAAAAGCAATCCTGTGTCTAGTAACACATTACTGAAGATGAAGTGTAAAATGCACAGGCTTTTGTCTTTAAATTTGATGTAAAATTTAATTCCAGAAGTTGTAAGGTGCAAAATGTTCTAAAAATTATATACACAACTCTCTTACCTTGTTTCCTACATGGTCTTTCCCCTATGATTGTGATATTTTTTTTTTTTTAGTACTTTATGGAATCTTGGAAAAGGGGCACAAAGATGGAAAATGGCCTTGAGTAGCTGGAATTATGGTCATTTGAATTAATGGGTTTTAATTAATTTCTGGCTGAGAATAAATGGTTCATTAATCTTTAAAATAGACTGAAAATCCACTTAGAAGAAAGAACAATACTAAGTGCACAACAGATAACTGTGGAGTTGCATTGACCTATCAACACTAAAAATACTTACTTTAGATGGCTGAAGTAGTTTGGATGGGTAAAACAATTCAAATCTCCCCTAAGTGAAACTTCTATAAAGAAAGCGTAAGACCAGCAACTAGCTAAGTGGTCTTCCAACAAGATCACTGAAAATATTTTCACCTATATTTTTGAATTATCCTTTCCTTCTTGATTCCACCTGAATTTAAGTGGTAAAAAAGCCCACAACATCCTAATGTCTTTTTAGTACTGAGGCACAACTCAGTAATGCTTTTATGCTTTTTTAAAATGCTTTTTAATGCTTTTTAAAAATTATCCCTGATGTGACTGTAAAATTAACATTCTGTCATGTATCAGTATTTCTACAGCCTTCAACCAGCCTCATGAGCCTCTAGGGGCTGGCTGGCCAATATTTGTGTTTATATATGCTCATCACGATCTGCCTTCTGTACGGTTGTTTGTGCTTTCCATAGTTATTTGTGTCGTGTCATGTTCAGAGGTATAGGCTGCAAGCTCCTTGAACAGGGACTCATTCCTGTAAATTTACTACACTTTGCACAGTAAAGAACCAATTCTTTATATGGTACCCTGGCTCTACCACAATATAAATAACATTTTTTCATATTGGCACAACTCCTTTGAGTCAAAGGAGGAGTCACGGAAAGAGGCAGTGAAGAAGCAGAGATTTCATCACTTTAAAATCAGGGGCTTTTGAAGCATGTCTTTCTGTAAGATGTTATCCAGAGAAAGCAAGAATTATATTTTGAGAATTCTAGTGATATTTTTTAATCCCCTACTATTAAATACATTCTGGATCTTTTAAGGTATTGACATAGCGGCACAAAAAATCCCGCCTTAGGGCACATTTTCTAAACCACAGATCCAACTGCAGATATGATGCTTTTAGTAAATTGACAGAGGGAGCTATAAGAGCGGTTTAGATGATTCATATTATTCCTCTGGGCAGAGTCCCAACTCTTCTCTGAGTCAGCTTTGGTGTTCCCTTATCAGGAGGCAGACCATTGTTAGAAAACACCATTTGGGGCTAATGCAACGCTTCTGTTGTAATAGCCCTCTGGCACTGACAAATTTTTAGCTCCCTTTAATAGGAAAGCTCCCTATGCATGCCAGCTAAATCCAAAGTGCTGCTTGTGAGTCGTCTTTGCATCATATCATAATTTCTGAATTTTTGCTTTAAGATGACTTTTTACTTCTCCGTTTTTATCTCACTACATTTTAGCTGTTAGTACTGAAATTCAGTGATTTTACCAGACTGTGGAGAAATATGCTTTCAGTATTTTACTGTTACTCTTTTGATCTTTTTCTGCAGTTTCTTTCTTGTCTAGATGCAGCATCTTTTTATTGTGCTTGTATGCACACTGATTAATCCAGCTTCTACATGTCCTCCCTTTTGACCCCCAGGTTTACCAGTGCTGCCTATATGTTGGCTTATGTTCTGGTTTAAGTCTAAAAATGGACCCGCTTGCTTGCCTGGTACAGAAACTCAGGCCTGGTTAGCAAAAAGACGAGGCCAGCAGCAACCTGTGCTTTGGCCCACTCGCAGTCCTGTGAAAGTGTGGGAGCTTGGGGTATTGCGTTCCCCTCCACACCCTCCTGACCCATCTCATGGCAAGACCCTCATGGTGACTTATGCTTAGCACCCCAGGCTGTAAAGCAGGACCTGTTCCTGGGAACAGATTTTTCTGCTTTATGGCATTTACGGTAGATGGATCCATTAACCCAGAAGAGATGATGCTCTAATGGCAGCGGCAGAAGAGGCTTCTAATAGATTGCCCAGAAGCTGGAACATTTGCTCTCTAGATCCTCAATCCGAAACACTGCTCCTACTTTTCAGGAAAGTCCATCAGCCATCAGGCTGCAACATAATCTGGCATGACACAGGTCTCCTGCCAGCACCAAACACCCTACTGAAAGGGAGATGAGATTTACAGGGAAAAAGTTGGCAAGCAAGGTGGTGCTGGGGTCTTTGGCCTGTTGTGAGAGGAACTTCCCTGGGAAGGGAGAGTCCTAGACCCTGCTCCTTGCTCCCACTTATTTAATTTTTGCAGTTTATTTGTGATACTGAGACTCAAAGTCTTTCTAAGCTAGGCTCAGTTATGGCTCCACATGTAACTACAGAGTATGAGCTCATCCATTCTCTGACCAGTGCCAGTAAGGTGTCAGATCACTCGGAGTAACATATAGCTTAAAAATACCAACCTTCACCCTCAATCTAAAGCATTTCCAGCTCTCTGGAAAAGCAAGCCGCCATTTCCATCCATGTGAGCTCTCCCCAGATCCCTTCTCGCTGTACTAGACAGTTCTGCTCCTCAGGTCCTTTGCTTTAATCTTTATCCTCACTTTACAAGTCAAGATACAGACATGAAAGGCCTAATACCAGATGTGTTGTTCATATACAATAAGCTTACAAATGCACGCTCCAGGCACCACCAGAGTCAAACAACTTGGCTTGCCAGAGGCAGAGCTGCCTGGGCTTGCCAGAAGGCAGAGCTGCCTGGGCTGCCTCCTCCCTGCCTGCAGGCTGCCCTGAGAGAGGTGCTTCTAGAGCCAATGGAGGTCATGGACCGTGCAGTGCGGCAGCTCTCTCGTGCCTGCCCAACCAAGGCTACGAGGACAGACCCTGCTTGCAAGGTATCATTCGCTGCAGAGCATCCATCAAAGAGACAGGGAGCATCCAAAGTGCCACCATGTTTGGCATAGGTAGGACAAATGGGCATGCGGGGAACGTGAAGGGGAAAATAAGTGGGAGTGGGGTGCTAAGGACTGGCAGAGAAGTCTCTGGCAGAGGACAAGCCTCAGACAGATGGAGCTGAACAACTAGATTTTGTTGGGGGCGACTTTGGGAAGAGCTTGGAATTAGTTCTTTTTGTGCTTCAACCTCTCTCGCTTTTACTCTGACTCCATGATTTTTCATACCGCTGTAGCAGACAGACATCTGGTTACATCTCTTACTGCCGTAATCCTTTCTACCATAATACCTTCACCTTTCTGGCCTTTAAGCTTCCCTTGAGCAGAGACCATTATTGCTGTTAGGCAGAGGTGGAGTGGAAAAGTACAGCTTAATAATGGTGATCATACAGAAAAAAACTTTCCAGAGGCTGCAAAGGACTGATATAAAAGGTATACAAATCCTATGGCTCAGTATCTTCTACTAGCCTATGAAACAGAAGGTTTTGGTAAGTTGACATGTCTTACTGAATAATGGCTGCATTTATTCTCTTCCTCTTCAAACAGTCCCTTTAAAAGTATCTTTTTTTATTCTCAAGATGTGAAATTACTTTGATAGCAGGAAGACAGTTGCAATTCCCATGTCAGCTAACTTTGTTAGATACTAAGCTGTGATACCTTCAGCCCAGTAATGTTTATAGATCTCAGTCCTTTCCAGTATTCAGTACATGCCTACCTGTAATGTCTACAGTGCTCTAGCTTGTAGAAAAACAACATAGCAAGAGAGGGAAAGCTAATGTTTAGCAAATATCAGAAGAAATGATAGCATAAATTAAGCTCTAAAACCAGATGTTCATTTCAATGTAGCAGGCTATTTGAACTTATTCTGCAAGATCGATATTTTTAGATTTGCTGAATTTCTAGAAGCAATGTTTTCAATTTGAAAGGTTTTTAGCCTGGGTGAGAGGGTGAAGAATATCAAGGGAGATGCATAGGAGCCAAAGAAGAGACTTCAAAAATAACACATTGGAAAACCTCCAGTTGTTTTAACTCCAAAGAACACTCAGTTTTACAGCACACCTAGCATACAATGCTTCATCTTTCACCCGTAATTTGGCTTCTGAAGGTGTTTGCCTTCTTTCTCTGCATCACTAGTGGTCAGTTTATCTCTGCTGTCCCAGCCAGTTCCCCAGGCCAGAGACACTTCTGTCTGTCAGGTGCTCCTTCAAGGGATTTCTAAGCTCCTCTGCACTTTCATGGGGAGTGATTTGTCACATATATTTTGGGAGAGGAAAATAATTGAATGCACTTAATTCAGCCTCGGCCATGGTTCCTGGTTAAATGTAGAAGTACCTTATGTTTAGAAATTCCGAAGTGTCATACTAGCTGTTGCAGAGTAAGAGGCACTCACAGTGTTGCTGAATTTGTAACAACAGGCATGCAAATATGTGACTGCTTAGCTTCAGTTTTCCATCTTCTGTTTAGCATAAGCTCCTCAAATATGTGCTAATGGAGCACACCCCATACAAAAGATGCTGCACAAAATAAAGCTATGAAGTCTTCTTGAAGCAAACGGAAAAGGAGAATTTTGAAAATCTTGAAATTGGCATAATTTTATGCCATCAGAGTCCATTTCACCCATCAGAGCAAATGGAAATCTTGCCACACAAATGTTCATTTGAGATAAAATGGTGTTTGGTAAAGAACATTTAGACTGGGCAGTATGTAACTAGTTGCCACTGCCATCTATGAACATAGTACACACATTTGAGGGAACCTTCCCAGTTGTCTTTTCAATGCTAGTTACCCCTTCAAATACAACTTTCTCAGTATGGTGGACATTTCTACAGTAGCATTTAAACTGTCTCTGAAGTAGTGCTTCCATGTGCAGTATTTGACTGATACCACTACTTAAAAACTCTCCCAAAGCAAATCCTGGAAGTTAGTAGTCCAGTGTTTTATCTTACTTGCATAAGTGGAGGTTCACAACTGAAAGAGTTACTTTGGGCACCCAGAATACTGACACTGACAATACTGTCTTCAGCCTGGAGGTTGGTTGGTGCAAAGTAATGCACCAAGTGGTGCAAATTAATGGTGGACATTGCTGTTCTCCCATGTTTCTGTGTTGTATAGGGAAATGGAGAGTGGTGAGGGAGCTATGTAGCAGTAAACATATTGCAGGTAAACTCACTGGCACTCCGCATTTTGCTCTGAGAAAAGGAAACTCAACAATATCTCAGGTAGAGGCTCGTACAAACCTCCTACTTGCCTGTACCCTCACTGGTATGGTGTTTGTTTAGGATACTTTCAAATATCTTTGGAATTGTTTATGTAAGTTAACATTTCTTTACTTAACTGAAGGTTATCTATGACAAGAATTCACTAAAAATGTGAGGCTGCCAGGTAGGTACTGCATTAAAATTAAAGGGAAACTTAGCCTTTTGCACAATTACACAAACACACATAAATATCTCACACAGAAGCATGCTAAAACAACACTAATTACATATCACAGCACGTAGTCAAAAATTAGCATGTCTCGTTTTACCATTGCCCTTCCTAGATTGACACCTCCTTGGTCACCTGTCTCATGTGCAGGGTGAAGCAGGAAACCACAGGCTACAAAACTGTACGATCACGTACTTACAACTGTATTATAATATACATTTTCAATGGGAACAAGATGAAGGTGTGTAGGCAACTCTTGGTCTTGTACTTGTCAATCTCTCACTGTAATGGGAACTCTGAGGAATCTAAAATCATGATGAGCTAAAGGGATGATGACAGTAGTGCCTTATAACAAACACGTATGGAGTACATCCCAGACTCTCTAATAAGCAGAGTTCTTGTGTGAGTACTTGCATATGTGCCAAGTTGTTGTGAATATAAGCAATTTAAGGGAGGTGTTATAATTTTCTGTATACCTGTACACAATCTGACCCTGACCAAGGTAGTTAATTTTCATCTGCTGGAGCAACAGAAATTTTAAATAAATACAAATCCTCATTTGCCCATTTATTTCTTAGTGTGCAACCTATTTCCTGAGCTCAGAGCATGGTTCTTCCAGGGCTTGTTGAAGCCCTGAGGATGTAATTTTTTGGGAAGTGGCACAGCTAATTTCCCACTTACCACAATTGTTTTGCTGTTTTCCTACATGGTGCTCTATTTTTCCAGAGAAAGCCTGGAGTAACTCCACTTTTCACTGCTTTGGGGCATCATCTTGCAAAGCAGGGCTCGACTAAAGCAACACAACCTACGGCTAATAATACACAGTGCCTTTGTGGCTGCAGGCACTGCCACATGTTCACACAACTTGTGGTGATGAAAGATGAACAAGGCCGATTCCATGTTCCCCCACCACAAAAAAGCAAGAACAGTGTTCATTTACTGCAGTTTAAAGAAAGAGAGAGGTGGCAGCGAGAAACCTGTCAGCAGTAAGTACCCTGGTGCAGGTGGCCGGAGGCGGGTGACATTGCTCATTTCTTGTCCCTGCCACTCTTCCTGGTATGGGTGGTTTGCAATTTATGCCTGGCTGAGGTGTACAGGGAAGTCCATATTTCATACAGCTGCTTTGCCCTGTCATTGCTTTGGCTCAGGGAGCCAAGATTGCATTAGTTACAGTCCCTTACAATTTTTAAGCTTCTCTTAAGAATAGTGGGGACTACAACATGTTTTAAAAACCAACCAAAGAGAGCTTGGTGTTTTGAAATCAGCATATTTATTGTTGCACAAATTATCCCTTTGGAGAGGCGCACTTCAGAAGTGGCTGATATTTTACAAAAGGAGAGGCCCATGGCTTTTTGAAGATCAAGGCTTCTTAAGGTACTTTGTGATGAAAATACCACAAACTTTGGCCTTAAACTATATGGAGCATTAGGGTAGTGATAGGAGAGGAGGGGAAGTTAATGAAACTGTCAAATATACATATTTACCTGTTTTTCTGCTTTTTAACTAAAAATTACCTATGTGGTGATTATTCCTCATTGTTAAAAAAGTTTCTCTATCTAGCATGACAAATATACGCCAGCTCTTTAGCCTGGCATGATTTACAGTGACTGAGTTTTATACCCATGAAAACCTGATTTGCTGACAGATCTTTAACTCCTACTATGATGGTACAGGCATCCTGAACCATAATAGAGTCTCTATAAAAGTACATGCAATATGCACAAACGAACACGCCAGCGTTTTTAATAAATGAAGACTGAAACTGAATTTCTGGCACTTCTAAAGCTCAGTCAAGACAACTAGTCTTTTTCTTGTCTCAAGGGAAAAAAACTGACTAATTTTGCTCCTCTTGATAGCTGAATTAATGACTCATCTGCAGCACTCTGAAGGAAAGAAAATCTCTCTTACATTAACACAACACACTTTGTACTTGTAAAAGAGAGGATGAAAGATACCATCTATCTCAGAGGTTAATATATTTGAACAGAGCTGCAGAGGCCCTTGGCTAGAGAGAGGAGAGTGTTGACCATTTGATTGAATACTTGTATACTGCGTAGAACCTGGAAATAACCATTCTGCTTGTTTAGAGGGCTCTGTAACAGAGTTTGCATCAATACTGTGTTTCCATGGGAATCAGATTAATTGAATTTCATGTTCTGTGTGAGCTTCATCCTGCCAGGCAATGGACATCCCCTTTGATTAAGATTTCTACTTATCTTTTGGTTTTATTTATTAAAGGTTGGAAAGAAATGGTTATGTAGGAAAGGAAAGGTAGAAAAAGTTAAGAAATAAACTTCCTGCACTTTTGCTTCATATACCTTTTAGTCTGCATATAAAGTGAGAGTTTCAGATATTTTTCTCTACTCCAAATCTCTTTCTGGAAAAAAATATCCAGCTCATTCTTTATTTGTGGACTATGCTTCAGGTGTAGTAGACCCTTTAAAATTTCTAGCAGCATCCACTAGTGGATTGCACAGTTTTTCATGGTGGGGTGGTTATTTGCTGATTCATTCCACAAAGTCATGTGGAAATACCCAAAGCAGTTTTATTCTGCATAGAGGAAAGATGTCACGGGTAGAGAAAATCTGAGGAAGTCTCACAGGAGAAACTTTGACTATAAGAAACCAAACTTATGGAGGGTCCAGAGAAGAGCTTCAAAAATGACCTCTGAACTTGACATACATTAATTGAAGGTGCCATGTAAAGATCTCTTGAGTTAACTCTTTGGATACACCAAAAAAGGTATATCATAGCAGTATGCCTCAGCTCCACTGCTTTGTTATTTGTGAGACCTAAGCTAGTAAACTTAAAGCTAACTTAGATATTTTTAGACTACATTTGTCACACCATTTGAAATGTTTAGTTGTTTCAGTTTATCCAAAAAGGAGAGCTGTTATTTGATAAAAAGTCTAGAAAGACCCCTTCTATGGGGAAAAATAATCTGAGACCATAAGTCTCTCTAGTTTAGCAAATGCCACAAGAAATCTCAGTAAGTAGAAATCTGGAATTTAAGAACTGAAACTGGAAAACAGATGAGTGTAATTAATTATTGGAAGCTCTCAAAAGGGAGGAGAAGAATAACCGAAAAGCAGAAAGGCAAACAGGGAATTTGTTCAAAATCGCTCTTCAGGCCTCAAGTATGCACCTTGGCTTAAGAAACACTTCCTTCTGTACATAAATAAAACTGGACACCTCTAAAGCAGCTGTCACTGAAGTACTGCTTGGTGTTTTGACTTTGCCTGGTATATCTGGGAAAAAAAACCCCATAAACTTACCCAGAAAAGAAAGAATTCAAAAGAACTGTGAGTTTCTGTCAAATTAACTGAATACTTAATAATACCAAAAAAAAAAAAAATCACATGGGGAAGCAAGAGATAGAAAGGTTGAAAATACTGAAATACTAATCTGAACACTTCTTTCTTCTGAAAGCTCAGAACAATTAAATAGATTAATCAAAAGCAGTAAATATCCCTCAATATGAATGAATTTCTTTTTTTCAAGTTAAACAAAAATGCATTGGGTCGTCCATCAGAAGTATGTTGGTTTTGAGGGAAGACTTCTTTTACCAAAAAGTATTGCTTGACCAAAACTGACTGAGCAGGATTCGCCTTGGCCTTATCACACATATAGATAGGGATCACAGGAGGTTCCTCCAAAATAACTTTTGCTCCCTCTGAAATAAGTTATCTTCATTGCAGCTGACACAGTCCTGCCTTGCTGCCATTTATATCTCATGCACCCAGCAGGTCTTGAGAGGAGTCGTCTGCCCTCCAGCATGCCCTTTGTAGTAATAGCCATTTATTGCAGGGTCACCATTTCTTCAGCATTCATTACAGACACTGATTAGAGAGGATGATAAAGACATCGCTGGTGTCCAAAGCCCATCTTGGAATGAAAAAAAAAAAGCATGCAAAGTAGCATTTTAAATGGATGCATCTATTTACTGCTGATATTTTCATACAAATGGTTTCGTGATATTAGATTCAGAAGGTGTAGCAGAGGCTTTAATTTGCTGCAGTTCTGGTCTAATAGGTATAAAGACACCAGAGGATTCTGAAATACTGAACTCAGAGGTGTTCTGACAAACCTTTGTACTCATAATAACAAGAGCTAGTGTGAGCTTACACAATTTAAAACTAATTGCCCAGCCAACATCCTCATTACCATATTGATGCAGTTCATAAATCAAAGCCCTGCCTATTCAAGCTGTTTACCAGTCTTGCATTAAGCAGCATATTTCAACTGAGAAATGTAGCGTGTTGCCAAAACACTGCAGAAACTTTAAAAGACTGATAGGAGTACAAACCTGGGGAGCCGAAATGCCACAAACCGATTTAATACACATGGCAGTAAAGGACTTGTTTGTTTTCTGAGTATGTTCTGATTTAGCCCTGAAACTTTTTATAATAATGTGCTGCAGCACAGACACAGGTCCTTACACAGCAGAGAGCTGCTGGCAATTTTGATCAATTTGCCTTCCTACAGGAGCTTCTTTGCTTAACCAGGAGACTCATACGTACTTTCTTTTTTTTTTAAGCAATACAGTATTTATGCCAGCTGAATTTAGGTGTGTACATTAAGAACGTAGGCTTTTTATATAGTTAAAGGAGAGGCTGAGTCTCTTACCTAAGAATCCTAAATTAGTCACCAAAACTAGGTGCCTGAAGTTAAATTCTTTGAATAGCCTACTAAGTAAACTGAAGGTACAATTCATTTGCCTAAACAAGTGCCTACCCGTGGGTGCCTAGCAGTGCCCTTTGAGATACCCTGCCCTCCTACAACATCCACACAGTAGATATGTCAAAGGAGTTGGAGGAGAGTCACACCTCTGAGCTGGCAGCTGAAGGCCAGGTGGGGTAGTGTAGGATGTCTCACAGGGCACCAGAAGCCTATGTTTAAGCAATGGAAATTTTCAATTTTTCTTTCAGTTATTCAGTGAGCTGGTTTAGGTATCAGAAACAGCCCAGTCCTGTAAGCAGGATTAATAAACTTGTGCAGGGTTCAGCAGCTACCACGGTCCGGCTGCTTCCAGCTCCCCAGGCTGGCTGGTTTCGGACTAGCTGGGAATTTCTGCAGAGGCCTGATCCTGCTCTTATCCCAAACACAGTGTCCTGTGAGTTATTTTTCTGTTTATACTTTGCTCAGAAACCAGCAAGGGAGCTTTGTTTTTATTGTGGTTTCTCATGAGCTGAGTGCAGTAGATCTTGGCAGCTGCTGGGAAGCCTCTCCCTGTGTGCCAGGCTTTCACCCCTGCCGTGGGCATGGCCACAGATTGCAAGGACAGAGAGAGCTGAAGCAAGAGTCAAGGTATGGAAACGACTCTGAAGAGCAGGATCAGGACTTGAAATTTCAACTTGCTGGTGTGAGGGAAGCTTGAAGCAAAAGCAGGGCACTAAAGAGTTACTGAAGGTTGTTGGAGCTGGAATTTAATAGATTCTGGGAAAATCAAGGGCTTGGAGGGGTGGTGGTTTGGTTAAGATCATTGGTTTATCCCTGTTTAAGAGAACCCAGTTCAGGGGGAAAAGGGTGGATATTTCTAATGAAATGCAACTCTTCTCTATAAATAGAATTAGCAAGAAGAGTTCAGCCTATTAAAGTAAGTGCTGATCCTCAGTCATGATGCCTGTTGAAGCCTCTGTCTCTTCTGTTCTTTATGTAAATTCAATCATGACAATTAGTAAATCAAACAAAACAATTTTTATGGATGGAAGATGAGATGTGATTAAGACATGTCTTTGTGTGATAAAGAAACTTTGACTCCTATTTACATCTCTTCTACTGGCTGTGTGGTCACAGTAGACGCAAGCATCCAATTCCTTATATGCAGGTGGTGGATAATAATAATTACAAGTGAAATTAATATGAATTGATACCTTCTTATGAAGGGACCCAAGGCAGTGATATGTCTTCCTTCTTCAAAGAAGGAAATAACTTTAAAGAACTTAATTTCTTTCATTTTTAAGGAATTATGAACCATACAATAAACACAGATCTATACCAGTCTCTGCCCTCATGAAGTGCCAAAGTGGGCTTCATGAGCTTGAAAAAAAAAGTAAAGATGTGAATATGACCCTTAAGCCGTCCCTCTTAATATAGATATCCGCCAATAGGAGAAAATTGTTTCTTCCAGCCTCTTTCCTCTTGTGCAAAATGAAGATTAATTTCCAACCAGTCCATCGAGCATCCCTTGAACATATGTAATGGAATTCACTTTACAGGCTGAAGAAACGGTGGTAGTATTTAAACTGGAGGGAGAAGCAGCTCATACCTGTATGTCTTTGCTCGCAGAAAGACTGTTTCCTGACTTTGGTTTGGACTGGCTGCTTAGATGAAGAGCTAGGATCTTACCGATGCCAAGATCCTCAATTTAAAGGGAGACAGACTTTTTTTTTTCCTATGTGGTTTATCCAGTGTTATTTTAAAAATATTTATTAGGTGTTGGTTCTTTTTGGGGCCTCTGTTTATGAACAGTGTCTGTGTATGACTGGCTGCTCTTCCTCTTTCATGTTGATTGCACCATTCATATAAAAACAAAGCCAAAGTATTCTAGGGCAATATATAAAAAAATTCTGGTTTTCATTTAATACCACAGATTTTAGATAAATGCATATGCACACACACACACCCTTTCCACCCCTTCTTTCCCGTGAGTATTAGGATTTTCAGCAACTTCACATCAGGTTTAATTTCTCAAGTAGTTCAGACTGTAATCTTAAATCACTCGAAATTGCCTTCTAAAAGCATGTAGTCAAACAACTTCAGGCCAATACCTCATCAGGAGCTTGATGCTGCATTTCATAGGTGCAAGACAAAATACATGAGGCAGACTAGGGAACACAAAAGCCATAGATTGAATGCAATGCTAAAAGAAGCCTAATGGCAGAAGGAAGGACAGATCTTATTCTTTAAATATGCTTCATTCATGTTCTCAGAGACATGCTGAAAGACATACATCCTCAGTTCCCCATTCATATCTGACTCCTTTTTGGTACCTTCTTTTGAGAAGATGCAATCAGGTATGCAAGTATGAGACTTTTCAAGTGTGAAGAACCATGTCTAGTCCTTCTCTTTACTGATGTTCACACATTCCTGCTGTTTGATTTTGCTCACGATCGTAACCACGCTGTTCATGGGCTGCACAGACCAGAATGATTTGCAAAGTCAAGGCCCACTTTATGTAAACTAACTAGGACTAAGTTCTTAGAAATGGCAATAGTTGTATTACAGAGGGTATTTTCTCACCTTATTTGCAATTAAACCACTATTCCTCCATGGCGGTAAGGTGACAATGACAGCGCTGTTGAGAATGCTGTTTTAGACCGAAACACAACTGAGTCAGCACACTGGCAGGATGTTAGTGCCTCGGCTGGATCAAACTCAGGCTCAGCTCGTCACACAAAATGTGTCAATGATGCCTCCTGGAGCAGAGTCTTTCCCTCCTATATATTGCAAGTAGGTCCAGCTGTAAATAAATTGCTGACGTAGCTGCATTAGTTAAGATGATGGTTGGAAAACAGCACATCTGTGACCAACAGTTGCACCTAAGACAAACATGAATGTAAGCACAGTTAAATTAGCAAAGTGTCTCTTTATCGTTGTAGTTTATTGCATTTGAGAAGATATTTTACTTTCCTTGGCAATGTAAAATGAGCTTCTGCCATGGTGGAGGTGGGGACAGACATGGCAAAGCTAAAGGAGAGGCTTGGTAGTACAGCTGTCCTGGGATAATAAACACTTCTAAGTTGAGACAAGCCTCACTAAACTGTCATATAAAGTAATTCCTGTAAAATGGTTGCCTCAAGATGTGGCTTCATTTGCTGAGTGACTCATTCATAAATATGCCAAATTCTTTGCTGACTAAAATACTCTTTAACTTCAGCAAAGGTAATCAGGTGCATGAGGTGCAAGAAATCAGCATCTAAGTGCCGCCTCCCTCACTCACTGAAATGAGTCAGGAGGGACGTAGATTTGGCAGCATCTGTGCCAAATATCTGTGCGTGGATATCTGAAGGTGAAAAATGTAATCTACTACTACTAGCATGCAAGATCCATTACATGAGCAGAAGGGTATTGCAGCTTTTCGATTTTTGCTGTTTGCTCTAATCAAAAGCAATACAGAAAAACACTTCCAAAATTAAACTGTAACTCAGAGTCTTCTCGCCCCATGTTTCCAATGACAATTCATCCTTTTCCTTTCCAGGCTAGATTTGCAAATAACTGATTTATAATCGCACTCAGAATCTCACATGTCCAGTAACCTACACTATAGCTACACATTGAAGCATATGCAGAAGTCTGTCTGCAAGCTATGATCTTATTAATATATATAAAAGGGAAGACTCGTGAAGCCTTCGCAGCGAATGTAGGTCTTGAAGAAACATAGGCAAACAATAATTAGAATTTGCAAGTGACATGGAAAGCTAATTTTGGTATTCCTTTATACTGGCTTTATACTACATCAAAAGGCATTTCACAGCCTACCTTTTCAAAACCTGACAGCATCCAAAGTTGAGTGTGTGCAGTGGGAACCTGACTCCAGGTGCTCCAGGTGATAAAGCAAAGCACAATGTTAAGGTCTGGCATAATGTGAAGAATGAGGTCACACTGTATTTTTAGAAGTGCCTGGTGTTCCTGTGAAGCATGCTCTCGCTCTCTCTTTTCATTTTTTTTCTTCCCTCTCCTTTTTTTTCTGTCTTTTTCTGTGAATAATTTGGCCAGTGCTTGCAGAAGGCTGTTTTCGCCCCAGGGATTCTCACACATACTTCTGTTGACAGAGTTCTTGTGCAGCAAGCAAGCTGAAATGCCTTTTGTTAAGGATCTGCTCACTTCTTTTTCTGTTCTGCCCCAACGTTTGGAGGATCTTTTGGCTACTAACTGAGTTCCTGTTGTTACGCTTATGGAAATTAACTGAATTGAAAAATATGGGGTTACCTTGCAAAACAGGTAAAATTATCATCAGGAAAAAAAAAATCCTAATCTCCTAATTTGCTCTTAGTCTGTGTCTCTCACATTCTCTTAGCTTGTTTGCTTAATTTTTCAGGGGAAGATTGTTTAAGTCAATGGGAAATATTAAGCAAAGTCATTGTGAAAGGGAAACAAATGCATTAGGGGCTGAGGGGTAAAAACTCGTTATTTTACATGACTGGTGTACTGTTCCAGCCAAGATCAGGACTTGATTTGCTGGTTTACTATGTCAGTTCAAGTTTAAATTGAATTTAAATAAATAAGAAAATTCCACACATTCACATGCTCTGTAATGCCAAAATACATAATGGGTATTGAAAGGCACTAATTTAAGCAATGTTTGAAAAGTTAGTTTAGGTGTCTTGCTATTATAGTAACCGTATGAAATAAAGCATAATCATTTGCCCCAGAATACAATTCTCCTTGTATTGACTCAAGAAAATAGAAATGAGTCTATGAATATTAAATTCTGTATAAAATCCTCCTGTTTAATGGTTAAGCCTAATATATGCCTTTTGTGTGATATTTGTGTAAAATTCGGTGAGTTTTAATAAAAATTTTAGTTGTCTGGGCAAAGGAAAATCAAGCCAATAGAGCATGATACACAAAAATTTATCTGTGAGTCTGCACATATACATTTGCTTGTGCCAGACCATATGAGAACTTTCCTTCCATAGCCTTTCACTAGCTGTATCACAAATCTGTATTAATTTATTGCTGATTTGTAAGGAGCTTTCCTTAGAAAATAAAATTCAGGTTGTAAGTTTTAAAAAGTCGTAAGTGTGTAAAAAGCTGAAGTTGCTACACCCAGATATGCATTTCACATTTTAGCTTAAAAAAAAAAATCCTGTGTTGCTTTTTCTGTGCTCTTCCTTAAGCTGTTTTGGAGTCAGTTTTGGTTGGACAGTTAGCTGTGGTAGCCTCCACATTTCCCTTGTAGCTGGAAAAAAACACACATATGCCTGAGAGACTTTTATTATTCAACAACATCTTTACCTACACTAGCGCCTACCAGGAGAGCTAATGCCACAGTATATATTTAGAATTACGTATGCATATGAAAGTAATTTCCCTATTTATGAAGCCTCGAAGACCTTTTCCAGAAAGATTATTATTTTTCAGAACTTGTAGGTGCATAGATTCAGAATTGTGGTGAGAATTATCTTATTTTGCAGGGCTGTGTTACAGGCCTTTTATGACATGTACAGATTTAGCTCTCAATGTTCAGACCTCTCTGAGTTACACATTTTGCTATGGGCAGGATTTCCAAATCCACAGCTCTGCCAAAAATGCTCCATTTTTAGGAGCTAAAAATGAACATGTGTAACTCTTTATAAAATATGGAATTTGAGATTTTGTATAACGGTGGGGTTTTTTCCCAGTCACTGCTAGATTGAGTAGAGAGATATGTTCCACAGGATGAATACGGGTAAACTCACACTCTTTCTTCTTACCACTTCCTCTTCAGAGATTTCTTGCCATACTTGCACAAAACCAGCCTGCTCTTGCATACTTTCTTTATTCCAGTCTCATCACAGGAAAAATAAAAAAGAAGAAAGAGTCCAATGGAGTAAGCAAATCTAATAAATGGAAAAACTTTTTCATGCCTTTTGTAATTAAACTGTAGAAATTACATCTTCACACCACATCCTGTAAAACTGGAAATCATTTGAGAGAAAGAACTTAGGAAAATTTTAAAAGAAGCTGGACATATTTTTAGATGCTAGGAATATCCAGAGATAATGAAAAATACAAATTTTTGCAGGGATGATAATTCATGTTTTGGGGTTTAAAGAATCATCCTAAAATACTAGAAATGAAACATATGTCATTCACTTACCCCATGCTTGCCTACTGCAGAATTTCTGTAGCTTCTTCTGGAGCATTTTATGCTGTATTTTGGGTTTGTTACAGCAAAGATGGTCCTATGAACACAGAGGTGTATTCCTGCAGGTGTCATCACAGCAGAGCCTGCTTGGCAGCATTACCAGAACTAAAGAGGGTCCAGGGAACAGGCCAAGGATGGGCAATTTCTGCCAGAAAAAGAAGAGAGATAATGGGAAAGGGTGAAGCTGGGAAAGAGAGTCTGTGGGGGAGACTTGGAGACCTGAGCATTGCTACTCCTGCTGGAACTACCAATAGGTGGGGAACAGGGCAGCCACCAGCAGCAATGGCTGGTGAACACAACCCATCCTCTCACCTGATGGCAACAGGCTGGTGTGGGCAGCCAGGCCAAAGCTCTTTTGCTACCTTTGGGGGAGTCTTCTAGGTGAATCTTCTGCACTTATACCTGGGTCTGCATGGTGAGAATGTGGGTGCTAGCAGCATGCCTTCTAGCAGAGGGGGCCAGGGACTGAAAAACAAAGGTGACGGCTCATAGTGAAGCACAGATAATACTCAACATTCACCTGAAATGGCAGGACACTTTTTCACTGTGCCCAAAATGGACAAAATATTATGTGAAATGTTAGTTATTCCAATCATTCTCTACAAATGTAGGAATGTGTTTTCTTTTTCAAAGACATTGTGCTCAATTTGTTCACCTAATGCTAGGGAGAACCAAGGGTGTTCGGCACTCTTGAAAGTGAAGTCACTTCTGTGTATATGGCTAACCTGAAGCTGAGAAAATGAGGGCTTCAGAAGTAGGTCTCTCATTCACATGTAGACAATGTAATCTATTATTATTGTGTAACAAAGATATGGGGTGAGATCCTTCTTGCCTTTATTTGTCCCTCTAAAAGTTGGATGATCAGTGTAAGCTTTTTGTCTAGACTTCCTCTATAGTTTTGGATAAGGCAGTCATGCCAGGTGGGAGACTCATCCCATGTCAAAAGAGGTATCCAAGATAAGTGAGAGCATTTACCTTCTGGAAGCATTATTCTCTCTCCACTGACTCCAGCAGGAGGCTAGACAGTTGCTTACAATAATGTCTGACTTTTAAATAGCTAGCAATAGCTGAGAGGAAGTCTACCTAAACAGTGTGTACCTGCATGCTCACACCTTTTACAGCTGCAGTTCAAATGACAAAGGTAATATAATAAATCCAAATTTTCTGTATGTGTAATGGTATTCTTTCTATTACCCATGTATGTCTATAACACTAAAATATACATTAAAATATGCCTAGCTGGTATGCATTGCTCAGTTTATGGCACATGCAGTGAGAGGCATGTCACATGCCAGCATCTCACTTTGCTTGCTTTCCACTTTGACAATCACAGCACTGCCTTCTGACACGTCTTCCTCATCACTGACAGGTTTGCCACATACATCAAAGGCTTAAGCTTCTCTTTTTATTTTGAAAAGCTTCTGTTCTGCTTTGCTCTCTCACAGATGGAGTACTGAAACAATCATTAAAATAAATACTATCAATATTCAGTCTGTCACAAAAAGTAAATTAGATATATGGGTGGATGTAAGCTATTCAGTGATGCAAGATCGGTTCTTCAGCTGCTCCCTTCTTCCCATGCATTGGAGGTGCACAGCCTAGATGTGAGCACAGAAGTTAAGGCTGATTTAAACCAGACATGGCCAACTGATGTAGTACTGAAGCTCTCTGTATTTTTAGCTTCCTCTTTTTGCTTTGCAAATTTATTGGAAATGGACAGGTTCTGCACTGCATTGGCAATTCACAGAAGCTGAGAGACAGAAAATTCTACCTATATTGAAATCTTCTTTCTTTTCTGTCAATTACTTTGGCTCCTTGCTCTTCCTTATGACATTTTAGTAGCTTTATCAAAACAGTGTAAAAGTTTTCAATTATTTAACAGACCATAAAAATATAGTGAACAGAGGCCATGTTTCGATAACAAGCATATAGCTAACATCACTTTGAATGATTCTGAACCATTGTGTCAATAATCAACATAAAGTCAATGTTTAAAAACCATTTCTGCATTTGCCAGTTCTTTCCTAGTCTCTAAGGTAAACAAGTCAAAGTCCTCATGTTTTAAGTTCATTTAATCTGCATACATCAAATATTTTTGAAGACACCTTTAAGTAAATTTGATACAGGAATTTCATGTTTCAGGATTACTTTTGCTGATGCACTCCAATGCAAGCATGTCACCACCAATATTTTTTTTTTTCAGGAGCAGAGAGGATTCAGATATTTTGTATGAGAATCCAGGCATTAATAATGATTGTGTGATCATGGTTTTGGAAAAATAAGAAGATATTTCCTGGCTACATATGTGGAGTTATGTTTCTTAAGAAAACCAAGAATGAAGTCATTTTGATCTCTGATGGATGAAACTCATTGGAATGGAAACTAACATCTATGAAGAAGAACAGGGCTCACCTTATCTTACATCTGCCAAGTGCCTGGGGACTCCAAAGGAAGCAAAGTATGAAGAATACCAAAGAAAGATAGAAAAACAGGCAAGTCCCTCTGAATTTCAGAATCTTTTACTGGAACCTGAGTTGAGTTTTCTGTCTTCGTCATCCTTACTAGACCACAATGAGACATCCTTGCAATGTAGCATGGCTGCAGGGTGTGTCAGTGCCACGGATCAGTCTGAGACAAAGCACCTTTGTGAAGAATTACTCTGTTCTGCAAGGCACAAGCTGCAGGAAGATCCTTTAAACCTTCCCTCACCCAGAGAATGGCCAGTCCTTACAGGAAAAAATTCAGACAAGAAACCAGAAAGGAGTCATGAGATCAGAGTCATAAAACACAAATCAAGTGCTATCACATTTTCTGATTTCAAATTTTTATCACATGAAGCTAATACTAAACTCCGTATTTGCGAGGCAGGAGAAGCAGAAGATTTTTCATTTGAAGAGGAGGAAGCAGATGGTAGAGATGATGATGATGTGTTTACAGAACTGCCACTGTATGAGGCATTTTTCAATGGTCTCCATAGAAGGAATGTTTCTCAAAGAAAGCAAGCTAAACGTGAACTTACTAAACATCAACACATGTGTCATTTAGAAGACTGCAATGATCATTCTGAAAAGGAATTGAAGGATCATGACAAGGAAGAAAAACACATGGAGCTGGAGGTAATACAAGCTACTCTTTTGTTCCAAGTGTGTTTTAAATAAGTGGTATCATTTAAGGTTGGTTACAGGAGGAGGAGGAGTTGCACAAATTGTTATACAGTGATCATTAATGTGAATTACATAATTAAGAATATAAACCTACAGTAAAAGTATACTAGGTTTTTACATTAGACAAATCTATTACTTCAGATTGACCACACTTCTATTGGCCTGAACTTCAAACTTTGGTTTTCTGTTTTCCCTTGCTTTTTAAAATGGGAACATTGGCTCAGTTTCCCCTGCTCCTACAAGATCATATATCATGCCACGTACAGCATATATTCCCTGAGTCTATGGACTGTTCCAAAGGGATAGAGTTCAGTTTTACTGAGAGCAGAGTATATTTCTTCGTGCTGAAAAATGGCCTTTTTTAGTGTAGTGGCACTGTAGCACTGTGCCACCTAACCCACAGCACTGCTTCCACTAAATAACAGTGTTTTCTGTATTCTTATTTCATTAAAATAATATGGAGGACAAGTTACGATCTGGTGTATAACAAAATAAAATAAATATAGATTTTTTTGTATCTGTACTGGTACACATCATGATAATCTATAGACCAATGTCCAAAAGGAAATCATACGAAGATTGAGGACAAAATGAAAAACATTCTGTAATAAGAATCATCCAACTATAACCTTTCCAGAAAAAAAGGGTTGAGTAAATTAGCTGTGTTTCTTGGAACTGGAGGAACAGAAGCTTTCCAAGTGAGTTCTCACTAGTCTGGAGCATAAGCAAGGCTTTCCCCCTGCTCCCAGCTGGTGACAAACCAAATGCCTGGAGCTAAACATGTTTATCATTGGAGAAGTTCAGCTCTAGTACAAAAATATGAAGTGACTCCAAATAGTGGGCAAAACAAACCCTTAAAATTCCAACGTTCCTGACCTTGCAGCACAAATTAATCTTAAACTGCAGGTCAGGCATACCTTTCCTTCCTCTCTCTTCTCCTCCTCCAGCTTTTAAAAGTTATTTTCCATGTAAATCTGCTCTATGCCTTGAAAATCAGGGTGGAGCCCTAGCCTTTTACCCAGTATGTTTTATTTTTCTCTAACTGCAGTTCTCCTTTTACTTCTAATGCTTATAACACAGAGTTGCTTCACTGATTTCTGATTAAATGAAAGAAAGTAGAATTTGGACTATAATGTCCATATTAACATCAAAATTAAGGTATACAATACTTAATTACTTTTCTCCTTTAAGACTAATCTATCTCCAATTTGGGGGGACTAATTCTGCCCTTAACTGAGTGGGAGTTTTGTGCTCTATTTCATACATATCCCAACTTTACTGCAGAAACCCATCAGCTCACAGGGAGCCAGATTTTTACAAATTTTTCTCAGCAGCTAATATGAGAAAACCAAGGCCCAAAGATGGTTCCAAACCAGTGCACCTTTTGATGCAATACTGACCCTGAGAGATTCTTGCGATATGACACATGGTTTATTGAATAATTGCATTGTTACTCTACCCTAAGCCAAGTCTTGCTTCCTCATTTACTCAGAAACATTCCCATTAATATAAATACATATCAAAATGCATGCGCAACATCCCTTGGATTGTGTTTACTGAAGGTCATTCCCATAGATAAAAGGGAGAGGCCAGGGGCTGTTGTCATTTAGTTTACTTTATGTCTATGCCATAAAATAAACTCAAGGATGCAGCTTGTAGTGCAAAATAATGGATTATAAATTGCCACACAAGCATGTGAAATTGCCTAGTAAATCTCGGCGAATGTGTCAAAACATTTCAAAAACTGTACAGATGCAATGATGCAGTCCTGGTTTTGATTTTTTTCTATGTAAATAAGTATGTATCATTCTAGGAAAGCCTCCAAGAATTAAAAAAAAAGGATTATCTTGTCTCTCAAATTTTAGCAGCAGTCATGCATTACTATTCAGACTAAAAACTCCCCCCGTGACTCTGGTTGAAGCAACTATATGTCATTGTCAAGTTACTTATTTCTATGATTTAGAAATGGGGCTGTGCAAAAATGTCTTTCTAGTGGAAAGAAATTAACTAAATAAAGACGGCATGGTGTAAAAATGTTGTCAAAAGCAACCATAACTGCTAAGCCTTAGACTTAAAAATAGTATAACAAACAAATCACCTTGACCATACAGATACAGGCTATCACACATAGCACCCTGACAGAGATCCTGGCTGAATCCTTGCTACCAGAGTTCACAGTGAAATAGTGATTAAGATCTACCCTGCAGGGGCATTCCTAAGTAAATGTACTTGTTACTGACTGCAAATCTCCTATTTTATGTATAGAAAGGAGGAAAGGCTGTCACCTTCTCCAGGCTGGGGAGCACTGGCCCTGGCAGGCAGTCACCATGAGCAAAGCCAGTGTCCGAATCGCCTCTCAGATGGTTGTTACACGCATTTAAGTGATAATTGTTGAACTTCTTGTTTCATTCTAATTAATAAGCAGAGACAAATCTCCAAGTACATTGAACAGTAAACAAGGAGAGGGAATATGGAAAAAATACAACTTGTGTATGCTGCCAACTCTGTTACAAGCGAAGAAACTCTGCTGAAAACAATTCAAACAATGGTGCCCATTTAAAAAAAAATGCTCATTCTTTTTTTCCAAAGGCATATAGCATCTGCCTGTTCTGAGTCGTACAAGATAAATTATACTTCTGTTCAATTTATGAATCCAGTATGGTCCCTGAGTTTCCACCCTTAGACCAGTCCCATATCTATTTCCTGTGCCTTATCATCAAATCTAAATTTGGCAACCTTTTTTTCCTTGCTAGAAGTCTGTAATCAGTGGTACATTTAATGCCCAAATAGAGTTCTTAAATTAAAAATAACATTTATTTCAACTGGGATAGCAAACTTTTGAAGATTTAAAAACAAGTCTATATACATGTCTGAAATATTGTTCATGTTATTTCTCATTTTGGGATGGTGATCTAGGTAACGTCATCGCTAAGACAGCACTTCCTTAAACACACCAATGAGCTTCTATACCCTCATTATAGATTTCTCTTCTCTGTCCACCTTCCTTGCAAAACTCCCTTTCTGTCCTGAATGGGATTTTTTTTACATCACTCACATCCTTCTAATATTATTTATGATTGTTTGTTTTGTTCTGTTCAGAGGTTTTCTCAGCAACTCTGAAGTGGTATCTTGAGCCATTCTTCCTTGCTTGTTTTACTTCAATTCTTCATATTAAACTACATACTCTCTTCGTGCATGCAACCAGCTCAGTATGCAGTAGCAATAAATTATTCAGAATAGCTTCTGAAACATAATATTTTTCTAGATTACCATTTCTTCAAACTGTACTGAGCAGGACCCAGCTGATAACCATATTTAAGCAGGAACTACTATGCAACTCTACATCAGTAATCTTATCCTATCCTTACATAGTCTCAAAACAATATGTGTTACTTCCAGGAGTAACATTTCAGTCAAGTAAAAAATTGAAGATATTTGGCAGGTATTAGGCAAAAAGTATTATTAAATCATACCCTTGACAAAGTGAATTGTCATGGATCTTCCCTCACCTCAGTGACTGTATAGAAATTCTGCTAATGTTGGCTGCTGCAGGGAGGCAAGCATAGTCTTACCAACATGGCAGCAAACTGGAAATCCTCTCTGGGACAGTTTCAAAGCATCTCTTTGGGGAGCCCATCTTAGCTATTACAACAGCCAAAAAGGTTTCTGTCACTGTTGACATTATTTAGGGCATCTAAGTGAGTTGTCACAGCTTCCTCTATTGTACCAGAGAGAAAAGGGGGCAAGCCAGGAAGCCCACACGCTGGAAAGGAACCGCTTAGAGCTAACCATCAGGACATGCTAGGTGCTCCAGCAGCCCCTCTGCAGCCTCCCAGTGTCTGTGCCAGGGCCACGTACTGGGTATCTCTCCCCACTGGACTTTCAGGGTTCTCCAAATGACTCCTCTTCTCAGAGCTGCTGCTTGATGAAACAAGGTCACCTCTATCTAAAATATATCTGGAAGGACTGAAGAATTAACTGTTGGCAAGTGTTGCATATAGGTGTAAATTCCAGGAGAATCCTAGAAAAATAATTGTTCTTAAAGAAACAAGAGTTCTTCCTAATTCAGGAGGAATCCATTAAGGGAGGCTCTGTCATACTATTTTCCCCTGCACTCTGCCATCTCTGCCATGTAAGCTGGTGAGCATCACGTCAGGCCCAGAGCATTAAATCTGCTAGCCCTTACACAGGAACCTGGGAAACCTTTTGGGGGCTCAAGTTGCACACAGATTTACATCATGCCTCTTTCAACACATTTAGGAAGATCTAAACCAAATCTGCTTGTTGGTTTAAAGCCAGATGCTGATGATCTAATATTTGCATTGGATGTTGCCTTGTTCAGCTGCGTCAAACAAAGAGTGAAATACCACTCCCTAAGAGTAATGGAGACAAGATGACCCAAACAGATAATTTAGGTAATTAAGTAGTATTCACTATTAATATCTTTGTCAGGATTTGGCCTTCGGACTGTAAAAGACTTTTGGAGAAGGCTGCACCGTCATGGGAGTGGCCAGTACAATGTCAGGAGACCCAATCTCTATGTACTGCACTGGGTAGTGTTAATGGGGTAGCTGTGCCATCACCTTTCACCATGAGTTAATCTTTAAGTAAAACTATAGTGTTCTAAAGGAGATTTGTGAAAGCTCCATTGCCTTTGACATTTAAAGCTAAGCCAGCTGAACTCTGGAAATGGTTACAGAAAAGAGTCCTTTACTGGCAGGAAGATGGATGATCTGGCTTTCCAGTTTCTCTTTCCTTGATTATTCACTTATTTTCATTAATTTCCTTCTTCCATCCTTGTACTACAATTAGGTAAATTTTATCCTCATTATACAATCATTACTGAGTGACAAGTTTGATAATCTTGTATAAGCTTAGACCACGAGAGTTCAGATTCAGGCTGGAATAATTTGCTGAGACATAATATGGAAGTTTCCGTAGCATCTGTCCTACATTTTGTCTGCTTCTGGTCTGTGTTTCCTTTCTTCTTTTCACAAACACCAGAAGTTCACCAAAGGAGCAAGACAAGATAAATAGACAAGGACATGTAGAAGGTGATAAATCCACAAAAATTTATTCAAAGCCATAGTCTTTGAAGTTAATTATGATTCCTTAAAAGATATATATTCTTCTGTGTGGCTTGTAAATATTTTAATTAAGTAATCGTATCCAATGAGAAAGGCATCAGAAAGTTTTAAGTCTTTGACAATTAATTTGCTTTATTCAGATTAGATTGAGTTCATTCAATTTAAATGATCAAAACAGAGCAGCAGTCAAGCCTACAACTCTGATCAGTAACTGGCCTGCCAAAGTAAGCTTCTTACCCTTATATTTGGATGGCTTAAATTCTGCTACGTCCTTGTACCTCTTGTATTCCTGCTCAGTGCCTTGCTTAGCCACTTTTCTGAGAGGTACTTTGCTGTTTTCATTAATGAGGCACTGGAACTTAGGTGGAATTTAAGCTATCTGAAACTTGCCTTGCAATAGTTTCTTCTTCTCTAATTCAGTTGTACAAGAGCAAAAACTACTAAAGAACATATTAGAGTGAAGCACAAATTCCTTCTCCCATTCCTCCCATACTTTGGAAGTTTGTACTTCTCTTTACCCTATCAAATTGAAACTCCAGAACTAGAGGAGGAGAATGGTTGCAAACTTGTGATGACTTCTTTGTGAGAAATAATAAGGTTATTATTATCTCCTTTTTGTTCATCTTCTGCAGACATGGGATGTCTACCCAGGTAGGAGAGCCGAGTGCTGAAATAACAACTGCCAGGGAGAAGAGAGTAGGAAGTTGAGGGGAAGAAAATGGGAAATGACTTGTCTAAGACAGGAGTGATGCACTGAGCTTTGTACATTCTTATTTCTTTTGTGAGATTTGCACTTTCTGTATTTCAGTTATACATTCTCTAGAGGTGATAGGTGAAGACACGGTGAGTTGAACTTTGCAAAGTTTCTAGCATTTATGCTTGTTTTCTGCCTGCTTGGAAAAGGAGCTGGAGAACTGTTGATTACTTTAGCAATGATGCATTATTATCAGTCAACAAATAACCACAATCAGCTCTTAATAATAAAGTCAGATAAATGCTGGCTTAGGGACTCTAAGTATTAATTTAAAAGAAAGTGTCTTTTATTTATTTCACAAATTTGAGGGACTAATGATGAACATAGCACTTTGTACAGAGTACATTTTTCTCTAATCTCACTATTCTTAATAATGTAACCACTTCCCAGTAGGATATGGCATTTTTTGTGTCCTACTTCTTATTGTGATTGGAGGGAGCAGTAAGTTCAAATCTGCATCTTACTTCAGTGGAAATTAGCTGCATGGCTGTTTCTACTATGAAACTGTAGGAACTTTGGAAAATAACAATAAAGTCAGGAATAGTAACTTAAGGCTATGCTGAAAGATCATATCGAAGAGAACTGGTATATTGGAATAATGTAGGAAAACATGTAGATAGTATCAAAATTACTGTATTTTGTCTCCTCAGTATACTTGCATGCTGCTTCCATGTTTTAATAAACATGTATGATTCATTGTTCATTACTAGAGAATTAAAAAATTTAAATTTATATGCCCTCAGAAAAGATGTACTTTCTTGACATCAGCAGATACCTATCTTTCAAATCACAATATTGTCTTCAGCAGGTATCAATGGCTGCTGGGTTGAATTTGCAGAAAACGCATGCACTCTGGTTTTGTAAAAAATAAACTACTCTCAGCAATCCCAGTTTGGGTTCTGCCAAAAACCTCCTGAAGAAAAGTTGTAATATGAGGAGACAAAATCTGTCCTTTTTCCAAAGCAAAGTTGAAAAAGAAACTTCGATGTGATGGGTGGACTAGCACTTGAAAAATTCAGAGGGCTTTTTTGCAGTTGACCCTTCATGCAGTTTGAAATTATTTGTGTTGCAGAATACCATCGCTCTCCAAAAACGTATAGTATATGGTATATATTACCTCTATAGTGAGATTCTGAGAAAATTAAAATGCTAGGAGAAAATAATAAAATCAGATAATTAGTCAAAACAGACAACTCACCTTGACTTTCAAAGTCTTTCAGGAAATTGACAAAGTACATTTGAGCTGGGTGCTGAATTAAGTAATATGAAATTACAGAAGGCGAGATTATTGAGTTATTGCACAGTGTGAAACCCTGACACTGTTCAAGTTAATGTTTAACACCTTGGCCCTTAAGTAGTTTTCATAACATTATGAAAGATATTTAAGCTAGCCGTTTCCAAACTGCGACTATCTGCCACTAGTATCTGACAAAGGTTTTATGTTGCCCATCCTAGCTGTAGATATCCTACTGAGAAGATACTGTGCTGCTGCTGAATTTTGTTGCACAGCCCCATTGTGGTCCCAAGCGTACATTAAGAGGCCTCACAAACAAAATTTTGGGAAGTCCTGCTTTAGCCTGTTCATAAGTATTAGTGTGTGGTTTACATTTATCTTTAAAGCTTCAGGATAATAAATAGTTAACATAATTGGTCTATTATACTAAAAGGGGAGAGTATTCATCACATGTAACTTGGGTTATGATTTTTTCAGCTATTGACTCCTTTATTTGTTGTGTATTTGAATACTTCAGAATCATATGGCCACCTCAGGAAACAGCAATATTACTATTGCTCTTGCCAGAAAACATAAAAAAGATTATGTATTTATGGTCGCACTAAGCCCATAAAATAAAAGAGGTATATCAAGATTCTTCTTTACAAATATTTGAAAATATCTGGAACCTGTGCAATGTGAGACCATTTAAGTGTTTAGCGTATCTCTACAGAACTAGAGCAAAAGTCAACAGAAAATAAGCCCTAAGTCAAAGCTCTGATGAACTACATTCCTCTGTCAGAGCATGGGAGTAGGCACCTGTGAGAATTACAGACTGGGTCTCAGGTGGGGGGAACCAGAAGAAACATGTAGAAATTTGTTAATCTGCTTACCATTGAAATGAAGATATTCCTTCAAAGTGCAGATGGAGATTCTGGATAAACTGTGGGATGGGCAGTAAGCAGAACAACTTGTGAGACTGGAAACTTGCACAAACGGTGAGGGGATGGGGTTGGGTCACATTTTCAAGCTTGTTTGGCTGATAGGTGAGGATTTGGTATTTTTTTCAAGTCCAGCAATAACTGCAGTGTAGGAAAAAAAAGTAACAGAATGTTACTGGATTAACAACCTTGCAAAGTATATTTCATAATATGGCAAAGTTCTTGAGCAGGAGTAAGAAAAATTAGTTCTAAATTTCCTCACACGCACAAAAGTCCCACTGAAAGTTTGTGACACTTCCTATAAAGCATTCAGGTGCTTTTGAAAATTCTTCCTAGGTAACATGCCCAGTTAATAAAATCAGATTCTAGTGATATACCTAGGATCCTTCTGTCTTTCTTTGTGTGAAATTCCAACAAAATAATGTTAGCTTGATATAGTAATGGACATATTTCCTTGGTAGTACCATGGGACCACAGACTCGATCATATTTGACATTCCCAGAGATCTATGATCATTTTGGTACTGCCATATCACCAGCTATCGCATAACCAGCGATCTGTGCAAACACTGAGGTCCATGTTTGAAACAAATTTGGAGAAACTTAAAAACTTTTTTTAAAATGTAGTGACCTTCATAGAAGTTTTAAGGTGATGGATCTGAGATTTCATTATATGACATTCTTGTGTGGTTACTTTCTGTAGGAGAGAATGTTGTCGCCCTCAAGACTCTTCTTAACAATCACTCTGACTATGGAGTATTTAAAATTTTAATAAAAATGGAAATAGACTGCTCTTACCTATCCAAGGTAGTTTTGTCCAAACTAAAAGTCTTGCCCAGTTTTGAATTATCTCAGAGCTAAGACTTTTGCAGTGCAGCAAAGGGAAACCTCCTCTGAATTAGCCTGGAGTTCTCCAGAAATAAAACGGACAGGACATTGCAGCCAGCTCCTGCATTTGAAATATTTTTCTTCCAAAAATTAACTTCAGCAAAATCTCACCAGACCTTGGATCGCTTTATCTATGCTTTCTATGGATTCTGAAATTCTCTGGCATTTAGACTTTGAATCCAATATTTCAAAAATCGGGTCTGGAATAGGTAATGTTTTGGTGTCAAAGATTTAACAGCTTATTTGTACTGTATATTCAGAGAAACATTGTCTGGCCTTAATCTAATCTTTGTGATAAAGTAGTTAGTGATATGGTATATAATCTACTGTAAGTTTTGCAGTCAGTATTTATAGTTCCTATTCAAACAGTATAATGGTGAAATTTCAGTAGCTATGTAATAACGTTTTTGCACTGTGGCAAAAGCCTTTGCAGTTAGTCTGGGGAATGATTTACTTACATTAAAACGTCAAAAAAGCTGCTAAACCTGCCAAGAAACAACAGAATGTAACACTGCAACTTGTATGTATTTCATTCTACAATAAGCACATCATACATCAAGACCAAGAGAAAAGTACATGAAGCCAATAACTAGAAGAAAGAATACACACACTGGCCAAGACAGCAATATAAAGTCAGCAGTCAGCAATAAGCCGGTTTTTTATGAACAACAGGCCTGACCAAGATCAGTGCCTGTACTGAGAGAAAGCAGAGTACCGAGTATTTGTGCAACTAAGGATCTAGACTCTGAGAGTTCACCTCAAGCTGTACTTTTATCTGCTGTGTCATCAGAGTTTACTGAGGTATTACAAATAACTGTAGATATAGATATATGGAAAAAAATCATGTTTGGGAGATGAAAGATGATTAAACTAAAAAAGAATCCCCCTGGAAGACAAAAATATTCCACAGACCCTGGGTTTTTTTAAATAAAAGTTGGAATACTATCATGTATCTCTTATGCAAGAGGGCTATCAAGATAGCCCTCCATTTTGTGTTTGTATAGTATAGATCACGTGCTATCTTGAATTGTTCAAGCCTTGTAAGGACTTATCTTGGGGGACACGTAATGCTACTGAGGTAAATAAAAAAAAACCCAAAAGGAATGCTAAAAGACAGAAACAAGTTTAAAAAGCCTTAGTGGGAAACCCCCAGTATTCCAAGCAAGCAGGGACAAACGCAGTTCTTTCTGAAGTAAAGGCAAAAGTGCATTATATAGGCTCAGAAAATGCTTTTGAAACCAAACTTTTCAGACATGACAAAGCCTGCACTTTGCATGTGAATGACAGACAGCAAACTCTAAAATTGCCACTTCAATGTTCTCATTTATGACTTTTTTAAATAAAAGAATTTACCATGAGTACAAACAACAAATAACAGCAAACTCTACAATAGTAAGAATTGCTGTAAGTTGGAATGCATACATTTACAGTTTTTATCTCAGATCACCTTCTCTTCTGTACAATGTTTCCATTTTGTATAAAGTTCTTAAGAAGATGAGTTTAATTGCATTAAATGGAATGCAGATATCTAAGCTAAAAAAGACTAGACCTTCTTGATGAGTGTTATTTTCTTATTCGGAAATTGTGTTCAAAAGGTTGCCAATGCTAAAGAGTGGTCACACAAGCAGCTCAGGGCACTCAGCATTTAATTCCAATGCAAATTAAAATGAATGTAAGAGCAGCAAGTATGAGGTTGTAAACTGGACAAAATTAAGAAGGAAAATTTAGTTTATTCATCCAATTTAAAATTGGCAGTATATACTAAAAAAAACCTAGGTATGGCATGGCAAATAAAAGCATTCAGTTTTGCAAAGGAAGTAATTATTTTTAAATTTGGGGTTACTCCAGTTCAGAAAAAAACTCCCTAAAGATTCAAAATTCTCCATGACAGTGAATGATTCCTCAGCCTGGGCGTGATACGTCAGGAGCCTCCAGCAGCTTGCTAGGTGGGCTACTAAGGAGCTTGTATAGCTTAACTGGCAGGTAAAGGTATTTTCCCCAGAGGAAGGTTGTCAGAATTAAGCTGTCTTTGAAAAGTAATTCAAGTTTGATGAATTGACAAATATCAATTAAATTTAAAAAAATCACTTAGATTCCAAAGGAAATTGCTATCACTTTGACATTTAAAATTTTAAATTTAAACATTTATCGGGTGGGTTGCAACTACGCTGGTTTCTACATTGTCTACCCAGTTTTTTCCAGCAGGGCTAATCTATTTATTGACCACTTTATGCACATTCTCACTCAAAGTGTGCTCTAGCCCATTTCCCTGTGATGGTTTTTTTTTTAAAAAAAGGTGGCAATATCACAACAGGACTATACAGAGGTGAGCAGGATTGGAGAGCAAGTGGGAGAGCTTGTCACTTTTTTAAGTTCCTCAAGTGTTACTTTAAGACGAACTATTAAAATACAAACTATGATCTTTCCAACTTTTATCCTAGGATGTTTGGATATAGCCCAAGTGCTAATGCAGCACATAAAGCCTTCTCCACAAGAATATCTAGGTATGCCTCTTAAACATGCAAATCTTGCAATTCTACATTATGCTGCTTTTCGCTAGGAAGATTTTGCTTATTATTGCTATTGTTAAGTCTCTTGCACTTCAAAATACACTTTTTAAACCTTGTTTAAAGTACATAATTGGAGGACCTAGGTGAAGTCCTAGTCACCTTGACTTAGGCTAGTTTGTTTTCAGTTATTTGCCAGAGTTTTATCAATAGATCTTTTTATTTGGATTATTGTGGTTGATGGGGTTTTGCTAAAATATTTCATATCACATGGAACTGAAATATTTGTGAATAGAAAATATCACTGCTGATAATCATCCCACAGCCGTTTTTTTTCTTTCTTATAATTCTCTAAGTAATTCCAAAAAATAATGTTTTCCTGTTCTTTTTAATAACCATTACTTTTCTAAATATAAATAAAGCTTACCAAATACCTTGACATAGATAAACAGAATTTTTGAATGCTTTCAGTTATGGTACTTCACAAAGAGCCAGGCATGTGCAAATAACACTGAAGTACTCAAAATATAATGTATATTAGAACTGGAAGTCTATAATGGTTAGGCTAAACCTCAGCTTGATAGTGCAAACGCTGGGACAGGCTCATGCTTACAGCTTTATCTGTCTTAGAACATCTTTAGTGCATTTGTGTCTTGAAGATTTTGCAAAACTCCTGTAGGTTTATAAAAGTAGCTGCTACAGATCACTCCTCTCTCTCCACCCCTCTCATTCCAGCAGAAGATGTCTGAAGCAAGGGTGCAGGGAATCTGTCTGAACCTTTAGGTTCTGGCAACAGTAGTCATTGTTGTTTAGTGACCATCATACTCTTAAAATAAGACATTTTTTGAGCTCTAGGCCACAATCTCCAACCTTTCTGTTATACAAAAATATTTGTATGGTATAAGCAATACATTTACATGCTCTGGGCATACAGAAATTATTCTTTTCCTCCAAGAACGATGCCTAAGGCTACTCTATCAAGGCAACTTTTCTTCAAAATCGAGATCAAATGGATTAGTTTAACAGAATGTGTTTTATGGTTTTTAATGGAGTTATCTTTTTCCCAAGATACAAAGGACATGCTAAAATCTGTAATCACTATTCTGTTTCTCAGTTTATGATTAAAAAAGCCATGAAAGAGTCTTCGTAAAGTAAGGTCCAAGGGGAGCAAAATACACAAGTCAACATTATGCAGTCGTAATACATTTCCACATACTTCACCATTACCTTTTTAAATTTTTTTTTCTAGCAAGACATGGCTTCATCTGTTTACGAATACCATTAGTAGTTACAAATACCATGAATAGTTAAGTTTCTGAAAGTTGTTTTTATCAGTCACATGCTGTTTATGTCTGTTTCTGATCTCTGAAAGAAGAAATGTAGTTAATATTCTGAAAGCTTTAAGCAGATAACTAGTATTAACAATTAAAAATATAAGACAAAATACTAGATAAATTAATAAGGGATTAAGGAATATATGCATGCACAGACAGATGACTGTTCTCGTGCATTAGGTGACAATCTTAAATTCAGCATTTAAACTCTACCTAATTCCTTCAGCTTCTTAGTTTCTGCATTTGCCATGAATATTCTTACTGTTTAGAGGAAAAAGAAAGAGCATAAACTACAGCAAAGTATTACAGTAGCACACCTGATATTGTGGCTTTTAGCATAGGCAGGTGGCAGGAACATATATCTCAGTTTACCAAACAAAGAGTGGTGAAAAAAAAACCAGGAACACAGAGAAGTGACTTGCAATATGTGTCATTGGTAGAGCTTGTGGCCTGTTCAAAACTTTATGTATAAGACTGTATGCTTCTCCAGGTTGAAAGCTTTTGCTGGTTTTATCGGGGAGGGAGGAGCGAAATCTGATCTCTGTAATTTAGGCAATTAATTTTCATCTAGATATTTAGATATTTAAATATCTGTGGTTCCTGATCATCCACCGGGCCTGGTGGAGTAGACTTGCTTCTCTCATAGTTTAATTTTCTTCCCAGAGAAACTAGGGATGTGAGAGGAAGACAAGAGGGAGTGGGAGTAGAGATGGTGCACACCAGGTCTTGCCTCAACATGGCGTTAAGACATCAGCAGAATATTATCTGGATCTGGGTGTTAGGGAACGTATCCAGTTTCCACATTATAGAGAAAGCAGTCTGTCAAATGAAGCACATAAATTCCTTATACAGTCAGAGGCAAAGACATTGGTGTCTTTGAAGAGCTCCAGAGGGAGATCCCATCTGATTATGTGCAGGCATTTAAGAGACTTAGACAATTAAAAGAAAAATGTGCCTCTTCACTCATCTCTCTCACTTCCAAAAATTTACACAAGGAGATTTATTTGTTGCTATGATCAGTGTCCTTTTGTCATTTTGACAAGCTTCTTATAATTGAAATGCTGCAACTCATAAGCCCTCTCAAAACAGGGGATACAAAACATTAAAACTGAACAATGTACATGTACTATAAATAATACCTGGAGCTAGTTTTATCTAGTCACCAAGTATAATATTTCTGATTTAAACAGCATACTCAAACTTAATCCCACCTCCCTTTAACTTTGGCTACTTAAAAAAAAAGTAATTTACTGTTTGTGTTAAACTGTACCTTTATTTACAGATATCTTTAGTTTACTCCTCATGATTTTTTTTTCCAGAAAAGATTTTCAATGATGTACTTATCTGCTGCAATTTTGCCACATAAGATAATTATTTTCTTTTATGTGTCTGTTCTTAATGCACTACTTTCCCCCTGGCTGACATTCAGAAAGGAACTAACTACATCCCTGTCTTGATCCTTGGCCACTAGAGATGGGCTTCTAATGAAGTTCACTGAATTCATCGAGGCTCTGCAAGGAGCAACTTGGCAGGGCTGACACCTAAACAGAAGCTGTTGAGAAAACCCTTTCCTCCCTAAGAAAAAATATAACAGCATGTGGGATGAGTGACACAAATCCTATAAAATCATTGAGTAAGAACTGAACAACCCATCACCTCCCTCACAATGTATGTTTCTTCAGTTTCTTGATCAGGGACTAATTGCCCTTCATGATGGAAAAAATGTCATTTATAAAATCAAGTGTCTCAGGGTTGGAAGTGAAAATGTATTGTCCTACTGTTTCTACAGAATTCACCTAATCACCCCATGATGATTATCTCAGAAAAGTAAAGAACTGTTCCAAAGTGCTTTTCAGATTTAAGATTACCACACCAACATTCTGCAGAACTAATGCATCCTGCTTTCCTTCGGCCTCCTGGCTCACCCCTTTCAGCACCTCCTGCTCCCTGATCCATTCCCCACCTCTCAGTGTTTTTCCACCATACTCCAGTCCTCTCCCAGCTTTCTTGCATTGTCTCCGGTTCCAACCTCCCACTATTTTCTCCACACCTGCCCATGTCTCCTCTATTTCCCCTTCCCCAGAATCTCCCCAGTTCCCCATGATTCTGGCAAGAGACAACATGTGCTTTACCTGTAGGAATCTTTTCACTGCCTGGCCAGTTAGCACACATATGCTCATCAGCAGCTGCTCAGAAATTATACGGGCTGATATCTCATCCTTAGCTTATAGTGGGCCGTCATTTGAGTCTCTTGTGTCTATCCAGCCACAAATTTTGATTCAACTTTGAAGTGTGATCTCTCTGCTATTTCTTCCCATCTTTCAAACTGGCTTCAAACTGTCTAAAATACTCAAAAGTTGTGGGGGAAATGTCACAGCAGTTGAGCAAGCACCAAGACAGAACACTATGACTTTGTTCTCTTAAGATACCAAGAAAAAAAAAAAAAAAAGAGAGAAAATATGGAATAATTACTTAAAGTATAATTACTTTACATATAAGTATGAATAAAATATAATGGAAGAAACTTTGAGGGAAAAATACATTTAGCATTTTAATTAAAACTATAAATTCCAATAAGGAACACTTAGGAATGGGCTATTACAAAACGTACATGAAACTAGACCATCCTGAAGGAAAAATTAAGAGAACTTATTTTTAAAAGGTATTTAAAAATATTTTGATTGATATGGTCCAATATGTTTGAGTTTTATTTATGAAGGAAGAATAGAAATTGGAGTTTTATTGATTATCATTTGTTTTGAACTAAATAACAAAGGACCCCAATTAAAATTAAGTTCCCCTGGCACTAGGAGCTGTACTGTAACATGATTCAAATTCAGGCTTCAAAGCTTTGATTCTCTGTTCTACCTGTTTCTCCTGAGTGTCGTCAAAACAGGAGGTTGATCCTCCAAATCTGGATCTGATGCTTTGCCAGACTTCACTCTTGGTAATTAAAGGAACTGTGATTATACCCAGACTTTGGCTTCCAGCATCCAGGATTTCTGTTCTTTCTCCCTCCCCATATCCTGCCCTTTCATGCCCCAAAATATAATGGACTTTGAAAAAAACCCTTTTCATATCACCAGAAAGAGCAAAAAATGAGACCGTCCAAATCTGCCCGCTCAGGCTCATTGCAATATGTCAAACTAAATAAGCAAATCTTAAATGCTTTCAGAAATACTTAATTTTAGATGTTCTTCTCTTGAGCTGTGCTGAAATCTAGGAGTTTGAAGAATTTTCTCTCTTGTCTGAAGTCTCCTCTGTGTTCAAATATCAGAGCTGAGCTCCAGCTGTCTCACCACTAGCAAAAGTAATCAACTGTCCCAAGGCAAACTGCGGTACAATCAAATGGTTCAAACACAATAATGATTTCAGAGTCGTGTGCCTCTGACACTCAGTGTTGCCTAGCTTTGAGAATTTGGGTGAATTTTACATTTATAACTATCTGACATTATCCATGAAGTTTGTATTATTCATTAAGACTATTGAAATCAAGGCAATTTAATCAGATCTCAGATTTGACATAATTAGTTTCCTGAGGTTGGACAGAATCAGTCTCGACTGAGTCAGCACGATTTATTCTGACATCTGTCGGGTATGACAGAGGGGCAGATTGTCCGTGTAGAGCGTTACAGATTTAATTTTCAGAAAGGTGTGTATGTAACTGTTTAGACGTGCACTTAGCCATTTTAAGTGTAATGCTTGTACGGCAGTAACTGTAGCTTTGAAAGTAAAAGGAGTAACTTCCCACCAGTGTGTGCAGTTGCAGAAATATTTCTGAAAATATGATTGTCTTTAGATTACTTTTAAGCCTTGTCTACCTCTGCTTCGATGTGCAGGCAAGGCATCAGTAGTAGGCTCCGCACGCCGCTCAGCTCTGCATGAAGCAGGTCTTCCTAGCTGAAGTGCTCTTTCGTACCGAGGAAACCGAGGCACGGCCCCAAGGAAGAGTCATTTTATGAAGGAGCAAAGCCGGCCCCAGTTGTGGCAGTGTTTATACCAAGACAAAGCACGGGGGAGGCTGCTGGGGAAGGAGCGCGGCAGGGGTCAGCTCGGCGTCCCCCTCACGGCCCGGGCACCCCGGCGGCTCCTCACAGCCGCCCCCGGAGGCGTTGAGGCCACGGCCCCCGGCGGCCCTGAAGACAATGGGATCGGCCCGGCCGCTCCCGCAGGCCCGGCGAGAGGCGGCTCTAGCGCTCAGCCTCGCCCTCTGGAGGAACGGCTCCCCGCTGACTGGCAGCGCAGCCGGCACGGCGGTTCTCCTCAGAGCGCCTGCGAGGGCGGCCCCCGGGCAACGGCCGCCGCGGCGGGGCGCGGCGGGGACAATGGGCAAGGCAGAGCTGGCTCCAGCGCCTGCACCCAGCACCCCCGCCTCTCCCTGCCGCCCACCCAGCCGCCGCTGAGCCCCTCGGCGGGGCCAGCCCCTGCCTCCCGCGGCGGGAGCGCCCTGCCCTCCCGGAACGTTAGGGCGCGCTCTCGGGCCGCGGGCGCCGCCGCGCAGCGCTGCCCGCCAGGTGGCGCTGCCGCCCCGCGAGCCGGCGGCCGCCGCCCGCCCTCCCCTCCCGGCTCCGCCCACCAGCGACGTCACAGCGGCGCGCGCGCGCTCCGGCGGGGGCGGGGAGCGGAAAGAAAAGAGGAAGCTGGCGGGGCTGCGCGCGCGGCTCGGGGCGCTGGCCGAGGCGGGGCCCCGCCCCTCTCCTCCCCTCCCCCAGCGCGCGCGAGCCCCTGGTAAAGGGCGGGCTCGGGCTGGCGGCGGCTGGGCGCGCGCGGGCGGCCGTGCGGCGGCCATTGTTGGCGGGCAGGGCGGGAAGCCGCTCAGCGGGGCCCGCGCCCCAGCAGCCGCCCCGCCGCCCCCTCTCAGGCAGCCACCGCCAGCGTGCTCCTCCGCTTCCCCTGCGGCCGGGCGGCAGCGCCGCTCCGAGCGTGGCGGCTGGGCGGGGTCAGGGCGCTCGCCCGCTGCCTCACGGCCGCCCGTGCCAAGCGGCCGAGGAGGCCGCTGCAGCGGCCAGGGACGCGCCTGCTTCGGCGTGTGCCCCGAACCCGCCCTCCCTTGCTGGGGGAAGGGCGGCAGCGGGGAAGCGGGCTCTGCCGGCGCCTCCCCGTAGCCCCGCGCGGCGGGACGTGCTGGCCTCTGCCTTGCCCCGGGGACCGGGACCAGGGCCAGGCCCGCCGCGGCGTGCGCGGCGTCAGGACGGGCCTGGCCTTCGTGCGGTGCCAGCGCGGGCTCGGTGCGGGTGGCGTTGTGCTGTGCCCTTGAGCACGAGGGTGTGGAGACAGCACAACCTGGTTTGTGTTTTTTGGTGAAATAAAGCTTCCCGAACTGAAGAATGGGCAAAAGCAACACTTTTTTTTAAGTATGCTACTGCCAAACAAATAATTTGGAGCTAAATGTTGGAGGGATCTGGGTGGAATCTGGTGGCCTGGAGACCATAATGTTAACAAATTGCTTTTTATGCTGAAGCGGAGAAAAACTTCCTTTGTTCGTTCTGTGCTATAGGATTCTTGGAGGAAAAAGCCTTTGTGATGCCTTTTACAGGGTGGTTCTACTGTCTTGTGTCCAAAATCCCAGGGAGGTTTTCTGCTGCTGTGAGAGCTGCTGTTTCAAAATTAGGTTTCTCTCTAACTCCTATGTGATGTTATGAGTGTGCCTGTCATAAAATAAACATAAATTAAAGCATCTGCCACCTTTCATTTGGTGTGGTTATATCCAGGCATTCTAGGACTTGCAGGTCCATGTTACACTGGGACGATGACAAGGACTCTTGTGGAATTATATTGGTATAATAAGGGGAAGCTTGGCCCAGGCTCTCGCACACATTCCACACAAACTGTAACTTTTCATGAATGTTCTTTGTTATTTTAATTTAACACATAAGCATAACTTGGCATGAAGCTAAGTAATGTGAAATAATATAGGGATGTTTCAACAATTATAGTTGCATTTATTTACGAAAAACAGATGTGATTTTTATGTTACATAAGTTTTTGAGGTAATGTTAGCAATAAGAGCAATGTAACTTTTGTTGCTCCAAAAGTTTCAAGAGTTTCAGGAGTGGTTAATAGTCATAGATTTTTTTTAAGATGCATTTAAATATATCAATAAATACTTAACTCACAGCAAATCCATAGGTTGCATTTAACATGTTTTTGAATAATACTGAAGCCTAGTAGTTAAACCTGGATACTTGGGTGTCAAGCTTCCAGTGAAGATCTGGGAATTGTGCCTAATTACTTTTCTGGGCCTGGGATTAATGCTCTCTCTATTGTTAGCTTGATGAAAATCGGTTCAGGATATAATTTAGAAAGTTTACATTATTTCAATTATTTGCTATTCTCTTGTTCTCTCATAATTCGTGTTCCAACCTTTTCTCCATCACCACCTATTCATTCTTACCCACCAAAAATATCTTCCCCTCTGCCAAGCTTTCTCTTCTTTGTCCTTGAGTAGCCTTTAATTCCAGAAGGTGCCTTTCACTCTTTTATTGTCTCCATTAATTTCTGATTTCTGTTTAGAAGGGGATTGCTAACGTTAATATTTCTTCTCGATAGTAGATTGCAAGAACTTTTGGGCAGGGAACAATGTAAAATTTGACAGAACTCCATGAATCTTGGAAAAAGTATCCTTTTTATCCTGTGCAGTGGGGTTTGAGGGGTTTTTTTGTAGTTTGTCATAAATATAATGATAGTATTGCAGTCATTTTACCAGTTTCATATTTATCAATAGTGGTTTTGTGAGTTGCATTTTTGTATGTAATTACGCACCAAAGAAACGCCATATGACTTACTCAGAAAATAGTGAATAGCTGAAGTTCCGTAATACATGGAGACAATCTTTATTACCAGTTTTCTTGGAAATTCTTTCACTGTATATATGAATTTTTAAAACTAAAATAACTGAAAATTAGGTACATGAGAATGTTGGTATTTTAAGAAAAAAAGTGTTAAGGTTATAGTTACCTGCGCAGAGATTTTTTTTTTTTAAGTATTCTGGCACTTAGTGTCAAGATAGTTTCTTTATCTACATTTAGAAATTTGCCAGATATTACTAGATCTCTCTCTTTATCCTTTACCATCTTAATATTTAGAATATGCTCCAGAGTTCTTCAAGGAAACATTGACACTGATATTTTTAGAAAAATTACTCAACTTGTGTGTTAGATTGCCAGAGCAGCCCTGTCGCTGGTACGCAGGGATTCGTTCGCAGCTCTCGGTACCTTTAATGCCCTTTGCCCACACACCGAGCACCAACTTGCACCAAGCTGTGCTCTGACAGTTGTCCCATTAGCGTGGGTGCTGGTGTGCTGAGATAGTACACAAATCCTTGCTTAATTCTACTACTGTATTAAATAAGATTATTTCTTTACCATTTTAGTTACCATTTTATTAATACTAAACATAACCCTACTTCAGCTGTTGTAATAACAAGTGAAACACAGGATGGACTGATGACCTGTTAACAGTTACGTGCTGTCCACAGCTACACCCCGACTGGCGAGTGGGGAAGGGCACCTGTGTTGGCTCGTGTTGCTCAGGGTGGGGTAGTGTTTCCCCACTCCAGATTGGGGCACACCACGCAGCTTTTTTTTGGGCCCAGCAGCGAGAGTAAGGCACTAGAGCTTCTCATGAGGCTCCAGTGCTTTATGCTGCAGATAAACCTATTGGTGGCTTTTCCTCTAGGACTTTTGAAAGCCTTTCTCCAAATTTGCTTTACCCTTTATGGAGTTTGTGTCAGGGACCTCCTGAGTGTTACCTCCTGAGGGTCACAAAATCACTTTTTATATCATCCTCTCACTATCCCTTTTATCTGCTGTAACTGTTTTCTTCTTCGTGTTACTTTTCACTGCTAGTCTCCAGCAAAGACTGTGTAGTTTCCACCAGTCACACTCATTTTCCTTTCTTACAGCCAGTAGGGGTGAAGTTTATTTTACACGTATTAGTGTCCAGCAAGGTCATAGCACCAGGGAAGGCTTCTGTGGGCTTCACATGGGTATTTGTCTTCCCTACATTCTTCTAAATGAAAATCACTTTCAGTATAGGAGAAATATGTTCTCATTTCCACATGGAACAGAAAAGGAACAAGAATCTGGTGAGGAAGAAGCACGTATGCATAAAGATTTTCTTCTTTTAGTAGTATAGTATAAGGAGGGCTCTGTGTAGCACACAAGCACAGCACTAGAGCTTCAAATTTTGTTAGCATTTAAAAGCTGCTAAGGTAGCAGTTGTTCACTCTTTGGAGAAATTTTTTTTCTCACTACATGTATTAAGATGCAACATGACCTGGTTTTCATTTATGTGTTGGAAGACTTAGATCAGACTAGAGTATTTATTTGCTATAATGGTCTAGTATTTAGACTAGACCACTTCTTTACCAAAAACCTCAAATATTCACACAGAAGAATTCAGAAGAGTCTGTTACATCTATTGGTCCTCCATCAGGCTATGCACGTGTTCAATAGAAGATGGAGGTTTCAGATGGAGCAGTGGACCTTGCAGCGTTCTGAAGTGTGCATGTGTAAGTGAAAACATCATAACTGAAGAGCTGCCCTTGTCGTGGTTTTGTTGGTTACGATCTGAGAATTCATCCAGAACTGCACTGAATTTTTAGTGTTTGCATCAAATCCAGAAGAATGTAGGACACGGGCAGAATTTGTCTGCTTGACATGAGTCCTGTTCAGTTTGCTGCTTAATGGCCACTGTTGTACAACTTGCAGCTTATGGTACTGAAAACTGGGAGAGCATCCTGTGTGAAATACCAGGTTAGTATTACCCAGTTCTTAAACCCTTTCTTTAGGCATCAGCTGCTGACCACTATCTGAGACTGGCTATTAGGCTAGCCAGGCATTCATAAAATAGGGGGGGTGGTTATTTTCTGGGCTGTTTTCTCAGTTTAAGATCTCTTGCTTGCTTTTTTCCTGTGTGTGTCAAAATCATACAATTCATTCTAAGACCAAGAGCTTGATGCTTATCTTGAGGCTAGCCTTGACTGGGAGGCAGCACATAGGTGGGACTGGTTACTCTGAGTCACTTTGGTGGACATAGAGCCTACATGTATATCTTGAGGATGAAGGTTTCCACAAAATGCAATGGGGGCTGCTGCTTTCTTTGTAAAAGAAAGAGGTGCTGTATTACCATTTTCCATAATTCAGTGGTTTGTCTTCCCCAAAAGAGAAGGATTATAGCTTTCTCAACCACTTGAAAAATTTTAGCCCATGTTTTTTGCCTTCCAGAAGAATTTCTGATGGTAAGTTTTTATGGGCATAGGTTCTCCTCTTGTAGCTTTGTCTGTGCAAAAATAATTCAAGAGTTGTTGGACAAATAAGAGAAGCTACATGTGATGGAAGCAACTCAGATGTGTAGCCTGGGGATGACGTCCTGTTTGTAAGATTAGAAGACCAATACACTACTCTCATCAAAGTGCTTATATACTTTGTAGAGCATAGTTGCTGACTAAAACTCACAAAACTCTCCTGATCTGTTCCTCTCAAGGTAGGCGCTACAACTGGTGAAGTAGATTTTCATGCTTGTTTCCTCTTTGGCAAGAAGGAGAGGAGGAATTTCCTGTGTAGACACTTGTACCCAGTACTAAAGTGATACTGTTTTTCTTCTCCCTGCTGATTTTTAAAATAATGGGAGAACTGATATAAAATGCGTTAGGCCAAAGATGAAGGTGAGCCCAGCTCTTCTACATTTCAGATAGCTCTAACCACAACATTTTATAAAGAGATAAACCTTTTTTAAGAAAACAGATTAAGTCCTATTCCAATCTCAAAAGGTAATTTATACGTGCAACTAAACACCCTGGGGTGCAGGAGCTGTAAGTTACCAGTTCCAGTATGTAACTTTTTTTGGATTTAGTGGCATGAGACCCCTCAGCTTTTGTGAAACCCAGTCTGAAACACACCATTGCTTAGTCAACAAACACTGCAGGAAGATACCCTTCTCTAAACAGGCACAGGTTGGTTACATTTTTTTAAGGTAGTCATGGTAAGAGTTACGGTATTTTGAAGTTAGTAATTTTTGGTGAGGTAGAAGTTAAATGCATCTTAAAACCTATGTGTGTCAACTGTTTTGACATTCATGGTCACTAATTGTAATGTGCAGATACAGCCACTGTTGCAGATAGTGCTAAAGCGAATGCAAACAGCCAGCGTCAGGGATTTCACTACTGCTTAGAGCAGGTGTTTGGGATACAAGAAGCACAGTTCACTTCCTCCACCTCACAAGGTGGAGGAAATAGTAGAATAGATAAATGATGAGCTGGCGTCCGCTCTGAAGCAGCTGAAGATGGGATTACATCAATTACAACTTGATGTTAAAACCAACTACGTGCCATTTTAAGTTGTCAGTTTTTAAATGAGAAGTCCAATACAAAAGTAGTTGCTTTTACTAGAAACAAAACAAACCTACAACAGAGTTTTCATAGTAGGCTGTCTGGGACAATGGACTGCTGCACTTTAAAACTTCCACAGTATTGTGCGATTGTCTTCCAAAGCATTTTGCCCTACAAGTTTTCTTCAACTAAAGTCCTTTCTTTTCACCTTCCAGTCTCTCTCTCTTGTCTTGGGTGAAGCACCATGCTGATACAACTTAGGGCTTTCAGTCCCAGAAATTAGTTCAGGTTTCTTCATCTGGGAAATATTTCCATAAACTAATATTTGGAAGATTCTGTTGGTACCAGGGCTCCTGTCCTGCCTAGTTTAGAGCCATAGTCCTTAAGGATTGTTGCAGGAACACTTGAAAGAGAGATGGGATTTCAGGATTTTATTTACTTATATACAATGGACATTATCACTGTGCAAGATCAATGTGTTGATTGCAAATTAAAGGCCAAATTTACCAATTCACTATCTGAGAGATTCAAAGCTGTTATAAAAAGTAATGGAGTCTATTTCTGAGCTGGTATGAGTTTGCCTTTAAAAAGTCAAATAGTTAAATACATGAAATGAGTTAAGGGTTGTGTTACAGTATTTTCTAATGGTACCACCTCTTTGGGTTCCGTTTTCTCCCATGTTGTGCACCTTTTAATCATAACCCCCCCCCCCCAATTGTATATCCTTATTGTTCTATGTCTTGAAGTTAGCATTTCCACAATTTTTTTCTATATTGTACTGTAGTAAACCACTAGCTGTGTCTTTGAGAATTAATAAAGTGCAAACATGTAGGTTATAGAAATGCATGGTTAAGCTTAGTGAAAGAAGAAGTCGTCAGTTATGTCATGGCATTATGAGGGGAAATGGAGAAAAGCCAGAAACAACCTTAAGTGTCTTCAAAAATCAGTTTAATTTGCTCTAGAGCATCAAACATTTAGAAGGTTTCATCAGATTCATACAGTTATAGCTTGTGTCACTTCTGAAAACCTGTTTGAAGGAATCAGTAGCTTGGGGCAGCACTCCCTCAGGCAGGAAAGCACAAAGGAGAAAGTGACTGGACAGGAAGGAAAAATGAAGCTACATACACGGACGTATTTAAGAAGTGTGAATATCCTAGGTTTGGGGGAAAAGGGTTCATCCTGGAAAAGGTATTTCCTTTAAAACCGATTAAATTAGCACTATCTTCATCTTAGTATTTCTGTACCTCTTCTTTGGGAAAACTGATGAGATCCTTGTAGCCCATCTTAGGTGAATGCTTCCATGTTTTGGGGATCAGAAGGATCCAGATTGCTCTGAATTTTGTGCAACGTCTCTGAAGAGCTTTCTCTTTCCCAGCAACCTAGCTATGCACATGGTTTTGCCTGCTGACTTGAGAGATTGAAGAGACTTTCCTTGATCATTTCAGATGGATAGCAATGCAGTTCTTAGAAGTGGAAAGGTTGCGAACTGCAGAGTTTACTTTACTTGCTTTCCAGGAGGAAAGTGCCACAAGTTAGTTGTCCATCTAAAAGCTCTGTAAATATTTAAGCAACACTATAGTAGGATATGAGGGAAAATTCCCTTTGAAATATTTTATCTTCAATATAGAAGGCACACACAAATCTATTTTGAGAATAAAAGAGTTCTTTGTATTCTAAATACTTTTTTTCGGAAGGATTTTTTATAAGGAACCAATCTGTCTTCCTCCCCCAGACCCTGTAGGCAAAGCCACCAGTGGCTGAGAGACCTTCTTTTACACAGAGCTGCTTTTGAGAATGAAGGAGCCCCATAAGTGCAGCAAGAGCAAAATATGATATTTGGTCTCTGACATATTTCCACAAAATCATTCTTTGCGGATCTAGGCTGTACATCAGAGAGAATTTTATCTAAACCAATTTAATGTTAGGGAGGAGGGTTAAATAGCATTGGTATTTTTTTGTTTGGAGGTTAGTAATTTATCACTTGAAGTTGTACAATACATTAATTATCAGAACAATTGGACCTATTGAATGTTTCTGAAGTGAAAGCCACAAGTTATCAGATAAATTTAGAGTTGTGTAATTTTCTCATAACCCTTCACTTGGAAGCCTTTCTACTTCCAGTATAGGATGAGGTCTGGCAGTGAGGTTAACCCTGACCTCTGAGTGTTCTATATGGACTTGTTCATTTCTGCCACATTCTTTCGGTTTAAATTTAGATTTGCTGGCAGCTATTATGCCTATTGCAATAAGCTTTATGGGCAAAACATTGAAACAAATATGCCTTTTATCACAGATGTTTTTGCTGAATAAGATTAGTGAAGAACACTTGAAAGCTGAAAAACAGGGTGCAGAAGCCCTTGGTCCAAAAGGCACAAATAGTTGAATGTCTGGAATGTATTTACTTCTTAATCTAAGGAAAGAGCAAGTAATTGTTTAGGTGATGGACCATGATCTTGCATTCTGTTTTACCTCTGTAATTTGTTATTGGTAGTAATGAAATTTCAGCGATGTAAGTGAACACTGAATCTGGATATGAATGTGTACACGTAACAAAAACATAAAGCTTGCTGTTCTAAACCAAGCTGTTATTGCTGTAGGAAGTAGCAACCTACAACTAAATTTTATGTTTGGCTGATTGCTATATGTATCTTAGTAAATATTAAACAGTTGGGTTAGTTCTTAATATACGATAACTATCTGAAGCATAATAGCTGCATTTGTAACTGCTTTAAGTTGAAGGAAGTGCATACCACTTAATTTTCTATTTAGCACAAAGGATGATAGTTCTGTTTTATGATATTTTTATTCTTTTTTGTCTAACCTGAGTATATGGGACTTGAGAAATCCATATGGCAAAGAAATTCACTTGCAAGGCCAGTATGTCATTCTCTGCCTAATATATAACATGATCTTCATAGACAAGGTTGCTCCACCTTGAAAGATTTGTTTGACGAGGGATTCTCTGGTCTTACTTTCTACTACTGCTCATCTGTCTAGGATAGGACAAGAGGAAACAACCTCAAGTTGCACCAGGGGAGGTTTAGATTGGGTATTAGGAAAAATTTATTCACTGAAAGGGTTGTCAAGCATTGGAACAGGCTGCCCAGGGAAGTGGTTGAGTCACCATCCCTGGAGGTGTTTAAAAGACATGTAGACATGGCACTTACGGACATGGCTTAGTGGTGGACTTGGCAGTGTTAGGTTTACGGTTGGACTCGATTAGGTTTCCAACCTAAATTATTCTATGATTCTATATTCCGAGGTAACATACAAAAGGTGTTCCTGTAATGCATTTCTGTCTCTAAGCTTTTCAGGTTCTTCAAAAGATAACAGCATTCCTATGCATTGCTGAATGACTGCGGCTCCGACAAAGAAAGGAGGCCTTGAGAGTATATGGAAAGGAGTGTTCTCCCTGTAGACCTTTTTAGGGGAAAAACAATGAATAAAGCAGACCATGATTCTTAGATAATTTAGAGTGAGATTTTTTTCCTTCTGAAGGGCAAGACACAAAAGCTTCCAAAGATGCTCTGACCCTGCTGCCTCTGCAGTTGCTATGGGCAGGATAGACTGATACTCAGCTCTTCTGAGCACTTTGATAGCGTCCAACCTAGTTACTAGGGCTGAACACTGGGGAGCTGTGTTCCTCGTGAATGGATTAGGCAGAATTTATTCACTAGTTAGAAGTCCTACTGTGCAGGCTGTATATTTTTGAATGTAAGTAGCATCATGTTTTTGCTGTTCCGCAGGAATTTCAGGCAACCTTTGAAATACGTAGCCAATCAGCATTTGTTCCAAATGGCGCTTTTGTGCCAAATTTCTAATTAGTGAATGGCATTTGCTAACTAGGCCCATTTGGCTTTATCTTGAAGGATAATGAAAACCCATCTTTTTCCTCATCCCCTTAATAGACACAATATAGAGTCTTACTGAACTAAAAGAGACGGAACTGAATGGAGAAAGCTAGGAGAGTTTGGGGAAACTCTTTAGGACTTGTATTTTTAAGGAATGACTGTGGTTTGAGTTCTGTTACAGTAAAGCAAGAAATTTATAAAAATAAGGGGGTTTGGCTCATATGGATGTATTGCAGAGTGTTGGTGAATGCTGGAAGTATAGTTCCAGTAGGCAGGTATTTTTCAAGATAAACGCAAAGTGTGCCTCCCAATGCATGGAGCTGTATTTTTTACTGTAACACTGTATCGTATATGTGCATTATTACATGCATTTGGAGTGTCTTCATCAGAAATATTTGGAAGCCTTTCTTAAAGTCTTCATGAATTTTCATCTTTCCATTTTCTATGGAAAATGCTAAATTAGAGACACCCCTCCAGCCCCCCAAAATACTCTTTTCCGTCATGGAACAGAAAATGGACTGTTTGTCCATTTTCTGTTCATTTACTGAACATTTCTGTTCATTTACTTGTGTAAATTTCTCCTACTGTTTCTTGAACTAAAAAATCCTACCTCCTAATGTAACCTTCAATGTTTGTTACCTGGCAAGTACAATTTTTGCATGGCTCGGTGACATCAAACACATTTTACTCATTTCTGTATGTAATTGTTGCCTCAGAATTGTTTACCACTGATGGGTAAGAAAGCACAGTCTTACAGCTCCTTGTTCTTAAATTACAGTTTAACTGTGTTGAAAAATAGAAGCTTCATATTAGATTTTGACAGACTTTCTACATTCATTGTTGCTGGAGTTTGGGTTGGGTTATGTGTTTTTTCCTTGTTGCTGGGTTTTTTGAGCATTCTTTAGTATTGAAAAGATCAGTACGTGAGGAAGCATAACTACAGGAAAATGTAGAATCTTTGCTAGAAATGAGTGTTGTAGACATTTATCAACATGCACATTTCCTGTGTAGGATCATCTCACTCAGAAAGGATTCAGCATGAGGAGTGTCTTTTGATACTCACTTTCTGTGGAACATCCTGTATTTCCTGTACTTTACTTTAAAATGTTTGGGAAGACAATGGGAAGTAATCAAAGAATCGAATAATTGTAATAGCTACAGAGTTGAAATACAGCTTAGCACTTTTAACAGCACTTCAGGAAAAAACTCTCAGAGGTTATAAAAATTTGGGAAATTCCAAATAAAGATTGGGTATTTAGTTTTCTGTGTTTCAAAACAATCCCTACAAAGATAATAGTAGCCCTTCTGAAGGGAATATGCTTCTGTTGGTAATATGGGACCAGATGTCTTGACGATCTGGGGCCTTATTCTTAGTTACTGTGGTGAAGATGAGTAATTCCATTAGGAAAAATATATGTCAGTGTAATACTTGAGTGAGCCTCCTGGATCCTGTTCCTAAAGCTTTTTTCTACAATAGTGAGCAAATTACAATTATCTCTCTGTCCCACTTGCGAAACTCTCATAAGGAAACAAATCACCATAAGGATTTATCAGGTAAGAATAATAACCATATTCATCTAGCTCCCCTAGGTATCACGGAGTGTTGGTATGATGCTCTTAGGATTTTGGCAGGATGGCAATGCACTATTACTGTTTGTATGCTCAGTCTGGTAGAATTGTTTGCTATGAAATTATCCTCTGTGCAAAGATACGTATTGTTTGTGAAGGTAAGACAGATGAAAGAACTGAAGTAGCTTCAGGACAGAGACTAATCTGGGCACCTGTAGCTGCCCGTGATGACAGGGAGGTCAGTCTGACTGTATTTTTCTTGTGAATGTTTAGAAGTGATTTGAATGAGGAAAACAAGGCATAATGCAGCAGCATGCAGAGGGACTGCCATGGAAAGATGCTTAAGGGGAGTCACCGGAAAGGACTGAGGAAATAAAGGAACAAGAAAAGTATCTTTGGCAGTTGCACTACAATGGATTACTGTTTTCGTTATACAGTGAAGCAGTTCAGATAAAAGGGGAAGATGCATAATATGCATAATATGAAAACAAAGTATTTGAGACCAATAAAGTATTCCCAACAGATGGGCAGAAGAAAGCTGCAAGACTTGACGAAGTCTGGAATTATAGTGAGGAACAAATGATGACCTTCAATGTTCTGATTCTTATTGACAACAAGCAATCAGTGGAGAGATGCCAAAATAGAAGTGGCTTAAGGAGGAGACATTAAAGTTACTTTGGTTTTGGTCTTGGTTGTGTTTAGCTTGATCTGGCAGTAGTTCACCCAAGATGAAGTGTTAGAAAGCCGTTCAGATATGCAGAAGTGGAACGTGATCATTTGAGTATGAAGAACAGCTATGAATATGTGTCATCAGGATTGGAGTGATAATTGAAGCTTTCTAAATGGAGAAAGTTATCCAAGGACAGGGAAAGAGCTGGTCAGCTTTTTCCTTGAGGGCTAGAAGAAAAATTAGAGTCTTCAGGTTACAAAAAGTTTGAATGTTTTAAGACTTCATGTATGTTTGATTTCTTTTAGACCCAACCAGAAAAAGGATCTGAATGGTCAGACTCTATGTCATGTCTTATGAAGAAACTGGAACAGCTGAATTTAGATATTGAAGAAGCTCTGAGCGCTGGCTCTTCTCCCTCCAGTACTCCTTCTACCAAAAGGCACAAGCAACTGGTAAGAATCTGTGTGTTGTATGATATGTTTTCTAACGTCTAGCTATCAGATGCTCATCAAGCCATGGTTTTAAGATCTGGCTGTGTTTCCGGATAGGCTGAGGAGCTCAGGTTCAAGGATGAAGTAAGTTACAGTTTTCACTCAATAATAATGAAATCTCATTAACTTCTTAGGCAACTAACAGCCAAATAAATGAATGTCATAGGATGAAACTCGTAAGTTTTCTGTCAATATGGCTTAAAATCATTAAATACCTTTTTTAGAGGGGAATTTGAATCCAGATGATTGCATTTGATAGTTTTTCAGGATATAATATTGTTAATTTAACATTCCAGTGCTAGCCTATTTACTCTTGTTGTATTTATTTAAAGACATAACAGCAAGAGAGTCACTATGTATCTTCATTAAGAGTTGAATTAATATTTTTGTTTATTTATTTTATCTGAATATTTGATTTAGAGCTGCATTCCTCTGGTTAAGAATCTTTTGTGGTGGCAGGTGTCATCAGTTGATGACATGCAGTTTCCCAAGCTTTTATTTTAAGTCAAATGGGATTAAGGAGCAATGATATTATTTTAGTAATTTTTGAATAAGCAAGGTTTTTTAGAGAAGCAAGTAACTGGAGAGTGAACAGTGTGAGAAGTAGGAGTGTTTGTTCTCTGCTTTAGGCTATGATTAAAGTAATTTCTTAAGATAGAGTTGTTTGGATTCGCAGCTCTGAATGTTAGTGCTGACTTGAAATTCCTGGAAGGTGAGCTCGTTTGAATGCTTTTGCCATCGCTGCTGTTTCAATGCTGCTTCATTTTGTAAAAGTAAATTCTTTAAGTAAATGTCTGTGTGGATCACAGTGTAAATGTTCATGTCTCTCAAGGTGGGACATTAGGAATCTTGCATCTCGGTGCGCTTTGCAGTATGCATTTTCATATTCTGCAGAGACAGCGTTAGTAACAGAGTGGCCACGACTGTCTCTCATTTCTTTCTTATTGTACATGTCAGCAAGTCAGAACCAGGTCTGTCCAACTGAATTAATTTCATCATTAACTTGTTTATTAATGGACAGTGTTCTGTCTTCTTGTAGGAGACTGCTCAATGTTTTCTGTGAAAATGCGGTGGCAGTGGAGTCTGCTTTTCCACCTGAAAGTGAAATCCGAGCCATCAGAATTTAAGCACTTCCCATTGTGAGGCAGTCTGGTTTTGGTAACCAGTGATCCAAACACCTGTGATTTTATGGCTGTGCCTATTCTACTAAGGCAAAAACCGTGGTTTGGTTAGGCATCATTCTTTTTCCATGATGACTTGAACATCGTAGGACACTGGACTTCACATCCATTGCTGGAGCATTCAATGAAGGGCATGTAGAGTGTAGACAGCAGAAAACCAAATCCAAACAGGCAATGTTTTCAAATGTCCTTTGATACATAAGAACAACAACATCGAAAGTGGGTGCATAGAGAATGCCAACACCAGCATCCCAGATGCTTGCACTTCTTTTACTGAAGCTTAGTGGCAAGACATCGTCTGAGTACAGAGGCCAGGACTTTGGGCACAGCCTTCTTGCTGGGACATATTCCCCCGCCAAAATCCTGTGTTAGTGATACAGAGCTGGTCATGTTTAATATGCAGATAAAACCTACCTCCAAGCCAGTCTCACTGGTATTGGCACACTTGTTTCCCTTACCAATAGTTGCATCTGTTTGGATAAGTCCAAAAAGATTTCAAGGATGTTTCTAACATCAATGCCAAACTTACCATTTTCCTCAATATGCTATTTGAGCAGTTACACTCCTCTTTATCAGGTCATGTATTCTTCCCATTCTGAAGCAGGAGAGCTTGCTTGATTTGAATTGTCTGTGGACAGGCAAACATCATGTGAATCAGCCACGTTTTTATTGTGGCCTTATTTGGCAGACTGGAAATGTCCTTTAAACCTCAAAGAGCCAATTTCACGACAGGAGCTGGAGAGGTCACTTAACACAAAGGCCGTCCTGATGAGACCAGCAAGATCAGAGCAAGAAAAGAGTCAGGGACAATCTGTTGTGGAACTGATGATGGGACGCCCTTTTCTATCTCCTGCAAAGGTATTTGTAGTCAAACCATTTCTGAACAAGGGAATCATCTGCCCTAATTTAAACATTTAAGAATAATTTGCCTCAAAACAGGTTGACCTTAGTCTTCCCCTATAGTCAAAAAAGCGAAACACATCCTCCTAAATCTCTCCATGAATTTACTGTGAAGAAACAGATTTTTAAAATCTCAAAATAACAGTTGCAGCGGAAAAAATGAACAAACTCTTGTTTTCATACAAGTTGTATGAGTAATTTATCTTCTATCAATTCATCCAATTTGGTCCATATTTCATATTCTAGCTTGTCATTTGTTCCACACAGATCACATGTTTTATTCTTGTCACTCACAATGAAACTTGAATAGGAAGAAGATCTATCTCAGACATATGTTTACTAGTAACTGTGTAAATTTGGCTTCTATAAAATGATGAACCACTTATGGGTTCTTCATATGTTTTTATCCTATTTCGATTATATAAACTGGGAGCTGACGCAAGAAATTATGATTGAAAAGGATTTGGGGTGAAGTGCTCACAGATGCAAGGCCAAATTGTAGATCCAAGGTCTCAGAAGTATCTGACTACTGTATGAGTGGCAACATGAGTTTGGTGGAGCTGCTGCTCTGAAAATTGGTCTCTTGAGGGTGTGGGCAATTTTTAACAGATGACAGTATTTATTTTGTATGGCAGATGCTGTGTCTCAGGGATACATTCTGTAATTTAATCACTGGGTTGAGCCAGTTGGTTTTCTACTGAAGGATCTTTTCATCTGTTCATGGAAGTAACTCTTTGATATTTTATTATTCTTTACATTTTCCTGTTGTGAAGATATCTGTTATTACTAATACTCCATTGGACAAAAATTTTGCAGGAAGAAGTCCAAATATTTGCTAGTTAATGAAATGGACTGGGTGAATAAATGTTACGGGATTTACTGGGTGAAAGTAGGGGGTCTTGTAGTATTTTGGTGAACAAATTAAGGTATTTTCCAAAACAATAACTTCTAGAAAAATGCTAAGAGGTTTAACTTCCCTTGGTTAGTCTTCTGTGTAAACCGCAGGTTACTGCTGGTCATTTTTTTATTGGGAAATAGCACTGGGCAGTAGCAGTGGCTGGATGACTCTGTATCTGATCCAGAAAAGGTATAACAAAAAGTAACTGGCATCAAATTATTTTCTGAAACATTTTATCACCAATGCTATAAATACATGCTATAAGTACAAAAGGCTGGGCTATCTGAATATACTAGCAGCAAAACTACTAGCTTCGGAAAACTGCGATTAATAGTGCTGCTCCTCTAAAACCTGTACCTTTCCTATGAAAAAAAGTCTTTCTTAGCAATATAGAAGGAGGTACTTTGTAAATGAGATAGCAGAGATAAAACAGTCTTCTTGTAAACAATGTGTTTCAGTGTTGTTTAATGTGTCTGCTTCATTACCATTTGATGTCTAGTACTCCGTTTCAGTACAGAAAAAACAGCAGATCTGAAGAATGAGAATCACGTTTTTCAGTTTTAGTCCTTTATCATTCATGGATAGTGACACGGAAATCCTGTTTGATTATAATTACCCTGTCTTCTATTAGAGATATGACTTTCATTGAACAAAACTTTGTCTTTAACTTACACATTCTCTTAATTCTTTTGCAATAGTGTATTATCTTCAAACTTTTTTGGGCAACATACTGATTATTTTGTCAGCTTTGCAAAGCCTCCTCATTTTATAGGCCTAAAAGTATACTAACTGGGAGCTAGGCAATTGCTGTTAAAGACCAGCAGCAAATTTGTCCTCCTGTGAAGGGGAGCAGACAGAAAATGGGCTGATTTTGATTCATTGTACCCAACAGCTTGGGACTGCTCTGCAGTGCACCTATGATCCTGGTTCCCTGATTGTTCCCAGCACAGATCCTGCTGGATTGCAGCAAGGCTTGCTCCTTGCTTGCACGCTTCGTCGTTCTTTTGAGGCAAACCAGGATACGTGGGGGGATGCTGTGCAGTTGGTCTCTTCCTGGCATTGCATTCAGTGTGGCCGGGTACATCTGGGCCCAGAGTTAGGACATGCATCTTTTAAAAAATGGTGTGGGGAGTGGAGCAATCGAGTGACATCTCCCTGGGTTTGGGGGACAAGGAAAAGTGGATTTGGAAAGTTCAGTGTCTGTGATTTGAAAAGGGGAATTTTCTGGGTCTCTGTTTAAGTTAGAAAAACGAACATGAAATAAAGTGAAAAGATACTTTTAAATAATTTAAATAAAACCATTTATCTTTCTAAGATAGAGGTGATTCAGTTCCGGGATCTTTAGGAAGGTGTACTACTACTTATTAGTTCTCCAGTTGCATATACTAGCTGTTAAGGAAACCACTTCACATAATATCTGGATGTCTAACTTAGCAAAATGTAAAAATGATGCATAAGGTGGTTTTAAGAAAAAAGATTGAGGTGAAATGTTTGCCTTACATCAGAGAAAAAAAGCTTTAAAAAGATAAAATTCCAATATTTTTATCTTGCAGTTCACATTAAAAATATTTATGACTTGCCTTTATTTACAGGGTTTTTCAAATTCTCTTACAGTGCCCTGTTCAAGTGGAGACAGGCTTTTATGGAGATCATCAAGGAAAGGGATCTTGGAAAAATAGAAGAACAGACTACCAGGATCTAGACTGTTTACCTTACCCAGTGTCAACTGGAGCACGACCTAAAACTGATGTAAGTAGCTACAGCATATTTACAACAGTCTCTGACTCTCAGGTTCAGTAATCTCAAAATTTACTATTTATCATTAAAATTTTCCATGCATTTCTTAGCATTTCTTAGTAGTTTGTTCTGCAAATATTGCACTGTACAGAGGAGTTTGGTTTGCAAAAGAGGTACAGATAAAAGTTAAGTCAGTCTTCAGTGAGACTCCAGGGCTGTGGGATTCATATAATCTGATTTTAAATTACTCTAGTGAAGACTTCTACATCTGAACAAGTCACTTGGACTTCCTTTATACTCAATGGAAAGAAACAGGCATTTCTAAAGAGTAATTAATCTCATCTGGGGGTTAGATGTGATGGATTCCAGGCATCAGATCAGCTACTGCATCTTTTTCTTCATTGCTTATTTTAGAATTAGTCTTTTAGGATTTTTAATTTGGCTGTTGGTTCGGCTCAATTCAGGGTGGATTCCACCCTGCATTCTCTGTAAGCAGAAGTGTTCAGCTCTGGAAATTCAGTTAAGCCCTATTTCTAACCAATAATACCAATATTTATTTTGGGGCTTTTTATAAGGTGATGCTGTAGTTTGCAATCAAAGTCTGTTAAAATCTATCAGAGGGTTTTCTCAAAAGGCTTTGATTCACTTCCTCAATAGCTAAATGTAAGCTATTTTAGAATGAGTGTCTTGATTCCAAAATGCAGATGGTTTTGCCTCTCAGTTTTAAATTACTTGGGTGCCAGCAGTGTCCATGATCATCACACAACATAAAAATGGCTGCACTGGATTGAATCAAAGGGACTTATAGTCCAGTATCCTTTCTTTGGCAGTGGCCAATGTTGGAAGTTCAGGAAAGAAGTGTAAGAACAGGGTAAGCAGATAGTAAGCCATCTCAGCTTCCTTTGAGGTATTTATCGTGGAGACACATTGAAGTCAGACACTATATAGCAGTTTTGTAATTAACAGCCCCCAAGGGTCTTTTTTGCCACTAGTTGTGTCTTTTGTATTCATTTGTACTCATTTGTTCTTTTGATATTCAAAGCATCTTGTAGCAATAAGTTCCAAAGTTTAATTGTGGAGTATGTGAAAAAACACTTATTTTTTGTTGTAAATTTGCTACTGGATTATTAATTTAGCTGTAATTCATGTACTGTGAAAAACTGAATCTTAGGAATCTTGTAGGAAGTAGTGAATACCTGAGACGGGTTTTTTTTCAGTGTGTCTGTATTTATTGGTATTGAATTTTATCTGCCTGTTTGTCTTATGCTCGTTCAGCATCATGAGGTCCTTTTGCAGCAGCTGGCAGCAGTTTTTGTTTTTATTAACCTCTGTAATTTAATATCATCAGAAAACTCTGTCCCTTTTTATTCCTCCATTTTCCAGATCATTTATGAGTGTATTGAACATGTATCCGTGAGACTGTCAGGTAATATCTGTCCACTGTAAAAGAAAGCAACCAATTATTCCTAACCTTTTTTTTTTTACTTTTAGTTAGCAATGAAAAGACATTTTTATTTCTTGACATCTTTTTTGTTTTTCCCCCTTGACAGCATAGTTTGTTTCTGATAGATAACTTCATCAGAAGCTTTTTGAAATGGAAGTACATTTTTGAAATGGAAGTACATTGTATCAGCCAAATCACCCATATCTGCATGAGCATTCAAAGAACTTGTCTAGATTACTGAGATATGGCCTCCAAAAGCCACACTTATGCTTCCCTGCTAGCCTGTATTACTGATCTGTGAGTTTATTCTGTTCTTAAGCGTACTTTCTGGTTATTTTCTGTCATGCGTATCAGTCCTACTGGCGTCTCTTCCACAAATAGCTTCAGAGGCATTTTCAAATATTGGCATCACATATGCCACCCCCCATTTCTGCGATCCCAAAGCCAATAGATTTCAGCAATAATTACACATTAAGTCAGTAGCTCAGCAGTTCTCTTTCTCCCGATGAGGTGCTTATTTCAAGTTATCTATGCAATTTGGATTAAAGCAAAATCTGTTATATTAAAGGTATCTTTAAAACTGTCATACTGTTCATCGAACAAAGAATGATATGCATGCTGCCATACAAATTCTGTATTTCATTAAATGAGTCTACTCCTGTTCATTTGAAATGGAAATTTGAAGGTGAGCTCCACTTGCTTACTAACTGAAAACATTATTATCTTCCCACCAGCTATTTCCTTTCCTTAGAAAATAAGTTTGCTTTTTTCCATTTCTGCAAAAGGATAAATACTTGTTCTGATTTGTGACTTGTTCTAGTTGGAATAGAATTGGTAGTTTGGTAGAATTCAGTTTGAATCTAGTAGTAGAATCTAGTTTGGTAGAATTCAGTAAAAAGTAAGATATTTGCCAACTTTATCTGTTTTTTACCTTGGCCAAATGTTCAGGCATGTACAAGTATCATTGCTTTACTGCCTTTCCACTAGTACTATGTAAATATTTTTGAAGTGATGTTGCAATAATATTGTTGTTTGGCTAGAAGCATGTAGGAGAGAAGGCAGAGAAAGTAACTTTTGGGTTTTTTTCTTTTCTGAAGTCTACATTTCTCTTTTTGTTGAAATTCAGGAAATACAATAAACAGCAGTTCCACGAATCTTCATCAGTACAGTCCATGTATTGTATCAAACATTTGTAATGCTGTAGTAACAGCAGTGTAATGCAGAAAGTACTACTGGTGCTTAGGGCACCATCTAGTCTAGAAAACTACTGGAGGCACAGAATTTCTTTAGAAATTACTGGGCTGTTTTTTGAATTGGCCAGTGCTTTAAATTAGGAATAAATGTTGAAACTGGGTGTTTGCAAATTTCATTCAGGAGAGTAGATCGTTTTACTTTCTTCAAAGTGCTGCTTTTGGTGTATGTGCTATATTTCCAGCAAATACAAATAATGCCATGTCTAGCTCCAGGCATGCAGTCTGCATGAGTCTGTCACGTCTCTCCAATACCTGAATTTTCACTGCTTATTCCTTAAGATACAGACTTCTGCATGTTTTTTAAAAAAGGCATGCCAAAGTTACTTTTATTACAGTAGAGGGGATGGATCCAAATGACAAAAGGCCTAATTCTTTCTGTGTCACACCCAGGTTGCATCCGTTTAAATCCCATGATCCAGGTGGTATAATACATAACTTGGGAGTAACACAGAGACAAATAAGACCCGTTGTATTTTGATGAGCTAGTTTTTCTTCTCTTCGGTTTTTTTATGAGTCAGGAGGTCAAAAAGAGCTTATCTGTCTCCACTCCGCAGGAGCTCATATACCCAGGCATTTAGAGAACCAAATACTCCATAACTTACTGCGATTAGCAAATATAGTGGAGAAGACCAATGTTAGAAATAGCAGGGATGCTGTAATTCGGGAATAATATGCAGAGAATTACGCAGGACACAGTTGTTCAATTCTCAATACAAGGCAGTTAGCTGCACACTTTCATGGATACCAACTAGGCTGACAGTTTAAAAGGTGCAATGAAGGTTTCTTTGGCAAACTTGTGTCACAGTAGGTATTCTGTTTATATGTCTTCAAAAGATGACTCACACTTGTTACAACATTTTGATAGAATAATAGTGAAAATCATGGTTTCAGGGCAATGATGTATCATGTCATGTCTCCCCTCCTTCCTTCCCCCCAAAAAGTTGCTTCACTGAAACACTATTTGTGAGGTACTAAAGAAATATGTACCTAAGGAGGTAGGGAAGTCAGGTGCCTGAGAGACAAACAGCAAAGTTTCACCTGACAGATGCTGGCATTTGTAAGTCCATGTCTACATCATAGAGATTCCATTAATGGAGAGAAAAAAGTACTTCTACAGCAAGATCCATCTCACCCTGAAGTTGTTGTCTGAGTGTAGGTCACCTGGTTGAAGTGCTTTTGTGCACCCAAAGTGCTGATGTTGGTTGTTTGAGTATTTAAAGAGGCTGGCGTGACTGGCTGAGGCATAGGTGCTTAGAGCTCGGTGAGCTAAATCCCTCCCATGGTGTATAAGTTATGATCTGGCATTTGATGGGCAGTGCCTGCTTCTCCGTGCACTGAGCAGAGGAAACTTTGAGACCCGGATGGTCTAACTTACGAGTCTAATACCTCTAGCTCTTGCAGATAACACAATATCCTCTGCAGTATGCACTCTGTGAATTAGTAAGGAAACAAAACTTCATATAGAGGTAACAAGGTGGGCTTTTTCCTTTATCTGTGGTAAGTCCGGGTTTATGTTTTCTTTTTAAGTACAGTTGATGAACACAGTTTTGAGTTCTCATGCTTTAGTTCCACAGATAGCTTGAGTTCATTAAACCAAGAGGGCTAAAATTAATCATTTTATAGGTTTCGGGCTTGTTTTAACCTGGATTCTTGGTCTGGTTCACTGCTCAGCCACACAAATATGTTGGCTGGTGCAAGAGAGGGTCAAAGTGGCTGGAGATGAGACAGGGTGAATTGCTTCTTTCAGGTTCACTGCTAGCTTCTGATAGCTTAAACTGTTTGTAGAACTATAGTTTATCTGTGCTAAGCCACTTGAAGAAAATGGGAAGCAAAGCAGTGCCTTGTAACCCACATGACTGAAAAGTGTTTGTGATTCTTTTAAGAAGATGATATTCTTTTTTTTTTTTTTCCTGAGAAATGCTATTTGATGCTATAAACAGTGTCTCAGAGTTTAGGTCAAAGGTTCCAGAGATGTCTGGTATCTTCTGACAGTGTTTAGAAATGTAAAACTAATAATACTGTAATCTGTGACTATAGTTGTCATTATCTCTCTGTAGGCAGTGTGATGCCTGCCTGACCCTCTGTCATTGTTTGAGGCCAGAGAAATTCAAAAGCAAAAACAGCTGAAGGAAAATCAGATTCATTGTGTTTCTCATGCGCTGCTTGTTCAATATTGCTGCCCCTGGACTGTTGAGGATCAGAGATTATTCCATTAGTGAGCGTGTGTGACAAGCCTTTTATCAAATAGCTGCCAATGTCCAATGCAGAAAGAAGTTATAATGTGACAACTCATAACAGTTTGTATTTCTACTAACCACTCTTTCGGAATCTGAGGATCTTAAAGTATTTACAAACCTTGGGTTGATCCTTCATTCCTCCATGAAATATGTAAGCAGAGTCTTAATTTTACATCCAAGTTTAGAAGATAAGTGTATATAACCTGGCTCTGAAATAAGTTGCACACACTATCACTGCTGGATGTGGTCATAAATTTATCGGTTCACGGCACAATTTACAGCAGCAGTTACATCCATTATCTAGTAGGGTGTGTTTCCCTAGGTGAAGATTAGGCAGATCATGCTTTACTCTGACCTTGCCCCCCATTGACAAAGTTGATAGTAAAGCCCTGAGAAGACTTGTGCAACCTCTGAGCAAAGATTCCGTACCTCAGAGTGCTCTCTGCCCATTCTGTTGTCAGGCTGCTTTGTACGACCCACGAAGTGCAAGAAGATGAAGTAAGAAGCCTAGACCTGAATGAGGGAGACTTAGTGTTCAATGCTCCATTTTCCCCAAGAAAGGGTGTGCTTGAAGACACAATTATTTGGCTTTGTTGGAGCTGAAGATTTCTGTCTATACAGCTAAGCGCTTGTATGAGTAACATAGCTCAGGGAGCTAAGAGATGCAAAAATCTTTGTAGAAATTAGGTCCTCATTGACTTTCTGCAAGTCATACTGGTTGGTTGCAGCATGGTCAAGAGCAGAATCTATACATAATCCTAGGCCTCTGTGTTTGCCTCCAGACCATCCTTCCTCATAAAGAGTGATAACTCAAATTGTTCCCATTCCTGCAAAAACAAATTTCAAACTCTGTTATTTAGTCATGTGGATTGCTTTCTTGTGTATCCTTAATGTTGACATTAATCACGTCAGCAAATTAGCTCTCCAGTATAGATGCAGGTAGCCTGAAACATCATCTCTGCAGAATTTTTCTTCTTGCTTTCAGTACTTAATACGACCAGTATCCCGCTGGGACAGAGGCATGGTGAAATAGTCAGGTAAAGTGACCCACTCTGCTTCCAGCTGTACCCTGTTGTGGTGGACTTTCTCGCCTCTGAACAGGATGGCTACCTTTCCATTCCTCCCCTGCTTTGCCTGCACAGTGAGGAAACTACCCTTCTTGCTCAGGAGCACTCCACACTTGCAGGCATTTCTGAGATGATCAAGTGCTCCTGAAAGACAGAATCTTCCCCACTTTGAGATGAACCTGTTTCTTGGTAGTAGAGGAATTCATTGTCCCGAGAAAAGCCTGTACCAGCTCCAGGAAAAAACAAGGAGGCTAATAGAGAGCGAAGGGCAAATGGCTTCCTTCCTTCCTTCCATCCATCCATCCCATTTTTAACAGAGCGCGCTATATATTCCGATATAGATAACTAATACTCCAGGCTTTCTCATCCACTTTGTTTCTAGTGCACCTGACAGCACTCTGGCCAGTCTGCTCCCAGCAAGGAGTGGTGGCAAACATAAAAGCCCAGCGTAGCCCCTTCTCTTTTCGCTTTTGTCTTTATTCCCTCCTCCCATCAGTCAGCTCCTTCACACAAAGCTGTCTGTGAACGAGGCAATGCTGTGCTTACACATTACGCTGAAATCACGATGCCACGATGAGTCTCAGAGAACAGGGGAAGCTTGGTACAAATTTTAGCTTTGCTCAATGTAAATATTTTGTACATGAATAGATAAACTTTCAAAAACTTCTGAAAAGAAAACTAGCAACTTAAAATCTCATCTAATACATCTTCTAAACAGTCCTAAATTCTGGGTCTAAATTCTCAGTCTGCCCATCTCTGCAGATCAGCAAAACCTCAGTGGAAATAGGATCAGGCTTTGTGAATCAAGAAAATGTAAATATGCCAAAACAGCAAACACTAATTCTGTCTCACTGAGCAGGTCGAGTATCTGAGTAGCATTTGCAGGATTGATGCCAAAGACTGACTGTCTCGGGGGTTCAGTTCTGATGGTGGCAAAAGGAGGCCCTGAATTAGAAAAGGTAGGTGAATAGTATACAATTATTGTGTTTGTCAGCACTGGCTAATAAAAAACTTTCATTACACATTCTTACTGATTTTTATATCTAAAATTACCATAAAGAGATCACAGGGCCAGTCGGTAGGCCACTGCCTTTTCATTTTAGAAATGGCATCTTGAGCTGTGGGTCCCTTTTGACAATGCTTAGAAATTTTAAACTGAAACTTGGCATTGCAGTGTTTATGTATAATAGTAAGAAATGCTATCATATTATTATGAAATGTTTTTTTGAGGGAGGACAGGGTTGTTACCTGTTAATTTTATTGCAGCTTCTCCACGGAATTTTGCTTTTGCATTTATCTGATTAGAATTAAAAAGGGGTTGTTTTGTTTGGAGTTTACTTTCTTTCTTTTGTGTTTTAGCAGCCCTGTCTTCACTAGTACAAGAACAGACCAGAGAAACAGAAGTTGTCCCAAACACACACAGCCCAAAAAGTTTTCCCAAATGCACACTTATAGATCATCTTATTTATTCTGATGTACCATGTACCTTTTAAGTTTTGCTCAAAGTATTTTAGTGAGGAGACTCCAACATCTTGCACCATAACTGTTCTGCATACAGATGGTTGGATAGTGGAGGGGTTATTTTATTTCTTGGTGGTAGTAGTCTGAACTCCAAATGGACTGAAAAGTCCCTGTCGTCTTGATTGATGAGACTCTTCAGATGTTAGTGTCAGTTCCAAGGAAATGAAATCTTTTAGATCATTCTGAATCATTTAGGAGCAAATTGTGGTGTGTTTCAGAACTGACCGAAATTTATTTATTGAATAGTTTGGCAAATTTCACAACATTCCTTAGATAAAATATTTAACATACTTTTTTTCTTAATTACTAGCTCAATTCTGGTTTTTTTTCTGACAAAAATGTTGAAGTCAGATGAAGATGATAATCCTAATGTAGCTATACAGCAATTAATATTACCTTGAACTGTTACAGTTAAATCACTTGATCTATGAAAATATTTATTTAATTTTAAATTACATTAATGGTATCCTTTTTACACAGTATTTTGCATCAGATTCATTATTTTAATTTAGTTTTCATAAGGATTATTTGGAGGCAAGGGACATGCTTTCTGTATTTTTTTAAAAAAGCTCATTGAGTTACCTGTGTAAGAAAGGACAGAGAGCTTCTTTATCCTTATTCATAAAATGGCTTTGAGAAATAATTTAACAATAATTAATTATTCTTGGATGGATGTGGGCAAGATAATTTATATGCATTTTTTTTGCATACAATATAAAGTAAAATGGAAGTTTCCCACTCATTTTGGAGTAATGTTCATTTGGTGTAGTTCAAAAGATGTATGAAGTCCAAATCTGTATTGGGAGGAGACTAGAATTGATTATTTTTATTGCTCGGCATTACATGGCTATATATGTAGTTCAAACTGATAGCGTCTGTTTATGTTGTAAGAAAAGCTTTGAACGAGCGAGCGACCACGGGAGCAGTTGGGAAATAGAGGTGACCCACCTCTGCAAGGACAGCCAGCGGGTCCTCCAGGAACGGCAATACCAGCAGAGCAGCTGGGCTTGGTGATTTTGCTGAAACCCTGTGAACAGAGACTGCCAGCAAAATGTATTGAGTGAGCACTTTTCTGAGCCAGCCCAGTCCCTGTCTTGTAATAACCATCCCAAGCTCACTCACTGATATTTGCCGTCTAGGTCCAGCTGTAGTGATGAAATGCGAGCTGTGGGCAGGCATGGATTCATTAATATATGCATCTCAAATTAAGCCTATGTATGCTACTTGGCTGTTATAGACATATTTATATGTAAATTGAAATATTCAATATTCTAGAATGACATTTGTTGTTATGTTAATTTTCAGATCTTCTAGCTGAATTCTTTTGCAAAAACTATACCGCAAGGTACCAGTAATCTTAAATGCTGTTTTTTGTGTTTTATTTCTGATAACAATGACTGTTTGCAGAAACACAATCACATTTCATAATAGTGCAATCTTATTAATCATAGACACTAAAATTGCTGACTTACATTTCAGCGTTAGTACACAGCCTCAGAAATGCATTGCTTTTCAAGGACAGACTGAAATGTCCTGACTCTTTGTCAGTAGATGTGGGATGCAAGCTGTCAAAATAAGAATCTCCATAAATCCATAACAAGAGGTGATTGGGAACCATACCAGTAAATTATACCATGCATATGCAAATATAGAGATAACCTTACTTCCCTACAGTTAACTTTATACTCAATGAAGTGCAAAAGAGAAACAATTTCTCTCTCTTCTTCTGTTTGCATGTTTTATACCAGCAGCTGGGCTCGTGCTTTTAGATGCAACACATCATTTATTTAATTGGGTGACAGAACAATTTTTTACTATGTTTTGTAGCAGCCACAGAAAAGAACCAGCGATAAAGTACACTTTATCGTACACCCAATAAAGTACACCCATGGCTCCCATGGGTGAGATTGGCAGGCATGTACTGGGCTGGACCCTAGAAGGCTGGCTGTTGTATTTTTGTTTGTGGGATTTGTTGAGCACAGTTTTCTTCAGGGAGGTATGTACAATCATACCTTATCTGTCTACCTATCTGTCAGGTTTTTGCTTACTCTTTTTCTGGCCCTGTGGTATATTTGTTACAACAGTGTGAAAAAAAAGATGAGTGAATATTTCTATGTGTATAGTTTTATCAAAGTCATTTCTCTTCCAGTGTAGCTATTACTCATTTTCACCGTCTTGGCCCCCGTTTTGGGACTTGTGTCATTCTTATTCAGGCAGGGTTCTCTCGGCTACTTCGCATGTTGATCGGACAGTGTACACAATTGAGCTGAAGCCTTTGACTTTTACAATAGTTGTTCACGGCAAGAGGAAAGCGGAGAGATTCAAACGTTACCAGTTAAGAATGTGTCCTGCCTGGACTGCAGAAGTGCTTGTGTGGTGCTTTGGAGCTTGGGTAGAGTCGGACCCCTGGTCCCACTTAAGCAGTGGTGCAAAGGTCTCTCATAATACAAGCCTCCAGGCTCTTTGTACTCTGGAGAGCTTGTAGACTGCTCTCTCCCGTTTCCCACGCTAGGGAAGAAGGGACTTCAATCTATAACAGACCAGAGACAGAGGTCAGCACAATGCATAGGGAGAGCATTTTTAATGCAAATGAATACAGCAAATCGTGCATCCCGTCTCTCTAACAGAGATAATCCCTCTCAAGGTACAACTTTCTCTTGTGCTTCTGCTAGAAGGAGGCATCTTTGCCCAACTGTCACCCCCTCGTCCTAGGGTGTACGGTATCTCACAGTAATGAAATGGGATTATGCAGCCCTTTGTGTAAGTGGTGTGCACTAAAGCTGATAGATGTGGGAAGGCTCAGGATTCTGCTTGACTTGAGCAACTTTTTCAGACAGATCTATGTTTTTTTTTCTCTCAGGTGTACCCAATAATTTCCCAGGACTTTTCTTACAAGTTTCTGTAACTCCCTATTTTTCTCAAAAAAAGGAAAAAAAAATAGATGCATATCTTATATGTATACATGAATATATGTATATATTAACATTTTATAGATATACATTATATGTATATGGCTTTGATGGACTTTAGTTTTTTTAACAGTACCTCTCTGTAGCTTGCTGTATGGTTCTAGCAGCCAGTCCCCTGGGCACTGTTGCCTCAATGAACTGTGTTTAAATAGCTTCTCCAGAAGCCTTAACAGTGTTTCAGCCCTTTTAGAGAGGGATCAGTGCTACACAGGACTTACTCTCTTATCCAGACCGGAGCCTGTGCCTGTGTCCCATGGGAATCAGGGAGTATGGGGCAGTGGTACGTGCCCGAGTCTCCTGTTGACCCAGAGTCACAAAGCACATCCAGAACCAGATGAGGGGCAGTGCTTCTATACCCCGTGCCTTAGATATAACGTGAGAGCTCAGCAACTCGGCAGCCTTCATCCTGCTGTCATGGAGCTCTGGACCAAAAAACTCTTCGCAACAAAACACATAGCAAGAGGGAGAAAGTAGGTTGGTATGCTCCAGTGTTTCCATTTTCCCATTCATTTTTACAGAAGCCCGTTTTTCCTGTTCTGGGCAGGAGAAAGTTCAGATGTGGAAGCCTTGCTGCTATAATCGCCTGATGTACACATGGGAAAACAGACAAAAGCTTCAGAAAATAAGTTCTCTCCACCATTTCTTGGTGTATGGAGGGAAGTACAACTTCAGAAAAATTATTTGCAGAAGATTTCTATGTAGCTACCGTTCACATGGCATTTTGGTAAATTCCCAGAACTGAACACAGGGTGATAAAGTATTGAGATGAACTGCTAGTTGTTAGAAGGGACCTGCTGATAATCCACAGTAGGAGAAAGGTCACACATTATTTGAAGCAGCCAAGTGTCATAATTATGACCTTCTTTAAATTGGCATTACATGGTTTAAATATTGCAATGACTGATCACTTGATACGAAACCAAATGGCTCAGAAAATAAAAGTGCCTGAAGCGTCTGTATTGCAAAATGTCCTAATGCAGATTTTCAGATGAGCCATTAAAGTAGAGCTTGAGAATGTTGGGGGTTAGCCAGCACGCTGCAAATTGAACTGAAAATTTCCAGAGGTACTTGCATGTCTTAAAACTTGAGCTAACAAATTGGACTTTGCATCCAGGACTGTGAATCTGGGCTGAAACTGAGTTAGCAGAGCCTCAGAGAGGAACTGGAGCAACCTATGGTCTGAGAGACCTCAGGAGGACTTCTAGGCTATTCCTCTGTACCAAATCAGAATCACCTATACCTATGTCACCCTGACAAAAGTTTGTCTAGCTTGTTTTTTAACACCCCCTTTGACAGATTACAGAGCCTGTTCAGATGATATGTTTCAGTACCCCAGTTACCATTAGAAAGTTTTACTATGCTTTCTTGCTGTAAAATGTCTTCTTGTGTTCATCATCAATATGCAGAACAAGTTATGTTCTTATTATTTCCCTTCTGTCTTCCTTCCTCAGGTCAATCTGGTTTATCTAGCCTTTTCTTGTAGGTCCTGGTTTCCAGACTCCTTGTTCCATCTAGTGTCGACCTGCACACTAAATGTTAGTTTGAGCATGTCCAGAGCTAGTTATGTGTCTCACAGCTTTGTCTGGAAAAAAAAAAACCAAAAAACTTTTAGCAGTTGAGGCTGTATCATAATCTGGGCTCTTTGTAATGCGCATTGACTGGTGAGTTGCATAGATACTGAAGTGGAGAGTGGTATGCTATCCTCCATAAGCCGGCCATCAGCAGTACTAAGAAAAGAGAAAAAGAAAATAATTTGGAACTCAGAGGAGGATTGTACAGTGATGGTGATGGCCCACCTAGGGATAACTGAAAGGGACTTCAGATGGAGGTAGACTTGCAAATTTGATGGTCCAAGTTGAAGCAATGTGCAGTACTCTGAGTGCATAGAAATCCAAGAACTGAGTAAATCATTAACATTTTCTGTTGAAAGGAGGCCACTTGTTTCTCAGCACAAAGGCAAAGGCTTCATGAAAGTGATGAAGTGAAAGAACAAAAGAGGAACAAAGAAGATAACCAGGCAGACAAAAAGTCAGAGAACCTCTCTCATGTTTCTTAGTGTTCCCTTTCACCTTCTCCATGATCATGGTTGCAAAAGTTACATGTTTCCTATTAATGGTATTAATTCCTGTAGCCTGCATGTCCTTAGTCCTAGAACGTCCTAAGAAATGTGTTGTAGTTTGTGTGTGTTAATTGACCAAACTTGATCCATGGTTGTGCCTACTGTACAAGGGATCTCTGTGCAGATAAATATAAAATTCATCAAAACACGGTTACTGCCAGACGGTGATTCCCAGGAGATCTGCAGCCTGGTTCAGATTTCCTGCTAGCTTTATACCAGCGTAAGTGAAAAGGGAATTCTATTCTCTTTTAATTTCCCAGGCTGAATGCCTCCTCACTCCCTTCAGTAATTACAGCGCAGCGGGAAGCTTTGTTGAGGGCAGGCACATGGTATCTGGGAGCAATCTGAAACACCCCACAGCCAGAGGAGGATCAGATGTGGCCAGCGGGACAGAGACCTGCAAGGAGAGGCAGAAGCTGCAGGAAGCCTAACAAGTGACTCAGTAGGTGGCACTCTTCCCTCTGCATCAGCAGCGAGGTGAGGGCACAGCTCACGTCAGGCTCGGCATCACTCTGCTGACACACCAGTTCAGGATGCAGTGTGAAATCCAGAGCCTTGACCTCTTTTGATGGCTGTTTTTTTTATGGAGTCGGCCTTGATTCATGTATAAAAATAGTTTACCAAAGGTTCTTGAAATTTCAGCTCAGATAATCTGCCTAATGAGATGTCTATCTATAGCTTCGGCTCTGTAAATTATTCTTCACTCCTTTTTCAGGCAGTGCAATCCTAACACAACTGTGCTTTGATGTCAGACAGAACTGTGTTTCTAGACTAGTGGTGATTCTGGTCTGCACTGCCGGAGCATTTTGAGATGCAAATCCTTATGTTCTTACAGACTGTTTTCTGATGTGTTGCACTGGCTTTTCAACCAGTCATTCAGTCTGTTCACAGAGTGAATTTAGTGAGAGCTTAGACAACTGATTTAAACTTGAAGTCTAATGCTGTATGAATGTACCCCACCTTTTAATGAACTCTTTTTAACAGTGAACCTGATTTGGGTGAGTAAGGGTGTCTTGTCCACCCCAGTCCTAGCCCTCATGGGGATATAAGGAAAATAAAAAGTTTTGGCAATAAATGGTTATAATGAGTTTTAATCCCCAAGTTTTAATCCCCCATACCAAAGCCTCAAGGACTTCTTGCCTGCTTTCTTTGGGTGTTGTTTTCTGAAGGCGTATCTGGAGCTTCACCAAGTACTTGTCTTTGAGTCCTTGTTTCACAGCAGGGATTCAGCCCAGGGTCAGGACTGTCTGGTTGACAGAATTTTGTACAGTTGTTGGTTTTGTTTAATTGAGGAGCCTCTTTTTATCATAATCTCTTTGGGAATTTTGGGTGGTAGGTACCTCTGAGTCAGTTTATTGACATTTCTCTCCACAGGGAATTTTTTTATTAAGGTCTCTCAGAAGCGCTACCTTCTCTGCTGGCCACTAGTTTTTACATGCACCTCTTTGAGAGTGCTCCTTAGGACATTTAGCTTCTATATACTCATGCTCAGTCGGGTGGCCTGTTCTTTTATACTGAGAGAGACTGATTTTGGTGCCAAACTGTCCAGCTGTGTGTGCCTCTGTGATGGGGGGTTCCAGCTGCTGTGAACGGATTGAAATCTCATCAGCAAGAATATTTTGTGCCTCTTAGGAAATCAGAATGTTTTCCTGCTCCCCACAGTCCTGGCTGGCCTACAGAGTACTTGTGGCCCCCTTCCTCTTGGCTGGCAAGTGTTTCACACACTTACTGTCCAGCAGCCTTCTGCAATGCCATTCATTTGTACTTAAGATGTGGGAAAGCAGAGTGTGATGGGTTTTGTTGATTGTCTCACATAAAGTACATTTTATGTTATAGCTCCTTTGGAAGTGTGTGGCCAAGGTCCCCACCCAGTCACTGCATACGGGGCAAGATTGATCTTTAGTGGGGAGACTTACAAAGGTGGTTGCAGAAGGACTGACAACATTTTTCCAACATTTTTCACAGTGGCTGTGGTGGTGGTGTCCAAGGAATGTCCATCCCCCGTTTGGGTGGGCTTCCTTGGAGTGGTCTCAGAGGACATACTTCTGGTTCATTCACAGCAGGTGTAAGCATGATGTGATCTTATCTGAGAAGTAAATATCCACAATTCCCAGCAAATTTGAGATATGGCCCACCATGGTTGAAGTTCAAGATGAATTTTTTTCACCATATTTGAGGTTCACAAAATCAATGGTAGGAATTAGTTTCATGGCTTAATGCATGTTCTCAGACTAAACTAAAAGCCTGCAGTAAGGACTAGAGGAGGTCCAGTCTCCCTGACAAAAAAATCCTCTGGTTCCGTCTGTAGGGGGGTTGTGGGAGGGTGGGTATTGATAGGAAGTGCATGTGCATGGACAACATGCTTATATCAAACAAGTCTGGTAGATCCATCCCCTGGTTGCACTGTTGCAGGTGCTTCATTTTCTTCCAGTAAGAATTAGCTTTATGTAAGTACACAGAAGAACCATTACTATGAGTTTGTTTCACCTAGCAGTACTAACAACTGGACAGTGAGGTTTGTTGGTTAACAGCAACTGTGAGTATGGCATTTATCACACTGGGAGGGTTTTTTTTTCCCTAAGATATGTAATACTCTAAGATATTAAAAATTACATTTAAAAAGTCCCCCCAGCTCTGGAAAGAATTACTGGTATCAGACATTCTCCAGCTCTGAAGACCTCAGGGTCATTATGTGGGAACAAAAATTATGTACCATATGGCATGTCTAAAATACTAAGTAATTTGAAGAGAGTGTTTGCTGAAAACAAATTTTACAGCAAACCAGGCTGTAAATTTTCTATAGCTTTGAAAAATCACTGTGAAAAAATAAGAGGACAAAACACTGAAATGTATACCCTGCCCTGCTTCTTGAATGTAGGTTTATCAGTGGATGATTATATTGTTTTCATTGTATAAAAGCATTCATCAGACCTTTTCAACTATAAACTCTAATGATGATTAGCATTTTAGTGTGGGGACCTGAAAGCATTCTGTAAACATGACTGAGTTCACATCCAGCGTTTCCTGGTGGGCATTTCTGTAATAATACATTTCATCCGCCTCTGGAATTTTTGCATCCTCTGCTTTCTGTGTCAGGAGAAAAATGGCCACATGCGAAGAGGTGAATTGCAATATTTAGGTTCTCAGACCCAAGAAGGACACTTCATGTTCTTCACTACCTTCATTTTGCAGCTGGAAGGCAGAAGGGCAGAATGCAAATGATTGCCCAGCATGCCACATGAGGTCTCTCACAGTACTGAAAGGATCAACTGGATCTTTTGATCTTCAGTCCTGCACCATCAGTCACAAGGTTGTCTTCCCTGCTGTGCAGAACTCTCTTGTATACTGCTATCAGCACTTGCTTCACTCCTTCCTACCTAGCCCAGAATATACAAAATAGCATTCTTTGAAATACCATTTACTCCTTCAAACTTACTACAGTAAAGCAAGTCCTGAACTCTGCTGCCTGAGGCATTCAGGGTACTGTTGATGGATGTCCCAGTAAAATCTGTGTAGTTGCACTTCTTAATGACTCAGCATCCCAATAACATGGTTGACATCCAGTAGCCTCCCAGTTTACACCCTGCTCTGTCTGCAAAGGCTGCATTTGCAAAGCAAGGACTCTGGCAACTAAGAAGATACCTCACTCAGCTGGAGCAAACCGCTGAGGCTCTGAAGAGCTACAGTTCCCCTGGTCTGACTGAAAGGTACACATTTGTGGTAAGCATTTCAACACAGCAGATCCTGGGGCATCCCGATTTCCAATGTATTGTCTGGCAGTTCTCACTCAGTTGGATCAGCAGTTAATCTGCTGGAACTGCCTGTTCTTTCTCTTTTTTTTTCTTTTTTTCTTCTTTTTTTGTTATTTGCATTCTCCAGAGTCTAAAAAAGGGGAAGTGCAAGCTTAAATGAGGCTGCTGGGACCCGGACATTTAGTTGCGCAGATCAGCCATCTGCTTTGCATGCTATACCTTCACTCCTTGTTATACACTTATTATGGGAATATTTATTCTGTCAATGACTAGCTGTTTGCTCTTAATATGCTTCCATCTGCATATAAATTTGTTAAACCACTCCCCTTAGGCATATGAAAGTTTGGCTTTCCCTTTAAGGTGGCTATAACTATGCAATTAGATTTACCATATCATCATCAGGATGTTCAGCTTCCACATCCGCTGCAGGATGCGTGTGTGGAAGATGGGCTGGGAAAAGCAATTTACACAACTCCTCAGGTGTGAAAAAAGTTGAGTTTGAGTGACAGCCGGTCAAGCTGGAATCTGTGTAGGAATTTTGGAGGTCTTAGAAGTAACAGTATGGTAAAAATAACTGGGGAGGAGCCATAGACACCTCTGGGTATAAATAAGGGCCATGGATTTCTAGGAATGATGGAATGGCCCTGTCTCATCGTGTGTGCCACATACCTGGCAGATTTGCCTTCATTGAAACTCCCAGTGGGCTTTGAGGAGAGCTGTGTGAGGAGAAGACCCCTCGTGGGCCTTCCTTCTGGGAGGAGCCAGAACAACACTGAGTTGCAGTAGAGGGTGGGAAAGACAGGTTCTGATTTCTGAATTATTTAAACTTTTCAGAGTTGTGCAGTTCATGAACAATGAATAGAGAAGAGGAAAGAGCAAAAAAGAAAAGATGGCTTGGGATTTAGGGGTTTGTTTGTTTGCTATCTTCTGGTTTGCTTTTGTTTTCCCCACAGAAAATGACTCGGAATAACGTATTTTCTCACTAATTCTGCTCCTGCTAAATTCTAACCGAATCCTAAGAGACAGGGCCAGATCCCCTAACAATGTCCATCTTAGCATTTGGCACATTGTACCGCTTTTCTTGACTAGCTTGAACTTTCCGAAATCATGTGCTTTTGAAAATTAATTAGATTCTCCTTCTCATGTTAATCAATATTGGTAGCATTTTGTCTACAAAAACTTTATCCCAGGAGCATGGATGTTTTAAGCGCTGCGAGAGACTGTCAGCTATCCCTGGGGAAATGATGTGTTCAGGCGTATCTCACTTTAAATAATTTTTAAAGTAAACACATTGCTTTGTCTTGCATATGAGTTATGACCCTAATGACTTCTGGTTCTGAGTTTCCTTTCTCAGCGTTTCCTCTCCCCAGACTTCTCCTGATGATAATGCTGCAAAGTGTGGGAATGAGCTCAGGCTGCCTTTTATTCCTGTGTATTTACCTGACATTTTGCCAATGTGCTATTATGCTGCTTTTTATATTGAAAAATAATGCCCTGAATCTCACATTGTGAAGATCAAAACCCACTCTTCAGGAAGGTATATAGTAGACCAAAAGCTCAATTACAGGGGTAGAGATACCTAGGGCAGTAGGCATGCGAGCTCTTAGGGGACAGATAGGGAAAGCGTAAGGCACAGTGGCTTACTGGAGGCAGTTCAGTCCCTGCAGAAGCATGATGAGCTCCAGCAGGCTTTGGCACAAAATTGCAAGAGCTTTGAAGAATGCAGCAACTCTACTGATGCCTGTGGTGAGGGTGTCTATTTTCTCTATTTAGCCCACCTTATGCAAGGCATTCTTGATGAACTTGAAAGCCAAAAGATTGACCAGGGAATTTCAGGCATAATGGCTTTTATTGTTGAAGACTGCCTTTTTTTTTTTTCCCCTCCCAAGATGATGTTGATTAGAGTTGTGGCTTGTTTGTTGTGTTTGATTCATGGCTTCTGAGTGAGTATCTTGACATTATATGACATCCTATCATTAACGGGTTCTCTGAAGGCTCTCTGCAAGTGTTTTGCAAATCACTGCTACATTATAGGCTCACTGTTGGGACCAATAATTTAAGACATATGCTTACAACTTAAAATTGCTTTGTTCATAATGGGAAAGCAGGCAAAATTGTGGCTACTTGAATATTTGAGAACGGTGTTGTGAACATGATGGAAGAAGACGCTGTGCAAAGGAAAGCTGTAGTACTAGTTCTGCAAGTCTAGGGATACATTTGTTCCCACAGAGGTCAGCAGGAGTCCTTTTACAGGAATTTCTTCAAGACCTCAGAGCACGGTGCCTGGGGAAAAGTTCAGCAGCACCAGAAACACCTAGACCATTCGTTCCCAACTTTTAGATAATTGACCCCTCACTGGAGAATATTGATAATGTTTTGTGTCTTGTTGTTTCAGCTCCTCACAAAAATCTCTCTCAGGTCTACTGTATCTCTTCTTTATCATCGTTCTTGCCCCTATGATTGCCATCATATCCATCCTGCATCCTTACTTCTCCATTGCCAGCTTTGCTGACAGATCCAGGACTGAGAGTGAGGTTACAAACCTCACTTTATCTGGCTAACATCACCCAGAGCCATTGGAGTGTCTCTGCACCATGCTCTCATGTGATTCTGATGTAGGAATACATAACACAGACATCGAAGTTGGCTTTGCATGGATCTATACGGATCTGACAGAGCTTGTTCATTCCCTCTCCATGCTTCATCTGTGACATGCTCATGGGTCACCACTGATATCCACCTCATCCATCAGAAAACTTAACGAGAGTCCTTAACATTTTAACTCCATTGCAAATTATTTTATAGACATGGAGTCAGTTTATTCACAATGTAAAATTATTTATTTCTGTGTAGTTAATGTGCTGTTTCAGAGAAATAAGAAATAATTGCAGAACAATTAGAAATAATTTTCTGGCAGGTGGAAAAAGAAGTTAATTTGTGTGAAAATATACAGTAAAAATATTGTTTAAATAGGCTGCATTTTCTTTGGATACATGTACCTCAGCATAAGAATTTCATTTATAACACTTGATATAAATAGTATGATAACACTTCACAGAAGCTCCACTTATCAGGGGAATTCCAACTTCTTACAGAGACTGAAGCATACTGGTTGTCATGCCATCCTTGTAAATATTTTATGTTGGCTTAAGACTCAAGGGCAGACGTCTATTTTTACTTAGTATTTGTGAAGAACTGTGAACCTAAAAAGCTTTTGGTATAAAACATTTAGCAGTAGCAAAGTCAGTTCAAAGCTGTCTCTGGAAACAGAAATTGTGATGCAGCTTTTTTGTTTGTTTTTATATTATATTTAATGTTTGCTATACTTCTCTGGTAAACATGTCTGTAATAAATAGTTGTTCCAAACAACAACATCCATTCAGCAAAGTAGCTTGGAAGTCAGTATTCAGAAAGTGTAGCCTACCTTTCCTCTTAAAACAACTGCTTTGCAGTGACATCTTCAGCAGTAACTTGCTATTTTTATTTTTTTTAAAGCAGCTACAGCTTAGCATTACCCACCTGCCAAAATAATGAGACTTGTAGACTGGCAAAGACAGTCTCGTTAGTAACAGTAACAGTAACTCGTTAGTAACAGTGAACTCGTTACTAATGTTCATCCTATATTGTCTGGCATGCCAACAAGCTTTCCTGGATATCTACTGGTTTTTCAAAGAAATGACGTAAAACTTCTATTTGGGACATAATCCGAGGTTCTTAAAACCACAAAAAAAGTGTCATGTGCTCTTGATTAAAATGAGAAAGTTTGAGAGCTGAAGACTTTTACTGTGCAGATAACTAGTATAAATGTTGAGGTGCCTGAGCCACATTGCCTCCTAACACAGGCTCCTCAGGTGCATCTGTGCGTTTGGAAACGGGGCAGAAAGATTCAGTCATTTAGATACTTTAAAAAAATTTAGCCAGCATTAATATTAATTTTAGAATTCAGATTTCAATAATGTAATGCTCTTTTGTGTTTCCCTGGCAGACTCTCAAAAGCCAACGTCATTACCAGCTGGGGTGGCCATACCTACTTGTCGTCTTCTGCCTGCGTTAGCGCAGGGCTTGACTCGGTGCTGCTTTGCAAGGCCAGCGTGTGACATCATTACTAATTAAGTTTGAATACAGAGCTATGTTTGAGAGCCAAAGGAAGTGCAGGAAGGAAGCTGAGTGTCAGTGAGTCATATCATATGAATGCATGGCAAGCAGTTATTGATAACATACAGCCAAACCACACTGTTGATTTTGGAAGATTTGGCATGGGAACTAAAAGCAGCATCCTGACCTCAGTTGCGATTTGTTTGTATTTAGATTTCCAATAATGCTGTTTTGGTTTTTTGGAAGAATTGTTTCTTTTCAGATACTCTGTCTTTATTTATCTCTCAGTTCTTTGCTAGAATAAGGACCCTTGGGAACTTGAACGTTTAATCTGTGCGAACAAGGCATCAGCATTTTTCTGAAGACTGTCTCCCATTTTCTGTGTGAAGGAAAAATGTCTCTTTAGTGGCAGGCACCCTGCCTTGTAATTTCCGTTGTGTGAGCTTGGACATCTGTGCGATTATCCTCTGGGAACACTTGCAGCTTGACACACATGCATCTAGTCTAGCTATTTTTAATCACTGCTTTTCAAGTGTATATAGTGAGTTTGGTGACATGAATGGGAATAGTGTTTTCCAAATTTGAGTCCTTTGGTATTTGCTTTTTGTAGTCCCTCAACCCTGCTAAAATCTCAAAGTATCATAAAGGTTAATCACTTCCAACTGTCCAGGAAACTTCATTATAAAGCTTGAAAATATTACAGTGCCCACAGAATTTGAATGCAAAGCTGCATTTGAAGATTATAAGAAATATATAATTTCGGTGTTAAGTGTGGCCATACTTATATAGGAACATAACACACTGGGAACCAGATAGTCTTTAAGCTTTTTAAAAGTTATTTTAAAATTAGAATATGATCATATATGTGTTTTGGCTTAATTTATAGGAAAGGTGATAGTTCTGTACCAGCAACAGTTACTATGATAGTGGTTCATCTTGCTGGAGAGTTTTCCTGGTACTTTTTTCATTTTACTCGCTGGGACAAAACTGATCCCAGGTAATAATCTTTTCCTTACGTATCCCTTTCCGTCACAGCTCCAGGGACTATACCTTTACTGCTTACCTTATTGCAAGGAAAACTCCTGTACCACATCTCCCATTGTCAGTGTGTGAAGTAGTTGTAAAACAAGACCTGAAGAGTAATGATCCATTTCAGGTCTCAGATCTTTAACTGACTCCTATTCCAATCAGCAAAAGACCCTTGAAAAACCACAGCACAGTATTTGGACTTGTGAAACAGTATTTTAAGTGAGGTTACAGATGTAAAATTCAAGGATGGTATAAATCTCATTGTATCGATCAAGTCATGAAGAATACCTTGTATTACAAGTTTATTTAAAACTGGTTATTTGAAGGTTAATAGAATAAGAGAGGAAAAAAAGGCTTTAAGGCATTCCTGTAAACTATAGACTTCATTTCCTTGGCCACAGTGTAGGATCAGGTAGGTCTATGTCACTTCTGAGAGATATTTGTTTACTCTGTTCTTGAAGACCTCTGATGATGGAGACCCCACATTCTCACTGTGCAGCCAGTGCTTCACTATATTTTAACTTTAGAAAGTTTATTCTTTAAAGTGTAGTCTGAAGTTTTCTTGCATGTTAAATTTGTTTCCTCTTGTCCTCCTCAGATGTGGAAAAAAGATTATTTTTTTCTCTTTATGGCATATGTTTGAAAGCTGCTCTTGTTTCAGCCCACTCTTTTCTAAATTAACAATCCTACTTCCATCAAATTTTCCTTGCAATTCACATTTTCTAGATCCATGATCATTTTTTGTTTCTCTCCTCTGGTCCATGCTCTTTTTGACATGCATTGTCCAATACTGAATACTTCAGGTGAATGCAGTTCAACAGGAATCATGCTGAAGTTCATGGAGCTTTATCTGACGCTGAAGACTGATAACTCACAAAAGTAATCCCTCCAGATTCAGCCGAGCCACTGAGCTAAATGCCTCTCAGTGTGAGAAAGGAGTGCAGTCTTGCTGCTCAGATCTACCAGTCATTACTGCAGAGATCATTTTCCTCACCCATCACTTCAGCCGTATTCTTTTTGCATTCCTCAAGCCATGCCTTCATTTTTTGCTGTATCAAATATAAGGTCTTTATTTTCACTTGCAACTCCCGTAACAGCCTATTCCTTTCTTATCATATTCTCCTCTTAGCACACTCCCACACCTTCCATCTCTCCATTCTGAAATCCCAAATTCCTACATTTAAGAAAGTTCCTTTGTTGTTTCTCTTACTCGGGGCCTCACTCTTTAGGAAAATCCTTTGTAAACAGCCAGGGCTCAGCGACAATCTTCTTTTTAAAACCTTCTTAAAACTCTGTTTCTGGAAAACTTGGTGGGAGTTGGGCCACTTGGGTGCTGCACATGGTAGTGCACCAACCCAGCACAGCTGTGCTGGTTCTTTATTCTCTCCTGTTTACGTGTTGTTGTCTCATGTCTCTTTTACACTTGCAAGAAAAGCTTTTTGGAATATAGGGCATCTTTTACGTGTCAAATGAGAAGTACTTCACACATAGTTTTGCCTATACTTAATATGATAACACTAATAACAATACTGGTAAATGTGCTAGAGAGATATGGCCCTATGCAGAGCCTGCTGTTCATTGTGCAAGGAGCCAAGTATTTCAGAGACGACTCTTATATCCTCATGTATTTTTCCAACCCATAGAATTATGCTTTTATAGTATTTCCACAGGAGAGTAAGGGGAGCCAAGGCCCAGTCATTACAGAGGTTTTTCCATGTAATTGAGTGCTTCAAGAAAACATTATGAAAGATTATCTTGGCAAAAGATGTAAATGTGAAGAGCAGCTGGTGATCCCATGAAGATCCTGCTCATCTATAAATTAATACACGCCACTGGGGATACTGACAGTTTGTCTTGGAAGTGAAATGGTTGAGAAGAGATTTTGGCACTCAATCAGCAAAAGATATGACACTCATAAAAGAAGAACTATATTTATGACATAGTGCAATGGTTAATTGGTTTGGGATATATTTATATTAATCTGAAATCCAGCATCTATTTCTGATATCTTTGTGTGTGTGTAAAAATGGAATTGCATTCCATCGGGAGAGAGAGAAAACTTCCTTTGTTATCTTATCAGAAGAACACAGGTCCTACCATAAGAGCTCAATAAAACATTTTTGCTCTTTTGTGGGGTTCTTCATTGAACAAATAGTTTTCTCACAGCCCTCCTCCTCTACTGCCTTAGTTTTACAGCATAATGAAAACAAGATGCAGCAAACTGTAACTGAGCTAGGATCAGAAGAACAGTTTTAGCAGGGTAAGAGCTGAATACATAGCTTAACAGTTACATAGCTGGAAGGAAGGCCAGGAGACATAAATGTTTCTCATTTATACATGCATATAGTTGTAAAGAAAGTATGGTTGCTAAACATTGATGACATAAATATGTGTGTGGATAAATAGATTGGATAATCAAACATCCAGAAAACTAAACTTGCTTTATGTAGTTAAATTACACGTAGTCTGAAGTAAATATAAGCAGAACTTGAATGCATTGAGCTGGAAGCCCCAAACTTGCTTTCTCTGTGACCATCAGCAGTGACAGATGCCACCAGTGGCAACAGCAACGCTCCCTCCAGGCTGCCCAAGTCACAGAGCAGCCATAAGTCCAACATTTTTTCTGGACATGATTTTAGTCCAGGCAGAACGAGATCGGTTGAAGTTGTCCAGGGTTCCTGACAGCCTGTGCCATCTTGCCGCTACCCAGCTGCACCGGCTGCAGGGTGCGTGTGACCTGACGCTGGACACGAGCATCACAAGCACTCCCTTCTTCTGCCGTACGCCCTGCTGTGACTGCGTGAATCAGCTTTGCAGCCTGCCTTGACTCAGTCACAAGTCTAGGGCCTGTAGCGATATGACAAGGGGTAATGGTTTTAAACTAAAAGAGGGTAGATTCAGACTAAATATAAGGAAGAAATTTTTTACAATGTGGGTGGTGAAACATTGGCACAGGTTGCCCAGAGAGGTGGTAGATGCCGCATCCCTGGAAACATTTAAGGTCAGGTTGGACAGGGCTCTGAGCAACCTGATCTGGTTGAAGGTGTCCCTGCTCATTGCAGAGGAGTACGACTAGAAGACCTTTAAAGGTCCCTTCCAACCCAACCCATTCTATGATTCTATGATAATGCATCCTGAGACTGTCAAATTTGCTATGTGTGTACAGTAGTATTGATACTACCTATTTTACTGATGCATGGTGCCCAACACCTGTATATGTATTTCTGTCCAGGAACTCCCAAACAGAAATAAGGTAGCTTTATGTATTAGTGAATATCTTCTAAGTTAATACCCATCTCTGTATTCCCTGCCTCACTTCTTCCTAGCATATATGCCTTTCCCCAGAGCCACCCTGCCTCTCACCACCTATCTGCTGCAGATCCCATCTCTTCAGGTTACGAAACCTAGTTTCAGCCCCAAATTAGGACCTAGTGCTATAACTCTTGTTTTTATATAGCACTACCAAAATCAAAGAGCTTTCTGCTCTGTATTTCCTATCTCACCTGTCTTCAGGTCCAATCTTCTTCATTTATGTTTTCTTTTTCTGGTGATGGTGGTTTGTTGATCTTAGATATATTTTTCTCTTATTTTTATTATGAGAAAGCCATGATTTTGGTCACTGTTGTGTCTTTCTATGCTGAGTTTTGTGCCATTAAGTTCTGCAATATTTTTGTGTGTTTGATCCCTTTTTCTGTAAAAGCACCTTTTTTTTTTTTTTTTGAGTGAGATAAACAACCTCTCCAAATGTTCAGGCTTTGTACCTGGGAAGGGAAAGGAGCACCAGAGGGAACACTACAATTTTCTCTTAAGTAGATCCTTTTTTTTCTGTCCCAGATCCCAGGCTGTGAATCTAGATACACGCTGAATTGTGATCTAGATTGTGACTGAATCCTTCATGATCAAAGGCAAAGATGCTTCTGATTGCAGACCTGCACCTCAGCTCCCATGCTGCAGCCTCAGGAAGAAAGGACAGCCTCGATTTCACTCTGTCTCTCCTTCGATATCTAGTGGCATTTCCAGCAAAGGCAATCCATTTTGTACCTGAGAGGAATATCATCTATCCCTAGATCTGCTGTTCAGTTCAAATAGCCTGGGACCTTTCTAGAGTTACCGGAATCATTCTGCGAAAGCCCTCCTGAGGTCTTTTGGGACAGCATCCCAGGTCAAACTGATATGCTGTATCTGCCAGCTCTGACCTATATGGATGCTGATGGATAAGACTATTTCTGTTTGTTCATTTGCTTTAGCAAGCACTAGCTTAAGTGTAGCTTCTGCTATGTGTAATGACAGATGTTGCCAAATATGACTCACATTTTCTCTTCATTCCCCTCTACAGCAGCCTCTCCAATTGCTGCTGCAACTTCTCAGCATGAGGAGCAATCTTATTTCTTAATAAACAAACAAACAAATTGGCAAGAACTCCAGACATCTAGATGTTTTGGATAAAAGGCTGTGCTCATTAGCATTTCTCCAGTAGAGAACAGCAAATTCCCAAACCATTCTGTCTGGGACAGGATTCATACCCTATGAAACTGTATGGCTCTGGAGAGGATGGAAGAGATTACCTCTCCAAGAATAAAAAGCTTCTCTTCCACATTTGCCTTGCCAGCTCTCCTGGGTGCATGACACACTATAACACAATAGTTTAATGTTTTTCTTTTTTTCTAAAGAAAAACTACAAGTGATAGGACTGCTCTATGGGATTTAGTTTATCATGTGAATTTTCTCTAGTATGGGATGTACGCTGTTGTCTTCAGGGCAAGACTGTCTGAGAAGCTAATAGAGCTACAATTGCCACAAACTCTTTGCCCATGTTTCTGTACCACATTTATGGTTTCCAGCTTAGCCTCTTTGAAGGTGCACTGAAAAGATGAAGAATCCATTTCTTTGCAGTATCTTTCTTCCCTCTCCCCTTCTTCTGGAGGAGACAGGCTGTTTTCTTCTACCTCATCTGGTATCATACTGCCCAAATGCGATAGATGTCATGTAATTTCAGAATTATAAAGGGGGGAAGTCCAAGTCTCTGTTTCACTCACCAGTGAGGAAGAGGGATGGAGGTCCTGTCCGGTCCTTCCCTTTCATCTAGAGCCCTCATGCAGTTCTTCTCTGGAGGGTTTCAGAACCCACCACAACAGCCTTCAGGCAAGCTGTTTGTTGTCTGCTTGGAGGAAATGTGAATGTATCCTTGCAGTGAAATGCCCTCCAAAGTACCTGCTGGGCTCTTCTTTACCCCAGTAACAGTAGAAATGACACTAGTCCATGTGTTTGAAAGTTGTATCCAGCACCAACTACTTAGTTTGCCACCATCAGCTTATCTCACAAGAGTTCTGAAAGTGTAAGCAGGTGAGTTAAACTGTCTCAGACTAGCTGGAGACTGGTGGAAAATCTAAGATGACATCCTGATTTGCTTTGGATCCATGAGAAATAACAGGAAATACCAACTCTTCTGCTCCAGAGCCAGTGTGTTTCCAGGCTCTCTGTTCTTTTGGTTTTCATTGGGCCACTTTGCATTGCAAACCTGCTTCTTCTTAGAGACCTTAGAAAGCTGAAGCAAGATGGTATGAATGTGATTAGGGTAGCCTGGCGTGGTCCCATAAAATTCAGGTCGGCAACTGTACCCAAACTGTTTCCCTCTGCATCTTATCTGCCAAGCATGGAAAGTGGCTTGAAAGACAATTCCATCGGGGCTGGGATGTGATTTCTGAGTGGGACCCATAAATCTAAAAGCAGTTTTTTTAAAGAATCTTTGCTTTATATTTCTTTATTTTCCCTTTCCAGTTAAGTCTGCCTACGTAATCTCTTCTTTGTCCTGAATTCAATCCTCATTAAAGGTCTGTTAGATTTTTATTTATACTTTACCCATCCCAAAAAATAAATCAGGGTGGGGAGGTAAGTTTGGGGAAGAAAGCAGTAATTCAGCATCTCTTGCAATTTCAGTCTCTAGCTTGGGTTCCTCATTGCTCATCCCAGCCTGCAGAGCCCTTGTGAGTTGTTAGCCATTGCGGTCCATGAGTCCTGGTCACTCCTAAACTGATCTGAGAGCAATTGCAGGAATTTACTTGCAGATTGGTGTGTTACTAGGTCTTGAGATCTGTTTTGAGGAGTTGGCAGGTTTGTCTGTTTCTGCAGTCAGTTTTGGCTCCATTTCCATTCTGGAGCAATTTTAAATATTCCTTTTCAAAAGCTGGCATCGCTGATACCAGAACGGAGTACTTTTTGTAGGTCTTGATTTGATTTCTGTACTTAAGGTTGTTTTCTTTCCTCTCAAATGATTGTACTCAACTACTGATAAAATTCCTTTTCCACAGTCTTTGATTAATAAGTAATATGGGCTGTGCTGGCCTGGGAGGAGGTGATTCAGAGCAAAGTACTGCATTTTAATATGAAGTGAAGTGAATCTATTTGCACAAAATAATGTGAAAAGAATACACTTCCAAGTAACCGTGTTCTTGAAATATGCTCTTCTGTTTCTATTATTTTGATCTACAGCCTTGCTAATACTAATTTCATGTAGGCTTAAGGTGACCTGTTTCTCAATGTACAGACACCCATCCTGCATACGACACCATCTGAATGCAAAGATCCATCCCTGGTGATGATGATTCAGTAGTGTACTGTTACAGGTTTTCTCATCGGTGGCAGAATCATGGCATTACTTAGTTTGCTTTAAAGAGAAACTGGGTGTGAAGTAAAAGGTATAGAAATTACAGAGATGTTGCCAAAAAAAGAAATTAATTAAAATGAACAAAAAAGTAGGTCAAATTTTGGCCTAACTACGTTCAAGTTGTTCCTTTTAAATACAAAGAGCAGAGAAAATAGGCAAATGGGAGTATAGAAAAGGGAAATAAGCCAAAGTGATTAGCCCGGTGACCTTCCCTTATTTCTGGTGGGTTTTGTATGTATGTGCACTGTGCTATTGTTTTTGTTGAATAAAATTAACATATTCAATTTATATCCTAAAAGAAGCCTAAATTCGGTAATTTACTCAGTACTGCAATTCCAATTTAAGGTGCAAGTTTTAACTTTGGAAGTTATTTGTGGTACTCATTTTCTATATTTTGCATATTTATGTGCTCAGATCGAAGATACACAAAAAAGAGAATAGTGGTTTTATAAAATAGCATTAGGACTAATTAAGAAAAGAAAATAGCTCAGAACAATGGCATTCTCCTGGGGTTTTGTTCCTATGCCATTTTTAAACAATTGAACATTGAGCCACTCAGTAACAGATTAGCTTATTCATCAGCTTTCTAAGAGCTAAATTTCAATGGATTTTTTCCCTTTCTTATATTCTTTCAAATGATTTATATAAAGGAAGGTTTTCACTATGTTGGTAAGGGTTTCCCAAGAAGTTTCCAACTAATGCTTATTTAACAAATTGAGTAGAAATTTATACTGTAATTAGTTTGATGAGTGGATTGTGTTGCACAGCCCAGATTATCTAGAGTTTTCTACTAAGGAAAGTAAAGAAATGAAGAATTAAGGCAAAGAAAATTAAGGTGCTTCACTCATGGTTGTTATTTATTACTTTAAAACATAATTATAATTAATGATTACTTTAAAGTATCTTCTAGTGTTACATTTAACTCCTCTTTGAATGTTTGCTAGAAATTTTGGGGGCATAGGACTTGTCATTTGGATGACATCCACAGTGTCTTTCTTCAGAATGGCAAGAAACAGAAGTTTCAAAGAAGGGCATCAGTACTTGGATGGCCTGGTGAGTAGGCTTACATGGAATAAGCTGCTAACAGTATGAGTCTCATCTTCCACCCTGAGAACTTGGCTCCTGTGAGGAAACAGGTTTATTCAAGTAATTTCATTTCCAAAATACAGTGGCTTGAAAAACAGTAAATCCAGATATTTCTGATATCCAAAAAGGTGTCTGAGTTCTTTTGCCTATTGATAAGCTCTTGCTCTCAAAACCTCCTGTAGAAATGTATGCCACAGTATAATTTCCTGTTTTGTGAAAAAGCTGTTTCCTATTAAGATTTTTAAAATTTGTATTTTTGGATGTCCTTGTTCTGGAGTTACAAATTAAGACAGAGTCCTTGATATACCTTTTATTGTTTATGCACTTTTGAACATCTCCCATGCTGCTAATTTCCTTCCTAGGAGCGACCATCCCTTTCTTTGCATGCTCTCTCCATAATTTTGGCAACTCTCAGTGATCCCTCTGTGAATCCTCTCCAAGTTTGTGATTCTGCATTTGGGAGAAGATGACCAAAAATGTTTCCATGATGTCCTACATGACACTGCACACTAATTCAGAGAAAGGCATCACTGTGTTATCAGTGTCATTCTCCTTTCCGCTCTGTGTGCATCCTAACATCTCATCAGCTTCTTTTGGCTAGAGCAAGCCAGAGAGCAGAGTATCATTGAGCTACCATAATGGCACACTGCTCCATTTCTTTAGGAAATAAACACACCTTCTTCTTGCTGTAGCTGTCCCAGCTGCACTGGGATACACACAGCTACATCCGTATCCTCCTGCACTTCACCACCTGGCCGGTTACTACTTCCCTGGGTCTTGCTTTCAAGCTGCTCATTTAGGATGCTGTAACCTGTTTCAGCTGGGTTACCTGAAATGGTTTTAATGGTAGGTCTTGGGTAACTTGCTGCCTTTTCACTGGAAGAGGTGATGGAGGTGCCCATGAGAACCCTTCTGACAACAAGTCTTGGGGGGATGAGTAGTGGTACGTGTGGGGAGGGCAGGGTCTCGGGGGGATAGTGTCTGAGCAGCGGGGGCCAGTGACCTGCAGGTGGTACATCACAACCAACAGAGAATGCGTGTCAACATACATAGGTCATTAACCAGCCTGTATAATTATTTTGCATTACAAGGCATCACCTTGTATTTCTCAACATCTTTTCTGTCTGATCCTCTGTAATTCACCTGTTGAGCATTCAGTAAATTTGTTTATAAGGGCTAGACCTGCTGTATAAATCAAATCCTACATTTCAGCCTGTTGGAAATATAAGTGTTTTGAAAAACGTACACAAACATCTACTGTCTCCTTGGAGGCAGCTTTGATACCCAACATATGTTTTTCACTGAGATGTATTTACACTGAAGAAAGCAACTTGGCATCAGCAGTTTTGTCTGTTAGCATCTACTTTCTAATAGTCTTTTAGATTATTCACACCTCATATGAGGATGTTACATTTTTTGTTTGTTTCAAGTTTTTCACATGTATTGGGTACCTTCCATAAACCTTGGTACTGCAGAGAGGTCAGAGAGTACCACTGCAGACATGCACGGGACTATTCAGTTAGACAAGGCAAATGCTGCACAACTGAAGTTCTGTGGAAAATGCTGTTTCTACAAAATGCATATGTTGATTTTTCTGGCTTTTTACAGGTAAGGGGAGATGGTCATCCCAGTCAAAGGCCAAAACAGGCATGTTTAGAGAGTGATCTATTCAGAAGTTTATTTTCTGAGGTGACTGATACCTCATACAGGATGACTGGCTCAGCTGTAAGTGTTTGCATTGTAGACGCCTATTACTGGATGAAATTAATCCCACCCATGCAACGTACTGTTAGACTAACTCAAAGTTTGTTTTGTTCCACATGCCAAAATCTAGCACCTTGATGACTGGGATTATCAAAGCATTTATTTTCACTTAAATATGAAAATTAATCAGACATTTCCAACATTGGTTTGTTCATTTTTTTCATGTCTTACATAGTTTGATTTTTCATTATTTATGACAAAAATACTGCAATGAAAATTCAGATTTTCTCTCGACTCCTCATTTTCATTTACCGTGTTCTGTTCTTGAACGGAGTCTCCTCGGTGGAACTGCCTTAGCTACTGCTAAGGACACTCACGTTCTGTAACAGACATGTCCCTGTGAATAAAAGAGTTCAGGGTAGCAGGAGATGTCCCTTCGCAGTACAGAGTTTCTCAGATGGCCCACACTTTATGTTTCTAGCCCCCTTTAAAATTATATCTGTTTAATTAATCACTCACAAACAATGTTACTTGTTACACCTAGTATCTCTTCTCCAAAATAAAAAAGGCAAAATCTTATTATCTGCAATTATGAGCCTGACTTTTTTTTTCCAGAATGAAACATAGTAAATAAATTTCAGCAGTAAATAGCCCTAACAACCTGTTTTGTTAATTCCCATTACATTTATTTCTCCTCTGGCATTAGTAACGTCTTCCAAAGTATTTGTAGAACTTCTTCAGCAGAGCTAATTGATTCTGAAATGGCAAGCGTTACTGGTTTACTAATTGTTTCCCCTGCAAAACTGTTAAGGTAGCTGTGCTTTTTATTACAACCATGTCAGCATCTCAGAACAAATTAAGGAGACTCTCAGGGGTAAAATATTTAGCTGCATAATGTAGGCTGTTAGATAAAGGCAGTGATGAGGATAGTGCAGTTAAATACCTACTCTCTGATTAGGTTCTCTCTGAAAATGAGAAGTACATGAAAATATGAAAATGATTACAGTTATTACAGTAAGGTACAAGTTTAATGCTCTTGGTTACTAATACTAAATAAGCTTTCTGACAAAGCAGGATCTGTAGACTTGACCTTTGTCTTCAGCTTCCTAGAAGCAACTTAGAGACAAACAACAGATAGGTCTTCTCAGGAAAAGTGTTTCATTCTTTTACCTTCAAAGTGTATACATTATAATCATAAACTATATCCATTGCTTAGACACTGCACAGTATGTTCAATATACCTTGTTCTATAAGTTAAAATTACACTTACATTATAATATCTCCAGGGTAATAATATTTTTAAAAGTTAACTTTGCAAACATCTTTTGAAAAAACGTTCCCACTTTGCTAATGTCTTAGAACGGTTGATGTTAAATTATCTCTATTACCAAATTTATAAGTCTTTCAAAATAACACATGCTTGTGTTACATGGATAACTGACCTTTATTATTCTGCTAACAGTAACTGTGCAGCGTCCCTTTTATTAAAATATCATATGCTTGTTTCACTCTTATGCCCAAGATGTAAAAACTGTAATGTGTGGCACAGAAACAAAACCAACCTTTCAGAAAGGTACCTGCAAAATGTAACTGATTTCTCTTGCATTATTGTAAAAAATCTTAGATTAGGCAATTACTACCCAACTGAAATCAACAGTAATCACTAGTGGCACTGTTTAACATCTCCTGGCTTGTAGAATCTTTCTGTATTGACCTTTTCCTTTATGTTTCCTAGTTTTTACTTGTAATGCAGAAGAACAAGGTCTGTAATTGTAATTAAATCAATCTGACAATGAATCATGCTCTGGCAGCTAAAGAGGAATCAGGAGAAAAATAATTATTCTTAAACATGAATGGTATTTGCTGGAGGGAAGGGAGGAAGGGAGGGTGTATGTAATTTTTTTTAAGGAGAATGTAAAGCTTGCCAGGAATTCATTACTTTTTTTTCCTTAAAAATCTTTTGCTTTATGATCTAGAATGGCTGCTGAAACAGTATCTTGGAAACTTAGTGCCCTATTGAAATCACCTGTAAATACATATTTCCCTGTGTATGCAAAATGGCAAGTTTCAGTTTTTAATTACAAACATTGTTAGAGGCAGAACTAATGGCAGGAAAAAGACCACCACTTTTTTTGCATCCATTATCTGCTGGCACTGGTTCAGAATTGGTAAGCATCTGTAGTAGTCATCTGAGCATCCTGTACTGGTGACAGCTACAGTTCTTGAGAGCCATCCGTACAGCCTCTCTCCTGGCATAGGAATCTACAACTGGCTGGTGTGAAATGCTGAGCTCTGGGGGTTTCTGAGCTCCTCATCCTCTCTGGAGCTCGTGTGCCTGCCTACACATTTTATCCTCCATCTACTTGAGATCCAAGCTTGGATTACACTTTTGAGAACAGGCACCCAGCTGAGCAGTGCTGTTGCCTTCACAGTTGCAGATGTCATATGTCGTCTTCACTGTAGCATCTGGAATGAAAATCTCAACTAGGCTGTAAGGTCTTTGAAGCAAGGATCGTCTTTTCATCCTATACATATGCATAGTTTTTCACCTAGTTTTTCATATATTGTATGTTCCCATACAAAAGTGATCTCATTCCTGGTTGCGTCATGAACATGTGGTGTTTAGTAACATAAGTAATAAAAAATAGCACTGTGTTAGTGGTGAATTGCTCCTTTCTCACATTGCTGACTTGAATTGGTGCTTATATGGAAAATGCTTGCAATAGGTGCTCAAAACCACTGTGACTATCAAAAAGCTAGCAGGTAGTGTACTGCAAAATCACAACACAGGATCAAAAACTCTAAGACTTTTGGAGATAAGAGAAGTGGGTATATTCTGGTAGAAAATGTGGAACAACCCTTGTGTAGAAGGTAATTTGAGTCTCTTTTTCTTTCCTCCAGAACTGTTGAAGATAAAAGTCATCCTAGAATTGCCATTTATCTGACTGATTGTTTACTAAAATCAAAGCGTTCTTGCTAGAATGCATTTTAGTCAAGAATAGGCTTAGGTTTGCCTGAGATTAGATTTGAATTATATTAGATTTAGCGTAGAATGAAGGTGAATATTGCAATAAGTAGTAGAGAAAATGCAGCAAGAAATCAGACTGTTTTCTGTAAAGAGCCTTAAGAATGTTTAGCATGAAGACCAAAGGAACTCCAGGTAGTGTATCACGATAATACATACACCCGGTGTTTGCTGCCTGATTGGGCTTGCATAGCTATGCATTTGGACTAAAGGGATACTAAGATTTTGAAATATAAAAAAGTCAGTGAAATAATGATAATTCCTTAAACTCACAGTCAAATTAATTTATGGTAAGGCCTCACCTGGCCAGAATCACATATTCTCATTCTTTAATCATGTATATGATAAGGAGGCTTGGCACAGTGCATGGCTGTTATACTTGATGAGCTAAAATATGCTGTCATGAAGTACATCCTTGTATCTGATTTTATGCTGTTGTATTTGGTTTAGCGTAAACACTTAGCTATTTAAATTAATGTTTTAATTGAATGTTTCTTCTTTTCATCAGCAGTAAATATTAATAGGTATTTCTAGTGACAGATGGGTTTAAAGACAGCCTAAAAATCCTGGAGGGCCCTGAATGTGAAAATGCAAGTGGCCATTAAGTCACAGGTATTGGTGTAAGGAATGCAACACTCGAACTTATAAATAATAAGCAGATCAAAATTCCAGACATTCTATAATTAATTCACTGCGGATCTTTAGCAACTCATAGTAAGGTTTTATGTATCTAATGGTCTCCTTCAAGCTCTCATGAGTGTGGTAGGTCCTAGATTAAGTCAAGACCTAGCCACCAGTCTTGAGGTACAGCTAATCCTGGGAGAAGGACCTCAGACTTTTTCCATCAGCTGTCAAGCAGCCAGTGGCCTTTGAAAACTTAGTTGCATGAAGCTACATGCTTCTGTGGCTAAACAGCTACTCATAATTATTTAAAGGTCCTGTCCTACTGTGTCTGCAGTATGGACATGTCTATGACTTGGAGCACAGGAATCAGAATGACTGTAATGTGGCATCTCTCTTTTCTTGTCATGTCATTACCCCATGAAGTACAAAATGATTGCTCCAGCTTCTGGGTCTTGTATGAAATCTGCCTAGGACATACCACAGCTGAGAATCTAGTCCACTAAAGTCTGCTCCGATAATCCACTGCTAATGCTTCTGTTGTCTGCCACTCTTGCTAGCAGAGCTGTCCTCCAGGCCTTTTCTTGGAAAGACATTTAAGTCCCATAACAGAGCAAATTGGGTGTGTTACATTTTTATTCTTTCTTTTATTTGTTTCTTTTTTGTATTTTTATTCTGTTGATTATTTATTCTTTGGAGAGCTACCTAAGTCTTGGTAGAACTTCTTCCACTTTCTTGGTTTAAGTGGCGAAGGGAAGCATGATTTGATGCTAGTTGTTTTCCACCATTTACCATAAAAGCATACTAATGCTCAGGCAATTTAAGCACTCACACACAGGGTTGTTTCACAGAATTGTCTCCAGAACTATCTTGGCTACATCCAAACTGCTCCCCAGCAAGTCTGGTTATTCAGATGGAGTTTCTGGTGGAAAGTCCTGCAGCTTCTGCCCCATCCATGTGTCCAGGTGCCACTGACAGCTATTGTTCTCTGTACATCAGGGAGGTCCCCAAGGAGTGGGGAGCCGGTTATCTTATAGCCATGAAACTTTGGGAGAGCCACCATCACCCCCCCAATAATATCACAAAAGAATTACTAATCAAATGTACATCTCCATGCTGAAACAGAATTCAATCTGTAAAGGTAGAGAGGCATCTCAGCATCCAGTTTTCCAGCAGCTGGTATCACCAAGGTTGTTGACAGATGTGCATCTCAGCATCCAGTTATCCAGCAGCTGGTATCACCAAGGTGGTTGACAGATGTGCATTTTGACAATAGTCCAGAAGCCCAGTCAGAGGAGATAGGAAGCTGAGATTCCTTTCTTGTGTTAATTAGTAGGTTTTGACCACTGAGAAGCCCTTTATGAATGTTTCTCATTTAACTGTTCTTCCTGGAACATCAGAATGCACCAATTAGGAAATACTTTTTAAAACAGAATAGCAATAGCCACTTCCCAAGTTCAGATGTTGTGTTGTGATTATTTTTTTAGTATTATTTTTAGTGTATTATTTTTAGTCGTTATGATTGAGTGAGTAAAACTATACAGAGGATAGATATGGATCAGTAGGTGCATCCTTTACTGTAGAGTTTTTCAATTTTCAGAGTTGACAGCAGTAATTTTCACTTTAAAAGTTTATTCTTGTTGAACCTGACTTTCAGTTCGTATAAATCAGACCTACCTTGATTTAAGACCAGCTGAAGCAATGGTGTTTTTCGTCAAATCAGTGCTTCTCAAAAGATGAATAGTGCCTTAAATCTAATGATAAAAACAAATTTCAAGCAGTGGCCATTTACTTAAATTATGAAATGGAAAACAAAGAGGAATGATATTTGTCTCACACTGATTAAGGACAACAAGATATGCAAGGTGGTAGAAAAAATCTTCATTAATTCTGTCAGCTTTTAGTTGTAGTCTGTGGTATGCATGTGAGCAGTATAAAAATTATGGAACAAATATTATCATAAAAGTTAGGCAATGCTATGAAATATTTCTTATTTTAATTGTCTGAAACTTGCCTAATACCACTTTTTTGGAATTATATAATCTTAAATTCAGTTCAGAGATCGTATGAGCTACCCAGAACAGTAACTGTGAGAAGATTGTGGAGCTTTCCGCTAGAGGATCCTTGAATATTTTTAGGAAGGTCATAGTGCTTAGCTACCAAAAAAAAAAAAAAAAAGAAGAGAAATGAAATGTTTGTCTGCATTGCAGAGAAGCATAAAATCAGTTCATCATATAGGATCATAAGGTATGGAGATAGTTCTGTGAATATATTTGTTTTGGCTGTCCATGACAGCTGAGAAATAATACATGCCAATTTTAACCCCCCTCTGTGGCAGTATAGTTATTTTATTCTATTTCAAGAAGTAAAGTATGTATTTTTTTGCTTTAAAATAGCTTGAGTCAGTAGTACATATATTTAAATGAGTTTGAAGCTGCTTTAGGCTATGCAGGAATGCGTGCATGCATGTGTGTGTGTGAGAATGAGTGAGAGAGAGAGAGGGGGAGAGAATTCAAGCCAGTCCCTAACAAATCTCTGCTCTCTTCTGTTGCAAGAGAAGGATGCGATGCGTGCAGGCAACTAAGTATCTCATTATGATTTTTGTCCATAATTTTAAACATGGTATGATGCAGAAAAGTCAAGATGTTAATGCTTCTGTACCGACATTTTATGATATCTGTATGACAAGAAATTAAAAATGATAAAATATGGTTATGGTTGTGAATGCCCCAACATCTTTTACTTCTGGCTTTCAGTTAGTTGGGCATGTATATGATTACTAGTGATAGAGATGCAGAAGCTAGAGACCAAACTGATTAAGGGTTTGGTCTGGGCAGTAGTAATCCAAGTGTCACTGTAGGAGTGGAGATGCTCATGCCTAGCTGCAGAACATCCATTCCTTCGTTCAGTCAGTGCCACATTGACTTTCTGGAGATCACAGATTAAACCAGCAGCATCTTCAGTATATGGGCACACAAATTTCTGCTCTCTCAGAACCTCAGCAATTTTTTAAGGGAAAAAATTATAAGGGTGGGTGAATCAGAGGCACATATGTGTATATATATGTGTATATACTTATTTGGGGAGGGGAAGAGGGGGTGATTATGGTTCATGCATTATCTGTGTGTGGTAGTGGAGGCTTCCAGGTCCAGTCTCTCCAGACTGACTTGAGTCAAATGCAGCCCAAAACCACAGTTAGTGTATAAAAATAATTGCGTTAAGCATATGCTTAACATCAAGCATGCCTAGTCTAAATCGTTTCAAACCATACATGTGTGTTGGTCCTTTGCTGCATTACAGCCCTCATGTTCTTAGTTCACATGTGCATAAGGGGTTTTCAACTCCTAATGCAGCATAAATTCACCCAACTCTTCTCACCATGGACATACTGTTCTGCATAATCTCAGCAGGTAAGGCAAAATGTAAGGCAAATGACTGGGAACACAGAGCTTTGAAGTTGTTCAGGTGTTTACGTGGTAGTTATCTGAATTACACCTGGGCATTTGCTGACAGCAGAAGAGACAGTGAACCCCACTGCAAAGGGAAATGTATACTTTTCCATGAAAATACTAACTTTACAACCATCACATAAATTCATTGTCCTTTATTTAGATTAGATATTATGAAGAAATTCTTTACTGTGAGGGTGGTGAGACACTGGAATAGGTTGCCCAGAGAAGTTGGGGATGCCCCATCCCTGGAAGTGTTCAAGGCCAGGTTGGATGGGTCTTTGAGCAACCTGGTCTAGTGGAAGGTGTCCCTGCCCATGGCAGGGGGGTTGGAACTAGATGATCTTTAAGGTCCCTTCCAACCCAAACCATTCTATGATTCTATGATTTATATGAGTTGAAGAGTTCATTTTGAAAATAAACAACATAAGTTGATAAACATCACCGCTGAGTTAAGAGTTCATTTTCTTATGGGCTACACCAGAATTTGCAATGGAGTGGTTATTTCTGAAATGTCTTGCATGAGTTTACTGTGAGGTGGTCAGGTAGACGGCATCACCTTACCTCGTGCTGGTGATACTGAAAGACATTATGTTCTTTCTTAGACAGGGAGAGCTATGAAACCTCCCAAAGGGAAAGCTTGTCATTTGCATGGGAGGAGGTGGCATGGGAAAGATTTTTCTTTAAACCTGGCATAAAAGCAAACTGATAAACAAAGACAAAACCGCACAGGCAATCATAGGAAATTGATCAGAAATTGAAAAGGATTTACAGCAGGTTTCCAATACTGAAATGACATATAAAGATTAAAATCTATAAAGTAGTTACAAGATACAAACCAATCAGCATCTCTGCTTCTCCTAAGGTTATCAGCCTTTGCTGGGACACTAGAAGAAGCAGAAAATGCTACTTAACATTTCCCCACATGTGTTCTCAGGAAGAATGCTTCTGCTATGCACAGTTTCTGTAATTTTCAATAACTCTTTTGCATAAAATACTTTATTCTTCACTTTCCTCTACTTTGTCTTTTACTGAAACCACTAAACAAACCTCTTTTTTTTGTTTTTCCTCAAAAAGCATAAAATGTGGACCAAGATTTTAACCGTTTGCTAATACATCAGTTTACTGGGAAAAAAGTGCATTTTTGGTTGAGGTTACGTTACAATGATTAGTTTTATTGACTGTGAAGGAGAATACCTCATACCCACTTAGAGCCTAGCCATCATGAAACATTTCGGTGGACACTCAGTGAAAACAAACAAACTGCTGCTAATTGCAGTCTGAAGTTCATTCTCTGGGCCAAGTACTACTCTGGGCCAAGCTAAAATAATACCACAGCTCTAGCCAGAGCTCACAAGGCTTGGTTTTCATATTCTACCATGGATTACAGCTAACTGCTGTTTGCTTTAGAAGTCACTCATTTCATATAGCAGGATAGCACAGTCCCCAGCTTTCATGCCTCTCTTTGTTGTTGTGTGACCTCTTGTACCTTTTCCACTTCATTTTATCTTTAAAATAGATATAGCACTTCTTCCTACTCAAGAGGGTAAAAATGACAGCAATGCGTGACTCACCGTATTGTTCCAGGATTGTAAAAAACAGGGGCTGCTCTCGCTTCTCACTTTTGTCTATCTCCATTTGGCAGTCATTGCTCTTCTTTTTGTCTTTCTTCCTCTCACCTCCACCCCATCACATTTCCACCTGACCCCCACACATATATTGTGATAACTACATTATCTCCAGTTTTTATTCATGTCTTTGTTTATACAGAAGCATAATGGTTATCTTAATAGGACTGAGCATTAATTTATATTTGCACAGTTCTGAGCATGTTGATGTTAGTCCTGCTGCAGAGTCAAGAGTTCAAAATGACTAAGAGCTCCTGGGACTTGCCAACAGTAAAAGCATCATAAAGAGAACGTTTTTTTGGTTTTATCAGAACCAAATTAGCTGAGACGTGGCAAAACTGTATCCTGTAAGGAAGTCATCGCAGAGGGTGGGTATTGGGAATTAGGCAGGATGAACTGCACATTCAGGACACCGCGTGAACCAAACTTGGATATGTGTTCCTCAGACTGTTCCCTTGGCTAAAAGCTCGAGATTGCCTGCACCTGCTTTGCTCCTGACTGTGCAAGAACACAATACCAAACTGTCAGGTTAAATTAGATTTCAAAATATTGACCACTATAAAAGCCTATTGAAAAGCAAAAAAGTGGGAAGTGTTATGGAAAGTTTGTGTAAGTGAAAGAGAGGGGCTTACACCACCATGTTTTGCTGGGTGGGACCAGACCAGTTTGGCTGCCCTGGTCGCCTTGAAGGGACGAGGGGCATCTGTTTCTGCAGTGGGACGTCTCTGTTCTGTCTCGCAGGTATGTCCAGCTGGCCACAAAGTGCAAAATTGTGACAACAGATTAGCTGTTGCCACAGCTTGGTTTGGTTAGAACATGGACTTCCACGGATGCAATTTAGAATCCCTGAAAATTTAAGAAAATGACCATGGATATGCTACAGCAAAGTAACATTCTGGAGTTTTAAGCATCTACATTTCTGAAAAATATTTGAATTTTAACTGATCAGAGCTATTTTCTTAATTAATTCTAGTGGCTTCCAAAATCACAGGTATCATAAAATCTTTGAAGGTGAAGAAGGTATCTGGCCTTATGATACCTTGGGGTCCTTTTTTCATTATTTGAAATAGAGATACTGGTAGAAATAGTTTTTCTGTTCTGTGAAATGTTTTGTCAGTTTGTAAATTTCCTTATCTGGTTCAAGGTCACAGGCCAAGACCAGGTAAAAATGATTTTGTGGATTTCTTATCTAATGTAGCATAGTTAGTCAAATTTTAAAGTAAACACATTTTAAACACAAAAAGGCAGTTTTTCTTTGAAAGCTATCAAAATGAAACATTTCAACAATGTCAATAATTTGCTTTTTTTATTTGATAATTTACTTTCTCTGTTGAAAAGTTGTGTCAATTGAATTTTTAAATGGAAAAAGGTGTGGAAAATTTCCTCAATAATTGCAGTCTCCAACTTACTGCTTCTTCTGATTCTGGTATCATTGCTCTTGTCCTTCTGTGGGATTTGTGGATCAGTTGCAAACCACAGCAACATTTTGTTTCCCTAATGTGAATGGTGGTATCTGAGCATACCTGCGTAAGTTGTATGGCATAGTCAGCAACAAAGAGGCTCTTCACACAGTGGCTTTTCACTATTCATTAAATAATAGGAAAAGTTTCATGTTCAAATTTCAACTAGTCGTACTGGGGCCAAATTTAGGAGACCAGATAGGTAGCTCTTCAGGGCTGCTGCTTGAAACTGCCTGTAACGTTTGCAGTGTCAATCGTCTGTCATAGCTGGGTAGGGCATCCATGAAGGATGGAGGTTAAAATCCACCTGTGAAGACCACCACAGAATAGCAAATAGTGTCGTGTTATCCCGTAGAGGAAATCACAGGAGAAGCAAAGGGAATGTAGAATGGTGATAGCAAAAAAACGATGTTACAGAATATTGAACAGAGCTCTTGCATCGGAGCAACCTGTCAGCCAGAGGAAATGGTAGCTGTAACAGAGATCTCGTGATGAAAGCAACAAATTGAACAGCAGAAACTTTTTTGGGATAAGATTAATGTTCTGCTGCTTTCATTTCCCCTTTGTTGAGGTGAGTAGTACCAGTGCTGGTGGAAGATGAATAGACATGGCCAGCTGAGCCACAGGGATGAATGGCATCTTCCAGTCTGATGGCAAAATGAGCAACTGGACTGATCTGATATCGTAACAAATACCGTGGAGGCACAACCTAACACTCACTGCAGGTGGGTGCTCCTCATGTGTTGGAACCAAATCCTCCTCAATAAAAAATCAGGTATAACCACCAGTGCCGTAATTGCTTGACATTTTGAAATCATATTAGCAGCTGCTGGAAGGAAAAATCTTCCTGGTCTGTTAATGTAAAACATTTTTAAAGTTAAGTATGATAAGTTACAGTTACTAAAATGCATGTTCCTTTACCATTAGTCTTTCGGCTCCTTTTCCTCTGATTCTACTTTGAACATTGTTGAAATGGTTTTCTTGTTACAGACTCTTATTGCCCTGCTCCACTTACTCTAAACCTTTTTCTTTAATAAGTCATTCAAAAGTTTTCGCTGAAAAATAGTTTTCAGCCAGTTTTCTATTTGATCAAAGCTTTCACAACTACAGCAACATGAAATGTCACATTACTTTCTGGACTTTTATCAACAGTACATGGGCAGAATAGATACAGATTTGTAGCAAAGAGAAGAAAACAATTGAATAAATCTTTCTTTCTGTGTCAGTGCTTTTCAAACCAGCACTGATCTTGGTGTAAAATTTGAAAGAAATATTTAGAATAAAGTAAAACGCATTTTAAAAGCAAGTTTTATTTTGCCAACTAAAACACTAAAGTAAGGAAAATAATTTTCAAATGTTCATTAAAGGTTTTTTAAAGTTGTGCATAATGATTAACTATGCTTTTATATCTGTAGGCAATATTTACAATATTTCATCTTTTTAGAATACAACTCAGCATATTAAGTCTAGAGTTTTCAAAAGACATTTCTGTGTTCTCTGAATTCTTCTGGATGCTTGAATCCCTTAGGCTCATTTTAGAAATATCATCATAAAATATTAGAGTTCAATTTTCTTTGCACAGGATTAAAAGGTTCTATATGCTAGATCCTCAGAGAAACTGGGAAAAAGACAATTTATATGATTTTGCTAGTTTAAAGCAAAGAAATAAATTAGAATCCCTAAAAGACTTTCTCCATGTCAGCTACAGAGAAACCCAGTTTAGTTTATTTACATTCCTTTCTTGACAACCCCTTGAAACTTTACATAGCTCTCAGGAAAATGAGATGAAGTGTCAGAGGTTTAAAATGTCTGTGGAAACCCTGTGTCTGCAGTGCTTCTACAGAACTGGACTCGTTTATGGCTGGTTTGATTCATTTTCGATAACACACTGGAGTGCAGGTTATATAGCAGCAAGCGTCTCAATGAGCTACACTAGAAAAGAGAAGAAGCCTTAGAAACCCTTTCAAGTTGCATCAAGTTTTATACATGTTCATTTATAAAACCATCCAAATCTCTGCTTTGCTGGGGTACATGTACCCATTAATTTCAAGTAAGCTGATACGTATTTGGACTACACATGTCTTTTTTGCAGTAACTGGAACAATATTTGTTATTTTTTACACATTTGTACAGCTTCAAAAATATGGAACATTATTATATTTGAGGATAATTGAAGTAGCCATCTGTCACTATGACAGCTGTGCTATAAGCTAACATAGGGAAAATATTGTTAATGTTAAATTGTTTAGGATAGGTGTGTACAAGAGAGAGTGCTGAGGGACCCTGCAGAGCAGACGGAGTCCGTCCTCTGTAGCACTTGGCCCTGGCTTTCCACTGTGCTCTTTGTGGTCTCCTGTGGTCCTGTGACTCAATTATTATTTTGCGTATGGGATCTTTTGTACCGCAATGGAGTGAAAGCTGTGCTACAAGCCATGAGGTGAGGGTTTTAGGGAATGGACACGTGCTGCACGCTGTGGAGTATGGCATGAGGAGGTGTTTAAGGGTACAAAGGATGCAGAGATGGTGCTGAAGGACTCTGCAGGGTGGCAAGAAGCAGACCTAGAGCAGAGTCTGCCTCCATTCTGCCATTTGGGAGTGGTCCCCAATCTCTTGAACTATGCTAAGGTTTGATGTGCAGATAGTTAATTGGAGCAGTTTAAAACAGAACTAGGGGTGACCCAGCAGTTACGCAGTGTGGTTGATCAAGGGCTCATAAATGCACCCTGGACTTCGGATCAAGTAAGGGCGCTCTGTCCAGTCCAGTAACAAATACCCCTGCTGAAGCTAACATTCATGTGTGGAACAAGATTGCCTTGATCAGTGCTGTGCATATTCTTAGTATTTTACACTGTTTTCAAATACCATGATGAAAACAGCATAAAAACATTGATTTCTTAATAATATTCCAAATATTAGAGGGTCTAGAAAAGGGGACCTGGACCCAAGTTTCCCCACTTCATAGAATAGAATAGAATCATAGAATGTTTTGGGTTGGAAAGGACCTTCAAGTTATCTAGTTCCAACCCCCCTGCCATGGGCAGGGATACTTTCCACTAGACCAGGTTGCTCAAGGCCCCATCCAACCTGGCCTTGAACACTTCCAGGGATGGGGCATCCCCAGCTTCTCTGGGCAACCTGTTCCATTGTCTCACCACCCTCACAGTAAAGAATTTCTTCCTAATATCTAATCTAAATCTACCCTCTTTCAGTTTAAAACTGTTACCCCTCATCCTCTCACTACACGCCCTGATAAAGAGTCCCTCCCCATCTTTCCTGTAGGCCCCCTTTAAGTACTGGTAGGCTGCTAGTAGGTCTCTGTCCTGGTTTCAGCTGGGATAGAGTTAATTTTCTTCCTAGTAGCTGGTATAGTGCTGTGTTTTGGCTTTTTAGTATGAGAGTAATATTGATAACACACTGATGTTTTAGTTGTTGCTAAGTGATGTTTCCACTGGTCAAGGGCTTTTCAGCTCCCCATGCTCTGCCGGGTGCACAAGAAGCTGGAAGGGGACACAGCCAGGATAGTTGATCCAAACTGGCCAAAGGGCTATTCCATACCATATAACGTCATGCTCGGTATATAAACTGGGGGAGTTGGCTGGGGGCAGCGATCGCTGCTCGGGGACTGGCTGGGTGTCAGTCAGTGGGTGGTGAGCAATTGCATCACTTGTTTTGTTTTTTTTTCCCTGCGTTTTGTTCCTCTCTTGCTCTCTTGTTGTTTTCCTTCTCATTACAATTTTTTGTTGTTGTTGTCGTTGTTCCAATTATTAAACCGTTCTTACCTCAATCCACGAGTTTTCTTACTTTTGCTTTTCCGATTCTCTCCCCCATCCCACTGGGTGAGTGAGCGGCTGGGTGGTGCTTAGTTGTCAGCTGGGGCTAAACCACAACATCTCCCCGCAGCCTTCTCTCCTCTGAGCTAAACAACCCCAACTCTCTCAGCCTGTCCTCACAGGGGAGGTGCTCCAGCCCCCAGTCATCTTTGTGGCCCTCCTCTGGACCCACTCGAGCAGGTCCATGTCTTTCTTATGCTGGGGGCCCCAGAGCTGGATGCAGTATTCCAGGTGGGGTCTCGCAAGAGTGGAGTAGAGGGGAGAATCACCTCCCTCGACCTGCTGGCCACACTGCTTGTGAATGAGCAGCTGGACGTGCTTGACTGCAGAGTAGGGAGCTGCTTACCCTTCTTTCTGTCTTTGACCCCATCAGTCATGAACAATTTGCAGTGCAATAGCTCAGCTTCAGTGGAAGAAATTGAGAATTTCCCCTTCCCCCTGCTTTCTAACCTGGCGAGAAGGCCAACAGGTTGTGCTGCAGCAGGTACGAGGCCAAATCCCATCCAGCCAAGAATCCCATCCATGCCCCAAGTGACTTCTCTAATAACGCTCAGTCTGTATATTAAACATGGTCTCCAAGAACACCTCCACAGTGGCTATATTTTAAAGGAAAATTATGAGCCCAGTTGTCAGCCTTTGAAGATACAACATAAGCGCCTAAATCCAGCAGAGGTTTCAAGCCTGTACAAAAGATCGGTGCCAAGTCTCTGGGAGAAATCGGATTTGTGACACAGTGGTCTCAGCAGTGTTTTCTACGGGATAACTTCAATATTGCCATTACTCTCAGCTGACTAACACTCTCTAGGGAACTTGGAAGTGTAATCCAGACTGAAGATCTCATTGCTGGGGCCAGGCAACTTCAAGTTAAGGCTGACATTGCTGAGTGTCATAATATTACTTCCCATATTGGGCTGTAGAATTTTATTTTGAAGTAGTAACTAGGATTTTCTTTCCTTCTGTCAAAATCTATTTGAAAGGATCTAATAAACCTGCTAATCAGATGATTGAGTTTTGCATGTGGATTGCTGGTTTCCTCCTTTAGAACTGTCTATATGTCGCTTTAATTAAAGCCTAGCAGGTTATTAAATCGCTCAAATGAAGAACCAGCAGGATTTTCAGTCTTTATACTTTGCAGGACCTTTTCCAGCTCAGAGTGCTTTCCTTCTGTATCAGTTAACCAGTAAGAAGTTGTACAGATTTATCCTTTTTTCCTCTGAAGGAAGTGTTGTGTTTCAGAGTGGTGCTGCTGGTTGCTCACTGCAGAACATACGCTTGCAGAATCCAAAGCCTTTTTTATTAACAGCAGATGTCAAGTAGTCCTATCAAAATGCCAGGGTTTATTTGATAGCAGTGATATTTTTGATACCGTATCTATGTTGAATGAATTCTATGGCTTTTTATTAAACATCCAGAAGAGTTATTTGCATGCTGGACAGATACACTAATTACTTTTTAAATTTTTTTTTGAGGGTGTGATTTCCTGAGAGTGAATGATTACAATTTGACAGGTACTCTGAAATATCAGTGGCAGATTTGGGCATGTTTGAAATTAGAGCATAAAATAGCTAATAACTAATAGGAGTTGATGGGAAAGAGGGAAGCAAAAGACTTGGATACAAAACGGTCTGGTTTTTTCTTTTAAATGGTATATGATATTATGGGATTGGCTGGCATTGCAGAATGCCTGTGCTGTTGCAAATTAAAATGGTTTTGAAGTTGTTCAAGTCAACCATTTCATATTCATCTTCTGTGTCAGAAAAAAGCTTTTATGTGACAATAAGCTTACTGGGACATTATTAAATCATTTAATCCAGTTGTTTGATGAGTTCCATGCCGTGATCACTTCCAACCATGAAAGATTATGTATACATCAGAGAAACAATTTTTTGATGAGTGTGTTTATTTTGCTTGTTGAGCTTATAATGCTGGTGTTTTGCTTCTACCTTCACTTCCACTTAACCCAAGGAGTTCATTTGAGTAATTTGTTTCCACACAGAATGCCTTTCAGGAAAACCTTTCAGGTTCTTTGTCAATGCACTGTATTCACTCTCCTACCCCCAACAGATCCACAGCCGTTCTTCCCTCCTTTGCTCTGTGCCCCAAATACAGTGTTTCACATGTATGGCTCTACAGTTGCATGATCTTAAAGGTCTTTTCCAACCTATATGATTCTGGAAGGGGGCTTTAATGGGATCGCTCACATGCTTAAAGGTGTCCCTGGTTTTAGATATCTGTTGAACAGAGACGTTATTTTCGTCTTGCTCTACGGGGTTCAGATTCAGGTAGTGATTTCTAAGAAATTATCTGGGCATCTTGTTCATCTGTACAGGACCCATAAATTTAATACTATGGACTCAGAGGCTATGTTTATAGGGCAATATAAAAGTGGTCCAGGGACCAGTCCCTCGCCCGAGGCCATGTGGCACTGGGTGTCCCCTTGTCCCCACGGCTGAGGGCACGCTTTCCAGCAGCTGGCTTGCTCTGAGCAGAGCTCTTCCGAGCAGTTTGTGACAAAGCCAGAGCTGCCGAGTCAGCTGGACAAACCCAGGTATGGTGCTTTGGCCTCATCAGTGGCCAGCTTTTATTTAGCAGTGTAAATGAGCCCTCTGAACTTCACTTCACTGCAAGTCGTCCCTTGAACTAGCTGCACTGCCACCGAGGGTAGACTTGTCCGATTCACAAGACCGGCTCATCCTGCTCTGATCATGAAGCAAAGGGTGGTACCACATGGGCAGGCTTCTTGGGGACCTCTGCTCACGTAGGTGAACGTGGGATGGCCCCGCTGCGACACAGGACTGCTGCAGGGGGAGAAATGGACCCAGCATCTGACAAATTTCTGGTTTCTGCGTGCTCGTTTACATGCTTCAGCAAATAAAACATGGTTGTATCAGCAGACTGTATTTGTCTTTGGCTTCTGTTTGGCACTTCCACTTGCAAAATTGCTACAGCTGGAGTTGTAAGCAAATGATTTCTTTATTATTCATAGCAGCAGGTGCTGCAACAGCCTTTTGGCTAGAGCTGTACTCTCTTGGTCCATGGTTTCTATATATTTGATTAGATGGTGCCATGCTGCTCAGATGGGATGCTAGTCCTCCAATAAATGTATTTTGTTACACAATCAGTTATATAGTGCATTATCATTATTATTTCCATAAATCAATTTTAGTTGGCAGCCTTCTGTTGCCACTTGGGATTGTTCCAGCAACAATTTGCATCCTTTTTGTATGGTGTCCTAAAAAGATTTGGAAGTTAATATAGCCTGGGTTTGATTTTATAATAGCTGGTGCCCTTCTGGCTGCGCTAGAACACAGAAACCAGCTATCCAAGCAGGACTGATGTATTTATTTTGATTCACATATCGTTTGTGTATTCTTCAAGAAGTCCCTATCTCAAGATTCAGTATGGCAATTTAGGCACCTGCCTCCACTTTGCTTATGCTAGCATAGTGATGCTAAAAATCAGGTGCCTGTCCCCAGCAGGGTGATTGAGAACAATGCGGCTCACTGCACAGTGGAGGGACAGAACGATGTTCCTCATGCAGAAAGGCAGCCCAAAAACCCAGCACGCTGATGTGGGACCTGCCTGTCCCTTGCCAATCGACACAGCGTGTGTCTGAATTTCCCACTCTATGGAAGTGAGATGCTTCTGCTAGAGCCCTCTCCTGAGGGCTCAGCACTGACTCTTTAACTGATGCTGCTAGAGAAATTTTGTGTTGTAGTGCTGTAGTTCTGCTCCTTATTCTTTGCAGAATGGGCCAATGTATAAAGACTTGGGAAATAAGTTGAATTTCTTCTTCAGCTCTTTCTAGACTGTAGAAGACCTACGGGAAAGCAAATCCTCCAGCCTCTCTAAGAGCAAGAGCGGAAGAGGTCTGGCACGAGGGTCTGTGCAGGTAGCACAGAGCCTGGCACTGGTGGGCCCTCACTGGGGAAGGGGGCTCAGCTCCAGTCTCTCTGGGCATTTCACCATCACTGAGCTAAAAATCAAAAGGGACCCTGGTTGAAATCTATACAAATCACTTCAGTCCAGGCAAGCACGCAGCAGTGTGCAGGAACCAGACCTGGCCTCGACTTGGAGCTAAAGCCAAGCTACGAATTGCCATTAACAAAACCTGATTTGGACTCAGCCACTCGTTATTTTCCCATCTAGAAGTGACCACTTCACTTGGTGCCTGCTGGCTAAAGGCAGGCTAACTTCAGCTGCTGCTCATGCAGACCTTCAAATGGAGCAAGAGGCTTTTTTACAGTGAAATTGCCTTGCAGAAGGGAGAACAACTGTAGTCTAACTGTGCTTTTCCTATTATTAAGAGAGGTGCTTAACCAATGCAGTTCTGTGCCTAGAGGAGGAATTTTCCAATATCTCAGTAAAATTCTTCACTAAATAAAAGGTAAATAAAAAACATGTTTTTATAGACAGATTCCTATCAAGGCTGCAGAGGTAATATTGACTGAAGAGATAACAGAGCACTTGGTGCATCTGATGGAAAGGTGCAGATGGTTGTCCATATGGGGACAAGCAGATAACCAGAACAGGAGTGTGTCACTGCAGGGTACAGGAGTGGCTGCAGACTGGGCACTTCACACCTGTGAGTTCACTGGTATCTGGAAGAATCGGTTCAGCCTTCTGTTTAATTTAAAAACAAATTAGGTGCAGTTTCACCCATTATGCTAGTTTCATTTACAGGCTACATTATTGGGAGAGTTGATGGATCTATCACATGAAAGGAGAATGGGTGATATGCATTTAATCACTGACAACAACCTCCTGATTTGGGCACTGAAAGCTATTAAAGAGAAAAGTGATGGGCCAAGAGTTGCATCCAAGTATGACGTTAATGGTACCACTTTCAGTTAACATGGCAGACCCAAAGCAGGAAGATGAAAAATAGGAAGAACGCAACACAGCAAGTCAGGTTGGCCACGTCCCTCAGACAGAGGGACCCTCTCCTGGTCACAGATGGATAAGCACCATCACTCTGCCGCTCCGAGCTGCTATAGCCACAGTGTCCTCTCTTTCCCACCGGTTGGTGCAGCTGCCCACACGTGCCTCGCCAGCAGCCTGTCTGCTGCCTCCCCAAGCCCCACCGGCATCGTGAGACACTTTCAGGCGTCTTCCAGTGTGCTGGACGTCATGTATCCTTGCAGCACGTACCCTGCTTGTGCCAGAGACCGCTCCTAAGCTCGCTCCCTGCAAGACCGGTGACCCTGGTTTGGGAATGGGCACCAGGTTGTCCTTAGCAAGCAAAACTAGACATTCCCCGTGATTTTTATTGATGAGCTCTGGATTTTATGTCCTGTGTAAGGTGGTGATGATGTTTAAGAATGACATATATTGTCGTCCTTAAATGTGGAATTTATTTGAAGGAAAAAAATATATAATTATTAAACAAAAATTAATTTATTTCTTACAGGTGCTGTTTCAGAAGCTGTGTAAGGAAAAAGCAGGTAAGACGCTGCACTACTTCTTGAAAGGTTCTTGGTCGCTTGTGTAGACACGCATGCGTTGATGGAGGACCTGTGGGAATCTCTGCTATTCTGAGTTTTAGTTATTTTGTGCAGTTGCTACGATCACTTCCATGCTGTTGTTCATGATGTAGTGGTGTATGATTTACGTGGTTCTTAGGAAAGCCGATAATTCAACAATTTGCTACTTTCACCTTGCAGAGTGAGTTCTGAAATAACGGGGATAAAACCGAGTATTTGTTATTGGTGTCGGAGTGGGAAAGGGCTTGCCATGGTGCTGGCGTAGGGTGAGTCGAGGTGAGGTGTACCTGAGTGCATTTTCTGGGTCAGTGTTCGCACAGCAGCTGAGTCTGGTGAAGAGGCTCGTTACACAGACACATTTTCCAAAAAACGTAACACCCCGCCAGGCCTTGTCCCCAGTGGCAGAGTCCTGGTGCCCGCACCACTCCTGAGCATGAGCTCACTAACCAGTTAATGCGGTTGTCAGTATTAACGGCATTGGTGAGCTTGACTATTCTGGGGAAATTATTTAGTTACAGCTGATGTTCTGCGAGGCACCAAGATCAGAGCAGGAAGCAGAGTTAAAGGAATGGATACCCTGAACCCCACATACGTTAGCATCCCAGGAGCTAAGGAAAGGTTTGGATAGACAGATATACACACAGAGATCCTGATTCAGCAAGATACTTAACATGCAATTAAACCCGCATTTGACAAAACCAATTCATTGCAATGGGGATTAAGCAACTGCTTGGGTGATTTGCTTAATTGAGGGTAAATGTCCTTATTAAATTGTAATGAAGCACAATTAAGAAATACAGAGAAAATAAACTGCTTCCCAGAATGGGGGTTACTGGAATTTAATAACAGCCCCACAGTTTTGCAAAAAGAAATGTGCCCAAAGTCTAAGTGAATCCTCATTCCCACAAAAGCCTTTGCCAGCTAGAAATACTTCAGTCATAAAACAACTGACCTCTGGAGTCACCTATTTCTGACTGCTTTTTCTGTTTTGTTAGTCAATATGTATGCAGTGTGTGTCAATTAAAATGAAAGCAATTGGACATCGTTGTTGTAATTATCCCTCTGTCCCTAGATGACTTAGCATCTTTTTTTGGCCTGAAGGACTAGTTTAAGCCAGTTTGCTAACTCAGTGATTTCTTCCTGCTCAGAGTAGCATCTGTCTGCTCTAAATTGCATCCTCAGTTCTTTCCAAAGGCCACCTTAACTCTGTTAGAAACAGATGAATGAAGCCTTTTGCAGCCAGTGTCACTGATTCAATGGCTCTGCTGGCAAATGTGCTGACTTAGCAAATGCCAGCAACCCTGGCCTAGAAAACTCAGATCTCTGTCAGCACTTTCACCCTCATGTACTTAACATCAGGTCAACAAAACATGAAGGCTGTTGAGCATAGTATAAATATAAGTATTTTCATTCAAGTTCGGTGCACATTAACTTTTTCTGCTTTATATGTTGTATGTGTATTTATTCCATGATGGTATTTGCCAAAGAAACATATGCCTGTGCTTTTCCAAAGCTAAACAAATCACATCAATTTTGAGACTGATTTAGCAATTGTTTTTATTGTTTTCATTGCTTGGATCAAAACCTCTCTGTGACACTGAAGGCTTGCTTTATAAAGAAAAGGAAAACACATCAATAGCACATAAAGTTTAAATAAAACTGATTATTTTAGCAGTGCTCCCATTTTTTACTATGATTAATATTTGAATTGTTTTACTTCTATGATAACATTAATTTTGTCACCAAAAGAGATAAAGTCTAGAACCTTTACAGTAGAACACGATGGTTGAAAATTTGATACCTGCAGACATGAAAGAAGAATGACAGGTCATTTTCTGACACAGTTTGGTCACTGAGGTGGAACTTTAATCATGGAAATCTAGCATATGATAGAGCTGGTAATAAATTTATCATCAAAATGCTTCTGGCAGAAAATGCCCTTTTCTTCAAAAACTGAACCATTTTACAGGAAAAGGTTAGCATCCATTAATTTCTATTTCAAATCATTTCTGTGAAGTAGGTGCGCACGTCTTGACATGCGATGGTCTAACAGTTTTCAAAGTGAGAAGTTTTGATTTTTATTTGGCTTTGAAACTTCCAGCTTTGGAATTTGTTATGTTAAAGCATTAAAAAAAAAAAAAAAAAAAAGGAGAAAACATGATTTAAATTTAAAAAATGGCCAGATCTATGTCTTGGACTGAGGGACAGGGTTCTTTCCAGATTTGCAGTTCATAAACTTTTCTGATATTTTCTCTGGTTTCTGGGTAGGAAATTTTTTTCTGTTTTGGAATTTCTCATGTGAGAAGAACACCCATGCTGTCCGTATCGGCAACGTACAGAGCACAGCACTCTTCTGCTCAAGTTCATTTTCTGTACCACTTCCCTCTTACACTATCACTTCTTATTCTTTCTCATTCCCTTTTGCCATTTCTTCTTCGGACCTCTTCCTTGGGAAGAGTTCTCTCAAACTAGAACTCTCAAGGCCCAAAAGAGTCATTTCCCGGAGTACCTGTGGGTCATAGTGGGGCAGCACCCTGCCCTCCCCACCATACAGCATCAACTGTTTTGGACGGAGACGGCCCCTCTCACCCCATCCCAGCAGGAGCTGGGGACGCACAGGGCAGCTCAGAGCTGCTGCAGCCAGGGTGGGGGGGCTCCTGCAGCCCTTTCCTCGGGGCTGGGCTGTCCTTGGCTTCTAGTCATTCTTCACGTAAACCATATTTGCGTGTGAGAGGGAAAAAAACCCTGCCCTTTGGACTGTTGTTCTCTCTCTTGCTTGCATTTTATTTTACTTTTTTTTTTTAAACAAATAAATGCAATATTTTGGGGCTTCCATTCCCTGGATTTGCAGTGCGTGCCTCGCAATATGTTAAGCAGGGTACCTGGAATGTGTCCTAAGAAAAGCTGCAGCTGCACAGACCGCTCAGCCACTCCGGGGAACCTCCTTTGAAGTACCAGTATTGCTGGCAGTGTTGCTGCATGCTAGCCAGGCCTAGTACTGCTATTTCCAGAAGTAATAACATTGGTACTTTTAACACTGCACGCACTGGAAATAATGATGTTCTGACCATTAAAAAAATGGTGCATTAGGAAAAAATATTAAATAATGGTAAGATGTGACTCTAGAGGCATGAATTTATTCTGCTTTCTGTTTTCTTTGATAGTGGCAGGGTGCAGCGTGAGCCAGTGGCTCCCTGGGGACCAGAGACAGACACAGGAACAGGGTCAGACATGGCTCCGAGATGGCCAGGCAGGGCCCTGGGGACAGGGATGGGCCAAGGATGGGATGGGATGTCAGTCTGCAAGTTGGGTCCCATGGCCAGGCAGGGCTGCAGCAGAGCTGGAGAACAGCCCTGCTGCAGCGTCGTGGGGCTAGGATGGACAGCCCTGGGTTGGGCTGGAATGGGGTTCCCCAAAGACTGAAAAATCGATATATTTATATATTTATATAATTGCACACTACTAAGTAAATGCAATGTTATTAGGAGTTAGACCTAGGTTGCAAACGTGATGTCACCCACACCCTTTAAGAAGTAGTTAGCAAGGGATTGCCAGGTCATAACACCAAACCCAATCTGCACCACCTATCTCTGTTCTGGACTTGTAACCCAGGAGGTCCTAATTGCCTGCTGTGGTACCACAGAGAACACCTTGGTTAGCTGCTCCTCTTGCCATCAGATTGCTGCTGGGTTTTTAGATAGCCTGTGGTAGTCACTATTAAAACCTGGCTGACTGACGCTATGCATCCTTACTCTCTCCTACTATATCTCTTAGTAAAAATCATTCTATTCAGCTTGAGTGTTCTAGCTGCCTCATGTATTTTAAAGTTATCACCACATAGCTCAAGATGACTAACACAGAGCACACTTCATCACTGGTAAGGAAACGGAGCTTTTACTTTGCTGACAAAAATTTGAAGTCAGATTAAAAGCTGACACATCCTCTATTTTAGTGGTATGTATGAAACACTAAATATAGCAGCTTGCTTGTATATTTGCTGATGCATGGTAATGTAGTCTGTAGCAGAACAGCAATGGGCTGGCAAGGAAGATGGTGCACTGCAGTAATACGATAAAATCCTCATGTGACCTTGGCCACTTCAGAAGTACTCCGTGGATAATTATGTGTCCTTGACTGATACATTACAAAATTTAGATAGAAGCAGTTGTGGTCGCAGGGCTTTAATGAATAGCCTGATCCTGCAATATTTGTCCAGGCATAATGCTAATTGACTTCAAGGAGAGGTCTCCACAGTGTAAGAAACCAGAACTGTGCTATATAGCAGCTGTATGTGAACAACTGCCAACAAAGGGCCTGATGCTGGGAACTGAGAGGGAACTGCAACTCCATCTGGCTCTTGTTAGAAACTGCAGGTCCTTGTGATTCATCGCAAGATCAAACCCATGTGCAGTAGTTCCCACTGATTACATATTTTTATGTTTCCTTGGTCATATAATGTTTTATGCTCATGTTTATATTTTACCTTTGCTGCAGTCCCTGGGCAGGAGTTACGGGTTAATAGCACTGTGAACAGGGAAATGGATGTGGCTCACGGAACCATAACCTGTTCTGGGATTTTCCTCTTGCTCATGGGGAGATGGAGAAGGTGATCTGTTTCAGCCTTTCACTTACCATGGATGCCTGGCAAATGTGCTGGAGGTGGAGCTGAGGCTGTGGCCATGAGCCCCCTTGTCCCATCCTCTGCAGGGGAGAGCAGCAGCTGGGTTAGACATTCTGCAGTCCCTCCCAAGGCCTAGGTAGTACTCATGTCTCATGCTGTCATTGCTGCACCTATCAGAGTTTACCCAAGATGAGAACCTGACCTTAAATAACTGGGAAAGATAAAACATCCTCATCCAGTCATCCCATGCATTTACTAGAAAGCAGAGTGGGGTCACTTTGACATGTTTCCAACATGAAGTGGAGATGCTTACTTTGGACTGAAAAATGAACAGGCTGTTTTCCTCAGCAGTGGTATAGTGAAAGTAAACTAGTGAATAAACCCAGCTGTTTGGTGGCCTTGGCCTGTTAACTAGTAAAGCTCTGTATTGCCCAAATTAGAAGTAGGTAGACTTGGTGCTTCCCCTGCAGTCAGTGCATCAGAGGGTCATTTCATTTGGCTCCTGTTCTAACTTCTGTGCGATGCCAGTTTGGCTCCCAAAATTAGGCACTGAGATTGCCTCTTCCTGCCTATATGTTCCTTTCATAATCAGCAATGACAGAACAAGCCCCTTCTTTGTTCTTGTGAAAAGGCAAATCTTTGCTACTCAGCTCCTACTGATGTATTGGAGCAGCTGAGGGCAAACTGTCATCCTCAGCTCTCAAAAGCAAGAGGAAAATGAGAACCCTTACTATATATATCACAGGATATTGCTGTTTCTAAAAAAAAAAGATAGGTACAGATTAAAAACATACATGTTTACTGTTTTAATATGTGAATTATAGACAAAAGCTTGATCCATTAAGGAATACTCTGAATTTTATATAAGAAACTTCTCCACCAATGAAACAGTAATGTAGAAAGACACTTTATACACATGCTAATACTCAATGTCATTCTAAATATCTTCCTCTGTTTCCCTGCTCCATAGTTCTTTCTGTAACTTTGATTTTCAGTCAACAGAAAAATATTTAAAATACTAGAGCTGGTAAATGTTAAAAATAATATCTATTCAATAACTGTACAAAATACAGGTCATTTCAGAAAGAAAATATTATGAACATTTTTCCTACTTTAACTCATTTTTGTTTACCATTTGGACTACTAAAGAGAGCTAAAGAGAGCTGAACACTAAACAGCTGAGAGATGAGCTTGGGTTTGTGATTACTCTTGAGACTTAAAAAGATCTGACAGGAACCTTGCTGTAAATGGTGATCTAATGCAAATTGATAAATTGCTCTAAAGTTTTGGCTCTGTTGGAATTAGGGGGTGTTGGTTTCCAGCAACTAAGGTCAGATATGGAGCCACAGGATTCTGGAGTCATTTCTTCTATGACTGAACAAATGTCTGACAAAGGTTGTGGACAAACAGCCATATTCAGCTCCATTGCATCTGAGCAACCAACTTTCTTTAAACTGGGGTTTTCCAAGAGTCATGGCAGATGGCACATTGTGGCATTTAACATTTATTCCAAAAGTAACAAATGCCTGGAAAATTTTCACTGAACAATAAAAAATCTAATATACCTGTTTTCTGTTTCAACTAGACCTTTCCCTCAGACCTCCCTGATAGCCACAATGCAATCTATGTCCTTGTATTTTATTTCCTGGGCAAGGTATAACTTCAAAAGTTTGAAGGTTAGACATTTTAAACTATGCAAGCAGCAAAATAAATCTTTAGTGTTTTATAATGCTAACGAAGCATTACAGCTCTGAGAGAGGCACACACAGAAGAATGAGCTATATAGTAGGAGCCTTTTGTTTTCACAGAAAGCATTTCTAAGGAGTAGCAGTTCCAGCAGTTTTAGTGTTCCCCATTAGAAAACATTTCCCTCATGTAACAATTCTCTAGGTTTGGTTTTTGCTATTTAACTATTTAGGATCAATTCCTAAGGAGTAACTTGTGAGTTTTTGTGCTGTATCGGAGTGACAGGTAGCCGCTCTCTGAAAGGCTCAGGACGCAAGGTAGATCCTGCGCTGTTTCTTTGTTTGCAAGTCGGACAGGCAAACACAGAGGAATGCTTCTGGCTGGAACATATGATTAATGTGAGTTATTTGGGGCAATAAAGCTATCGAACGAAGCAGCCAGCTTCTGACCTTTTGCAACATAGGACCTTTTGTGCGACTGTAGTCAGACCATGCCACTGTTTCATGCTATTGAACAACCTGCCGTGGTGCAACCTCTGCTCAGAGGAGATGGCCGCAGCACAGAAAGACACAGCGTCTGTGTAACTGTGACTGGCTATGGTCAGCGACACCAGTTTCCACTTCCATGAGCACCAGAGTGATGAAACCCTTTACTGTTGCTCATGTTAAGATTGAATGCAGGATCTCTAGGCATGAGCCTCAACACCTTGCACTTGAGTAATAGCCACGATAACTTGAAGGAAATAATCACTGCATAAGCCTCTCCCTAAATATAACGGGACCACTAGAGGAGGACAAAGAGCCGTGTAGTGTTAATGTCAACTACAGGGGCACCTTCCTAAGAAACAAGAGAGTTGCTTTAGCAAGCTGTGCAACTGAAAACCATCCATTCTCTGCCCTTCCTGTTCTCTGTATTCGATTCCATCCAGGCCAGCAAGTTGCTATGACAAAAATGCACATAGAGATGCTAGTATTTATTGAGTGCTCAGCACAAGGCAAAAACAAATTAGTAATTTCCACCATGCTGTCAAGCCACAGCTGAAGTGCAGCAAGAGGAGGAGGCTGGAGCTGCATCCGAACACAAAAGACATGCCAAATCCATCCCGTGTATAATTCCATTGCATATAATGGCATTTGTCAGTTGTGATTTTGGCTCTGTGTCTTTATGAAGGCAGAGCAATAAGTAAGGCAAGTTGAAGAAAACAGATGGCCAAAAAGTTGCTTTATATATGGGTATTATTAAGTGGATGTGAAATTGCTATTCCTTGGTGAAGCATTGGCTTTTGACATGGGGTCTGAGAAGGTAATGGTGTTAGACTTTTATTTGAAATTTGTTTATACTAGGTACATACCTACCCTGGAATTTTTCTTGGTACCCAAAGACTCTGTTATATAAGGCTAGTATGTATGTCAGGACAATTTGTTTTAAAGCAAAAGGACAAATTTTTCCCTGGTGTAATTCTTGTGAAAACTAATGGTTTTACATCAGAGTTGACTTAAGCACCAGTTCAAGGGTGGTTTAAAATTAAGCAATATGATTAAATAGTGAAGAAGTTGCTGAGCTCACTCTGTGCAAGGCATAGGTCTGCCTGATTGCCATGCAGGTTTCTAGTATTAGCTGCAAATTTATGAATAGGAAGGACAGACTGCGACATGTGCAATGTTTGAAATTTAGTTTGGATGACTTCTACGTGGAACTGTAAAAGGAAATGCTGAATTTACTTTTAAGCAAAGTTGATTAAAAATTCATTTATTCTATGAACTACAACTGATAATATTTTTTTTAATTGCCTGAACAGTTACAGTTGTCATTGTGTATTGCATAGTAGTAACTGCCATTTTCTAGAATTCTTAGCTTACCAGGGGTGTATTTCTCCTGACTTTATATTCAATCCTTATTGCAATAATGATTACATATGCTATGTAATTAACACTAAGATAACACTTGCTAGTGGGAAAAGCTTGCTTTTAGAAGTCAGGAAAATGCCCATCTGTAAGTATTACTGAAGTTATTAGATTGGTTGAATGATTTTCAAGTCCATAATTATCAGTTTATTTTAAAATTGCCTTAATTCTGAGAAGTAAACTGATTCTAGCATAGAATCTTGCAGGTTTATCCTGTAGAATATTAAGGATTCCTCCTTTGTAGAACCTAATTCTGTGCCAACTGCAGTCACTGGCAACTTGGGGGGGGTAGGATTAGTCTCTTAATGATGCATTTATAGCTGTATAGAAAATTATTTATATCTGTAAAGAAAAAAAATACCTTCCACTTTTCACAGCATTTCAGAATCAAACAACTCCTCTAAGTAGCTGAGGAAATGGGAAACTCAGGAACATTATATTTCATAAAACGTATATAGTTCTTTTAGCAAAGTCTTAAAACTACAACACACTTGGATTGCTAATTAAGTCATTTATTATTTTTAAATTGTTTGTACTGAGGTAGTGACAATGGGCCTCAGGCCCGGAGTAGTGCCCTTTTGAGCACCGTACAGGCAGAATGGGAGTCCTTCGCTCACAAACCTTACAGCTTTATATTAGCATCCATGTTCCTCATACAAAAAAGGTCACTGTTAAAACATTTACATTTGTTTCTAATTCGTCATTCGAGTCATTTTTCAAGAGCTTATTTTCCTGCATGTTGGTTTTCCTGCTTATTTTTCACGTTGGTCCATGAGCTGATTGGTGTCCAGGTTACGGTCCCGTCCCCATCCCGCCGGGTGCTCTTTGCTGTGCCCTTTGTCCATGCAAGGCTCGGCACCAGGAGACCCCTACGTTAGTGCTGCGGCTGTACGGAAAGCCTCTCTATCTGCTCTTGCATGCCAGGGCACTCATTTGAGCTGTTAGCGTTGTCTCAGCCAGCAGAAGGTCAAGGCTCCCTAGTACAGAGACATCAGAGAACGAGTGGCTAAGGCCCAGGGTGTTGGTGGTCCACTCCTGCAAAGGCAGAAGGATCTGGGGTGCAAAAATAGGAGGGAGAGACTCAGAGAACTGTTTCTACTGTGTCTGCTTCCCAAAGCAGTGGAGAGGGAATATGGAAAGGAATAATTGCAACATCCTGAGACTGAGTGGTCTTCCTTACAGCCTTTCCCAGCAGTCGTTGCCTTACTATCCATGCCAGGCCTCCACTGGGAGAAGCCACTAGTTGGATTTCCAGGGTCTTTTAGTAGGCAAGGTGGGCACAAGGGCATAGGTACTCTGGCATCACAAGCAGACTGCTGATGTTGGCATCTGGTTGTTTTATAAACATATAGCACATAAAGTTAGCCCTGCTTTTCACAGTCTTTCTTTTCTTGTCTGCTCACCAACACATTGTCAAAATCTTCAATTTACAGCTCCCTGGGCTCTCATTTGATAACAAAAATGTAAGATGAGTTTCCAAAGTTAAACTAAAACTTCTCCTCTTATATATTTTCACCTATTTATCAGACAGACAGTACTGATGCTGTACGCTCAATGGCTGGATGACATATTGGAGAACTCAAAATATTCAGTAACTTAATTTAAAGTACACCTTTTCATTTGCTGCTTTTGTTGCTGTGCTCCTCTTCTATGTCCCCATAGCCTTGGAATTTTTTAAGCATAACAACCATATGGGGATGATATCCAGAGTATTAAGCTACACATAGGTAAGTAACTGAGTGTATACAGAAATATGTGAGAGTGCTTCTAACTTGCTGTGATGTGTATATAGAATATTGATGTAAGTATTGTATATTGTACTTCCTTAGCTCTTGATAGACCCTGTGTCTTGTGATCACTGGGGAAGAAATACCTTTAATCTTCAAGTATCCCTTTGCAATGGCTGCACTGTATTCTTACACAACACAATTTGGATGGGCACACAGAATTCCTTTCCAGTGATTTTGTTCCCTTGGGTTTGATCCTTCTTTTTTCAAAGTCTGTGGCAAACTGTCCTTGACAATGTCAACAGAGGCCAAGTGGAGTGATGAAGTACTGGAGTTCTGTTGTGTAGGGGTGCGGGGCTGTCGAGCATGCATCACTGTCCTTTGGAAAGCACAGAGCCACCTCTGTTTACAGCACTAGGCTTATTTCATCATTATCCTTTTAGATGTTACAGAAAAGCAGCTCCCGTTTTTTGGCAGGAAACACTCCCCCACACCCACTTTAGACTCCTTCTCTTTGCCTCCTCTCCTGTGAGCAAAAACTTTGTCAAGAAAGCACATTTGTTTGGGCCAGGAACAGAGACAGCTGATATTCAGCTAGTTATTTTGATTGCCTGGCTGGTAGGGGTTGGGGGAACAGATAATGTCAAGATTTCCTCTGCATTCCAGATCTGTTTTCCTCCTACGGTTAGCAGGCGGTGAGTGTGACTTTTCCCACTCGGCTTTTCCCACAGTCAGTAAGACTTATCTGACAACGGAGTTAGTGTCAACTGTCCAAAACTAACTAGGAGATATCTTCCTTTCACCACTCCTGTGCTGTTATTGCTTATCAATGTCACTCTCCAGCTTAAATGACTGGTTAATTTACAGACATACTGAGACAAATTAACTTCTGTTGCAGCTCCGTTTAGTTCAGTGGAGTTACACTGGGAATGAGTTTGGCCATAGGTGTCTGAAAAGCACAAGTGGTAAGAATGTGATACTAACAGAAGCAAGAGCAGTGCGACAGTCAAAACAAAAAGGAAGCCCTAAGCTTTGGCAGGATTCCCATTTCGGATTTCTGGAGTGTGATCCAACAAGGTGTTCATGTTTTACAGCTGGTGTTGCAAGAGAAAAGTTGTTATTCAACAGCAAAACAATTCCAGTGTCTCCACATCAAAAGGTAGCCCATGTTAAAAAAGAACAAAAGGAGAAATAAGTCATAGGATTTCAGAACACAAATTCTACTGAGAATCATGAGAGCTGTGCTTTTAAATCTTTTAGAGGCTTTAAAAAAGACTAGAGTGAAACTGAAACATACTCAACCTGAGATTTTCAAATGAGTCTACAATGGTTAAATACTGAAATCCTATTAAAATTCTACAGAAACAGGAAACATGAGATGGAATTTATACCTCCAGCTTCACCTACAGTCTGAGATGGCTTTCTAAGCACCTCGTCTATCAATGGGGGGAGAGGCATTTTCAGAGTGCAGCATCTTCTTCAGCTGGATCAAGTCCTCCTGCACAGGTCTCCTCTAGCACCTCTTCTAGGCAGCTGGTTTTGGGTGGAATGAGTCACTGTCTGAGGGATATCCCTCTCCCTCCCAGCTTCCCACCTCCCTCAGTTCTCTTTTAACAATGGGTGCCTAAAACTCAAGGAATGGGAATCTTACACCTATTGCTTCTGAAATTTTATTAGCATTTCTGATTCACAGATTAAGTTAAAACAAAGTGTAAAACCAAGCATTTTAAAGTTATGTTTAACTCGGTTAATTCAGTTAACCTGGACTAGCAGTGCAAACAGCCAACAGTGTACCCAGAGCACTTTGTTCATCACTCTGCACACTTCTCCACACCATGCACATATCCTACCTACTGTTTTTGTCTCTTACAGTCTTCTGGACTCCTCTCTGTCTGTTAATTTTCTCTCCATTTCCTTCTTTGCAAAATCCAGTTTTAGTTTGCCTCCTTACCATTTCCATTCACTATTCAGTTTCCTCTTAACGCACTGCCACTTTATGGTCTGGTTACTCTTCTGCTCATGATGCCTTACAGTGGTCTTCCTTCCTTCCTTCTCTTCCTTCTGCCTCTCCTGTTGCCTCCACCCCATACCTTTATGGTCTCCAGAGCTTTTTAGTCCTCTTTGGTTCTCAGTGAAATGGGCAAATGGCTCTGCAAGCTTTCTAAAGCCAGGCATAATATTCCCTCTCTACCCTTGCAATCAAAACAATTCCTTGCTTTTCCTTCTGCTAGTTAATGGACCTATCATGATCTATCATGACATCACCCATGGGTTATGTCTCCTTGCCTCGCTGAGGATTAGCCAATTTTCTGGGTAGTAAGAAGCAAGGTTTAAAAACTGAGGACCAAATGCTGAACTTCCAGATTCCTGTTTATGCCTTTAAATAAATCACCTGGTTTTCAGAAAGGATTTCGGAAGTGGCTCATGAGTGGTAACCACTTCTGAAAATCAGACAGTGACTTAGGGTGTAAGACTTAGGGACATAGTTTTTAAAATCATTATTTTTTTGTGCCTGGACAGGTATTTCCAGACTTAATTCCTGGATGTGAGTGCATTCTGGAGTCCTCTTTGCAAATAAGAGATGAAGCACTGTCAGAAATGGAGTTAAAGGTGGAAGTGTTGGAATACACTCATCAGGTTTAGCTGTCCAAGGCAGCTAGAATGATACCCATATTTAAAGATGAAAAGAAGTCATTGTGGGCAGTGAAAACAATTACAGCTTCCCATAATAATTATCATATATATTTCTGAAGAAAACAAAACAAGCTATAATGCGCCCAGATGAAAATACAGATGTAGGATCCAGTATGGCTCTGTAAAAGAAAAGAGAAACAGCTTTTTCACAGGAAAACAGGAAGAGATAAAACTTATCTAGGCTTTCCAAACTAATATTCCAGAGATCTTCAAAACAGAGAGGAAATAATGTGAGAAATCAGTGTGGGAAGGAAATTTTGGTCATAGAATATAAACTTTATAAAAGATACAAAGACACCCAAATTAAACTTGTCAGTTCTCGGAATGAAGAGAGGCTAACAATAGGTTGCCTAGAAGATTTTTACTGGGACAAGTATCATTTAAAGCTTCATTATCTTGACAAGTGAGTGAACAGATGGCAAAATCTGTAGCAAACTCAAGATTTCCTAGGGTACTAAAGATTAGAAAGATTTCTGAGAACCAAATTCAAATCACCAAAGCGAGGTGATTTGACAGCCTCAAAGCAGATGGGATTTCAATTTACCTAAGTGTGAGGTAATGCTCAGGAATGATCTGAAGCGTTCACTGATACTGCATACTTAATGAAGTGTTACCAGTTCGGAAAAATACCTAGGCAACATTATGGACAGCTTAATTAAAACAGCTCAGTGAAAACAGCTGTTCAATTTGCAGTGCTGGTCGTGAAAGCAAATAAAACGCTAATTTATATGAACCATAAAGAACAGCATTGCTGTTATTATAATGCCATCATATAAATTCAGGAACTGTATCAGTGATGTCCAGCATCGTCAACATTACAAAACTGCCTACAAAAAGAAACATTCAGAGAAGTCAGTGAAGGATGATATGCAGGAAAGATACAATCATTTTACTTAAGTAATGAATAATGTTGTGACACTAAATTCCTACTCACCTTTATGTCATAGGGATATCCAATGAACGTAAGATACAGAACATGTAGCACCCTCATGTGCTGCAACCTGTTTCCCAATTAACGAGGATCACCAAATCAGCAAGAAAGTGAGGGCTTTATGCTCACATACTCTTAAGAAGCATGATGGGAGTGAGCAGGGAAAGGGAAGTACCCACACTGGATGAAATTTTTTAGTGAGGCATATGGGAATTTTTACAATTACTTCAGCAAGTCAAGAATTTCACCATTAATGTGAGATTGTCACTAGTGTTTGGTCTAAATTGTGGGTTTTTTATAAAGAATGATTAGAGCGTTCTTGTAGAAAGGGAGGCTGTCCCTGGTGATTATTGAGAAGACCTTGAGTTTCATCAATTCTGTATTAAAAGGGTAATTTATACCTGTACAAAGTAGAGTAAGAGCCTACTGTTACTTTCTACTAGTACCTACAACCCACTTTGCATTTATCCTGCCCAGCTATAAAAGATAAGCTATAGGACAGGAGGGAGTAGGATAAATCCAAATCTGTTTAAGTCCTAAAGGAAGATAATGTTTTCCAGATGAAACGATATTCCTTATGACTTAGCTGACAGCAGTGAACTACTTTAGATCACTGCAAAACCATTTAGCAAGATTTCAGAAGAGAAATTAGGAATAGCCTCCAATTTGAGGCATAAGATGACTAGTTTTGGGTTTTCAGATTTACTCCTTACACTTTTTTCCCCTTTAGCAGTGACATTCACTAAAATATTTTTAAAGCCTGAACTCTGAAACTATGTATCTGATAATTTTGATCAAATTAACATCGAGGATTACTTAGTATAAATATTTTCTGTCAGGTAAATTAACTGATCTTCTGTCTCAAAAACTAACACTGCGTAAGATCCTGCTGAGTTATAATCCCTTTAGCACCTACTCTCCAGGCAGTTTACATGGGTTTTTGTAATGTAAATGATTCAAAAAATTTCCCTGAAATGTAGAACAATCTCAGGTAATTACTACTGAGCAGATTTATGTCAGCACAAAATGATGAAAAGCTGTTGAAGTGAGCTGCATGACAGTAGTGTAAGTAAACAATATGAGCAACATCTGTATCTGCAGCACCATAAAGGTGTTCTGGCATCATCCATAGAAACTAATTTCACTAGAGACCATTGCAACACTGAAAAAGAACTTTGGAACCAGCAATACATACAAGCAAAATAACAACTTTTTCTTGCCTTCTCAAACAGTCCTGAATGCATGTCTCCTTCATTTGCATGGCACTTAATTAAAGTCAAGGAGAATTGTGTATGTGGAGTCTCAAAAAAGTGTCAATAATAAGAGGGGGAGTTGGGCCAGCTAGAATACGGTGCTCCAAGGGAGTACAAGGGGGAGGTGAAGCCTGCTCTGTTCTTTCTGGAATCAACTTTTCAAGTAATACTAAATAAAAAAGATGGCCCTTTCTGGAAAGCAAGTGGTGGCATTATCAGTAGAGATGGCTGTGGCTGTGACCTCTGTCATCATTCTGCTCACATCACTGTACACAGCAGCAGGTGATGGGGAAACACCTCCTCAAGCCCTCTCTGCCTTTGGTATGCTGGGCCAGCTGCAGAGCAGTCCCTGCAATCACCTTTCTTGGGAATTAAGTCGTACCAAGTACTGCTTTCAATCCCAAAAGAGAAAAGAAAAATATCTTAATATTTTATGGCTTTCTCCCATGGTGTTTGATGTTAGTATTTATATAATAGTCATTTAATGTCACTATTAAAATTCAGTTCTGTGAAAAGCAAATGGGTGCATAGCATAGATTTTTTGTCTCTTGCACGCAGAAGTTGGAGTCTATTTGGAAGACCACAATAAGTTATGCTTTGCATGGTGGACTATTTCATTTCTTACAGTCAAATTCTTTTACACAGACTATAATTATACAGCAGCACATCAGTGCTCTCATACAGTCTGCTGCTTACTATTCAGTGACACCTTACAGCTTACCTCTGTGCGCATATATGTAGTATAGTCCACATAAAAATATAACATAGCTTTGTTTCCAAGATACTGAATCTTGAATGAAATTATGCCATTATGCAAACCCCCTCAACCTACATGCAAAAGGCAGGAAGAGTATCAGCAAAACTAAGGTGAAGAAGCTACAAATTTGGTGTCACAACTATTTTTTAGACTTGCAGTTCACAGCTATGCTTTTGCCTGCCTGATTATATGAAGCCATTACTGAGACAATATTGGACTTCTTTTGATAAATTTTTTTCTCCAGCGCTTTCTGTAGTGGTTTCAAGGGCACTACTATGGGCCTGTTCGCGCTTCAACCAAAAAAAGTAAAACTCGCAGCGACTCACAGTAAACCGTTCTCTGTGCAGCTCTAAAAACTGAAACTGCAGTTGTTACTGCTGACTTGTTAATATAACACAGACATCGACATTTCCTGGTTACTGTAAACACTGAAATGCTTTTGGAGTTAATGGAATACAGGTGCTGCCTTACACTACCAAAATGTTCTCACAGAAACAGAGACATTTTTGGATAGAAAGAGCTGCAGATCCACCTAGTCCAGCCCCTTCTTCACAGCATGAATATCCTGCCTCTCAGTGGGAATACCCAGATATGTTAAATGTCATGAAACAAGCATTCTTCCTAAGCTTAAGCTCCTTTATACTAGCAGGAATGGCCGTACCACTTAGCCTGCTGGAACAGAGAGTTCTGTAATGCCAGAGCTGGGTGATGGAGTGGGCTTAGGCAGGCTCAGAGCCGGCTGGGAAACCTTCACAAGGGGGCTGTGGGAAATGATGCTTACAATCGAATGGCCACCAACCTTCACTTCGAATGAGACTCAGACAATACTGCAAACAGCCAATTGGCCCTTCTTTACTGTGGAAGCAAGAAGAAATTTAAAATCAGCCTGAATGATTCAAGATCCTGTAGAACTGTTTAGGTTAATAGGGCTTGGCTTGGGCTTCAGCCAAATTTTGATTCTGGTCATTATAATCTGCCTACCTGAAATTCTATCCCCTATTGCAACTGGCCACGACATTCTTTATTTCCTGTTCAAAAACATTAGTAGCATTACATTTCTGTTAAATATATATTTTTAAAGTCTGTTAAATAACTTAGAATAGTAGCTGTGTGACCAAAAATGAAGCAAGCTCTGTAAAAATCCATAGCTTGCGATATATTGATACTCGGCAATACGCGCCCATCAGTCAGTAGCCTGATTACTAGGAAAGTGTGTGCGCATGAGTATTTGCATATCTGAAGAAGGTTCTTACTCTTATAAGTAAATTGGTTTTGGGAACAATTCCATTGCATTGTTGCTAGAACCTGTTGTCAAGACTGATCATGTTTTCCTGTGTAATCCAGGAGAGTTACAAAAAAAAAGAACAAGCTCCCAGGTCTCTGAACCAATATCCAGATATGGTGTGTGCTAAATTGCCACTCACTGCTGCAAGGCTTTTTTACACAAATGTTCCAATTATTTCTACTGTGATGGCAATAACAGTTGGAAGTTTGGAAAAAAAAATAATCTTGGTTTAGACAAGGTCCCAATACAATATTAAGGAAATGAGCACTTTGAGAGCAAAGAAAGATGTAGTTTAGAATAATATATTTTTGTCAAGCAACTAAAAAGGAGGGGAAAAATCAGACACCAGAAGGTGGAATGAGAAGAACAGGGACAATATTCTGTGCTGAGACATTTTGTGTTTCAACATAGCTGCTCACTTTTTCAAGGACATTAATCACCTCAGAATTTCAAGCTCTGCTCCAGTAAGAAACCACTGTATCTACACACATAAAATGTATTCCACTTTCCCAGTTGCTTAATCATTGAAGAATTGGCTATTTCTACAGTGACCGGCTTTGCCCAGCCCAAGCTTTTATGTCTGCAACATACTATATTTTAAAGATGTCCACAGAGCATCTTACGAAAGGAAGTGAAGTTTATTGGCACTTGGTTTGTTTTGTCCGTTCTTCTCTGCTGAGAAATGTGGAAGGGCTTTTGTGGCTGCAATTCTTCAGAATTTCAGCTTAAGTATCAGTTTTGTTGTCTACTGTTCAGTAGAAGTGCTCTGTTTACTCAGAGAGTAATCCATCCCATCATCATTTGTGCCACAGTTACCTCCCTGTCCCCTTTTTCACCGTTCTCACAAGAACAGAGCATCCTCCTACCTGTCACACCGGGTGGTCGCCTGGAGTTCATCATTCTCCTGTGACAACTTAGGCTGAGTTAAGGAGACAAGATCAGAAAAGTACAGGAGTTATTAAAAAATAATCTCCAAGAGCTAGATACAACTAGGATGTGAGATGGAGAGAAAAGTCCAAGTTAAGGGTGGCCAGACTGTGAAAACCTTGCTCCATGGTAAACCAGGAAAATGGCAGTTATTTTCCAGAAGAACTGACATTTTCTCTAATTTGTATTCTGTAAGAAACGGTTTTTTCATCAGAAGGAGTTTTCCAGGTGAAAATTTGTGGTTGCTCTAGGAAAAACTTTCATCCCATGTTTACCGTCTCATCTTTATTCTCACCAACTCTGCCTTGATAGACATAATCTGGTCTACTTCAGTGCATCCCAAATGCAAATACTCCATCAGTTCTCTGCTGTCACTATTCATTGCAGTTCATCCTGCCTTTATGTTGCATCAAGTGAAGGCTACTTGGCTTAAGGCCCTTCCCTATCATTTGTTTATCATTTATTCAATATTAAAAGCTTGATTCCCACAGTCTGTCTGTACAGGATGCCAGCTTTTGTTGTCTACTCATTACATTTTCAAGTACACGTTTGCATGCTTTCTCTAAAAGTGGTCCTCATGCCTGGGAGTTGGTCCTCTGAATATGTAAAGATACCGCATTAACCTCCTTGGAGACCCTCTTGCTAACTCGCTTTGTGTCAGTGCCTCCAAAAACTAATTCTGGTGTGCTAACACCAGTAGTTACGACGCTGGCCAGTATTGTTTTATTGTTCTCTTGTACTCCACCCTTCCTACCCCAATTAGCTCTTCTCTCCACTGGTGTCTTGTTTTATATTTAGTTTGTAATCTCCTGAGGGCAAAGACTGTACTTTTGCTCCATCCAGTTTCTGGTTCTAAGTGCTTTGATAATACAGTTTATTAATAAGAATAAAAATAAAGTACCATCCTCTGTATGAACAGAAGAAAAGCTTAACCCCCCCCCCCACCAGTTTTAGCCAGGGAGAGGGGGCACAGTCAAACAGCAGATACTTTGTGACTGTAGTCTGTATCTGAGCATACTTAGAGCCTTTTCACAGTGAATACTGCAAGAAGTCCCGTTCATTTCAGCATTAATCACTGTGAACAGAAGTGAAATAATTTGGCCCCAACTAATGAAAGCCAGCAGTGCTCTGCTGCTGGCAAAGTTCAGAGTGATCCTTTCCCAGAGCTTCAGAAAGCTGAAATGGAGAAGGATGAACAGATAGGTGCCAGTCTCTTGATAAACTGGGAAAGAGTGAAACTGCTTTATAATTGATACTCATTAAAGTTACCTTAAAATGATGATAATTTGCATATGTAAATAACAAGCAAGGAGAGAGTGCCAGGGAACAAGCTGGAACATTTTGTCCTCGTTCACAATGATTCTTATTTTTCTCTATCCAAAATGTTTGTTTGTTTACTTAGATGTCAAAGAGGACACCTACTCATATGCCCTTGGTGCTTTTCACAGAACTTCAACCACAGAATTAGTATGCAATTCACTGCAGTCTGCTATTAGGAAAACAAGCAATGGAAAACCTCAAATCTTTTTTTCCCTTCCGGTGGTAACCCAGACTTACAACATCACACTCAGGACATTTAGCCTGTGATAGAAAACAAATTCCAGAGCTCTAGGACCCCCAAAGAGATAAAGATCATTGCCAAAGTTATAAATATACTTGATGTATTTATATCTAGGCTGTCTGAGCTACTATTTGAAGCTATAAAAGCACAGCAACACCATTTTGAGTATAATAAACTTCAAGAAGCTTCATTAATTTTGTCAGTTCCTGAAGAATTAGATGTATTATAAAATTTGGTATTGCACTGATTAACATCAGACTGCATCAGTGATCCTGTAGTACTAATTGATTTCCTCTTTTGCTTTGTTATTGCTTTTGAAGAGATACAAGTGTAAGGAGCTTGTGTCCACTAAACCACACGCAGTAGCCAAGGATGTACTCTTCTCACATTTTCCTCTGCAAGACGTATCCTGTTTTGTTCTTCTACAAGCAGACAAATATTGTGAAGTGAACTAACAAAAAAATCCTGACTCACCATAATCAAGGACTAGAGGAAAAAAAGGAAAGAAGTTGTACTTCTATTGTAGTCTTTCAGTAGTTCACAAATGGCAAACCAAGATGTAGTCATTTTTCTCTTTGCTTGGGCCTGATTCTCTTCTTACCAGATGCATGGGAGTTTTTACAGTGACTTTATTAGGACTAGATCAGGCTGCATAATGGAATCTGTAACAAATTAAAAACACACTGCTAATTAGAGGCCAGATTATTATGTAGTATCAATTAACTTGGCATTTAATTACCATGGTGATTGGGAGGAACTATAAATTGCTAAATATATAATTAGAACAACAGACTTCTGTGCCACAATGGCATCAGAGCATGGGTGTAATTAGCTTAGATTTTTCCCCCAACATTTTACATGCTTGCAAGCTTTTAAGACAGACAAATACCACTTTCATTCATGCCAATATTCTGTTATCAATGAGAAAAGACAAATATCATAGTCCAGCTTCTTTTAAGGCAACTGGGAATTTCCTCCTTTCTGTTCATCATATGCAATGTTTTAATTGCAATTACTCTGAACAGAACTATTTTGGCATGACTAGTATCAAGCAAGAAAACTGCTGTTTCTGTGGAAAATGTGCTTTCCTTTTCTTTCCCCCAGAAACGTTATCCATCTTGTTCAGGATGTCAAAATGTTTCAAGCTGTAGACAAGAGCACTGATCAGTTGGCTACTTATGCACTTAACCAACAGATGAAAATGCGTGGAGGAAGACCAGAACTTTACCATTTAGTCATGCTTTCTAACATCCTAAAAGGAAGTGAAACATCTTTGACCTATGAATGATCCCTAACACATACCTTTCTTCAAGCAGGTTGTGTAGAACAGCTTATTGTAACTGCTACTACTAGGTGTAATACATCAAAAATACCTGTGTTGGTAACTTGACTTCTGAACAGCTGACTATGCTTAAACGCATAAAATAGGAATGGGCCAGTTGCTGCATGCGGTGTTTTCTCATTACTTAATAGCACTGCTTTCTTTGGGGAGAAAAGCACAGTATCTGATCTTGCTGCTGGATTTAGTTTTCCACAATAAAGTACCTGAAATTAGTAAGATTTTTGTCAGTGCCTGCCACAGAGTTTGGTCTAGGCTTGCCAGTTCAGCTCTGCTGCTGCTAATGAAATACAGCCATATCACTGGAGTTTATCTCAGTAACCTGCGGTGAGATAACATGGTATTAGCAATTGCTAGTATCTCATTGCTAATGAGCTCCTTTCAGTAAACCTGGAAGTCTAGCGACATTTTTGATAAAGTAACATCTTCAAAAATGGCATAGAAAGGAAGAGAATATCTTTTGTTGTATTGCTACATCCTGGCCATCACAGAAAGCAACTGAAGAAAGGGAGATCTATCTTCCAGACAGGCTGGACACGGTAAGAGGGCGCATTCAAGTGTGGCTGCCAGAAGAGCACTGTTGAAGGTTACAGTACTGGCTGACACGAACTGGTGTTTGTGGGTAGTGACACAGCAGTATGGTACAAAACCTTCAAAACTGATGTTATGATTTCACCTTTAGACTGTGTGTAACTGCTGATCTTTATAGGGCACTTGAGTACAATGTCAGAAATTAATTTCTCACCTGGTTCCTAGCGGATAGGAGCCCATGGCAGAAAACAGGCATTGTATGTCTTATGTACCGGTAATGGCTGTGTTGGTAGGGAATTAAATAAAGTGAGGCAGAGGTCAGAGGCAGATTTATGGGGCAGAGGAGCTGATTGTAGGAACTGTAATCCTCTCTTCTCCCATTAACATCAGCAGGTGTTTGCTCTGGATCATGGGATGTGGGAGTATTTACATAATTATGCTGTCCCCCTTCCAGATCTTGGATGCATCCATTCCTGGAAGGCATCCCTTTTCTCATAAGAGTTTGTCCAGTCATTTGGAGGACACGGTAGCTGGAATTGCAGGAGGAGGAGTGACATACAACATCTTCACAAGTTCTGGGCAAGCACGTCAGCTCTACTATATCAGATAGAGTAGTTTAAGATGAACCAAATTCACATCAGAGAGTAAGCAGAAGGCGTTATTAAAACTGAGTGGTAACATGGAACACATCCATTTGTTTGCTTTTAGCTTTTATGGGTGTTGCTGACATTGCAGTTATGGGTTTTAATTTAAACAAGACGGGGATATTGATAATGTTTAACATGACTGCTTTACCAGGGTATTCAGCTGTTTCAGTGTATGGCAGTCACTTTCAGGAACATCAGCCTCTTCTTTGCACATCACGAGTACTCTGCAAAAAGAGTAAGCAATAAGTAATGGTTTGTGACTAAATTAAATGAAGCCCCTGTTGTCCTTGTCGGCCGTCGGACTCTCTGCTGCCAGTCGTGCTGGGAACCATCCACTCTGCCAGTGGTCAGGATAGGGAAGGGGCCACTGTTACAGCAGTGTTTCCCAGAGGAAGCAGACACCCGAAATTGGTTTCCTAAATGGGATAAGGGCCCTGATGTTGCTCTCTGGCTTGTCTAGGGATGGAGGAATCGGGATTCCTTTTAGTCTGTAAATGTGTGCAAAAAGCGGCTTCCCGGGTTTAGTTTTGAAACCTTTTAGAAGTGTAAGAGCTTGTTAGAGAAGAGGAGATGATGCAGGGGGGTGGAAGGGATGAAGCAGGGGGAGGGAGGTGGGAGGTAAGTGGGTGGAATGCTGAGAAAGTGGGAAAGAAATGGGAGAGGGTGTGTTGCAAGGACTGTGGCTTGAGCTCGGGTGGAGAGCTGATAAGCTGAGACCTCGGAAAAAACAATTTTCCTTTGGCAAAAGTCGCGGCGTGGGTGAAGCACCTATTACAGATTCCCGAGAAAAAAGGCAGCTCGCTGCGAGCCAGGTTTTCTGTCACCTCGTGGCGGGCGACCTCGCCCTGGCGCGACGGATGCCCGCTCTTCGCAGCGGGGCTCCCGCGGAGCCGGGCGGCGGGGCTGCCGTGGCGGCAGGCGGCTCCCGGTCGCTGTCCAGGGAGCGCGAAGCCTGGCCGGCGCCGGTGGCCCTGGGCGCGCTGAGGCGGGCAGGGGGAGGCGGCGAGCAGCCGGGGAGTGCTTGGCCGGACAGTTCCCAAACGAAGGGTCAGGGGCACCAGCGGGCTCACGGAAGTTAGTCGCAGGGCCTGCGGTGGCCCGGGCCGTCGCCGGCCCCTGAGCCCGAGGGGCGCGGGGTCCCGGCCGGGCCGGAGGGCGGGGGCGGCCATTTCCCGCCGCCGGCCCCTCACGGGCAGCAGCGGGGGCGACCCCCGGGCCGGGGCGACCGCGGCCCGCAGGCGGGGCCGACGACCCGCCTCGCCTGTCCGGACCCCGGGGCACCTTCCCCGCCCCGCGGGGGCTGAGGCGCGGGGGCGGGAAGGAGGGAGGAGGGCGGCGAGGCGCCGGGCGCGGGACGGGGCGCTGCGGAAGGCTGGCGGCGACGCTGCCGCCCCGGGGGCCGGGGCGGGGGCGGGCGGCGTGCCGGGCGGCGCTCAGGTGAAGGGGCCGCCCGCCCGGAGCTGCGGTGACGCGGGCTGCGGCGCGGCGGGGCTGCCCCGCGGCCCCATGTGGCCGCCGCCGCCCGTCCCCGGCGAGGGGAGCCGCCGCCGGCGCTGAGCGGGGCTGCCCGGGGCGGCATGCGGAGCCGCCGAGGATGAGCAGCCAGGGCCGCCCGGCCAAGGCGCAGCTCCGGAGGTCGCTGAGCGAGCAGCTGCGGGACTCCACCGCCAAAGCCTGGGACTTGCTGTGGAGGAATGTCCGGGAGCGGCGGCTCGCAGGTCAGTCCCGCCGCGCCGCGGCTGCCGCTGCCTGCCCGCGGCCGCCTGAGGGGAGACCCCGGGAATGTCCCGGCCCCGGCGGCGCAGGGGGCTCCCCGCTCCGAGAGGACGTCCCGGGGGACGGCCGGGGCGCCTGGGGGGGCACCTGCCCCGCTGCCGCCGCCGCGCCGGAGCGCGGAGACCTCGGGGCTTCAGCCCGGGCGGGACGGGGAGCTCGCCGGCACCGCCTGGGCTGTCGGCACGGAGGCAGTTGGCAGTCGCCGGGCAGGTCGGGCTGCGGGCACGACCCGGGGTGCAGGCAGGTGGGACCCCCCAGCCCCGTGCAGGCAGCACCTGCCCGCGTCCTGGCGGGCACGGTGGGGGTGGTGCCACAAGCAGTCGGGCTCAGGGCTGAACCTGGAGGTAGCCCCACGTCGGAGGCACCTTCTGAGCATCTCAGAAATCAAGAGGGTTGAGTTTGCCTCCGGGAAGCGGGCTCACCTGCTTGTCTGATCAGTTTTCTAAGTCAATTGCAGGTCCAGGTTGGTTCCTCATAGGGTTTGTGTGTGAGGAGGACCACAACTCCCAAAGAAAAACGGTTCGTTGCATTTCAGGTGCTTTTATAGCTTTAGGTCACCTAACTGCTCTGGAAACTCAGGCTCCTGCAGTCTTACCGTCCCCAGGTGGAGACCAGAAGGACACAGCGCAGGGCGGGTGCTCCAGTAGGTCGGGTCACATTTGGAGCACTGCTATCGCAGCAGCACATTTGCTTCATGCATGCAAACTTACCGCTAATTTGTATTTGCAAAATACTTCATGAATTAAAAGATCTAGAGGGTACCCGCAAGTGCAAGGTAGAATTATTATACTGGAAAAAAATATATCAAGATTTATGAGCAGAATCATGTATAACGAAGGCTAATTTGTAAAGATGAATTCCTCTGCCACATCCTACAGCATTGTTAGGAGTTTGATGACCTTGCCTAGGGCACTGTGACATGCTGGTATTGAATAATAGAGAGGTAAATAGTTTATGATACAGGTCTCTAAACTGTGTCTACAGCACGTTAGCTCTTACGTACATGCAATTAAAAATTGCACGGTAATTTTTTTAAAAATTAATCTAAAGTGGGTAGCTTCAATAATGAATTACTAAACCAGCTGATTTTGTAGTGTTATGGTTACCCAAAATATTAATCTGTCTTTACATGTAATCTACTTATTCCTATATTAATAGCAGATGCCAGCAGACATTCAGCAAGGATATTGTTGGCTATTTTTTTCTTTTTTGGTCAAAGACAACTATTGCTTGATTGAGCAAAGGACCTGGGCAGACTGCCATGAAGCTGTAGCCAACTTCTTAAAGCAACTGGGTATTAAAATTGATGGAGTCAGACTTTTTATTTAAGGTGGATAGAATACTAATGTCCTGGGTTTATGCACTGCCATAATTTAAGTGCTATTCATAATATGCTGGTAAGACACTGATACACATGCCCTTTAATTAAATGAATTATCTGACAATGTAACAAAATGTGTATGCAAATAACATCTGTTGATTCCAGATATGTTCTCTTGTTGAGATGCTTTTATGTCTCTGGGATTTTTGTCCTTGTTTTTATATTTATTTGTGCCTCTGGCCCCCGTAGCTGCAGTGCATATTTCCCTGGCTCTTCTTCCAGCTATCGTTAATGAGAAGGCAGGGAATTTAAGCTGATCTAATTCTCCTCCATCACAATGGATCCGATCCCAGTCAGGTAGATAGTTGTACAAGTTTCCTTCTTTTTTTCTCAAAGTTGACATTGTGGTTCAGCCCTGACTGACAGTCAGAGCAGCAGTGTAACTGGTAACTAGTGTTTAAAAGCAATGACCGAAACAAAACACAGTTTTAACCATCAGTGTGCTGTCATATTCCAGCCATCAAGCCAAATAAAGACTTGTGATTAAATCATCATTGTGATGACGGCTTTGCAGGCACTTAAATAGTTACTATTTTGGTCTACTTTACTTTTTTATCTGTTTGTTGAAGTTTCAGACACCAGTTGCCCAACATATACCTGCAAAGAAAGTAAGCACAAGACAGCTTAATTCATAAAAATGATATAATCATTGGGGTTGGACAAGACTCTGGGAGGTCTCTAGTCCAGCCTCCAGCTCGGAGCAGGATCAGCACTGGGAGCAGGGCAGGTTGCTCAGGGCTTTCCCCAGTGCTCTTTGGGAAGAGTTTCTGCCCCAATGTCCATGTGCTGGAGCAGAAGGCAGCAGTACACAGCTGGGCAGCGGGGGGGGGGGGTGAGCTGGAGCAAGGAGCTGAACCTTGGCTAGAGCAAGGAGAGCTGAACCTTGGCTCGTCCACTCTCAAAGAGGCAGACAGTATGGCTGGGTTGCTGTGGAAAGTAAGCTGTGCATAAAAAGACCGCTACAGGGTGCTCCTTCCCTCCCTCCCTCTCCTGTTACAGCAGAGATGATGAGCAGCAGCCTGGCTCCTGGCATGCTCCTGGGACAGGGCTGCTCCGTACTGTCTCTCATTCAGGATGGATCTATAGTGCCCAGCAGCTTTTAGTCACTCTTTCTGATTCACTGACTGGGATTTGTTTTTTAAACGATGAGTGTACCCACTACAGTGCCACAAATGCCAGCCTTAGTTTTTCTGTGCTTTTCATTTTTGCAGAGGTAGTTTACAGTGTTTGTGTTCCCACTATGCTTGTGGTTTAAGTTGGGTTTCACAAACTGATCGGGAAATGTATCAGAATTTTAACTCCCTTGTTGGAGTGGGGATCTATTTGAAAAGTTATATAAAATACTGTTGGTTTAATGTAATCTGAACCACTGTGCCATTATTGAAAACCATTGTTTTAGGAATTTGACTTATGTATTTAATAGACTCTTTAAAAGTGGTGACCCTAAGGTGATTCTGAGATCCTGCTCAAGTCATGATCACCTGTTACAGTAAAACACAACAAGTTGTAGTCGTTACATCTGTTGTATGTAGGTGAAAAGCACCACTGTCTATCTGGCATTCTTTCAGTTACTATATACTAAAAGAAAATCACAAAGAATATATTTAAGCTTTGAAGCTCAGTACTTCAAAGTCAGGAAACACCAGAGGTAAGGATGCCTGTTGCTGCCTTGTTGTGCAGCCTCTTCGCAGCGTAGGATTGTCTTTTAATGACTTGATCACATCCCCCTTTTTTGCACAGAGCTTTTCTGCCTCATTGAGTGCACAAAATAACGATCCCCATTGCTGAATCTGTTAACCTAGAGCCTGCTGTAGTGCAGCCTTCTCAAAACCTGGACTGAGCAGAGAATTACAAATTCCCTCAAGTGCTCATGAGCATGGTGCTTAGGAGTGCTGAGTCTTGCATACTTTGTACCATTAATGTTTTAATTGTGTTCCTAGAAGCTGTAAGGTTATGTTGTTCCCATTTTATAGGTAGGAACCAGAGGCACAGTGAGGTTGAACTCAGGAGTATCAATAACTCTGAGTGTTAGAACTTTTCTACTTTAATATTCAAGTTATGGCTCTGAATGGCTCCTATTGCGCAGCACTTGTGCAAAGCAGCCTCCAGGATGTAATTGTACTGCACCCAGGGAATGAGTAACTCGCAATTCCTGGCGGTCTGATCAGATTTTGTTTCAAGTGGCTTGCTGAAAAGCAGACAGAGAGGGATGGAACCGTAGGGGCACCGTTTACTTGGCATAGTCTCAGAAACACGTTTTTTTCCTGTGTGCTGTCTCCCACCCTTTCCTGCATGCCTTCCAGCATCTGCAAGAGATGTAGCAGGAGTCCTGCAGCAGCTGGCTTAGTTGGGTATGTGACTCTGATACACGACTAGATCATTGTCCATCATCAGACGGGATCCTAGGGAAGTGCATGTGTGGATGAGGTGAAGACTTTGTCTTCGCGCCTAATGGGAGGAGAGTTGAGTTAGGATTAAACAGGTGACTTCAGTTCTGAGACTTCCTGAAGTTTGAACACTTGACATTGTGACCCTAACATTCTTCTAATAATAGCAAGTTTTGTCTCTAATTTCCTAGGCTTAGCTTTTAGCTGTGGTTTAGCAATCCACAGATTGCTGTTGGGATTTCTGCTCTGTAAGGCTGCCACTGCTGTGTCTGCAGCATAGATACACCCTCAGCCTTTTTGCCAAATCCCTTCTCACCTGAGCTTCGTGTCCTCCAATACTTTGTATGTTCTGTGTTCTTGAAGAGGTTATATCCCCATTTGATTTTCTCTAGCTCTTCAGGTACTATTCCTCTTATCTCTTCATTGACATCCTCTCTACTGCCTGACTGCTGACAGAAATACAGGACAGGATACCTCTGAATGCTGTCCCAGCTCCTACTTAGCTGGAGAGCTCTCCGGGAGCAACTGCCTGGGGTGATTTTGGGGAAGGATGTCGGATGCTCCCACCCTGTTTTGGGCAAGTTTTCCACCAAGTCTCCAGTGGTTTGCTCAGACTGACATTTCAAAGTTTTATAACTTGGCCAAGTTTGGACAGATTTTTCCGAGACCGATATTAGAGTGACTCTTGAACCTTCACTGTGAGGTTACGGGTTTTTGTTTCAAATGATGAAGCACTAGTTTATCAATCAAGCAGCATGAAAATGTACAGTGGGACAACATACCATGGACTAATTTTATCTTAGAAATGGATGACCTGCAGCACCAAAAATTTGAACAGGAGCATGAGGCAGGCTCAGGATTAAAAGAAAATTTTAGTCCAAAGAAGCCAAAATTAAGATCTTTAAATAGAAAGGTTTAGAAAACCTACTCTTGGGTATCCTTAACTGTTCAGGAAGACCTTATACACTGATTTGCAGCTACAAGTATCTCTTCAAATGTGTCTGAAAAGCATTTATGTCAGAGATGAAACTGAACATTAGCTAAAGTAGGGTAGAAAATGGAGAATAATCTGTTCAGCAGAAAGTAATTGCCACATTTGGCATTTGGCAAAGATGTCAAGGCAATGCCCCATCTCCTCTGAAAAGTAACTTGTGGTTGGTTTGTGGGTTATTGTGGTTTTATTGGGTGCAAATGATCAAGCCTAAGTTTGTAATTGCACCTCCGGCGACATGGTGCTCCCTGGCACCAGCTGATCTGTTGATCCTGGGGAATATGGAAGAGAAAAGTGGGTCTTAAAAAACTACCAGTCACAACCAGAACTATATGAATTTTAGCACAGTTTTCTGTCATGTCTGTATGGAGGCAAGAGCAGACATATTTCTGGAGCCTAATTAAAGAAGCATCAGATCTACAGGCACCTCATAGTTTTTAGTTTTCAGTTGAAATGAAGCATTTTTAAAGAAGTTGCTCTTCCAAGTTTGTACCCTGCGAAGCAGAACTCATTATTTCTGGTGTGATGTATCCTGAGGTCAGTGTTAGGAGAGCCCAAAGGAAACACGTGTACCAGGCTCCCAGGTCCTCAGAGAACCCCTGAGCAAAGGCAGGAGTCCTGATATGGGGCCAATCTTAATCCTGCTGCATCTTGATATTATTTTATTACTGAAATTTCTTCTTAACTAAGATCTTTGTGTACAGCGCAAAAGTGGCAGGTTAATCTAATTAAAGCCGTTCGAGAAAATAGTGGGTTTTTTAATAAAATAATTTTGCCAGGTCAGTTTTCATTATGGAGCATGGGAGATGTGCATGTGAAAAATTTAGTATTTGTTGTGGTCTGTTTGGTGGGCATACTTTTATGTTCTGCTTTAAAATCATGCACGTATGCTTTCAGAAAGCAGAGATGTTGCAGTCTGTGTCCCCACCACTGCACTGGAGAGTACAAGATGCCGATTCTCATGTATGTTGATAAGATGTATATATGTAAATTCCTCCCTAGCCCGACCCCATCAATGGGAAAAGACTGTCCTTTGTCAAGGAGAAAAGTCATGAAAGATGTTCTTTATTCGGGATGGAGTGCTTCAGGGAAGAAAGAAAGTGACTTATGAGTTATTCGCGTGGTCAGGCATGCCAGGAAATTTTCTGCTCTTGTATCAATCCTAAAGAAAATGTAATAGCCAAAAAAGTAGTCATTGATCTCATAAATTATATTAATCACGGTACATATTCTGTATTAATGTTAGGACTTTTTAAAGTGAATTTCTTTAAAATAGATAGATGCTCTTCTTTGCATGCATGTTATGTCAGTATTCTGTAATTTCCATCTCCTTCCCTAGACACTCCCTGAAGACCAGCAGTTTGAATCTGCAAAGGGGTTGATGGTGGCAAAATACCACCATTGTTAGTTCTGCTGCTGCCAGGTTCTCATGACCCCCAGCAACAAGAAGTTAATTCCAGAAATACAATTACAAAAATACCAATATGCTTGACCTGCCAAGTATTTCTGTATCAGCATGAGACTGCAGAGGGGCGTGATGGAGGACTCCCCACTGTCTCAAAGTCCAGAGAAAGACGTAATTTTCTCGTACCCACTCCCATGGCTCCGCTGCCGTTTGCTGTGTAAGGTTTGGAGTGACTGTGGAGGAGCAGCAGAGGTTCCTGGGGCAACAGCAACAGTCATCTTCTGGTTTTACATTTAATACATAAATTCTCTATTTGAACAAGTCCTGCTTCCATCAGAGCGAACTATATCAGAGATTGTTTTCCTAAGAAAAATTCAGTTTCGATTGCTTAATTTCCTACCATTATGAGAGACAAAACTCTGCTGATAAAATGGGGAATCAGTGCTGGTAATAGGACTGGATACCATTTGAATCAGTCAGTTTCTATTTGATAGCTATTTAGGAAAGATTCTTGATAGATCTCCTTCTTTCTAGACCTTGGCTGTTCACTGATTTCAATGACACATTAATCTTTATAAAATACCCATTTTTTTCCTAGAAAGTTATAAAGTCGGTCCTTTTTATAGTACAGCTTTCTTTTATTTTTTTTCTTTTTTTTTTTCCTACTGACTTTGCGTGGTTCCTTGAGCATCCACAAGGTTCTTTCAGTTCTCAGTAGACAAGTATTTCTCCTTATATCTCTGCACATATAGATGGCCTCAGTTCATTCCACCTGTAGATGTTTTCTATGTGACTAGAAGTAGGCTGATACCTTGTCAGTATGCTACACCATGCCTTTGTGGAGGATTCCTGTAAGCACTGTAATTATTGCTGATGTTTGCAGACCATAATATTGGAAACAAATCATAGTACTATTTTGCCAGAAGCAGTATATGTAATACAATATTGTTTAAGTTCCTGTATGTTTAGATAGGTGTGTTTATTGGTACTCATATTTTTCTATGATATATAGGAGCTCATATAGACTGATATAAATACTTTACTTATTTGTCTGACATTAAACTGTAATGACATTTTTCCATCCCAAGATTGCTTCTTAATACCAGTCATGGCATATTAAATTATGTATCTTCTCAGTTATTTCCTATTAGGTGTTTTGTATTTATTTGTATGACTGTAATCCTACAGACCACTTTTCATATCCCCACACCAGTCACTTTATTTATAATAATAATTATGCCAGAACATTCATATAGAACATTTATATCCCCAATAAACTTTTAGCTGCTAAGTGAACACCATAATAATTCCCAGCAATACAGCCTTGTTGGTGGCTGGCCAGCAAATTCCTAAACATGGGAAATTCCTGGACTCAGCAAGGCCCTGGAGACTGGACTCCCACTCTTCTGCTTTCCCAGCTACAGTAGGACGTGGTGTTTAGTTTCAGGACTCAGTGAAGTCTCAGTTCTGAATTTTGTGTTACTGCTTTTTGTTTGAATTAAAAAAACTCTTAAAAAATGTCCCATATTGTAATGTTTTTAAGGATTCTGAGAACTTAGATGACTTAACAATTTGACTTGTGCAATACTTGCCAGGCAATGGCCTTATTTCACAGCAGTGGTTTTACTTACATTTGTCTTCTTGTATTTTGGATTTCTTGCATTTCTTGTGAGACAGATGTTATGTCTTGCTCTTCCTGATCTCTTTTGTTTTTCTGTTATAGCATGACCAATTCCTGTGCTGCTATATATCATAATTCCTTTAAAAATCATCTCCTTGAGTCACAATTCATTGAGAAACCCAGCTTTCACTTCAACTGAAACATATTTTAATATCAAGTTTGAAAAGAAAAGCTTGAAAATGTGAACTTCAGAGTCTGAAAAGACAGAAAACAACAAAAAAAGTATTTTGTAAAATGTCTTAGTTTTAAGCCAGCCTCATGATTTTAAAGAAGTGATGCCGGTCTTACGATTCTTGAAAATTTAGTTTTGGGAATATTTTTTTCAATTAATAAAGAATTTGTGATGGTTTCTTTTTGTTTATTACAGGCTTAAAAGTATGACAGTGTAACAGGCTCCTTGACTGACATTAGAGCATCCACAAGAAGACTGCACTTCTGTAGCTCCTTTGCACGTCCTGTTTACAGTTCAAAAATGAAAATATTTTGACAATCAGGCCATCCTGGTGCAGCTTATACTGCAAATAAGCAAAGATTGAATGTATATAGATACAAGTCAGCAAGTAACTATGGTACAAGAAGGGATCAGGAACAACTGCAATTCATGGCACATGGTTCTGAAAAACCCAAAACTCCAAAAATCAATTTAATTAATTTAGGTAATAAACAATTTTGTGTGAAATATTCTGCCCGTGGTTCCAGTAGAGGGCAGTAATTTACATACAGTGATATCAATTAGTACCTGTACACAACATGCATCACAGAATTCTAGACCCAGTAACTGGTTTTACTAACATAGTGCAATATTCAAGGCATACTAAGTCCCTCAAGGATAGAGTGCCACCCTGAAGTTTTATTTTCTGTGCTTTTGCAGCAGGACTTAATCACATCTAATTACAGTAGAGTTTACGCAAGTCGTCCACAGCTGGCTAAACTAAATCACCTCCACATGCCCCCATCCCACATGCAGAGGTGTGCAACATATGCCCCCAGTTTAATGCCATAAAACCCCAGACTGAGGGGCTGCGACACACAGCTGTGACACAGCTCTTACATTATTTGGGTCACTTAAAGCAAGAAAACATGCCCAAAACTATGTGTTTGGATCCTAAGGTAATCACATGAGGTCCAACACTATACAGTGCTGATACAGCCTCTCTCACCTGCAGGGTGCTAGTCTGGAGCAGTGTGTACAGACCAACTCTCCATCCCTTGAGATTACTTCCAGCAATTACTACACTTAGCAATGTAGAAGTAGACCAAAATTCATGAGCGTTAAAAATCCTGAGATGCTTTCAGTGAGCATGCCAATCAAAACTAAAACATATTCTGCTGTATGTAGTCATCAGAGTGAACTGTATTTCAACAGATAATTTCATTGAGATACTGATTTTTTTTCCCTGTTGCTGTTGAGCAGTAAATACGTAGAAAAGTTTTTGTGTCCAGAGATCATTTTTACAGATCCAGCAACATGCTGTAGTACAGTGGAAGAGGAGGCACTGAAACTTATAATCATTGCTTTTCTTTAAGTGGTAAAAATGTGATTCCTAATCTATTTCAAAACCACTACCATTTAAAATTTATGCTTAGCTAAAAATTGTTTCATCTGCGAGTATTTCTTTAGCAGCAAGATAAGTTCACTAACTCCAAAATAGCTTTCTTAATTCTGTCAATACTTTGCAAATTTTACTTGTCACGGATCTAAAATAATGCAGTGATAATTGGTTTCTTCTGTTGCTAGAGCTAAATGAATGGCACTGGTGCCCCGGCAAGCCAAGTGGCATGTTGTCTGGGGAGGAGGGTTTCACGTCCCAGGCTGTGATGCGGAAGAAGACACCGAACCTTCACAGGTCATTTAATACAGCAGCACTTTAAAAAAAAAGATGAATTGGAGTATTGGTTTTGTTATAGAAAGAATTTAAAGGGAAACTACCTTCAGCACAGAAGCATAGTTCAAATATACCTTATATCATATGTAGATCTGTTTGAATCCAAGCTAAGAGTTTCTTGAAATATCTTTGTATTTGGACTTCGTTCAGTGCAATTTAGGAAGAAATTCAGGGTAACTTCCAGCTCCAGAAAAGGGATAGCTTGAGGGAATGTCGAAAGAGTTAAGTAAAACCCAGTGTTACAAATGATACTTCTCTCAGTCAAAATACAAAAGAATTACACTTAGCATTGGAAAAAAGGGCTCCTAAAGATTTAGAATCCTCCTGTTTTGGTTCATAGCTTGGACTTCCCTAAAGTGCATTGCAGACATGTGTAAGTTTATTTTGGATTCACTGCATGGAGGAGTGAGGACCTTAGCATATGTCCCAACTTCTAGGTTATTTTCAATGTGCCTCTCATTCCTGTGGTAAATGTACCTCTCTTTCTCCATCCCAGCCCCACTCATCCTGATCTGAATGACGTGCTGTTTCATAGCTTATCCAGAATAATGCTGTAGTAAATTATTTGAGACTGTGAGTCGTTTATGTGTCAGCTGACTGCTGAAAGAATATGCGATTGGCATCTCATGGTTTTGCTCATTTTAAGAGGTCTCTTTAACGTAAGGACAGATTTTATCTAAATAAATCAATTTTACAGGGAGATTTCAGCCATTGGATTTGTAGTAAGAAAGAAACTTTTTATTTATGACATTGGAAAGACCACAGCTGGGAATGTGCCCATTAATAGACTCAAACAGATGGATTCTGACAAGTCCGTGAACTATTCATACTCTTTTTTAGCAAATATTTTGCAGCAATCCCAACTTGCAAATGCTACTTCAGAAACAAATATGGAACTCTCTGTCTGTCTCAAGGCACAAAACAAAAGAGTGATGAGTGAATTTAAAATACTGTGGGTTAAGTATGTATATGATATTCACTTGAAATTTAGGAAGGAGTGCTTTTAATGGCGAGTAGTTATGCCTTGATGCAATAAATGTTTTGAATTATAAATAAAGTCATAGAGGGTAGGGTGTCTTTATAGATGTAGTGAAGTGAGGATTTTCAGCAAAGGCTGGCACCGCTTTTTTCAGGAAACAAAAATATTTTCCATTTGTGGAAGTCACTGTCTGAGAGAAGGTAAAGCACATCTTCAGAATAGTTCTCTAAATAAAGTAGCAGGAATAGAAGAAAATGATACAATATGTGCAAGCACTAGAGGAGTTGATAGTTATAAGAAAACTGATGGGAGGAGGACTGCTGTGTAATAGTATAACTAGTGACTCAGATCATGTACGTTCAAGTAAAACCAATGCATGGCACACATTATTTCTCTTCAATTTTTAAACTTCAGTTTGTAGCTTTACAATTTTACTGAACATCACTGTATTTCTGGTATCATAGGAAGGTAAAAATGACAACTGATTCCTCTTTTCTGTATTATTTATTACTTCATCTACCTTTACCAGATCTGCTATTGCTTTTCTCAGCTGAGATTTTCAAAGCCTCATGACAGCACTGAGCCCATCAGCTATCTTTGAACAGACTGGGAAATTATATAGCCAAAAAGGCACAGTCCGCTTTCAAAATGTCAGTAATAGCCATTAACATGTATAACCAAACACATGTACACTGAACCTCTACCTGAATTTCTGCCACATGGTGAGGTGTTTGGGGTTTTGCCCAGTTTCTTTCCTGGGAAGAACTCTTACAGCTTCTTTATCAGTTAAAGATTTGGACCATTTTTTTTTTCTGCCAGTTACATTAAGGAAAATAAAGAGCAACTTCTCCAAAAGCAGCAGAAACGCTCTGGATTCTGGTGTAAGGATGGCTTTTATCATCCTGACTTGACTCACTCCATCACTCCTGAAAATAAAGAAGCATTAGTTCCTAGAGAGTCAGAAAGATATAGTTTTACATCAGCTTGGCAAATTAGTATTTTGGTAATTACAGTTGCTCTCTCTATATGTCCCTAACAGCTCCAAGTGCTTTTATTTCAGAACAAAGCTGATAATTTGATTATGGCCTTAATTCAGCAGAACACTTAAATACTTTGTAAATTTAAATGGTTAAGTGTTCGACTCATGTGAACTCGTCTGTTTTGTTACATTTAACCTCTATACCAACAGCATATTATTTTTAAAAATATTATCTGTTAAATCAGTGCAGTAGGATGCATGAGCTCCTCAGAAATGGGAAGGTACCAGAACATCCGTATTTCTGATGTATAATAAAATAGAGGATACCATACCTAATCTGATTCAAACAGAGATCAAATACATTTCAGAATCTAGGTTAGACAAGACACCACCAAATGAAATTGACTCTGAAACATCTGTTTGGTTTTATACAAAGCCATAAACATACATAATTACAAAACAGCCTAAGCTGTTTCTTTTTAAGGCACCCTAAACAACAAGGACAGGAAGACAAGTGTTACGAAGCCAACACATATACATTAATCGTGGCATGGCAGCATTTTAAAGAAACTATCAAATTCAGAGGGATTATAAAACAGCTGGGATGAATTGTAGGTGGGAACACCAGACTTCACAGAGCTGTTTTTTAAATCTCTGGATTCTAGGTCACAGCAGAGGCTGTCATGCAGAGCACTCGCTCTTTCACTCCTTCGTGTTGCTTTCTCTTAAGGAAGGATCATGACTTTTGGAGGGCTGGAACCATTATCTCTTATGGAAAGGGTCAGTTGGTGCAGTCGTTAGGGATCTTGAAACTGGGATGAAGTTTATTGCTGTGACAGATCGGGCAACATATGGAAGGAAATAAGACGTTCTCCAGAGACAGATTAAGTTTTTGCCAAGGCATTTTATTGAAATTTTGGAAAATAAACAGGTCATTAATTGGGTCCAGATTTAGCTACTGCAAATTGTGCAAAGATGTTGCAAACCAGATGCTTTCCCCTATTTGTTTTTACAGCCCTTTCTATTTATGGATGCTCTTATTTAATGACTTATTTCTTTAATAGAGGGCATTGTTTTGCACCGGAAATCGCATCTCTCAATTAGTTTTGCCAGTAGATGCTTGAGTAAAACATACATGTCCACACAATTTCAGGGGACGAAACAGTCAGCAATAACATGATAAGTAGGAAATAAGCAGTAGGAAGTTGTGGAATACAGTAGTTCTTGTAAAGTTAGCATCTAATTCTTCCCTGGGTTCCTTAGCACATAGCAGTTTTCAGTCTTTCTGTATGCAGACCCTGCTAGTGAAATGGTAGAGGCAAAGACACCTATCCCAAGGACAGCATCCTAAGACTTGGCTTGCCGATGAAGGTGTGAATACAATCCATGTCAGCATTTCCCTGGCTTTCCTGAGGTATGCAGCACAGCCACTGACGTACCTGTCAGCTCCAGTTTCAACTTGATCTCCAGATCAAGGCTGGATCCCAAAATGGGAATGTAGCAGCCAAGTCAGCTAAGCTGTACCGACTGACAGACTTACTTGAGAAAAGAAATCTTCATTCCTTTTCCACTTAGGTTTCATTTAGTTCTCGGAGTACAGGCATTATGTTAGGCTCTATCCACAGTCTTCATTCATGTTATAAATAACATACCAGGTGAAAAGCATCTGCCCTGACTTGAAAGCAGTGAGTCTAGTGGGGATGCCTTCTAAAAGGATTGAGCTAGTCACACGAGGTCCTTTGCAGTCAAGACAGAAATAGGTACCTCTGAAAGCAAGTCCTGTCATCCTGAAATAGGTGTGTGAGACAAGGGGGATGAATTGTCCTCCGGTGGTGCTTATTTCTCTCCATAATCCTAGCCAAGTGACAGCACCAAAGACCTGCCTGCATCAATGACAGGCGGGGAAAAAGCCATCTCTTCAGCCACCACCTGAGTGCATTTGATATGGAAATCAGTGAGCCACTAGCATTGCAGAAGTTTAATTTTAGAGATTGCTGTTCATAGCATCTCTGGCTTCATTTTAAGGTACCTGCTCAAGTATAGCATGGCTGGCTTCATTTTAAGGTACCTGCTCAAGTAAGCAAAGCAGATCGAGCTGACAAGGCACCTGTGACTTCAGTGGCACTTGAACATGCACTTGAAGTTACATGTTCCGACAGTGACCAGCCAGTGTACCTGAACCTCGCATAAATGTATTTCTCCATTTCCAGATTATTCTGGGGAGGCAGATTGTGAATTACACGTCCTTAGAAGACATACCGAATTTATCGTAATAAAAGCTGTGTGATGTTATTTGTAAAGTTAGATGCTAACTTTACAATAACTACTGTATTCCACAAATAACATCATTGTGATCCCTGACTGGTTTAGCTAGAGCAACAATGGCAGCAGCCATGCAGATTTCATACTGCATGCTTTAAAGCGTGTTTTAAGGTCCACTTTTCAAACTACTAGTTAGTTACCTGATGTGTAAATATTTGTTGTACTTGATACAGTGTCTTCGGTCAGAGCAAAAGTCCGTCAGCCTCAGGTATCCTGTTTTTCACAACAGCTGCTAGTGGATACTTAGGAAAGAGCATAAGGACATGGCAAGTTTATGGTATGGCCTCTTAGCTTCCAGGTTTCAGTAAATAGTTCTTTGCTATGTTGTTAACAAGGCTGCCAATTAGGAACAAAGTAAGAGGGAGGTTTACGATGTGACTGTGCACTTCCTAGCTGAGCTAAACCTAAGCTGGTGAGACACAGAGTCTGTTTCCCGTTTGTAATCTTCTGGAGACGTGTAATCCCTCACATCACGATTGCTATTTTAAAAAGTTATTTTCAAATCATTCACAGGTGTCACGGCCAGAGTTGCCTCCCTGTCACATGAACTTTCACAAGTCTGAGCAAAGTGGGAACAAAGTTTATTTTTAAAGCAATACGGACTTACTAGTGGTTTGAAAGCAAAACGTTCAGAACTCCATTTGGTTTTAATTTATCATCCAACCTATTATGTTTAGTAACATATTAGGAACCAGTAAGTATATTATTTGTCATAAGGTCCTTAGGACATAAAAAGAGGAAAAATAAAGACTGAAATACATGAATCTCTGGTTCATTCTTTTGCAAACCAAGTACAGAGTACATACAAAGTACTTTAAAGCCAATTCTGATCTCAGACACGCAAGTGCAAATCCTGAACATTTACAGGGTAATCAATGAATTCTGGTTTGGAGTAAAAGACCTCCAACAGCAGCATGGTCTCGAAACTCTTTTTTTTCAGGACCCAGTTTTGCCTTAATTTCATGTCCTCGTAGCTGAGAGCAGCACTTAACCTGTCAAAATCTAACTGAAACAGAGGAGAAAAAAAATCAGCAAACCTAAACAGGACCAACCTTTTTCAAAGATCAGGTGCAACTTCTGTTCTGCAATTTTAGTTGCTCAACTTGAGATACTTCAAAGAGGTCTTATGTTCAGACTGAGGAAACCAACGCTCCCAGAAAGTCAGAGCTTTGCAAGTGTCATGGAAAATCGACCCAGGATGAGTAGTTCCTTTTGAAGGTTTTGGCCAAGGAATTTTTCCAGTAAAACTACATTCCATAAACATGGAGCAACACCTTCAGTAGACAACAACAAATGAGGAACACCGTGGGGTTGATTTGAAAGAGAGCTGTATATTCAGAAGGTGGGACAGGGAGGAAGCCTGATAGAAGGGCGTGATAGGGTGCAAGGATAAACAGAGGGTAGACGGCAATATTTTCATCACACTGGAAACGAGAGAGTAAAAAAGAAATTCACAGCTGGTATGGACCTTATCAACCAACTCTCTTGGTCTGCCTATTTTGAACAGAGGGGGAGTCAACAGAGGAGAAGAAGTCTTGGTAAGTGGTTGCTGGCGGAGGGAGGAGGATGTGCAAGGGAGTGCGTAGGTGTACAGAGCCAGAGGGGGGAGAGGTGGAGAAAGAGAATATGATCCAGGGCAGGACAGCTGATACGAGGAGAGGGGAGGAGAAGAAGGGAATGTCTGCTGGAGAATAATTCACCGTGCCTGCATTGCTGCAGGTTTTAGGCTCTCTCTGGTCCTTCCTGCTCACTGGAAGCATTTCTCAGAGGCAGGCTGTGGGGCAGGAAGAGTAGGCTGCCTGAAGAAGCAGTGTGGTGGCTGGCAAGGGAGCTATGGGAAGCCCTTTCCTCTGCATGGCTCCTACTATTTGGCAGGCTTCCACTCTGTAAAAAAACACACCTGCAGCTTGTTGGCCAAAATTACTTTATCCAGTTAGATACATCAACTCTACAATTTCTATACAGTGCAGTGCAAACTGAGTTAAAAAAAAAGTGCAAGAAAGAAATACAGAATCTAGAAATGGAAAGCTTAAGTTGTGCACAGAGCAGTTGATTGCTCGGAGACAGAAAATCCTGGTCAGGGACTTGTCCAATTTGTGAATATCTATTTATATTGTAAACTGTTCACTGCTGGTTTATTGTGGAAGGTCTGCCAGGGATTATTGTTTTGGTTTGGTTTTTTTGTTTTTTTAAAATAAAATTATAACTGTTTGGTACTCCTAAATCTTCTGATACGAAAAAATAATAATTGGGGATTAAAAGCTATGGGCATCATGCATTCTCTTTCAGACATACAGGGCAGTTAATGTACCGTACAGAGCAATTGATGCAGTTTATGCTAAATTCTAGCTTTAGGTGAGGGATAAGTGATACATGCATGTCCTGTATTTCCCCTGGCTTCTTTATTTGTGCAGTTGCCATTTAGGCACTAGTATGGCTAAAATTATGCAGACAGCTAAGCGTGCAAGTGTGTTGGTTGCACTTGCAGTGACATGGTGGGTCAGCCTTAAAGCTGGGCTAGTGACCAAATTCACTGCTCATCCATATTACTTTCTGTACAGGACCTTTTCTCCAGTTTGGGGATGCCCAAGATGGTAATCTGGGTGAAGGAAGAAAATGTCATGTGCACCCTGTTCTCCAGGGCATGGGCAAGCACATACCCAGATGCCATGGGGACAGACCTCAGCTCTGTGCTGGATTCAGTGCCCTCACTCGCCCTTGCAGCAACAGTACGGCACTGCCACCTGTTAGGCCAGATGGTCCTGCACTGTACCAGGGATGCTGGCTGCCACGAGACTTAAGTCAGTTGGCTTTGTCAGGAAGATGGGAGAGGTGGAGGTAGAAAGGGTCACTGCAGCTTCTGCAGAGGGCAGCCCTCCCGGGAACACTTGCCACCCCATGTAGCCCAAATTCCCACCACGCATCAGCCAAAACCCCAGCTTTCCTGGGTCTCCAGGAAAAGTAACCAGCAAAGGGATGGCTTTGCTGTACCTAGTGGCTGTCTTGGTGGTGATGGCTTGGGGATTGTAGAAAAAAATGAGACATTTCAACTGTTAGTGAACAAAATGCTTCATATGCATCCTGCAGAGTACTTCCTCGCATGCTAGGCTGCAGTCCAGCCCTAGAGTCAAGACCCGGCTTATCAGTTAGTGTGTATTGCTCTGTAGAGCCGCATATACAAACACTACATCCTTTTTACACAGTATTTATAAAATCCGATAACGTGCATTTAATAATATATTGGGAAATCTGTGGCATTCAACAAGTTTAGGCAATAAGTGTCTCATCTGAAGGAACCCACTACAGGGGTAGGACCATTTTGAAGGGTATTTATTTTCTCCTTGGTTCATGCACTTACAGTAGACTTTAGCCTGCCTCCAGTGGACTGATATTGCTTATAAGGAAAATGAAACTGCCTACAAAATTATATTTCCTTTTTTTTACATATAGGTACCAAAGTAGTTAAGCAAGGCAAAGATTACTGTTAGCAGTAAGGAAATCGGTACAGAGACAGGTTATACAACTTTCTTGAAGTCTTACAGCAAGTCACTGCCAGGTAGTCCTGTGCCCTAACCGTTGTGTCAGTCTATCTCACTGGACTAGAGACTGAAATAATGAAATGAATATTCATTGATTTCAGGGAGCCTGGAGAATTTGATGTTCCCATGCACTAGTCCCATGCTGTTGTGTTTGAACTAGTGTTGCCAAGAGCTATTCTGTTCTGTCTTGTTGGTTTTTTTTTTTAATTTTTACAAAATCTAACTTTGGCATTGTCCCTCTAGCACAGAGAGACAAAAAACCCCTCTCTCAAAACCTGAATATTTCCTCTCTTGCCCATTTCATCACCATGGTACTGGAGTCCTGTTGAAAAGAAAATAAATAGTGAAGCCCTCACATGAAGTCTGCGAAGGCATGAACCTTCAGCTGAGATAGGAACGTTTGCCTGTGGTTCAGAGTGGCACCAGTAGTAGGGTTGTGTAGGGATTTACAATGCATTTGGATAACGTAAGAAACTAAGTTTATCTAAACACTTTCTTATGTTATCACTGTGTTATCCAAACACTTTGTTAGTGAGACTGGGAGATGAGGATATGTGTTAGCCCACCACCACTTAAATATATTTACACAGTTCCTGTGGGTTTAGTTTTTGGAACTTGGGTATAGATTTAGCAGATGGAGTTGCACTAAGGGTATGGAAACTACTTTTAGCTCATTCCTGTCATAATACTCTCCGAATGCTTTGGCAGAGGATGTCTGCCATCTGAAATGTCTTCCTCTCTTTTGACTTCTATTTTGACCTTTATTTATTATCCAACCTTTTTTTTTTTTTAATTTACTGTTGAGAACCACTGTCTTTAGGGACTTCACACTGCGGGATGCTGGCTATTCTTGGCTTGGGAAGAGTTCAGCTAAGGCCAGTGGAGTCTATATTCATATGCTGGTGTGGTTTGACTGAGAAAAAATGTGATGTTTAAAACTGAACAGGAGCGAGACCATAACGCCTAAATTAGCAGCCAGGCACTGGACGAAACAACCAACCCCTTGCAATGACTTTACCCACTGGCCAGGAGCGCCTGGTTCCTTCTAACCCCCCGGGAGAGCAGAAGGGACAGGAAGGTCACATCCTCTGAGCCGGTCATTGCGGCCAACAGGCCACCGGCTTACACTTTACCAGCAAATGTGCCAAGAGGGCATGGAGAGGTTGTGTCCAGGGAAATACTGGCTATTGCGCAGGCTCCAGCCACAAACCACAGGAATGGATATTTTGATGCATTTATGCACTAGCAATGCTGTTAGGATCCCACTTTTATACAGTCCATGGGGTGGGTGCAGGCTGGTTAGCTCACGTAAGAATACAGACCAGCCACTCCAGGTCAGACCACAGCTCCATCCAACCCAGTATCATGCGTCGGCCAGCAGGCAGTTGCAACTATTTTGGGAAAAATATACCACTGGGATAAGCATGTAGTGATGCTGTATACGTTATATATCCTACCCGTGTTCATGTGGTTCAGGGAGGTCATGAGCCACGAGCTGGAATTTTGTGCTTAATGGCCCTTGCTGGATTTCTCTTTCAGGAGTTTACCTAATCTTTTTTTTAAGTCTTCTAACTTCTGGCAGCCACAGCATCCTCTGACAATGACTTCCAGGGGTCAGCTATGCAAATATGAAGAAATGTTTATGTTTGTTTGTTTCGAACCTGCCCCATGATCATTTCACTTACTGTTCCCAACTTCATTCACTGTGAGAAAAGACCCCAGCACTGCCAGGTTGTGGGCAGACCTTTGTAAGAGCATAATGGTGTTAGCTGATTTGCTCTCAATTCGTTTTCTAAAAAGTTTTTAAATCCTCTTTGCTTTTTTTGTACCTACTGAGCACTTGTATTGGATTTTCATAAACCTGTCCAAGATCTGTTTCCTCAGTGATAATAGCTCCATTAAATCCCATCACTGTGCACTGTGTACCTTTAGGGTGGTTTTTCTCCGGTGCATTTATCAGCACAAAAGCTACAGTTTTAATGCCTTCTCAATCAACATTGTAAGAAGCTTCAGTGCTTCCAACCAATTTCTGTTTTGACTTCCAGACTAATATGGTATCGTCATTACATTTTGCCACCTCACTTCTCAGTCTCTTTAAAAAAATCATGTATGGATGGTGGACAAAACAGGTTCCAGCGCTAATCTCTGTGGGACTCCACTGGGAACCTCACCCCATTGTGAACATGGAATATTTGTTACTACCTTTGTTTCCTGTCTTTAAGCAGCCATTAAGCCACAAGTGGCCTTTTCCTTTTTATCCCTGATAACTGAGTTTCTTTATGATCTCATGGTAGAGGATCTTGGAGGAGCCTTTTTCAAATCTGTTACGATTAATTTTGTTGACTTGACATCTGTGAGCCCCTCTACTGGAGGATTGATGTGAGGAATCACTTCAGCTTTCTTGCCATGACCCTCATCTTTTTGGCTTTTCGCATGCGTCCTTATTTCTGTAAGTTTACCTGGGTTGCTGGTGGAGCACTTACTGCTCTTTTCCCTCTGCCATCCTCTGTGCCCAGAAACACACTACTCTTGTACTGAGCCTGCATATCATTTCTAATCCTCTGCTTGTATTAGAGCTGCCTTCTGTAGTTTGGCCAGGCCACTAATGCTTCTGTAATCAGGAGGTACATTTTATACCAGTACTAACCACTAAACATGTAGGTCTTAAAATGCAAATGGACAATCCTCTGATGCTGGAATGGCAACACTAGAACAGAGGAAAAAGGTGTAACGTACTAGTCAGAAGCCTCTTCTCCTGGTTTGAAGTTTGTCAGGGGTGTCTCTAAGCCTGTCTTTCATGTATAAGAAGAAGCCTCGCTTAGCAGTATACATTTTTGAAACTTGCTATCAGACAGTTGACATAGCAGCTGACTTGCCTCCAGAACACATCAGTATCCGGCTTTCCAGTGAAATGATCCTCTGTTGTACTGCTGTGCAGCTATTAGCTGCTTCCATCTTGCTTCCCGCGATGTTGACATCTCGCATAAACTGTTTTCCTTTTGCCCCAGCCCGATTTCTGGCAGCCCCAGACAAGCTGCAGAGCCTCGGCGCCCCGGCACGGCCTCAGGAAGATGGTCGAAGTGCCACTGAGCCAGAGGGAAGCATTTCTGGCTGCTCTGGAGACCCTGCTGTTTCATGCCCTGTATAAATGAGATTGCAGCCTGTAGTAATCCCAGCTCAGCTCTCAAACAAACATCTGCGTTCAAACATAAAACATTTTTCCTAAACAACAGGCAATGAACTTCTGCTTTTAAAAGTTCCAGTCCCAGAGACAGGATTCAAAGCACGTGAAGTAAGTGAAAGCCTCATCGTAAACACAGCTTTGGGTTCCCTGCATAGTACTTTTTTCTCTTCCTAAATTTGAGAAAGGAGGAATTGCCTGCTGTTAACACATGAGATGCTGTGCAGGCATCTGTAAAGGCAGATACAGGTAAGAAATATAAGATGTGTGGATAGCATAGGGATAAGATATGTGGGTAGGACTCCAATATAGGGTATATTGCATATATAGGATATGGGAGTTTTGGCCATAATCCAGCAAACTGAACTATTCTTCTACCTGCAGAATTATAGAGGGGAATCCAGAGATCAACAAGTTAAAAGCAGACACCTGATTTTTTTCCTCTGTGACTTGAAAACAAGAGTTTCCGGCTTCTTCTAACTACATGTCACTAATGTTAATAACAACTGTGCTCCTCCAGTGGTTAGGAGGCTGTGGTGTTCTCATAGCACCAGTGCTTTCAAATGAAGAGAAGCCATCAAGTTGCCAGTTAATTTTAGATACGATATAACAAGATAAGTGCAACTAACAATAAAAGGGAAATGGGTCATGGCTGGAAGATCAAGTGGCTGATTACTGTGTGAGAACTGCAGGTTCAATCCAAGCCCGAAGAACTCAATGCCACGTACAACATCATGGACCTGTCTCACAGTTATTTAGGAGGGGTGAATCATAAGACATGAGTAGGTAGTCCTGGTTTATATATATATATATATATGTGTGTGTGTGTGTGTGTGTGTGAATACAAGTGGGAAAGTGCTGTTCATCTCAATTTACCCTCACCTACCCCACTGCCTATAGCATTGCCTCATGTTTATGTGAGTAATACTCTAAGGCCAAGGTGGTGTATAGAAACTCACACTGTTGTTTTGCTCAGAAAAGCTAGTCATAAGTGGATAGTTCATTATCAGATATATTTTAGCATTTCTAGAGTACACCGCGCTGTTCTCTCCAGTTGATTAGCACCCTGCTCTCAGGAAATGGAAATGGAAACAGATCTCAAGTACTGCCTTGTGATACTTCGGTATATATGGATAGCCCTGGGGCAGGTTTTTTCTGCAAATAGTTTACTCTTTCCCTCTCACACCAAATGCAACTTCAGGGAGAAAACGTGGAAGAGAGACATAAAAATCAATTAACAGAAAATCAAGTGTTGCAGTTCTGCCTATGGATGTATACAGAGAAGAGTATGCATCCTTGAGTTGACTTTGTCAATTATACTAATAAACACTGTGCAGGTGTCAGTATTGCTGTGCTTTGGTAATAAACGTTTAAGTGAAACTTCCTGATCTTCCAGAAAATTTCAGTATCCATCAAATCACTATTTGTCATGTTAGATGTCTAGCTGTGACACATAGGTATTACAGTATAGATATAAGCACGGACATTTCTGATTCAGGTTTAAAATCACTAATCCCAGCTCTGGTTTTACGAAGGAATCTCCATTCCTGTGTGGATCAGTCGCGACATGGGAACGTGGGGTTCAGTTTCCATCTCGTGGGCTGTGCTGCTGTCGTGACAGGCAGCAATTTCAGGTGTGTGCTGGAGCTCCCCTGCAGCCTTTGTAAAATGCACAGGGAAGCTTTCATCTTGAAGTGCTTTTATGAGATGCATTAGCATGAAGTTCAATGTTGCTCTATTAACTATTCCAGAAACAGTCTGTAGACTGAGACTGAAATACTAATTAGCACTCTTATATAACAGCTTAGGCTTCTGTAGTACTTTCTGTCTGAAAAACTGACGGTCAAAGGGGTTTCCTCATTTGAATGACACATTTTTGAAAATAAGCCGTGAGTGTCAAGGCAGTCACCAAACGAGGAGACAGTCATTTTAGAAGTATGCAATGAGGACTACTTCTTTCCTCCACCGTGCACAACTTCAAGCACAGGAGGTTTCAAACGAGCACCGCAAGACCAGCTAACTCTTGTTGTTTCTTGTTTTATTTGACTACTATGTAAGTGCTGGACCGGAGCCAAAGAATTCAGCCTCAGCAGAGGCAGCGCTCGGCAGCACCGAGCCTGGAGCAGCCCTCTGGCTCTGAAGTTGTGTTTGGACCCTCGTGTCCGGGAGGAAGGGAAAGTCATCGCCCTGCAACGGAGGCTCCTCATTCTGCCCTTCGTTGCGATGTGCTGCTGGGGAAGCTGGGAGGGCAGCTCTGCCCTGTCGCTTACCCACTGGCGGGGACGTGGGAAGGGTGGGCAGGCACAGGGGCACTGGGGCTGGTGCTTTGCTCTCTGTTACAAGCATATAACCAGGCTTGTTGAGCTCTTAATGGACTTGTTCCCTAGCCAATACCTTACTCAGGCTCTTGCCTTGGGTTTTGTTTCTCTGGGCTGGCTTTTGAAGCATTAGATTTCTATTAAACGGCTTCCTAGTCTTTGGAAATATTGCAAGGAAGAACGCAGAATCCCATTAGCTGAAAAAGTTAATGCATTTTCCAACAGAAAAAGAAATCCCTATGAACATTTAAACAGAGTGCTATGAAATGTTAATAATTGCTTTGTCCACTAGCAGTAGCATTTTATAAGTAGAATTAGATCAAAGGACTGTAGATTAATCAAACAAAAATTTCCCTGCATGGTGGTAATGTCTCTTTGGATAAATACCGTGCACATCATTGACATTCGGGAGTCTCTGGGATATTTATTCTTCAAAAGACAGCAGCTGAGTGACTGACACTGACTTGGCAAGGTGGGCTGGGAATGGAAACCATCCCTTTGCTTCTGCTCAGGCTCTCTCCACTCACACCTGTGCAGCAATCCTGCCTCTCCGCTTTGCACAGCAAGGCAGGGAGGAGACTGGTCATTCCCGCTCCCTGGCTGCCAGTGGCCAGCCCTGTTTGGGAGTATAGATGGTAGTGGTGCCACCTCTTTTGTCTTGAGTTTGAAGTCCCTGCTGGGCGTCTCAGAGAAGACCATACAGCCACACCTGGAGCAAAAAACCAGCAAGTACAGGACTTGTGCGTGCTGTGGATGGTAATAACAGGTAATGGAGGCTTTCAGTCTAGAGCATTAATTTTAAATTTCTAGTACCCAGAATTATATTTCTCCATTTTACAGCACTGCAAAAGTCCCACGTCGATTAGGAATAAAATTCATAAGGCATAATGAGAACAGATTGCATCGCAGTAAAACCTTGCCCTCAGGGGTTTGCACAGAGTGAAATTTTAATGAGTAATTGTGAATGAGACAACTGTCCTTTCCCCCCTCACATTTAGGTGGCTACCTCTGCCCTTGCAAGCTAGCCAGACCCTGTCCTTTGCAAGCAGACGGGTCCCAGGCAATGCCACTCCACGGCCCTGCCCTGGTGGGCAGCCTCACCCAGGAAGGGGTGGGCTCCGTCGTACAAAGGCGCGTTGTGACATATTGTTGGCCTCAAGGCCGGAGAAGAGGACACAGACAATAATGTCACTGCAGGCAGATGTCCAGGTGGAGTCTGGGGAGGTCAAGAGCCCCCATGGGTTGGGATGGGGGTTGAGCCCCTTCTGCCCGGGGCTTGCAGCCACTCCAGCAGCGCTGTCGGCTCCCCGTCCCCCAGCTTGACGCTGGCCTCATAGGAAGGGGCATGGATTTGGGAGGTGGCAGCATGGTTCCTGAGCTGTGCAGGATCCGTGCTGGCTGGCCACGCCGCTGCCTCCCCTCTGCCTTCCCCTGCCCTGCTGCCTGCACATGGGTTTTGGCAGGAGCCCGTTTAGCCGAGTGGTTGGAAGAGCCTTCTGAGTCACCGTCATTTCCAGTTTTGTGATCCTGTGAGACTGATCTCCAGGGCTGTGAAATTGCTTCCCGTGGGCCAGCAGTGCTTGTATCAGAAACTGTCTTGATCACAAAATTCCCTGGCAAGAGCTCTGCTCGCTTAGAAATCAGCTCATGCTAGGGGTGTATTAAACCAAAATATTGGTATTTTAAAATGTAATGGAAAATTATTTGACAGGCATACTAGGAGGGCTATTTTCAGTATATTTTCAGTATATTTTTACTCAGATTTGCTGCCCCTTTGCTGATAAAAATGGCAGTGTTCTGCTTCCATTTGATTACCTAAAGAAACGGCATGTTTTGCAAACTGAATGGTTGATATGTAAGACTGAATGAAAACAGATGCCCCTCTGTCTGTTAAAAAAACCCAAAAGATGTTATGGTGAGGAACATGAAGAACAGAGAATCTCTCCATCCCCTTCCCCTCTTCCAGGCTGTGACCAGTTCTCGGTGACACTAATATTAGGGACTCCGGGGTTTTGTTTACTGCTGAGTGCCTGCTGCTAGGTGTTGCTGATTTCTTTTTCATCCCAAGGGCTTCATTTGTTCCAGCGCTCCTTGTACCGTGCGGTTTTGGGGATTCAGACAGTCCTTCCGTAAACAGACTTCTTGGCAAAGAGGGCTATGATTTTTAGAAAACTAGCGGGGGCATCCTCTCCAGGGATGAGTCGAAAGCTGGGTGGCGTGGAGCAGAGGAGGAGGAGGTTTTCTGCAGCCCTGCGTACTCTAAAACAGGAATTCCCGCGTGTCTTCAACTTTTTCCTCTTTGCTTTGGGAAGCGGCCGGTGCAGCCCCTGCGTGCCGGGTAAGCTCCGGGCGGCCGGGGGCTGCGCGGCTGGGGCCGGCTGGCTGTCCCGCTCCGCAGGCTCCACTTCCACGGGCTGGACTCGGAGCGATTGGCCCGCGCGGATCATGTGGGAGAAGCAGGAATCCTGAGTTGTAGCTTTTGGCACTCCTTTTTCTTTTAAAGCGCTTGCTCTTTTCAGCTCCCTGGGGCTTGTTGCCTCCCTCCTTTCATTACCCTGATTATAATCGGGAGTAGCCACAGCGGAGACGGACGGGGTGATTTTAAAGGAGCAGAGATGTTTAAGCAGGTGCCCAGGGCTTCGGGCACCGGTTGTTACTACCTAAACTCGGTGTCACCTGAGGGCCAGGAGATGTACTTGCGATTCGATCAAACTGCCAGGCGCCCTCCCTACAGGATGAGCAGGATCCTCGCCCGTCACCAGCTACTGACGAAAATTCAGCAAGGTGAGTTACTGGCAGAAGCTCTCCTTAGCCTGGCGTTGTCGCAGGCTCTGCAGGTCCCCTCTTTCGTATGAGAACAGGTTTTAGTGCCTCAGATTTCAGGCTCTTTTCCTGTCTCTAGTCTGAACTAATCTGGGTGGAGTCAGAGTTTGAAATAGTCATTCATACCTTTCTGTTGCTACACATGCACACATACACCGAGAACCAAGACACAAACACTAGTGCATGGTTAGCTATTTAACTAAATTATCTTTTAATCATAAACTGTGCGGTAGCTTACGTGCTGAAGTTCGTCTTTTCCGACTGGCAGAGCAGTTACTGGCAGCAGTACATCTGCTCCGATTGCTACAGGTAAAATTTGCCCGTAGTAAAGCACAGAGAGAGAATAGTTGATCATCCAGTTAAAAACAAAGGCTGGAAGAAGGCAGCTGGGGTAACATCCTTCGGAAACAAGCACGTGTAACTGTCAGAGGATTAGAAAACTTGTCACATGTCCTTAAAAATAGTTGCTGACTTGGCTTTCTGCAGCTGCTTCTGCAGTTATATAGGTAGTCATTACAGATGTATTGATTTTGTTTTTCTGAATAATATATCTACGGCACTAAAGCTAAATGCAGATTGGCCTCAGAACAAATCCTTTGGCCTGTGTGTGCAATTTAAAGTCATCTTCAGAATTGTTAATGCGAAGATAAAAAAATAAAAGCCAACTGTACAGCTTTTTCCAGATTAAAAAGCAAATCAATACATAGTTTTGTATCGATCATAGTTTTGTATAGCATCCTGTTTCCAAGAATACCAGTTTCCAAAGTGGATGTGGTCCTACATGCAGAAAAAGAGTATGTCATGTATTTGTCGTGAAAAAAAAATCCTGAAGATCACAGTCACTTTCTTGACAGCTTGCAAAAAGATGTTTGATTCTGCTAACTAGGGACAGGCATAGAGTTAACATCGTTTACTGTCATATCTGGCAAATATCACAGAAATTGGTGTGAGCTTCTGACCAGCAGCAGTTAAATGGAGTGGCTATTTCTGTGTGCTGCTTTCCAGAAAGATTCTTTATATCTGTGGCTGTCAAGCTCTGGCAGAAGTACAGGGATATAGCGATGAAACTTTTATTGTGTTTATAAAGAAAACAATACATAATTCTTTGGCCAGCTTTTAAAAAAGATGAAAAAGATAGTTTCTGTGGCAATTAGGAAAACGCAGTTGTTTGCAAGGCGGTCTCAGGAACTGGTCATGTTTGAAGGATACTGGTCCTCACTGCAGCTCTAGTTTCAGGAAGGATATTATGTCATTCTGTGTACCCAGTGTACAGCCTGGATTGAATGGAAAGAAAGGGTAATTGATTTCTCTCCAGGTTTATTTGAAAAAGTTTTGGGTGCAGTGCTAGTACCAGCTTAATTTTCAAGCAGCAGCTGCAGATGAGGTGGATTAACCCAACTCCTCTACCTGTCGTGGTGCTGTTTAATGTTCCCTCTTGTAACCTGTAACCCCTCAGCCGTCTGGGACAGCCAGGGCTGCCAAAGCCACCCAGCGGTGCTGAGGCTTTCGAGAGGCTGCATGGTGGGACAGGGAGGAGTTTCCAAGCCGTAACTTTTCTGCCTGCAGCTTGTTGCGTGGATGGTCAGTCTGTGGTGAATAACCTCTGCTGCTCTGCCACTGCTTTCCAACCTGTCCCACGCAGAGCTGTGGGAAATGATGTTTGTGTAGCGCCTTGATGATGTGATAGATGTTACAGTTCACTATGTGAAATATTTGTGTATTTCGGATCACTAAGAATACATTGTTGATTCCTTCACTTCTTTTATCGATGGAAGGCTGGGGACGGAGTCCACTGGTAGTTGTCAGTTCATTAGCAATAATGAAATTATGTGTGCAAATAGATGCTGATGTCTGTGTATGAGTCCATATGTAGCAATATACATATCTGCTGGAAAAATGTGTACCACATGCAAGGTACACATTTTTTCTGCAGTGCCCCAACTACTGAATAATAATTTTGTTACAATAGCTGTGTTAGTTATACCAAAAAAGCTAAGTCTAGTGAAACCTCCAGTTTACGCTCTGGGTGAAACCCTAGACCCACCAGGGTAATGACAAGGCTTTTAAGAGGGTTCCCTGGGTGAGCGTGTCTCCCTCTGTGCCTGCCTTGCTCAGACTGTAAGCGGTGTGGGGGTACTGCAGTCAGTCCCAGCCCCAGTCCCAGTCCCAGCCCCCAGCCCCCAGCCCCAGAGGGTACTGGAAGAGTACGGTAATATGGATGGAGGAATCAGCCTTTCCCTTTAGAGGCGAGTGAGTTTTACCCCATTGGCAAGGGGGATTCCTTACTAATGGAGTGCCACAGAGCAGCTTATCAAGAATATATTGAAAAGACAATCAGGAGATGCAAGATGAAAACCAAAACTTGCTTTCAGTCACCTAGTTGAGTAAAGCATGTAAATCATTATTTAGTCTCCTTGAATTTGTATGTCCTTGAATCATACATTTTAAAGCCATTAAGACAAGCATTTGAATGCTGCTACCCCAATTCTTGTGTTAGCACATCCCCATCTAATAATTGTTTGAATTATAGCATATGTTTACAAAAACATCCAGCCTGCATTTTAATATCACTGGAACAGTGAATCCTGCCTGTTTAATTGCTTTGCTGAAAACAGATCTGCCACATGTTTAAGTGCTAAGCTGCCTTGGGGCTTGTTTGAATACCTGCTCTCTACTTCTTGAGCAGATATTTTTCAGTTGCTGGTTTTCGAACTGGAGGCACCCACAGTAGGAAACACTGAAGCTTTTACATCAGGGATATTTTTCCTTAGTGAAAGGAATGATTTACAAATGTATACAATTTACAATGTATAGAGCAGTCAAAGCTTCCATTCCAGGATAGGAACCGGGTTCACTAATGCAATGTAATACAAAGTGTTGCATATACTTCTATCTTTTCAGTCATTAGCTGCATGTACTATTCCAAACGATGCTAAATTACTCTATCATATTGTGCAACACAATGTTTTTTCCTCCTTTAAAAACACATTTGCTGAAGAAGCTTTCCTTTGTATTTTCCTTTGGTGTTAGTTAAAAATAAACTAAATGAATCATTAGAGGAATTATGCTATTTAATCATTTCTAAAAAGAAAACCACCACAAGGGAAATGAAAGGAACTAGACTGTTATTTTAATCAGATCATACTTTGAAAGTCCTAAATATTTAGTTTATGTACACCACCAACTCCTTGAGGCAGAATTATGTGGTGGCCTGTGAATGTGAGTAGTAATTATCTGTCTGATATTAAATAGGTATTTTCAAAATGTGATCTTTTGATGATTCCCTTTCCCCCATAGGCCCGTTAGTTTCCACGCTGAAGGGGACACATGCCTCAGCATAAAGGAACAGGGTGTAGCATGCTTGGTCTGAGGTATTTTTTCAAACTGTGTATGCAGTAACTGTTTGAGAATTCATTAATGATTACTCATGTTCTCTTTAAATAAATAAGGTGGTGACTTTCAAGAATTTACATTACATAGAATCATAGAATCATTTAGGTTGGAAAAGACCTTTTAAGATCATCAAGTCCAACCATTAACCTAGCACTGCCAAGTCCACCACTAATCCATGTCCCTAAGCACCACATCTACACGTCTTTTAAATACCTCCAGGCATGGTGACTCAACCACTTCCCTGGGCAGCCTGTTCCAATGCTTGATAACCCTTTCGGTGAGGAAATTTTTCCTAATATCCAGTCTAAACCTGCCCTGGCACAACTTGAGGCTGTTTCCTCTTGACCTATTGCTTGTTACTTGGGAGAAGAGACCAACCCCCACCTCGCTACAGCCTCCTTTCAGGTAGTTGTAGAGAGCGATAAGGTCTCCCCTCAGCCTCCTTTTGTCCAGACTAAACAACCCCAGTTCCCTCAGCCGCTCCTCACAAGACTTGTGCTCCAGACCCTTCACCAGCTTCGTTGCCCTTCTCTGGACACGCTCCAGCACCTCAAGGTCTCTCTTGTAGTGAGGGGCCCAAAACTGAACACAGGATTCGAGGTGCAGCCTGACCAGTGCCGAGTACAGGGGCACGATCACTTCCCTAGTCCTGCTGGCCACACTATTTCTGATACAAGCCAGGATGCCATTGGCCTTCTTGGCCACCTGGGCACACTGCCTGCTCATATTCAGGCGGCTGTCAACCAACACTCCCAGGTCCTTTTCCGCCAGGCAGCTTTCCAGCCACTCTTCCCCAAGCCTGTAGCATTGCATGGGGTTGTTATGACCATGACGACATGAGTCATGAAGTTGTTGTTTCTTTCAGAGTACATGGCTAAATTCAGTGGAGAACAGAAAATATAAAAAGTGCTGTAGGTAAAAAGAAATGAAGAATTAAGGCTATACTGTGAAAATGTTAGATTGAAATCGACTGTGTAGCGCAAGTAGAGTGTAAGTCAAGGTGAAAGAAGCCACATCTGCCCCTGCACAGCTAGGCATTGCCCGTAAAGAAATGTCCCCATTCATCTACAGTAGAATTTGATTCTTAGACTGCACTTTCAGTAAGAAAATAATATGAAGAAATAAATGAAAATAAGACAAATTCCTATTCTCAGTGAGTAAATTCCTGCCCACAGTGAGTAACGCTCTGTGATTTGTCTCAGTTCATGTCCACAGGCAAGAGCAGTTGAAGAGAAGCGTTCAGTGGAGCGATCTCAAAGCATACTATAACTTCTCAAGGCAAACTCTCTGTTCAACATTCAGCAGATGTTTTATACTCTCATATGTTGCAAGTTCAGTTTTGATCTTTTATGAATACCAATACCTCTGTGTCACCTGTGTTTGTCTGATTTGAGTGAGCATTAAAAGTACAAACAAATGCTCTTTTCTGTCTACAGTCTTCCCTTTGGAGTAGTTCAACATGTTTAAGTCTTCTCTTTTCTAAGCATGAGTACAGTTTGTGGAAAGTGTTACAGAGGGATGCGAGTGACTTGGCAAAAAAATTGTGCATTTTACGTGACTTTAGATTTCAACTGTTAATGTAAAGCAAACCAAGTATCAGCAATAGACAGCAATATACATCCATACTCAAACGTAGAACTTGGAAGTCATGTAAGTGAAAATGTTGCAGTCATAGTCTGCATTAAAAAAGCCTGGATCACATTGTGGATGTGCACACAGATACGGAGTACTTGCCCATCCCTGGAGATGGGAAATGGGATATGATTATGTAATTAAAGACTGTGATTTTGTTCAGACATACAAAGAGAACAAAATATGATTGTTCAGGCAATCTGAACCATAGCATTTCCCACGTTTTGGATGCTGGCCACTTTACCTACACCTCATTGTCTGAACCCAGGAAAGTAAAAGATTAACCAACAAGATTCATCCTTGGTGGTAATGATACAAACACCTCCCAGTTAGGTCATCTCTGACCAGTGCCAGTGACCTACTGCCTCTTGAGCTTGTGGGGTCACTCCTGGCAGTAGCAGTTTGTAGTTTCCATTCAACCCCCGGTGCCTCCGCTTGCGGTGGCCCTGTGTCTGCGCTCCAGCCCAGGCACGCAGGAGACGACAGGTCTGGGGCCAGGGTGGCCTGAGGCACCAGGAGGAACATCCTCAGCTGCAGAGCTGCCTTGCAGACCTCAGCTGGGACATGGTCCGTCACCCTCTCCACTGCCACACACATGTGGGGCAGGCATGTGCTCACAGCAGAGGGATCTTTGGGTCTGTTAAACAATATCAAGTCTTGACTAAGCGTGTGAAAACTGTTTCTTACAGTATCTGAAGGTCCATTAGAAACTGAGACCCTACGTCGCATGAAGCTTCTTCACCATCATCTTTCCTTCCTTACACAGTCTCTTTCCTCAAGTCCGTAGCCCTAAACTTGGAGAAACTAGAGTTTTTCAATTAAATTGTAGGATTTCTTTAAAAATAATTCTTTTCTAAACTTGTACTCTGAAATGGTTGAAGTATTTGTGTGAAACTTTTACACAAAAACTGTGAACATCCTGAGGGGTATTTATAAACTCAAAGTGCCCTGAGGTGTGTTTATAAAAGAAAAAAATAAAATAAATAGTAGTGTGAAAGATTGCAGTTCAGCTAATTAAAGTTTAACAAAGTTGTACTTCATAGACAACAGGACATTTAAAAGGGAGAGACCTTCACTGGAGCCATTACCTGGCAAAGAGGTTCCAAAGCTGAAATTATCAAGAATTATCTGTGTGGTATGTACCAAGAAATGGCCTGTGTGGTACTGCAGATCAGACTCGATGATACACACTGGTTCCTTCTGGCCTTACAACTTCACAGCCACTGAATGTCGGTGATACTTCTGCTGACACATGCAGGTTGGACACCAAGAAGGAAATCTTGGCTCTTAAGTTAGGGGACTTTTGCTCTTGATTTCACTGAAAGCAGGATTTCAGCCAAGGTGAAATCTTAACTTGAGACATTTTTGTTTTGAAATTGTTTGTGGTGAAATGAACAGCTGTAGTTGTGCTATATATCTTCTGTATTGATCACTGAGGACATTTTTAATTTTCACATTAACCCTATTGTATAATTAGAGCCAGTAATGTTAAAAGACATTTAATCCAATAAATGCAGGATGTATTCTCAATAAATGAATCATTAGTGTGATAATTATATTTTTTTTAGTTTGAATTTAGAAGAAGTAGTGCTAAGTCACTGGGGTATATAAAATGCTACATAACAGAAGTAAAACAGAAATTACTGACAAAAATAGATTAATTAAAAGAATCTGTACATAGCACTTTTGTTACTGGGAGACTCCTCTGTCTGTATTTATACATAAATCCCTGAAAATAAAGTGCAGTATTTGTGCCCTGAGCACCGTAAGTGTTAATTAAAAAAATCTGCAGTTTTAGGTTCCAGCCAGATACTGTTTTTCTCTCTAGGCAATAGGTCCTTATGGGCTTTTTTTCCTCCATTTTGGTTCAAATGCAAACACTATGAAGTCATTGATAGCATCTTAGCCATAGTCATTGTTTTTATCTTACTTGTATCATACAGTATTCTCAGACTTTAGTTGTACTTAAACAGTTATATGAACTGTTTCATATAGGGCATCACATATATTTAGAATAGTGCCTAAGCCTCTAATGGAAGGGACTGAGAAAACAGGTCCCTTGTAGTTAGGTTATTAGGTTATTAAAAAATTGTCCGTAGTTAAGTTTGATACACCTTGCAATAGCTGCTTTTGAGGGTAAAATGCTGAATTATATGGCCTGTGGGCTTGATCCAGTATATGCTAGTTGTGTAATTTCTTATTTATACTTATTTTACAGGTATTTGAATGTGGGCAAGTCAGTAAACCCTCATCTTCATGCCTCATAAAATTCTCATGTCTGCGCTTTTGCTTAAAAACCTGTTGAGCTTCCCCTCAGGTTCAGTTCAACAGGTCAGCTGAGCTTACTAGAGCAAATCATCACAACACTAATTGCACACCATAATATAGTGGGGGAGAGGAGGGCTTGAGCACCTTGAGCTGGACTATTTAGAAGCTATTTAAGAGCAGACAGCAAGATTCAGAGAACTTGGGAGCATTATGGCTTAGCTGAAAAGAATGTGTGTGACTCAGTCTGAAAACATGTTGTGGCTTTTCGTCCCTCATCTGTTACAGGATTGAGGATGTTAATTCTACCGGGAGAAGTAAATCACTCCACAACACTTCAGACTACATGGGGTTTTGACTAACATACACCCGCAGATGAGCAAAAGTTTCTGTCCTTGTAATAAGTTAGGCGCACTCGGAGAAATAACTTAGTTTAAAATGTGGGCTGCACAGTACATCTTAAGTAAATACCATCTGCGAAGTGTGAAAGCTGCCTTGCTGGAACATACCAGACGTTTTGCTTTCCACTCAAAGTCCTTTGCCAAAGAAGGACTCAGCCCTGCAACTTACTCAGATGAATCTTCCTCTCTACTAAAGGAGCAAAATAATAAATCCTAATAATGTCAACTGGTATTGTTTTAATAAGCTAGATATTGCAGGCCTTTGGCAATAGCTGTGCTCTCTTTTAATAGGATTGTGGTTGAAGGAAGGTCTGTTTGTATGAGCAAAGTTTTCAGGATTTGGAAGCGAAATCTGTATATATCTTTATTGTTGTCTTTCTCATTTAGTCCTAATGGCCTAAAGGGTATCTGACTTTTTTCCCCCTTAATGTGTCACCAGTGTCTTTCATGGATTGTTTACTTTATTGATTGTGCCGTGTTTATTTCTAATGCTCCATCACTTGCGTGGTTGAGGAGTATGGAAAAAAAGCAGTAAGTTCAAAAGGGAATCTCTACATTTAATTCTAGCTCCTATCCTCTTTAGTCACAAACACATACTCGCCAGCATGCCCCCCCCCCGAAACCTGCCATCTTTCTGGGAGATTTCTCAGCTTCCTTCTTGAAATCACATTTGCAGGAAAATATGACACCCTCTCATCAAGGACAGGCATTTCCTTAAAGGCTGCAGTACAGCTTCTACTGCCGAATGTGTCCAGAAGCGAGGACGATAGTACAGCTTTTACTCTTCTCTAACACAAGGGAGCTGCAAACACCCCAGCACATCCTGAACCCTGTGGTTTTTCTCTAGATCTCTAACAACTCTTTCCCCTTCCTTACTACATGCATCCTTTGGGCCAATACTTCAATGTGGATTGTCCATGTTATCCACAAGCTCCTGCTTGAAGGCGTTAGGTATTAACACGTCATGTTCCTGTGTAGGTGCTAGGGTTACGGCAGTAAAACGTCCCTCTAAGTCTGAGGGGGCATGTCTGTACTGCTAAATAAGAGGGATGGGAGGTGAGTTGGAGTACCCCCTGCTCTGCTGAGCAGATGACTCCCTGGCTCTGTTTTGGCCTTTTCCAGCTAGCTCAACCCAGAGCAAGTTTATTGGAGACAGGACTAGTCCTAGGTCGTGTGGACATGAGCCCAGCAATGCCACTTGATCAAAAGATTGGGAATTGGGCAGTCTTTCATTGAGCGGTGTAAACGTAACCACTCTTTCCACTGCCACAGAAGATGTAAAATGAGGAGAAACCTTGCTCCACAGGTCTAAAAATCTAAACATTAATGTTTCTGTAGTATTTACCCCAAGAAAGGTAACAATTTCTTGCTGTAATACATTTTTTAATGCTTTGAAGTTTCTGAAGAAAGTATGCAAAAGTAAATGTATCTTATTGTGAACTACCTTTCCATTCCTGCAAAAATGCAGAAGTAAATTCTGTTAAAGAGCCAACTACTTAAGTTTTCTTCATTATTTCATACTGTGCAGCAGACAGTTCACGTTACCTAACCACAACTGTGTTCTTCTTCTTTTGAAATCAATATCCCAAATTTGTGTAAAATCAGAACCTGCAAAGATTACTCCAAATAATCAGATCATATTGCTCATCCCAATAACTGCAGCATCATCGAGCATCCTTCCAAGGACCTAAGATTTGAAAAAGGACAAAAGATGTAAGACGACACTAGATTTGAGAAGGAAGAAGTGTCTCTGTCAACACTGGGATCGCACAAGTGTAGGACTCGTGTGAAAGGCGCAGTCCTTTTGCATCCTTTTAGCTTCAGGAAGCGGCAGAACGATTAGTTTTTCCTAGTCTCCAACTGCTATGGGAGTGAGAGTCTGGACAGGACAAGACTCTCAGAGCCACACAGTGTGGCTTTTTCATAATATATTTGGCAAACTCAAATGTTCTGCGGGATAAATCTAAGTTTTGTGTCTTTAATTGCATCTGATGGCAGCAGCTGAATATCTAATCATTTTGTAACTTCAAAGATAATGGCTTTCTTTTCCTGCAAACATTTATCTGAGGGGGATAATGTAAAATCCAAAAGTTAATGCTTGGCACAGACGATGAGGCAGTAAGTCCTTGGCTTTTATTTTTTTTCCTTTTTCTTTTCATTTTTACAGCTATATTTATAGATATTTTTCTGAGGACTTTTTAAAACCGCCATTCTGTCAGCTTTACTTCGTTAAAAGTGTGGCCGTCTGCCTAGGTCTTATCCAGAGTTAAAAGGAGTTTCTTTTCTTTTAAATTCAGCAAGCATCGGACCATATCTGGTTTAAAAGTCCCTTCCAAATTATTCAGAATACTTTGTCCGAAACTGTTCTATCATTCAAACTGCTGATTCTGCATCAAAACCAGACACCCCTGCCAAAACCTGAACCATTGCAGCAAAAGCTGCATTTCATACCACTGCCTGAGTGATGTAGCCTGGATCGAATAACACCGGTGCTGATTCATGGCCGAGATTGTTATATCTTCATCCAGCGCTTCACGCCGAAAGCCAGAGCTGTCTTCATCCTGCTGAAGGCCGTTCAGACATCGCGTGAGTGGTGCTGCTTAAGGGAGTGTGTGGCTGCGGTTCATCTCTGAGCTACTTCTGGCCATGCCTCCCCAGCAGCTCACGGCCCTGACGTCCCCGTCGAGGGGCTGCGGGTGTCGACGGGAAGCGATGGGGTGCCCTTGCACTTGCACATGGGGCACGAGGCTTTGTCTGTTCAGACCGAGAGCGATCTATTCACCAGCAGCTTCTGAAGGAAGGAAAAAATTTCCGGTGACATTTTAATTCTTTTTTATGTGGAGCTATTTTTAGATGGTGCTGCTGCCAGTCATGTCAAATGCTTTGTGTCTTTTGAGTTTTTGCTGAACTGCATAATAAGTGTTTCAGCTCCCTGGTGCATAATGGCAGTGTTATTTGCTGAAAGTCTTATTATTTCAAGTGGTCTCTTATCTTAAGATCAATTCATTAGTTCTGGCCTCTGAAGTTTAAGAGGAAACAACTGCAGTTGCTAAAAAAAATTTAAATTAAACTTTTTTTCAGTATTACTTATTTTCTCTAATATCGGGTTCTGAAAGTCTATTTTAAGACTGACAAAGCAGATGATCCATATTTCAAGGCTGTAATCTGGCTTCTGACATCCACAGCTGAGTTGTTAAACTGGGTGAGAGAACTGGACTATTGGTGAGGGAAATTTAGTACCTTTTCCGTTATTTGGATTATATTTTTAGTCGGAGAGTGCAAACCACTTTGCACTTCAGGTGCTCACAGAAAACCAACAGCAATGAGAGCTGCAAGGAGGGGTCACTTACGTTCCCGTTAGCCCTGTTATACGCTGCTACCTCCCACAGTCACTAGTCCAGGGGCTACTCCTGACACACAGGGGGTGGCCTAAAGCCCAGCGCGTGTCCCAGAACCCACCCATGAAGTACTGCTGTGGCTCCATCACTGCTGGCAGCCAAGTTTGCTGGGTGATGGAGCTCAGTGGATGGACATGAGACATCAAGTGGACATATTCCTTATAGGAGAGCAGAGTAAGATCACATCGCGTGATTGGACTATGCTGTAGAAGCTGAGCAGACAGAGTTTTCCTGGTTCTGTCTGTCTGTCTATCTATCTATCTATCATTGTCTAGATATTTGTGTATCTATTTATATAATTTTATAAGCCTAAAAATTAGATTTCTGAGGGAACTAGGCACTTCAAGTACAAAGATTTAAACAGTTCACCATTGCTGGAAGTTGCAATGATCCAGAATTTTCTCATCCTCCCAGAGCGCAGAGAGCGCTGATCAGTACCAGACCCAGCAATCCGCCCTCAACTTTCTGCAGAATATCCTGTCAGCTCTTAGAGGTGTGAAACAAATACAATTCTGTAGTCATTTAACTGCTCTATATAGAAATTAAAATTTCAAAAGGTATAGAAATCAATAGTTTTGCCCCATGCAACTATCATTTCAGCATCCTGCTTTGCTTTATTCTGACAGTACTCCTGTCTGCTCTTTTCTGGCACTGGGAGAGCTGGTCTCGAGAAAGCTTTGTTCCTTAGCTCTCTGATAGCCTCCAGTTAGGACCACTGGCCAGGGTTGCTCAAGGCATGCTCGTCTGGACTGGCTCTACAAACAGCAGCCTGCAAAATGTGTGATGTGGAAAAAAGAGTGGGTATTACTTTATCATAGCCCTGATAATGAGAATAGTTCCTGCCTCCTTGACAATAATGGTATTTTGGACTAGTCATGCCCTGACATCAGAGGCTTTGATTCAAACCAGTTATTTTTTCATAACTAAGTACACACAGGTTATTCAAGAAACCATTCTCTTACTTGACTTTAACCAAGTAATTATGTGTTAATCAGGAATGGCTCAGACCTTTGAAGTTGCATTGTTCTAGAAAGTTGTGGTTTGGACCACTTCTGTAGAAGGCTTTGGTTAAGAAAAATACTGCATTGCTGTTGGACTCTCGTTGGGCATAGGACCTAAAGTTGTTGTACAAGCAGGACGACAGTCTTCACCACCCACCATATATGAAGTTATGTGAGAACTAGAGGAAGACTGTAGTCTATAATCCTGGAAGTACCCCATCTTAAGGCTTTAATGAGGACCAATATAAAACTACTGGCATTTTAATTGCAGATCTACAGAGCCATTTACTCCCCACACTGGCAGGGCTTTTTACAGCTCCATGGTGCCTGCTGACTGATCCTGAGAGCAGAAAGTTTTTCAAAATACACAGGTCCCAATAAAGAGAGACTGTAGCTTTTAAAATAGAAGCTGAGTACAGATTATACAGAATTTTAAGGGTAAGGATGCAAGTAGTTGCATGCGTATGTTTTCTTGTTCAGCAAAACATTTCTGATATTACAGTGCTTTCTTCCTCCTGAGCACTTGAAGCTGACAGTGAACAATTTTCTGGTCTAAACTATTGCCATATAGTTTGTTTTGTAGAAAACATATGAAAAACTGAAATCGTAGAATAATTGTCTTTAGGGAATGTTCGGTGGAGATGGTCACAATGCATTTAAAGTGAATCAAAAATAGACCACCCATTTTTTAAAAGTATTCCTTATTGACTATGTAGCAGCTGGAAAACTATAGCAAGTTTTAATTATCTTCAGAAAACAAAAAGCTCTTGCCAACACTTGCTGGTTATTATCAGCAGCTGCTGTATGCTGACATACTCTTTCAGCTCGTATGAGGCTCAGCTGTCTTAAACAATCATTGTAAAATGTAAAAGAGATTTATAGTGATGATCATTTCTTGTTAGATACTTAACTACTGATGTCATTCATACTGAATTTAGGTTAACATCTTTGTTTAAGCTGTAATAAAATTACATAAAATCAGGATTAATGTTTCATGTAAGAGGTGCAAATAGCATGCAGGAATTTAAAATATTGAACAGTGGTCCTTTATTAACAATTCATTAAAAATAATTGAATTCCCTGTTGTCATGGTTTTAGCATTTGTATAAATGTAAAATTTTACTTTCTGCCTTTGAGTAACAATTAGTACAACTTTATCACAATGAAAAAGATACAAATTAATTTGCTGATTTAAACAGAAACCTTTATCTTTTCCATATCATCCTTCTATTAGCAGAAGTGGAGATCTTTATAGCAGTGGCTGTTGTCAAATCAGATGTTGCAATTTTGATTATTGTGTAATTTAGTAGAGTTTGGCTTTTTAATGATATTAATGTACTCTTCAGAATCTGAGAAACCAAGAAATACATGCAACATTTATGCTTCAGTGTCCTGTAGAAAGACACATGGCTATGGTAGATTCTTTGTCAATATATCTAGAGCCTGCATCTTCTCCAAACTGGAAAATCTGTGATGAACTCGATTTTCTGTTACCTTATATCCTCTGTGATCTCTTTTAATTTTGCACTGACAAAGTAAGTACAAAAGGTATCAGGCAATCTGTAAAATGTTTTGTTTAGTCATTGGCACCAAGGCAATTTTAGACCCTTTCTTTTTGACATAAGTGATTGATTGAGATTTGACGGTTTCTATTCTGAAGTTTAACCTGGAGGGAAGTGTTACATTCAGCAGACTGGATGCTTGACATTTTAAGGAGTTCTTCAATATGGATTAAAAATATGCATGAGACTCCACACAGTTGTATTTTACTGAAAAAATTATTGACTTTTGGACTTGAGTTTTCACACAATCTGTTTTTTAATCACATTACAATATACTGAAGTATGGTTCAAATTCTAGTTTTAAGTAGGACTCAGGTGACATTCATTCCTAGAAAACAGGTGGTGTACATATGGTTACATACTGTCTTTACACCAGCTATGTAAGGGACGTTTTTCTTTGCTGTCTCAGACACCCAGAGTTCAGATCCCTGAACAGATCCCAGCAAAGAAAACACTGTGCTGAAAGAAAATAGCTGTCATTTGCAGACAAATAACCTGTGCAGGAGCATCACAGTAGCATCACAAAGTACAAGAAATACACCCAGTTGTAGTCTGCTGTTCAGAAACCATGACTGCTGATTTGGTAACAGTCTGTTTCACTGAAGCTTATTAAAACCTGCAAAACTTCAATGAACAAGAACCTCCCAGGCATCGAAACCAAACACTTTACAGAATCACAGAATAATGTAGGTTCAAGAGACATTGGGGGTTCATCTAGTCCAACCCCTGCTCAGAGCAGGGACAGCTAGATCAGGTTGCTCGGGGCCTTGTCAGGTTTAATTCTTAGTATCTCCAAGGACTGATATACCACAACTTCCACAACTTCTCTGGGCAACTTGTGCCAGTATTTGACCACACTCATGGTGAATTTTCTTTTCCCCTATATCTAATTGGATTTACAATGCTGCAACTTGTTTCCATTGCCTTTCATCCTACAGCTGTGTACCTCTAAAAAGAGTCTGGCTCCACTTTCCTGTTAAGTAGATGAAGACAGCAATAAGCTCTCCTACCCTTAGCCTTTTCTTCTTAAGGTTGAACAAACCCAGTTCTGCCAGTCTTTCCTCCTATGTCAAATGCTTCAGCCCTTTGACCATCTTGATGACGCTCTGCAGGGCTTACTCTGGTATGCCCATGACTTTCTTGCACTGGGGAACCGCAAACTGAACAGAGTAATCTCACAAGTGTGGATCAGAGAGGAGCAATCACTTCCCTTGATCAGCTGGCTACATCCTTCCTAACACATTATCCCAGTATGAGGGTGGCCTCCTTGGCCACAAGGGCACACTGCCTACTCATGTTCAATTTGTTGTCCAACAGTACCCTGGAGTTCTTTTCTGCAAGGGCCGTCCCTGTCCAGTTAGCCCCAGCCTGCCCTGTTGCAGAAGGTTATTCCGTCCCAGCTGCGGGACTTTACATTTACCTGTGTTGAACAGTATGAGATTCCTGTCAGCCAGTTTCTCCAGCCTGTCGGTAATTTTGAAGAGCAGCACTCCAGCATATCAACCACTTCTCCGCAGTTTGGTACCATGCACAAACTTGCTGAGAGTGTACTTTATTCCATCATCCAGGTTGTTAATAAAGACATTAAACAGTATCAGTCCAGTATCAATCTGGACTGAAGGATGCCACTAGTAACCAACCACCAATTGGACATTGTACTGCTGATCACAAACTGTGAGACTAGTGGTCCAGCCAGTTGTCACCCACGTTATCTATTGTTCACTTACCTGGTTTGGGTATAAGGATGCTGTGGGACACCAAGTCAAAGACAAGCCTGCTTGTTCTGTCTCCTTCCCTAACAACCACCAGAGAACACCCCGTTGGTTATGGTGTACTTAGTACCATGTCTATGAATGACCCAAGGTCAGGATCTTGCCCACATTCCTGTGGCATAAGCAATGATAAACCTTTCTTACATGCAACTCTTGTCCTCTAGAGTTTTATATAAATTAATAACTATATGTCAGCACGGATAATTGAACCAGGACCTCCAGCGTCACTGTCTGTGCCATAAGCACTATGCTGCAAAGTCAATCTCTGTAGACCTTCCAGTTCTGTAAAGTACTCCGTATTGTACCCATAATTCATTGAATGAAACTAACCTGCAGTTCCTCTGCAGTCTTTAGAGAGGAAAATATGCTGAAAACAGAGAAAAACAAATTGACTCTGGAGCCTTGTTTAGTTGTGATTTGTCTTGGTAAGCTGTTGATGTGTATTCAGTCAAGTCCAAAGAGTTGATGCCATTGAAATTGAATTGTTTTATACCAGCCTGAGGAGGTGCAGATTAGTTTAAGAAAATATGGGGCAAAGGAGAGATACAGGGTGGGATAACAGGGGAGTGGCAGGTCTGTTCCACCCTTCCTGGTATCATTACTTCCCGTGTACAGCATGAGGTGGGGCCATTCCGGCAGAGCAGCTGAAGAAGCCACAACTGAGATCAAATATAAAGCAAAGGAGGGGTAAGGAGACACACAAGGTGGGTCACTGCTGTCTCTAATGCAGGAGATAGAGGAGTCCACCAAAAATATCTGGAGCTGCTGAATCAGAAGTTGTTTTTCATCCTGACTTCTGAGTCTTATTCTTGCCAGCGGCAATGGAGAGCTGTATTTAAACTTCCATTACCTATCCAGCATTACAACATGACTCAGGTAAATGAGGGCAAGTACATGCAGGTCTACTGCAGGGATGTACACATAAGAAAATGAACCTGCATGATTTTTTATTCCTATGAAAACAGAAGAGATTGGAGCTAAAAATAGGTATCTAGTAGCTGTTACCTACCTTTTTTAATATCCTCTGCCCCAATTCCTATCAGTAGAGGAAAAATAAAAATCCCAGATAACAAATGCATATAAAAAATTACTTATTCTTTCCAGCAAATATTTAAAAGGCCATCACAGATTTCTTTTTTATGATCAGGGTAATTGGTCTGGAGGAATTAGCTTAGCCAGATAAATAGTTTTACTGGTTTTCACTATTGATGGCTTTAATAATAAAGTCAGTCATAAAAAAAAGAAGCTCTGAAGTACAGGCTTAAAGGATTTTGACCTAAAAAAGCCTGAAGGACTTCAGATTATAAGGAGTCCACTGTGATTCTGCATCTAGAAAACCTAGAAAACCTTACTAGATTCTCCTCTTAATTGGAATGTTTTGTACCACATCAAAAACTAGAAACCGTTCCCACTGGCTAGCAGAAATAATTAAGCTTACCACTTATTATAAGTGGTGCTGTGTGCTTTCAAAGTAAAGTGTGACTTTAAAGATGTGGTTTTTGAACCTCCCCAGACCATTTGAAACCCTTGAGGTAAGCAGAAATGACAGGTGTTCAGCACCCTTTGAAAACGCTGGTAGCAGCTCTGTAACGTGGGATCTGTAGCTGTTACTGCAATTTGAAGATCAGAAGATGGATGCAGCAAAGCTCAGAGATTTTGATGGAGGATAGATGGTAACAGAGTGGCGAAGCCAGAGTTACAATTCCAGATTCCCCAGCGCTGTGTTCAAGTACACTAGATCACACTGCCTTTCCAGAATAGAAGAACATACAAAAGGTGTACTAGCACTAAAATAATACCATTTATTTCATGGGGCGTTTCACCTACAGCTCTTTCCAAAGGAATTGCGAAAGATACTGGTATGGCAGTAGCAAGGTGACAGATGTGGCAGCCATCGGGTGCGTAACATCTCTGCACGTCAGTAAGACGGTACCGGTCGGGGCAGGTAGCTGGCATGGAGCACCCTGGGGACAACCCCTGACCTTTTTTAGAACCTACAGCACATAACACCTCTATCTTATAACTGAACTGAAACTATAGCCAAAATTATCTCCATTAAACACCTGAACGAAGCTTCTTGTACTGACAGCAATATTAATAATGGGTTTGAGTCTCAGAGTGAGCGGGGCAAGGGCTGGGGCTTGTTCCTGCAGCATTGGCTGTGACCTGCGTGCTGGTCTGGAGAAGCGAGCAGCTCGCGGCTCAGCCTCCTGCGCTGGGCAGTATCACTGGACACGTAATGCAGCTGAAATGCACGTTCTTGCCAAAAGGGGTGTTTTTGTCCCTGGCCACTTCCCTCCCTTGGATTGAGCCTGGTAAAAGTGCAACTGCAGGATGACTTGGATCAGGTCGTTTTCCCAGAAGAAAATAAATTATTGTGCTTGTATGGTTTTATTACAAGGGAGGTGGTAAGAATATGTAGCAAGGGATGGGACTGCTCCTTTTAATGTCAATCAGCAGCATTACGGAATTAAAAGCAAAGTAGGGCTGTAGCTACACAAGCAATGTAGACAGAGGCAAAAAAGCAACTCGGTGTATTGGATTTGTTTGCACATTTCTAATGTGTCCTTATTTCATAGCTCAGCAGAATTACTTTAAATAGACATTTCAAAGTATCTTAGTTGGAAATCTAATTAGAACATAGCAAGGTTATGCACAGAACAAATTAAAAATTTTTATTCCACATTCATGTACAAGAACCCAGAATAAAATCCCATTTTTGTTTGCCTGGATTGTACTGCCTTTATTATCTGTGGTACACTGATGTTTGCAACTCTCTTGATTACTAATGGAAAGTGGTGTTATTAAACAGGGTCTCTCATTCTAACAAAAGTTCCCTAGAAACTGGCAGGGCTAAAGGATTTAAAGGTCTCATTCTGAAATGCAGATTGTATCTTTTTATTAAGAATTTCTTCATGGATATTGGAAATGTAAAGTTGACATTTCAAGAGAGATCAGCACAAGCAAAGCACACAGTGCTTAGGCAGAGGAAAGCCAGATTCTCCTGGCATTATTCATAAAGAAAAATATTGGGAGCTCATGTGAATCAGCAGGTAGGAGGTTGCAATGTGCCGGTAATATCATAGTGCTCTTGAGCATGCTTGGGAAATGCAGAGATTCAAAATGAGTCTAAGCTCTTGATTTAATTGCTTATCTTTCTACTAGTCCGATTTTTCTCCTCTGTTTGCTTTACTTTCTTGCCTTATCACTCTCTACCACAAGAAATAACAACACAGATTTTGGCCCTATATTTTGCATCTGCCTACAGAGATAACTTTCTGTAACTGCTATTTTCATTTTGGTATTTTCCCCTTCCTTATCACACTACACACATGCTACCTCTTCCAAATCTCCTTACAAAGTATGCTAACAATGTGCTTTTACGTGTTTGACAGAACTCTAGTGTGCATAAGATCACTGATCAATAAAAATAAGCTGTCTAAACAAAAGCTTCATATTTATTTTTAGTTTATGTACATTTTATTTCAGTGGTTATGCATATTTTAATTTCGTTGCACAGAGTTGGCTTGTATAGTTGCCCCGTTCACCTTTTTTTTCTTCTCCTCCTGCCTCCCTGCTCTGTAAACAAAATGAAATGGAAATATGCCCATAAACGGATCATTTTAAAAAATCACAAATTTGGAATGTTTTCATTATATATCCACTGTAGCTAAAAATATGCAGTTTTATATTTGGGAGCCTACTTTGCTGCACATTTACAAATCAGAGAGATGAACACTCGTCTGCAGGCACACCCATGAGCAAAAGTAACACGTTGGTGTCATTTGGGGAGGCTGTAGTACAAATTCGCCAGCAGCTGGGGAAGCAGGACTGGCTGCAAGGCAGCACTCATAGAGCTTCCCTGACAGAGCAAAACTCAAGGTGAGCCTCTGGAAGTCCCTTTGGGTGGCCATGTGCTGTTCTGAGCAACAGCCTGGCCCTTCAGGGACACTACCAGACAGGCAGCAGGGAAATTTCTTCATTTCCTAAGCTTAGGGTGATTTACTTCATTCAAGGTGTTCTCGGTTCTTTTTGCTTTAGACAAGTGTGGTTTCTTGTCCATAGCTTGTTCATGTGTCCTTGCCCTGAAGCAGGCTAAGAAGCAATCATACCCGTAGAGTATGGCTGCTTGTGAACCAGACGCTGTCATGTCTTACTTTTACGTGCGTCCTCCCGTAATTTTAGATATTCATGCATTGTGATAATAAATACGGAATTAAAGCTCACAGAAGGTAGACTGAATTAAGGATTCTAGTCTACCCCGTACATGTTCTAAGACACTTGCAATAAGCCATGATTCATCTATACAAACACAGCATATATGCTCAATATGCCCTGAATAACTCTTCTACGTGTCACCAAGAAGATAAAACACATCTATGGAAGAAACTGTCTACTGTTGACTTTGCACATGAGAATTTTGGACGTGCTCCCGCAACAAGGCACCCATCAGTCATCTGTTTCTTCCTCTCTCCTGCAAGGTTTATTGCCAGTTCCACCTGTTAATGTCCCAGCTCAAACCCATGCAGGAGATCCTGTGGGCACTGAAGCACAGCACTCGTGGAGGTGTATCCCAGGGGGCTCTTAGCACCTTGTCAGCTTGACCCCTCAATAAATGGTGTGTCAGTTTATTGTGGGGCACTATGGCTGTTCACATTGAGCTTTTGGGTAACACAGTAAATGAAAGGCCTTTGTCTGTGCACACTCCTCCTTTCTGACCATTGTAGCTATGGCCAGGTGTAGAGCCAGCACACGGAGATGGGTTGTTCTGCAGTGGGTTGTGCCATCCTTGCAGCACGGTGTAGGTACAGTGTAGGAGATGTTTGTGGGGTATTACCAAATGGCTTGTGACCCGAGACAGGAATGGTGAGATCACGAGCACTGAATACTGACAGGACCGCTGGGGCGGCAGCTGTTGCCTGTTGCAATCCCTGTGGCACAGCTGCATGCAGACAGGAATGTCTGGCGTGGAGGGAGTACGCCAGTGAGGGGATTACATGGTCATGGAGATTAAGACAACCAGGAATGCATCAAGTAGTTTTGCATAAGGCTCTTGAGGTTAGCGAGAGGCAACCATGCAGGTGCAGGTTTTAAACATCATCCCAGCCCAAAAGTTGGGTGCCATCAATCAATAAATCGTGACAAGTTTAAAAGAGTGGTTTTAACGAGTGGCTGCCTTGGTGCAAAAGTCAATGAGCAGTGTTCCTGTGGGGATTTGACGGAGGACCCAGGGATGATGAACGTGGCTAGTGTGTAAGATAGTATTTGCCTCAAGAAGAGTTGGTTCAGCTCTGTTGGGCTGGTGGTGGCATTATTTGTTTGCCTTGAGGAGCACATCAGTGCAAAGGATTGTGGACATAAGGTGGCCACAAAGGCACTAGGAGAGGATCTGCTGGCAATGTGCATGGTGCTGACATGCCCAGAAGATCTAGCCTTTACCTGTTTGAGGAGAAGGAATCTCCTTTTGCTCTGAAGAGAATAATTACCTTTCCAGTGTCACTGCCCACAGTTATCTGCTGCTGTTGTGTATGAGACCGCATCCTGGGATGACAGCAACCAGAGGAAGACAATTGCATTGCTGGTTTGGTTGGTAGTGTGGACATTTGGCTGACTGAAGGCTAGATGGTGGTGCCTACAAAGCCCGTTAGGAGCCAGTATGCTCAGTGTCTTCAAATGCACCCAGAAAGTGCAATTTTCATCACTGCATCTGTGTGTAGGCTAGAAAGGGAAAGAAGAGATGCCCTGTGCACTGTTATCCCCGCGGCACCCCTTGGTACCACTATAGCAGGGGGTGCAGTGCTGTGTGATGTTGCAGTCTCGCATCGTGTTTATTTTCTACTGCTTATGTGTCCCTATATGAGACTGAAATATGACTAAAAGCTCTAGATACAGGTTTGTGCCTCTTCTTTCTTAACTAAGCTCTCAGAGACTGGCATAGTTCTGGGTCATAACATTTGATTAAAAAGTAAGTAAGCACTAAAATGCCAACATTTCAAGTGTTCTCGTAGCAATTAAGTGGAGCGGAATAGGCAAGAAGATTGGGAAGTGCAGCGTCCTTTGTAAGCTGAGCATCAAGCAGTGAGTGATAATGGAAGTGGAGTCTCCAGCAGGGATACTGCCATCAAACACACCGTCTGTAGAGCTGGGAACTCTGCATAAAAGCCTGGCCTAATTTGTCTGATCAAAGCTTCTTGTCAGATTCAAGTGCAGACTTTCTCCACCTAGGCTCTCTGTAGGACAATGCGTGTGTTGCGGGGGGAGTGTTCAAGGGCCTGTTCAACTGGTGCCGAGTGCTGTTTGTTTAATGCCAAACCTCCTGAGTGGGGTTAGATGAACTTGCCAATGTCAAATATCTTAATCTGAGCCCTAAATGCTGCGATAATACTTTTCTCAGATGCAATGTCAAAGTTAGGCAGCATGTAAGTATGGCAAGGCTCGTGGCTTAGGGTATCTTACTAATGAATATCATTGCATTGCATATTAACTGCCTCAGCAGTGTCCTTATTAAGAATTTCACTTGCTATTTCTACAGTAAACATGATGATGTTTGCTTAGCAATAGATAACAAGAACTAGTTCATGAACACCAGACCCAGCAAAGGCTTCTTTGTGGTGAGTTTGCACGGTGGGGTTGAGCTTTATGCGGATTTTCTTTGGCTTAATAAGGATCGAATTTGTGCCGAAGCCTTTTCTTTAGTGAGCCACTAAGAGGCTCTCTTCCCATTACCCTGCTGCTTATTTTCACAAAACTTGTAAGAGTTTAATACCTTTGAGCCATCTGTCTCTCTTTCAAATCAGCCAAATCGTTCAGAAGTTATTGGGGGAGGCGATGATGAGCCTGACACAGACAGACAGACCGACCAACACGCAAAGCATGGTCGTGTGAGCGGCATTTCCTTAGGACATCTGGCTAAATATACATTGCACAAACAAATTCTTAGAAGTCTTTGTGGGCTAGATCTCTTTCATATAATTTTCTGCAAGTTTTAAATTAAAAATTGGCTTATGATAATAGGTAGAAGAGAATTTCAGCTTATAAATAGGAACCTTCCCCTAGTTCTCAAATGCAGCATGAGAGAAAGCCCAAAACAAGGCCTGAAACACAGCAATGGTTTTTGTTCAAGAAGAGCCTACTCAGTTAAAGGAACCATTCAGCTGTGGCAGTGGGATCTGCTTAGAAACCTGCACCTAATGGACATGGATGTCTGACTTGCCAGTTCACGGACCTCTTTTGCAATGCCATTATTTACATTTCATGGTGTCATATCTGTCCAGGAGCTCTGGCATTACTTGGGGAGTTCAAATCTGCTCACAGTGACTAAGTCTCTTAAATCAGCTCATGTCAGCTCAGGGTACAGTGCTATTTGCATTGCAGCCGCAGCCACAGCACCGTTGCTCCAGGCTTTCAATAGGCATTTGACAAAATAAATTTACTGCCTCAGAAAGCTTGCAGTGGTGGCTCTAACCCTTATCTTTATGCACGGCATATAGTTCCACCCAAACAAAGGAGGTTATGTTGAGCAGCTGGGTGAGTCATTGTAGGATCGAAGCTTGCTGTAGGCTTAGGGACAACAGTTGGTTACAACAGACGTGAGGAGCGCATGCTAAGAAAGATATGACTATCAGCAACTGAAAACATAGCAAGGCCAGAGGCACATGATATGTACATATGGCTTATGATGTGTACATATACTGTGTTTCTTCCCCACTCAGTAATTAAAAAATGTAAAACATTGTCTGGTGGGAAATTTAGGTTTCTCATGTTAAGAAGTGGTATATAATTACATTAGATGGTAAAATGAGACTATCATATAACATTTGTCTCCACTTTGCCCTATAATAGGGACAAAAATACTCTTGGGTCATAAATACCAATGGATCTTAGTCATAATTGTATAGTTGCTTCATTATGTTACTGTAATGGAGCAGGGTCATCTTCATGGCCTTATGGAAAGCCCACACCCACGGCTGACTGAGAGTGCATAGTCCTGGACTGATAATCCCGCACGCACAGGTCACCATGGGTGCTCTTGGGCATCTAAAAACAGGCCTGTTGCTGCAAAAATTCAGGAGAAGTTACATCCTGTATGCTTTTCATATGGGACATGGCTACCATAGCAAATACCCTCTATGTGGAGCATCTGATGTCCCTGGTCAGAGGCTGAAGCAAGCTGGGGCTTCTTTGACACTGGGGTCCCGTGTCCGGACCCGAGGGGCCCGTGCATCAGGTGGCACCACAATGAACACTTTAAACCCTTTGGGCTGCTTACCCTTTTGTTATCTCTACGCTTTCTGATTTATTAAGTAATGATACAACATCGTGGAACAGATACCATTTCAGTGATACAGGCTTTCAGCATTGACTCCATTTTTTAGTAGTTTTATGCCTGGAAATTCATTTATTTGACCTATATCACCGCTGAGGCTGAATCAGGACCAGAGTCCGGCTGTGCAAAGTACTGGGCATATTTGCCCAAGCTCAGAGTCTCAGGCACACGTAGCCCACCACATCAGGTACATGCAACGTCTCTTCCCTACCCCTGCAATGAGCAGGTTCTTTCATTTGGTGGCAACAGCTTACTAGGATTGCAAAAGCTGTGCATGCCAGTCATCCCATTGCGGGGTAATTTCTAATGACCTGTCTCTGTTGAGCCTCATTTGTGGAAGAAACGATCACACAGCTCATAAGAGTGAATTTAGCCCCATTTATACTCGTCTTGTCAAGTGTCTGAGCTCTTGTTTAAGCATCTCACTTATCACAGTGAGGAGGTACTAAAGGTTATTGTTGTCGTGTCTTTTTTAATTATAGCAGGACAGTATTTTAATAAATGGTGACAGAAGTAAACAAGTATCAGAATAGAAAACGAAGGATTGTATTATACCAGAGCTATTACTTAGCATCCCACAAATCAGCTGGTTGGTAGCTGTAATATGTTATTGCTGAGGACCTGCATTAGCAATATCCTTGTTTCCAAGGCTTTGATATATATATCCAGTCTTTGCTATGTTATTAATATTCACAGGATGAGGGAAATATAACCATGAATAACTACCTAGCAATAGACCATTTAGGAAAGACACAAAAGTATTGATTTCTATTTTACAGTGTTCAGTGATCATTAATTTCCCCACACCGGTTGCCACAATTAAGTTAAGGCTTTCTCTCCTGAGTGTGAACAAATGATAGCGTAGCGCACAGTCAGGGGTTTGATGTGCAATGAATAACACCAGATTTTTCACCCCAGCTCCCACCTTTTAGGGAAAGTAAGGACTTTCCCTGTAACACTTAACTCTTTTTCATGCATATCAGGATGGGATCTGAATTGTTGAAAACTTGGGTAATTAATATTGTCCGTCTGACACGATACGGTGTCTGAACAGGCAGGTGCCCACACGGGTTGGTGCTGATGCTCCCTTTACAGAGCTTGACGTCCCCAGGATCCAGATGCTGCTCAGGCCGTCCACACACTGAGGCAGATGCAAGTACTCAGGGGGTCCTGAGCAGAGCCAGAGGTGGTCACAGCTCCGGTGGAGAGGCCGGGAACCGAACTGAGTGTCTCAGACTTTACATTAATTGCTTGCTCCGGGTACTCTGTATGGCTGGAGTTTCCCACACTGACCCCAGTGAGAAAATCAGGCGTCTCAATGCCATTCTGCATTAATTATATTTCTCCTTTCATTTCTTCATGTCTCTGAAACCAGATTTTCTTCTAACTTGGCATATTCCTTAGAGCTCAATGAGATCTGTGGAATATTTTTCTAATACTGAGCAATTACGGAGCTTTTTGGATGCGGCTCCCAGGGAAAATCATCTCATATGTGTGTCTGATTTGAGGACAGGTAAACTGTTTGAATTTACATTTACATGCATGAAAATCAACTCTGGGCTGAGATTAAGCCCAGAAAGCGTCAGCTCCAAAGGCACTAGTTTGACAGAACTTCTAGGAAATGTAAATGAGGGTTAAGAACTGAATTTCTTGTTGAGCAATTATCTTCAAAGCAACTAATACTAACTAATCTTCCGCACAAAATGATGAAGTTCTCTTGCATGGGAGAGACAGGCTGCAAAATCCTCTGATCGCTGCAGTCGTGTGATATGCTCAGTCTTCAGCAATGGAAAAAAGAGCTGAGAATAGGCAGGACAAGAGTGTGGGACACTGGCTGGAGACTCAGATTGTGGAAATCTTGCAGCCAAAACTAGAGTGAAGCAACGCATGGTAGGAAGGGCTGCACGGGCAGGCTGGGGGTGGTTCTTTGCCTTTGGAGGCTGAGGATGTTGTTCTCCTACGCCTTTGCCCCTCCCAGGATGATGCAATTCAGGTTTGAGAAAGTAGTGTCAGTGCCCAAACTCATGTTCAGACTCGGGTCCAAATCTTTCTCAACCACTCTGCTGAACTGTTAGTGCGTAAAATGACAGGCTGTACTGTTTCTGACTCGCAGTACATTATTAGAAAGGAAGGGAGTGTCCTCTGCTCTCAAGAAGAGAGAGGCCTCCTTTGTATTTTACTCTCACTGATGATTTATTACATCCAAAGAAATGCTTTTTCTTCTCAAGCCTCAGCTTTGGAAAATTACAATTCTAACATTTCCAAAGCCAATTTAGTTCTCATGGCTCGCAGTTTAATAGAACAGCTATGTTAGGGGCATCTCTCTGCAAGAAGTACTACTAATTTGAAAAACTTTGAATAAATATTCCTGAGGTTTTGTTTGACTTTTATGATAAAAAGTACTAAATGTATATGAAAAGGCAGGAATACAAAATGTGATGGTTATATGTCATTTAAATGACAATAGTATGAGTTAAATGTGTGCTTGCTTTTTAAAGATAATAGAGTCCTGCTTCTTGCAAATTAGCTAATAGAAATCATGTGATTAAGGAGCTAATGCAGTTTAAAACAGCTTTCTTGTTACAATAAGAAGGAGAAAACAAAATTTTGCTCTTGGTTTCACTTTACTGGGCTCATCAGCAATTGGAAAGTTGAAAACCAGCTGGTACCCAGCTCTATATCTATCCTGGGAATACAATTCAGCACTCAGAATATGACAGACTCCTATTTATCACCAGAGAAAGGAAATTGTATCAGTAAACTGTTCTTTACTGGAACCAAATTGTACTTTGTTTCTTGATTTCAGTGCCTATGGTTCTAGTCTCAGTGCTGCCCCCTTTCCTAAGCAGGAGGCATGCAATGATTTGTATGTTTCAATTAAGTTGCTATAAAAAATGAGTAGCTTGAGGGCACTGGTTTATTACTGGTATCCAACTCTGTTTTCATTTACTAAATGACATTCTGAAAGCTTCTATTCTGAACATAATCACCTTAGGGTATCCACTGAGCACAGCCCTGGATGATTCAATTATTGCTGAATGCTCTTCTCTCCCCAGAACATAGGGCTTTGCGCATTAGCAGCATGTTTAGTGTTTCACAGTTGTTCTCTTTGCACTCATCAGGGTTTTCCCAGGAACAAGCTGGAAGGATACAACTTGCTGCTGCTTCTTGAAAACATGTTATCTTTATGTCTCTTCTCACAGTAGCTGACTTCTCCAGATGAGTGTGTTAAAGCTGATGGACGTATGTTTTATTCTGTTTCTTTAAACTGCGCTTTCCCCTTACTGTTTATGAAACCTTTGCATGCTTTTCATAAAGCTAAATTACAGAAATTTACAGGACATGCAGTTCACATGGATAGTTAGACAAAAGTACAGTTTCCACGAAGTTTTCTTGGGAGCTGGCGTCAGAGAATCAAAATCACTACCAGCACATTGCTCTGTCTCCAAAACTGTCCCATATTCCACAGAACACAAAATAGTCCAGACCAAGAGGTAAACTGTGAATTTCAGAGCTGCAGCAGGTCTGCAATTTACAGGTCAGAGCAGTCAATAACTTTGCAGAGCTATGACAAAGAATTTTATATTTGAGAACAAAAGGCTGAAAAGAAGGAACGCGTCAAAGCTCATATATCCTTTCTGAAGGGCCATCAGGAGTGAATGCGTTAGCAAGTGCTGAGTGTCAATATTTTTGATTTTGTACAATTTTCCAAATTTCAGTTTACGTGGGACCCCACATTTAATAGGCAATTTTTGAGTAACAAGACAGCAGCCACTGGCTGAACTGCCACATATTTGAGTATTTCCTTAGTCATTAGTGAAAATCAGAAATGTGCAGGTTAGCTGAAGTCCCTTATCAGTAGTTATCCAAGGTAATTTTGTGCACCCTTCTCTCCTGACCCCTCAGCTGCTGCTGTTCCATTGCCAGTACTATTCCACCATATCCCTGGATGTGCGCTTCCTCTTCCTGACTAATCTAGGTACACACACTCAACACAAGTTTGAAATCTTTTTCCCCTCTGCTTTGTTACTCAACACCTCAGCCACCTCAGCTGCTCCAGCAGCTCAGTCCGAACACCCACGCCAGGGTATTCCTGGGCACACTGGTATTTTAGTCACTCAAACTTAAACTTTCTCTTTTATGGTGATGTGATGGGCTTGAAACATTTAGTAAAAGCATGCCAGATTTGAGAAACTTCTGGTGAACCAAGGTGTCCTTCAATAGCTCAGCTGGTGGGCTGCTGGGTGAGCCAGAGCTGTCAGGGTCCCCCGAGCTGGTACAGGGTCAAGTTTCCAGATTCCCTGTGCCCTCGTCAGGAGCTTGGCAATCATGGCAAAGACTTTCGTATGTGCAGCTCGGGGCACTTCTGTTTATGCGAGTGTCTTCTGAGTCCATGGACTTAAGACAGGTGACCTCAAAACACCTCAAAACTGTCAAGCCTGGAGCTCATGACAGGTGCTGGCTGCTCCTGGTGTTGCTGTTGTCAATGACTTGTGTCTTGATTTCATATCAAACAATGTGTCGTTGCATCCTTGTCCTTCAGATGGGAAATCAAGAGGCATTGGCAAAGGCCAGAGCCAAACACTTTTTTCCTGGTATTTCTGAAAGGTGAATATATTTGAATTTCAGTTTGGAAGAAAATTTAGAAAAATCACTTTTGATCCTGCTGAAAATTAAACGGAATTTCTACATCTCTTGCATGCGGCAAATAGCATAGACACATAGCTTCCCAGCTGCTCAACAACCCTAGAGCAAACGGAAGAATGTGAGAAGTAATGGCAGTGTTCATGAGTCTCAAGAGGAACAAAAGCTTGACAGAATATGGAAGCAGAGATGGGCTTACTGAAGACCAGAAAATGTGTATTTTTTTTCTCTTTTGTAACCTGGAAATAGATTTTTATTTCTAAAAGAACTTGAATGGCATACTAATTTCCCAAGGACTGATGTTTACATCCATTCAAGCTTGGCAACCAACAAAAATGTATTAGAGCTTAATTTCTATTGCTTCTGTAGTGCATGTGCTGTTGTAAAAACATGGGATACAAGAGGAAGTCAAGGCATAAAATATGAATCGAGACTTTATGAAGGCATTGTTAAAATCTTGCCATCTGTGATGATAGGAGGTATAATATTTCTTCCATCTGCAATTCAATGAACTTGCACCAATGCAAATCTGATAAAATCAAAGGGGTAGTCACTTCCAATTATTTTTATTAATGACCACAGCCTTAATCACTGTAAACATAGAGTTTCTGACACTTAATAGAAAGATTTGACCTCGTAAAGCTTAAACCCATTAGTTCATTTGGCCTGGCCTCCTGTCTGTCTCATGGCTTGTGTTGAGAACAGAATTTGGTTGTTTAGCTTCAGCATCCTTCCCCGAAACTCATCTTGTCTTGCCTTGGAGACAAAAATAAAAAAAAAAAAGGCAGAATCTACCACATTCCTTGGTAGTTTGATCTAGAGTTAACTTCTCTTGTATGAAACCCATACACTTAACTGTTAATTTGAATTTGTCTGTCCTCACATTCCAGACATTCTCTTGTGCTCTCTTCCTGGAATGAAGAGATCCTCACTGTCAGGTACCTCTGCACTCTGGTAAAACTATTTCTCAGACTTCTTTTTTAGGTAGGTGAAATTACTGCTGCTCACTATGCCATTACTTTATCCAATACTTAAATAATTCCTGTGGCTGTTTTTTGAAACATCTTGATTTTTTCAGAAAGGATGTCAAAGCTGTCCCCAACATCCTTCCCCAATTATTATTTCCCTGACATATCCTTAAGGATCAAATTACACAGTTATTTTTTCCACAGCTATTTCTCCACTCAGTCCTTTTTGGAATCGTTGACTTCACGATCACAGCATCTTTTCAAAGGATGCAGTCACTCACCTGAAGAAGGAATGAGTTTTACCTCCTAAGGGCAGGGGCTCTTTGGCCATATCTGCAGTGATGGAGGGCGGGTGAGAAGGTGCAGAAAAATTACAGATTATGGGAAAAAAAAAATTTGTTTCTAAGGAAAGCTTGACAATCCCTTTGTGGTTGTCATGGGGCAGGATGCTGCATTTTGAGCTTGACAGTTCAGCAGTGTTGAAATGGAGGAGCAGGAGAACACAAGGGCATTTGGGTGGGAAGTGAGTAGCATGTGCCTCCCATTTGCTGGGATGGTAATATGTTGGGTTTATTGCTCACAGTATGGATATGCAGTGATACTGTCCCGATATTGGTTGTGTCATATTTTTAGTATGTTTCTAGTAACTTCCCTGAAAACTGGTACATTTTAAGTTGAAAATCTCTTTTCACATATGTTCCAGTCAGAGTCAGCCTCTTGAAAATCCATTTAAAGAGCAAACCACAGGCCTTTGAAAAGAGAGGCAGGAAAATATTAAAAGCACTAAATTCAGCGATTTGGAATAAAGGAAGCTTAAAACAGACAACATCTGTTGTTTGCAATCCCATGGGATTTTCTACTTTTTTTCCAAATCCCAGCCCTTAATGAAAAGCAATGTCAGATTTAGAAAGGACAAAAAAAAATGGTTTATACAAAATTAGAAATGTGTCTGGAAAGCTGAAATCTTTGAGTATGTAAGCCAGTGTCTGCTCCAGATCTTTTTTTGCTAATGGAGAGAGGTCCAAGTATTGTCCACAACAGTTTTCAAATGCTACCATATATTTAATCAATCTACATTGAGATGAATATTGGCTGAGAAAAAGGATTTCAGTTTAATTTTTAATGGCCAAAACCAGCTGCAGAATTGGACCCAAAGATTTTTAGAAAGTGGGGACATCTCTGCACAATGCTAAGTGGAATTGCCATGGCACATACAATAGTGTAGGCTACTAAAATGGTTGTGGGATGACATAAATTTCAGGGAAATGCAAAATGCTTCCCAGAATAACCAGGGTTATTAAAATATTGCTAGAAATATTCTTTTATAGTCAACAGGTTTTTTAATAATAAATTTCAACATACTAAGTAGATGCATATGTAAATCACTTTCTGTCAAAATAACTTCTAGTATAAACTCTGTTTTCTTAAGGGTTTGGAAAACTTTAAAGCAGTTCTGAGGTATTGAGTCAACATATCAATGTCTTAACAATGTCGTAGCTGGCACTGCAGGACTTTTCAAGTATCCTGTGATTTCCAGCTTGAGTGTTAGAAAAGGAAGTGTAAAGGAAAGGATTCTGAAAATGGCTACAACACTTCACACTTTCCCTTGCTGCAGGTATAGGAATAGCCTTTTGGCAGTATAAGCTTGTCACATGCATCAAGATATTTTTGTACATTATGCCATGAAGCCAGACCATGAAATTGCTGAATTATGTAGTGATCTGGAAACAAACTGGCCTGCTATGGAGATTTCTGGCTTAAGAAGGGAATAAAGTTGATTGTGCAATGCAAACCTGAGCTTTTCTGCCATAAGTATGTCCCTGAAAATTTAAATTCTATCCTGCCTGCAAGTGAAAGTTCATGCAACCTCAGCTATGTGACGGAAAACCAGGCAAAATCTTTAGGTGCTTTGTTAGCAGTTGATCTGGTCTGGAGGGATCTGTCTTAAGTTATCGCTGTTCCTTGGTCAGCAAGTTGCACTGGTCAGGAGTGCCACCAAACCAACGTCCCTTCCCCTGCTGAAAATACAATTGCTATCCTTTTTTCCATCAGATATGTCTTGTCTCTGACATTCATGCTGGTGCAACCTTTTGGCTGGTCTTCAGAGCCCTGCTGCAGTCCAGCGTACAGTTACCTTCTTACTCAAAGCACCGGCTAATCTGGCATGTGCCGACTCTCCCTGCCAGCTGCCTTTGGCTGCCACACAACATTCAAGCACTTGTTTACCCATTCACAAAGACCTGTAAACTGCAGGTCAAATTAACCTTAATGATCCTTCACCATTTGCAGTCCAGAGGCACTCAGCTGGGATGCTGAAACTTTATGTCCCAGGGAAGAAGATTTTGGAGGATGACTGCATGGCCCTCTCAGGTGCTGTCAACCCATTGGAGTTCACTCCCTGGACACAGGCAGGAAGAGCCACGCAACAGAGGTCTTTGCTTAGAGCCTCCCTTCTTCCCCTCAATAATTACATTTGCTTAGGCAAATGAAGAGCTGGCAGGCTGAAATGTAGGCTGAAAGGCATGTGGTGCTAAGGAAGCCCTTCCCTTTGCACATACATACTATTACATGCCTATAGCAATAATAA